>NC_058337.1:88332367-89582367 GCF_905475395.1 Chrysoperla carnea
GGTCCATCCGGTATATAGTTGTCCTATGCGGTCATCAAACTATTATTTAGTATTTTTAAATTTTTAAATAATTATTTTATGCATCGATTTTCTCTTTTTTTTTTTTAATTTTTATGAAACGCCTTGTATATAAATTTGTTTTTCGTAGCCATTTTTAATATAATGGAGCCATGAAATGTGTAGGTATATTGAAATATTGTAATTTTATTGAATAGTTTTTTTTTATAGAAAATAATAATGCTTTATTTTTATGTTGTTTGTTGTCTTTCTATTGGCCGTTGTTTTTATGTTTAATTTTAAGATGAATTCTTAATATTTTTTTCAAATATTAATTAAAAATCACTTATCACAAAATTTTTAATCTTCAAATAGATCATCAGAAAATATCACAAGCATGATATAATATATCAACATTTCTGACACATTATATCCCACTTTCTTACATCTTTTGTATATTTTGTATTCTAAATTAATTATGCAAACTAAGTCGTTTCTAAAAGAAGCTGTTTCGTTTCTGCTTTATCCATACAAGCAGATTCTAAGACGAAAATAAAAATTCGGGTAGTATGTCCTGAGCAATTCTTAAACGGATACAATTCTACTAAATACGAAAAATTGCGAATGACAATATGCTAATTTTTAATCATCTTATTATTAATAATAGGTACAAAAATTTATTTAAATTTAATATAAACTTAACTATTGTTATAAACTTTCTAATAGTAAGTCATTGTTTTCACTTCGAAAGTCGAAATCAAAAATTTCAAATTTTTACAATACAACATCTGAATGAATTGAACTAAATGTTTTATAGTTAAAGTTTGATTAAAACTGATTAAAATCCCAAATTTCGAATCATATTTAAACCATACGGATAAATGATTCTTATCAAGAGTATTTTGTTAGTACTGAATTTAATGAATTTTAATTCAATATTTTCCAAATCTATTTCCGCTATAGGCGCAGAAATACGATGGTTTGAAATCTATCACGTTCTTCGCCAAGAGGTTTGTGGAAAATTTAATTTTTATCATAACAGAAACGATTTCAAAGTTACTATAGGATCGCCTAGCTACGAACGAATTTGGAACTCAGGCAAGTTTAGCTAAATCAACTTATTTTCAGCTGTATGATAATTATACCTGGTAAAGCGTTGTGCTGATCATTTCTTCCTGTATAACTTAAGATTAATAAGTTATATCAGAAATATATCACAAGTATCAATTTACTGAAATATAGGATGTTACTGATTTTGTTTTTAAGGGCCATATTTATCGCGGCTAGTAACTCTTAATATGAATAAGAAAATTGCATGAACACGTGTCAAACTAGAAAGGAGTGAAATATACGGTTGACGAGTTTTATGTATATATATCGAGTTGCTTGTGAACATAGAACAACACATTGAAACAACGCGCATATCTGATGGATTAAGTAATTATTGTTATGAATGGAGAGCATGTTATAAATATGCATTATGCTTTTAAGTTTGCATACTAATTGATGACTTTGTAAATATGTATATGTTGTGCGCGGATACTTTAATTAAAGACATGTTATTACAATTATGCTAGCGCAATTGTAAAAAGCAAATTATTCCTAAGCGTTCAATTTAATTAAGTAATTTTTAATAAAAAAACTAAATTAAAAAATTCGTTTTGATGATCAAGATTTGATTGAACTAAAACTAATCTTTTTCTTTAGTCACACGTGTCTGACTATATCTGAGGCGTTCAAAAATATGCTTACATTGCACTTGGTATTTAAGGCTGAGTGCCTGTAGCTTTTAAGTATGGCTGAAATTAGAACTCCTTCTTCGAATTTTCGATGTCATCTGGCCGTCAAGGTCATTTACAGCTGCTAGATTAGATATGTTTTACTATTACTACAAAACTATTTATCCGCATGTAATGAATTTTGGAATGGACAATCTTAACATGTAAACTTAGACACTGATTAAAAGTTTCATTATATTCACATAAGTTTTGTTTGAGCAAAGACTGACAAGAATTATACCTGTACAAATCTAATAGAGCGACTAGCTTATAAAGACTTTTAAGAGATATAGGTACAATTTAAATTTGAAAGTTGTTTTTGAAAATTCTTCGGTTTGAAATATTTTTGTTAAATCGAGATTAGACATTTTTTATACGTAGATTTCCAAAAATTTTTACATTTTGGATCTATTTGCGAAATTTATTTAAATTCGCGAGTATTATTGCCTTAATAGCTTACTTTTTACTTGACTTTAAATGCCAAATTGCCAAGGTGTCTTTAAGTTGTTGCCAAATTGCCAAGATTTCGGATTTCTAAATTTTTTTTTTCGACAATTTTTTTTGTAGGTATTATTCCTTATGATTTTTTAACTAAACGGGCCGGGCCCGCCATGTATAGTTAGTTTTTTTTACTTCTTAAAGTAAGGAGACCTTGTACTTTGAAAATCGTTTTTTACACAAGTATTCCGATCTATCGAAATAAATCGAGTTGGCTTTAACAACTTAGCAGCGAGCTACACTTTGACGAGTGTATGTGTGTTAATATGATGTATATATGTCTTGTTGTTCTATTATTATATATTATGTTCTGGTTTTATTATAATAATAATACATAATAATTGTTACGTATTATATAATATTAACTAGTGATTATATACAAGATGTCTCTTAAATTTAAGACCTAAAGGTCTGCACAAAGATCTGCCAAGTATGGTACATCTAGAAATAAGTCGATTCAGTCAAGCATTTTTGGGAACTAGAACCTTCAAACGAAAAATTCTAGTTTGCTTAAAATTGTTGATATTGTTTTATAGGACAAAAATTTAGTTTATCATCAATTCATTGGCGTTTAAAGGTGGGTTTTTAGATTTCAAACTCCGTGTATATCTGCGCTCATGAAGGTAAGGGACTAAAATTTTTAAATTTTGATTCAGTAAACTATGTACTACAAAAAAAGGCCCTCTTGGTAAAAATTGTATAAGCTTACGGTTTACTCAAAATTGGGAGTTTTTTTTTAAATCGTTTAACAACAAAAAAGTTTATTTATGAAAAATTTCGTTTAATTTTCTCAGATGTACTTCAAATCTCAAACAACGTTAAAACAATACTTAGGGGATCCATACGATAATCATAGAATAGTTAAAATCTCATTATTTTCAATTCTTAAGTATTTGACCAAAAATTTGATGCACTTTAGAATGAATCATCAGGTTAGATCATCTTCGCCGAGGAATGGATATTGTATGATTTCCAGGCGCTTTCTTTTAAGATATAAAGAATATCCCGAACAATTGAACATAATTTTTCATAGTGAAACTTATGACTTAAATTAACTACTAGTTAAATAATTTTTAATAATTAATTAAAATTGATTAAAATTGCAAATTTTCAATTACAAGGGAAATTTCCAGTAAAACGTAGAGATAAACGATTCTTAGAACAAGTATTTTTTTTAAAGTAATCAATTTAATGAATCTAAATTCAACATATTTTCTCCATTTACCTCCACGGGCGTCATACAAGGTTTTTGTGTCGACATTTTTTACGTACAACACAATGTCAACATACCTAATTTTATTGAACTATTCTGTAATTGGAACTAAGCTAAAAAAACTTTTCCAAGTTTTCAAAATTTCATTTTAGCTCCTCCAAGCTCCCAAACGAAGCAACTTAAGGTAAGGCTCGCTATGTCGACTTATTTTGGGTTATACTATAACGTGTAGAGCCGTGTAAGACATTTCAGAGACACCCTGGATAAAGTTGTAATTGTTTATAAGCAATTCGAAATATTGTTTCAGAACTTTACTCAATGCTGCTGCTGCTGCTGCTTCTGCTAGATACAAACTATTGTAAAATATTCTCACCAGTTTCCTATTATGCTCTAATTTTATATGTAGCTTATTATTCAGAGGAGGGTGCAGTACCAGGGACCAAATTTAAATTTATTTGTGTTTAAAACCATTTATTTAACTATAACAATGGAAATTCGTGTTCCTTATAGCATTATTATTCCTACAATCTATGTAATTTTTTTTTGAAATTTAAATATTAAACAACTATTTAATCCATAAAAGATCACATTGCACAATGGATGGTACATTATATTGGAAAGTTAAGTTCTTGAGATTTGCGAGATTTATAAATATATACCTATACCGATTGTAAGCTATCTCGTTAGCCATATAAAATATATGAAGCAAGAAGAGTTTTTATGGACGTTCTTATGTATAAAACAAAGAGGAAATGTGTAATGTCTATCATGGTTATGTGTTACTGTGTGTAATTGGTATTGTATGTATGTGTAAAACTTCAAGAGATAAGTCTGACCGGCTGGGTTCATTTATTCACATATACAATCCCTCTTTGTTTTATACATAAGAACGTCCGTAAGAACTCTTCTTACTTCATATAATATAAATGGTTAACGATATGGTTTAAGAATTGTATATCGTATGTGTGTATTGTATGTAGACTCTGTGTCACAAAAAAACGAACGAATTTACATAGAGATATATGTAAATCCGTACGTTTTTTTTTGACACAGAGATACCTACGTCACATCAAATTTAATCAAAATATATGCATTTTGCTAAAATGAATATTTTCATTTAAATACTGGTAGAGACCTTTTAAAAGCATCCTTTATATGTGCATCCATTTTAAAACCCCTACTGAAAAATGTATTCATTACTAATGTTTAAAACATACTTAAGGTAGTACCAGCATAAAATCACTTTTCGACAGATTTGGCCGAATTTTTTTTCTCGGGTTTATAATAGCTTTATTTATGAATTCCTAAAATTTCATAATTTTTGACCGTTTAGATCGCGAGATATTTAAAGACAAAGTTCGCGATTTTGAGAGTCATGTCCCATTTAAAGCATGTAAAATGTCCGGTCTCTCCAACTATTTTTTATGATATTATTATATATTGAAGAAAAAGTAGAAAAAAATGTTTATACAATAAAATTCTAAAAAAAAAATTAGAAATTAATTTTCACTTTCGAGATATTAATTTTGACGTAAATTGATCGAAATTGGGACGTTGGCATAATTATTTCCCATTTTAAACGGTCAAAATTTCTGAAACTTTGGGAATTAATAGTAAGCATTATTAAATTCTTAAATTTAATTTTTCGTTAAATTCTGTCGAAAAAAAAATTGTACCATTGCTTTAACATAGAAACTGCAAATACCGTGCTGGAAATACCTTAAAGGTAACATTTCCACCTAAAACTCGTGACTTTACACCAGTTTGTTCCAAAACTACATTTCCATTAGACTATGATGATAGTTTTCTGAAACCAGACTCTAATTTAAATAATTTATGCATTTTAAATGAGAAAAGATAATTATTATATTTCAAAATGTATTTACATAAGAAACTTTCTTCTAAACATGAAATGGTATATTTATAATTTTAATGAGAAGTATCAAATTAACAATCTTGAATTTTACTTTGTTAGGTTATCTAAATAAAGAACTGTTAAATAAAGAACTTTTTTGTATTTTGTTATACAGAACCGGCTCAATGGTCGAGCGAGTTAGTGTACATTCGCCTGAACCGTGAGAGTACCCTGACTGGGAGGTTGCGGATTCGAATAGTCTGATCAATTGTAATTAATTAAAAGGGAGGTAAATTGATCACACTGTCGTCGTCGATTGGATAAAAACGAAGTAATCGATTCCATATCATAACTTTAATTGTATATTCGGATGATATTTAAAATAAATAAAGACTAAAACTACTGATGTGGATGACCTCTGTTATAGATAGATGTAAGAAAAACGGAGTTTCACCCCATTATTATTATTATTATTATTATTATTATGTTAAACAATCTTTTTTTGATGTATTATTGTACATATTTTGATTATTTGAAATTAATAGATATTATTAATTAAGAGATTCAAATTTTTACTCGTGAAATAAAGGCGTAGGTTAATAAAAATTTACAAAATTTACATCTAATTTCCAATTAAGAGTGAGCTTATTTGAGAAGAATGTACATCGCCCTTTCCAAAGTTTTCGAATTTCGCTCTTCAGAGTCTTTAAGGTAGTTCCTCCGCGACCGTCCAGTCAAAAAGTTTTGGACTAATACTATCATTCAGTGTATCAACTGTGCTATGACTATTATACATATACAATATATTATTTTCAACAGACTGTAGTTACACACAATTATATCTTCTATTCGTATACACACACATACTTTGATATATACTTTTACCATTAGTTGTTATATGCTTTCCACAAAAATCATCGCTAAAACGAGTTATTAATTTAAGTTTTTTATCGAAACTATATGGTAAATAATTTTTATTTTTATTTATATATTTTCTAAATATAGTATTCTACATTATATTAGTTTTTCATAGAGATGGTGGACGTCATTCATTGGTAAATAAATATAATATTTGTAAATTTGTGTATTTTTATACACTTCTCCCATGTACACGTACAAATTGCGTCACTTTTAATTGCTAATATCTCATGTATGGCATGGTAAATCATCTTCTAATTTTAACAGCAAGTGTATTATGAATTAAATATTTTATATTCTGAGTTTTGAGAAATTCTTGGAATATCACTTTCGTGTAGGTACTACCTTAAATCGAACTGCTATGAAATTAAGATATGCGTAGAGGTAATTTTTTTAATCTGCGAAATCTACGTGTTCGTGCTGGCTTGTTATGGAAAGAGATAAAATTTATTTCTTCCTGACTGATTACAACAGCTATTCGCACCGTGCGCGAGTTTCGTTTCCATGACAACGATACACTACTTTAATTATAGAATTGTATAGATGCATATATAATTGTATGGATTGCATTTATGACTTACATTGAAAATTTAATATTATTGTCTAACAAATTTAAATAAATAATTATGATAATTTATATTTGAAAAATAATATTTGTGCAATTTGATTTCTTATTTTCACAGTTTTTAATGCATTTAGTTTAATTAATTAGTATTTTTCAATAACTTTAATTTGACATTTTCTATAACATTAACATGTAAAGAATTGCAAATTAGTCGTAACAGGGTCCTTTCTCGCCAAAATTCACTGGAAGCGCTGGCATCGATTTTATTGCCCCTACCATGACTACGCACACAACGAATAACCTAATTTTATTATTTTTTGATAAAGAAGGAATGAAAAGCTAAAATCGATTTAAAATTGATACATATTGAAATCAGGGAAATATAAAACCATAAATAACTACTATCGCATTACATTTTTATTTAGATAGTTTTAATATCATTCCACATCTGAGCGTCAATGTATTTATGTGTAGGACATGATATAACGATCATGGTGCATATGTTTTGATTTATGTGGATATATTTTGTTTTCTTGTAAAGAAAATCTGTAAATCATGTTATGCATGCAGGCAGGAATTCGTTGTGTAGTGAGTAGTGCTCTTTTTTCCGAGAATAGTTTTTTTTTATTACTATAACGTTTTACGTTTATTTTTGTTTGTTTTCAATTTTTTTCTTTTTTGTAGTGGTATTTTATGACATATTTTTTTACTACGCATAATAATTTATTATATGTAATATTTTATTTATCATACGTTTCATGAATGAAATTAATGTTGTTTTTATTCAACCAAAAATTTTGTTCACATTTTTGAGTCGAGGCTATAAAATATTTTATTTAGAAACCTCATTTTATGATTCCAAATCTTTATATAGGGTGACAAGAAAAGAAAAAGTTTTACATTTATTATTATCCAACAAGTATTGAATACCACAAGTTTCATATTTTTCGTACCGAAGACTTTCATTAGTGGATTTAATTTTTGGTATCTGCATGTTTTGAAACAAATAATTTAATATAAAAATGAAACAAAAATAATAGTTTTATAGTTTTCCTATATGTCTTTTAATCCGAGAAAAATGGAGAAAAGTGTTGAAACAAAATATCGTTTATAGAAAAATGTGAAAAAAACTTCGTTTTGAACTTTAAACTCAATTCTAACTCAATTCATATTTCAAGTACCTATCAAAATCTTTCTTATATCCAACAAAAATAAAGTTTTTTGACATCATGGGTAGGGTTTTTTTTTATACTTAAATAAAGCATATTTTTATTGAAATTAATTTCATAAATCCTTTTGTATATTGTATTCTTGCGGTCAATAAAAATGTGACACATATATCATCAGATACATTTTTTGGTACTAAGAATACTAAAAAATTTGTATTTTTCAACCATCAAATAATAGCCTCTATAGCCTAACCTAATCATCAAATATATCTGATATATCGCATTTTTTTGTCCGCATGATACATAACATTTTAAAGTTTTGGAAATTAAACTGCTTTGAGTATTTCTTGAGGAGTATCTAAACTTCTCCAGAGGGTACTCCAAAGAAGTAATTTTCACCATCATTTTGAAATGGTAAACATGTCTCAAAATGACAAATTTTATCAAAACCTTAGTAAATTTATTTTCTAAGGAGTTCAGAGTGTGTTGTATTTACTAAGTAGCACAACTTTTTATTAACTGCATTTAGCAATGATATAAGGGTTTACGTTTTATGAAATTTGATTGTCTAGGTAAATTAAACTACGTAGATTATTTTGAGCTATGCTATCTTTAGTTGACGACTTCATGACGTTTATTTACAAAAAAAATTACATACGGGGTGGGCCATTTAAATCTACAATAGCTAATAGCACGTTTTGTAGTTAATCAATCAAAAAATAACTCCGTTTGGAATTTAAATTGGCTTTTAAAGCAACCCATTGAACTAGGCTCAATCTGATGTCAGAACATGATGTCCCCCATCAAACTCTAAAAATTTTTTTTTTAATTATTTTTTTATTGGTTAACAACAAAACGAGCTATTAGTCATTATAGGTGAAAATTACCCACCCTGTATGTTCATTTTGGCGTTGGCTGTAGATTGTTATAAGTAATCTAGAAGTAAACGCACTATGTACACATTTTAGATTTTAGAAAAAATAGTTTTATCCAAAGCTGAAGAGTTTTAAGAATTGATTGAAGTGATAAATTCGAAGTTGATCTTTACGTTGAATTTCGTAGTCATTTGTTACCAAAATTAACCATAACTTCTGGACAAACATCATAGCCTTTTGTCTCAATTTTACTCCAGAACATAGATTCATGTTTCAACGTAAAATCTTGTAATTCACCTTAAAGTAAATTTTCAAGGTCATTTGCTATCAAACTATCCAAATTTTTTGCAAAAAAGACCGTTAGATTTTTATTGTCAAAATGGGATGGTTCCTATTCAACTTTTCAAGGTCTTCATTTAGATTTTTTTGCACACAAATTTTTTCTCTGAAATCATTTGTTTTTAAAGTAGTTCGTTAATTTTTCTCTTTAATTTCACACCCTATACCTAGTGGAACAAGTCAATGTGGTATATTTAAATGGCACAAAGGATTTTTTTCCTTAAATATAGGAATTTAAAAAAAAAATATTTTTTACTTAAATATTTTTGTCAAGAGTAATCTGTTTTTTCGTTTTTATGAAAAAGTATAATACTGTTTGTAAAAATATAAAAATTGTTAATTTAATAATGTAAAAACTTTTCTTTTTTTTTTAATCCAACCTAATTTTAAATGAGAATCATTGAGTAGGAAAGAAGTAATAATTTCTAGGTGGATGGATGCACATATAAAGACTTAAAAACTATGTACTTTACTACTAGTTAATTCAATAATAATTTTTGTGGTATGATTTGAAGTTTAATATCAAATCATCTCAACTGTGTAAAAACAATATCTAATAACAAAAGTAACAATGAATTATTGTGGTTATGGTTTTTATTTTTATTTTTTGTTCATACGTGAGAGAAACTTCAACCAGAAACGATAAAGTATAAAAGAAGAGGAAAATGGAGGTTTAGGTTAGGTGATTTTATGGTCTGTTTTGTATGGTTTTTTACAGTATGTGTAATTTTATCATAGCTCTATGCTCGAAAGAGTATGCCCCAGCGATTTATTATTTTAGTCAACCGTTATAGTCTTACATCATATTTCCTTAGTCTATTCTTAATAATTGGCTTCACCGACAGGCAAGGAGCTCTTACATGCTTCAGGTCAGTCTTACTTCAAAAGGTAGTACCGGGACACAGAGGCATTCCAGAAAATTATGAAGCCGGTGAGAAATAGCACAATGCTGTCGAACAGAAGCATCAATAGGTATCCAGGAGTTCCGTTCGCCAACTGCAAGCTGTTCCTTAAAGAAGATATTTTAAAAAGGGCCAATCTTAGATGGAGGGGGCGTACTTGTGATACTACAAGACAGATATGGTCTGAGTATAATCGTAGGCGCTTTGAATTCATTATATCGCTTCCAAGGACCTCTATTAGCAAAGTTGTTGCGGCTATTACAGGACACTATCTGGGCGGCAGGCATGCTGTACACCTGGTTCTGCTAGTGTATTACGACTTTTGCAGGAGATGTCACAAAAAATTTGCGATGATGGACAAAAATTTTCCGAGCTAGAGACAGAGACGTCCATAATCAGTTCCAATCAAGCAAACGAGTACGCTCAGTTCTCTCTTTTAGAAAGTGTCATTAGCTCATAAATGTAGTTGGCTCCGGCTTATTTTCGTTATTTTTATCTCACTGTTATTTAAGTGTTATGCTACCAAATTTCAAGATTTCTTAATAGCCCTGCTTTCCGCGAAGAGCTTCGCTTTCCAACATGGTAGTTTGAGCATTGAGGTATTATTTGAAGTTTTAAATACCTGTGAAAATTTTAGAATACGTAATTTTATTTTGATCTTTACGAAGGTTTTGAGATAATTTGTTTAAAGTTACTACCTACTTAATAAGACTGATACCTAATTAGACCGATGATCGATTATCCAATCTGTATTAGTTACATTTGTATCGTTTCGATAACCAACTAACAAGAAATGAAGCAATTCAACAACAAACTTACTTTGTGTGCATTTATGCTTCTTTTTTCATATAACAAGTTTGTTATGAAAAATGTTAAGAGGACTAAGGAAGCAAAAGATATACGAAGCTCACTCAGTTCGAAGCTTGAAAGCGTATACAGTAAGTAATATGTATTACGTGCACATACAACAACAAAACAAACTCTCTGATATATACATGTGTAGAACTTTAGTAACCAGTAGTAAGTTTTTCTCCAGCAATAGTGGAAAGTACTGAAGAAAAATCTTTTACTAAAATTTTATCATTACATTTTATTTGTTAACTCTGTTACACTTTTTTTTTCTCCAAGGTAATACTGGTTTGGGTAAAAATAAGTTACATGAAAGTTTCTTTTTATTTAACTATATAGCTAAATATTTTGTTGTACATAGTAATTCAATATTTGTATTTATTCCCAATCAATCTGGCGACAAGAACATGGTAACTATCTTAATAATTACCCGGCTCGTTTAGCTGTTCCAACTACACGATAAGAAATTTTTTATGGATTTCACTATGTCATCATCGATGTGTGAACGCCATACTGATTTGCATATACTGACCATGGAGGGAATTGTAACATTAGCAATAGTTATGGCGGACGAGTTAATGCAGTATGGGCATCAGATCCATACTGGTTGGTGATGCGCACAATTCTTCTGGTGGATAGCCCTATTCAATCTTGTAATATTACTCATGCTAACATAGATACTATTGTATCTGTCTCTATACCATACCAAAATTGTAGTAAACGTCATGCATTTCTTACCTATACAAACGGTAAGAACAAAAAGATCGACGGGCGTCGCAGGAAACCCGATAGGAACTATATTCCTTTCGTACCTTGGTATATTATAAATGTAGCTTTTACTTTTTTTATTTACATAATATTTTTCTAAAATTTATGGAATTAATTTTAGAAGTCGAATACTTGTTTGATTCTTTAAGGAATTAAATTTTATAGCTACTTTTAGTTTTTACTATATGAAATAATTGTAGTATCAGTTTAAAAAAGAAATAGTTCTGATTTAGTAGTCAACCCAATATGTGAGCACATTACGTTTGGTTTGATTAGGATATTTATATTTTTATTATTTGACATAACATAAAAATTGCATTGCACTTACTTTAAATTATCTCTTTTTTCTTTTATCTTCTGATAACTTTCAATTTTTTTTAAATGATGATATATAAAATTTTGACCAAAGTTCCACTAACTCTACGTTATTCATGCCGAAATTTTCCTGGGATAATATAAAATTACTAAGATTTTCCCACTGTACCCAAGTTCCTCCTACTTGTAATGTAGAACGTTTCTATAATAATTTTAAAGGTGAACTTTTACATTCAAACTGTCTAATTGCATATTTTGTAATATTCAATTGAACATTAAAACTTAAGTGCTATTTACCACACCGTTAATATTTAATACATAATTTTCATTAGTTTGAGTTCATAAAAAGTTATATACTTAGGAATAGTTTTCAATAAATATAAACATTTTAATAGGTAGCTTATCTAAGTTTATCAATATCTTAGTAATTTAATTAAATTCATCGATCTTATCTCACCAAACTTGAAACACTTGTAAAGTTCAAAATTAAATTAAGGAATTAAGAATGTATGTGTACTTGATACATTTTAACGCATATGAAGTCAGCGAAATGAACTTGATTGTCGATTGATAAGTTATAAATCCCTCAGATACTTATTTTGTTCAAATGTCTTCTTTTAGGAAGGTTAACAATAATTTGAGTAATTTTCTTATATCGTATTTTAAAAGTAAATGCATACCATTTTCTAATTGAATTAACTTATTTAAGTATCATAACGTTCACTAAAAATGTACAGGCGGGTGCATATGTATATAGTCACATATATTATGTATATCTGGTACTATTATGTTATTAATAAATGTCATACAAGTGAAATTTACAAAATTTAAAAAACCCCGACAAATTTTTAGGGTACGGAATCCTAAACTCGTACTTGAAGACTGTCCATTAAATTATTGTTTTTTTTAAAGCCTTTTCCAAACTGAACCGATTTTGAAGATCATCGACAAATTTGTAGTTTTTTCGGGTACGAAATCCTAAATTCATGAGACATATTTGAGCACTTGAAACATACCTAAGAACACTTTCCAGTAATTTACCTTTCAAATGAAACAAAAAATTATCAAATCAGTTCATTCTTTTCAGCTGTGATGTCATTTTTTCGCTAACTATGACTTATGTGCTTAATTCCGGGACCAGGACTCCACATTCTTGAAATCTATTAGAGCTAGGTTAATTTTGATCACAAATTTGAAAATTTTTGCCCAAATTTATACTTTGTTTATCACAATTGGATAAAATTTGGATGTGATAGAGGAAAATTAGTAGGATTACATACTTGGTGTATCAAAATTGCCAATATGGTACTTTTTGATACCTTTTAATGAACAGTGAATATATTAATAATAATTACATTTTAATCAAAAAATACATTTTATTATCAACAAAATTTCGATTTTGGAGATAAATCAGTTCTTTATGCATAATACCCCAGTATCATTAAGGAGAGTAATGAGTTCCTTGTTTTTCTCGAAAACATAGCGAGAAATCAATACTTTAATTTGATACTCTATCATTTGAAGAAATTTAAAAAGTTTATCAATTAAATGTACAGACTCTTTAAGTTAAAATGACACGATTATGGCAACTCTCCCCTATTTTGCCTTACTTGGCGCTATGGACTGGAGTTAATCGCGTTTTAAATATCTATTTTCTAGCTGCCACTCTCCACCGCTTCTGTAAACAGTTTATGAATATAGTCCACAATACAGTAAATACACTTAAACCTTATGTCCTCTTTCCATACACACCTCAAGGCAAGTTTCTCCAACTCAAACCCCTTTACCCACTTTGCACTATTTTGACATCGAAGGAGTACTTGACTCAGATATAGATCAATCAAGCCAAGTATTTATGTAATTTCAAACTTACGTTTGTCGTTTTGGGTGGAGAATTCGTATTGAGCTATCTTCCTATACCTGCACTTTACCTAACAAACTTTATTTCATCATTAGCACAGCATGTTTTATCCTTTACTTTTTATTTTTTAGCTTTTTTAATTTGAATAATGGATGGTGATTCCATGTAGTTTATTCAAACTCGATTACAATGTACAATTTTTCTCATAGTGGCCTCGTTTTCTTTTTATGGAACAACAACCTGTCATTGAGGTAATGAAATATATTTTTCGTTTGTTTTTAAAAAAGATAAATTACGACACCCTAGTGATTTCTTTTTGCATATCATGAATAGAACTTGAATTGCGTTGTGCTTCATTCAATGCATGATACATTGGATAGATAATGTACTGTTATTGATACATACACCGCACTGTTTATGGATACTCTAAGCCCTGTTCTGTTATTCGGGGTTCTATACTAGTGTAGGTAGAGAAGGATAGTGCTATTATAATATTATAATATTATATGATTATCCTGTTTTATTTACACTCAGTGTGAATAGTATATACACAAACTATCACTTAAAAAGAACATATAGAATATATAAAGTATGTTTTGTGGCATTGCTGGTGCAATTTAGTTGTTCTAGTTAGTGATGCAATGAAACAAGTAACGGTATTTATAAAACTTTACTCGGATTCATTATGTAAAAATATGGTAATTAATTATTTATACTGGGGTATCTTTAGAGTCTTCGTCTGAACCGAAATAAAACACCTGAAACAAACAATTGACTGAGTTAATTGTTAAAATACAATGTAAGGAAAGTGTTGCATATCACTATCTTTTATAGTTTTGGAGAAAATGAACACCAAAATTTTGCCCTTATTTGCGCCCCCACGGGTTAGCTGTGACTTTTTCGAAGAAATGTTTCAAACAAATTTTTTTATAAGGAACATTTTTACATTTAAACTTTTGTTCTATCTCCAACGGTTTACAAAATGGGTCCTAAGGACCCAAGATCCAATTGCCTTATTTTGCTCATTTACGAACTCGACCTAATTTTTTACGCCTTCAACACGCTATAAAAATTTCAGCTGGATGTTTCTTTTCGTTTTTGAGTTATCGTGTTTACAGACGGACAGACAGACAACCGAAAATGAAATCTTTAGGTGATTTTAAGAACACCTACAGCAAAATTTTGTTCGTAGCATCAATATTTTTTATCTTTAAAAACTTAAAAGTAAAATGAGGTGTTTCTTTGGTTCGAATGGAAGCTATTGGGTAACCGGTAGAAACTTATTTCAGTTTTTACTTACTTTGATTTAAAGTAGTTTTCGGAACTATTAAAGACGGTAGAACATTTTTAGCATTGCTCTGAAAATTTCTAATGTTAATTCGATTGTGAAAATAGCTACTACCGATAAGTTATGCCATCCACTCTCAAAAAAGTTCAGTACTTTGAAATCGAATAGGAAATAAACTTTGATACTTTCTTAAAACATAATGCAAAAACTGCGAATCCGAGTGTGTCCAAGATGGTGATTCGAATTTCATGCTAAATATTATTTCGTGCCAAATTGGGGGATTTATTTTATATGTTAATTCTTGGTTTACTTTGATTTGTAACGCATAGTTATTTTTTTATGGAGAGTATCGAGAATCGTAGTTAACCGTCACTAAAAAATAAAGTATCGCAACGTTGATGTGTATCCCCTTGGATTTGAACGATACAACAGAAAACAACTCACTTAAATAATATATGTATTATTGTATATAGAGTCGTATTTATGGAGCTTGTCTCTAATATTTGCCAAAGACATCGATCGTACGTATCTCGTAACTAATACAAGGAAAATACAGTTAAACATAGCAGCTAGAATTTTAAATTGCATGAAAAGGTTGCCAGTTTGGCTCGAAATAGTCCTGGGAAATTTAGCATGAGTTTATTCATAATTTTTTTTTTTTTTTAATACATTTTTTACGAACACAATTTCATTGAAGCTTTGGAACGATTGACAACTTAGATCATTAGCTTAAAGAAATAAATATACTGTTCCGCTTTTCTTCACAATTCAAAGTTTTTTTTAATTTCAATAATTTATTGATAAAATAACAATTGAAATTTACAAAATTTAAAAAACCCCCGACAAATTTTTCGGCTACGGAACTATAAACTCGAATCTCAAACATATCTAAGAACACTCTCCATTAAATTGCCTTTTTCCTGAAAACTTTCCAAACTGTGCCGTTTTGGAAGATCATCGCTATTTTTTGGGTTCGGAACCCTAAAGTCGCACTTGTAACATATCTAAGAACACTCTCCATTAAATTACCTTTAAAAAAATACCAAAAAAATCGAAATCGGTTCATCCGTTTAGGCGGTACGATGTTACGGATAGACAGACATACACACATAGCGGTCAAACTTACCGCCCCTTTTTTTTAGTTGGGGGGTTAAGAAAAATTTAATTTTATTAAAAAATTTCTTAATGGTTTCCGACGCCATGTGCACCGGTTATATTAATTAATTAGTCAAGAAAAAAAAGTCATGACTTGGAATTGATTATTGAATGTTTATGAATTATATTTGCCCTTACTATAGCTGCCATCTACAATACTTAAGGTTTTGTTTTCAATTTCACTCAATAAAATCTGAAAAGCTGAACTAATTCTTTACTTATACTATTGAGAATTCCAAAACATAAAAATTCGTAGCGCAGAAGCTGCGTTAGCTAAACGACTTCTCTCAGAGATTGGCAAAAAATAACACCCTTTTTTATAAATCGAGAATATTGTTTTTATTTTTCAATTATTTTTATTTCAAAACTTAAGCGTCTTTTAAAAAAAAAATCACAAGAGTGCTTTTTTGCTTAGAATTGATGAAATACAAAAATATTTTTTATTTTCAATAAAATCAAAATTATGTTCTTTGCGGACCCCTCACCCCTTGTTTGTCGGTCGTTTTTTTTCATTAATAAACTTGTACTTTCAATTTCCAAAATTCCAACATCAGTACAAAAGCAATAGCTTCATTTCTTTCGGCAATTCGCTAAAATATAACAGAAACACGAAAAATAAATTATAAAATTAAAATTTTTTTTGAAATTTATATAACCACAATACAATTCCATAAAATTTTAAAACCCATGTCCTAACAGTACTGCCTTTCAAACTTTACCAATATGCGAAACTCATTTTTAATGATACAGTGAGGCAGGCAGCAGCCATTGATCATTTATTATTCTACTCTTGTATTTATTCATTTCAATGCAATAGGAGTTACTTAGTTCGTTAGCAGCATCAGCATCACTAGAAAAACAAACAATAAAGAATACAATTCGTTAAATACAAACATACACAAATAATATCTTATTTGTCGTTTTTCTAACTGACTTTATTTTTCTTAATGAATATGAAAAGAGATTATACGACGTCTTTTTTAAAAAGTTTGAAAAATATATTGTGTCAGATCATCATACGACCTTCTTACACCTATACGTTTCTTTTTTTTAATTTGTTCAAGATTTATCCTGGTTTAAAACAAGACACGTTCGAGATAATTTACAATAACTAAATTACAAATATAGAACAGGCGCTAGATGGGGGAGTATCGCATTTTGTCAATTGATTCTTGATCAGAAAAGCTTATAGATTAATATTGTGAGTCTTGCCAGAAACCCTATTAGTCCAATTTTTGCATACCCTCTCCCCCTCCACAGAAACAGTTAAATGGCATTTTTTTGAATCAAGTAAAAGTTACTCTTGATTCTATGGATTATTTAACGTCAAAAAGGCTTTTTGTGATTTTTTCGTAAACTTCTTCGTTTTCGAGATATTAACAGTTTAATGTTTGGAAAAACTCCAAGTAACCCATTTTAAAAGCTGAAAAACGGGTCTTAAAATTATATTGTAGAGCTTATCAAAATTCTAAAATAATGTTTGAACATCTTTTATGAAGTTCTGAAGAGAAATTACAGATTCTTTAATATTCTAAAGCCTCAACTTTTAATTCTTTAAAAATGTTATAATGCTTATTAAAATAATAATAATGGGGGGTTTAACCTCCGTTTTTTGACATATGCCTTATCACAGCGGCCACCCACATCATTATGTGTTAACCTTTATTTAATCAATTACAAACATATTTACAATTATATTTTTGATGTGGATGGAGTCGGTTACTATCATTAATTATAAATTGTTCACACTGCCGCTGCCTGGATGACGAACCCGCAAACTAAGTCTAAATAGTCCAACGTTCTATGACAAGCGCCTTAGACCGCTCGGCCATTTAGGCTTAATAATGCTTATTAATAACAGTGTGTAAGACTGAAATATTCAGTATCTCTGTCTTACTCATTGTTAATAATAGTAATGAAACATCTTCTTAAGAATTGAAAAATGTGCCTCTAGAATTAAATAACCTGTATTAGTCTTCAGATCTTTACTAAAGGATGTTCAAACATTATTTTAGAATTTTGAAAAATTCAAAAATCTAATTTTATGCCCTGTTTTTTTTAGCTGTTAAAAAATTTCAGGTATGGACAGAACTGTTTTCTAATAGAATAACGGGTATTAATCTTAGAAAAATATGAATAAATACGAAGAGATAAAAAATAATTATAAGGGTGAACAATTGTTTGACAGTTTTTTACAAAAAATTTCGCAAACTGATAATAATGTATTTTACAAATATATTACTCTTGATTCCGGATTGATTTACTTCATATCCATTATGGAAGTATACGAACGTTAAAAAGCTGTCATTACTATAAAAATTATATTTAATGTAAGGGACATTGAGGAAAATTGTCCTTTGTTTCAGTATTCATTGTTTTTCTCTAAATTAATGTTTAGGGCGGAGCTTTTATGAAGACCGCGTGAAGGTCTTAAAGATTTCTTTTCTGCCCCTGAAGTAAAATTTTTAACAAACATGTTCCATTCCAAACTTGTTCCCGTGGATCAAGAAAAGCGTGATTATTACTTTATCTTGAAATTGTGCGCTCACAATATACAAAAATAATCAAATTTTTGAGACATGCGTATTTATGTAGAACATCTGGATACAAAACATAACATATTCCAATTTTCAGTCCTGATTTTCCCGATGTTTATCATTACTTCATAGTATAAAACATGACCGCTTCCCGCTGTGTGTCCCTATGTATGCTTAGATCTTGAAAACTACGCAACAAATTTTGATGCGCTGATTTAAATGGATAGAGTGATTCAAGAAGAACGTTTATATATACAATAACATGCATAATATATGAGAAAAACATTGATAATTTAGAGGTTTCTTATGTCATGTCGTAAATAAACACTTTTTTTTATATCAAGACATTCCGTTATATTCAGTATCAAAATTGCACGCGTGCAAAGTCGAGGCGGGTCGCTAGTCAATAAAAAAATCTTAGCTTGGTCCAAAGTGTTTGGTTTTTGTAAAGAACATTAAGCTCTTCAAATTTGCTTCTAAGCGGAATTTTACAAGACTTAAGTGCTAGTTTGTGTTTCTATAGGTTAATAAAATGTTATTCTATTACAGGTTTCATGTTTCAAAATCCAATATCTACCATAACTGTTATAAAATTCTAGAACTGATGACTGGTTACTTTTAGACATTCTACCCTAAACATTATTTTTATATATTTGTAGTCAGCAGATAGATTGTATATTTATCATCTAAGAAAACTTGATAGTATAGAATTCCACTTGTAAATGTAGTTTATTTTAGTTTATGTATATATACTATAGTTATACGCAAGCTGCAGCCAACTAATAGGTCTGCGGCCAATCGTAGTTTTTTTGAGTCATTTAGCCTCTCCAGTGGGAAAATTGAAGTGAGTACCAAAGACACAGGCGTCTCTTTCAAGTTGGAACTGATTTCGTTAAGACTAGAACCGGTCTAATGGACAGATATTTCTGAAAATTTATAGTAGTTATGAGGTCATCCCCAATGGTGGAAGATCCTGTCTGATCAGTAAAGTAATTTCAGAATAGCTAAAAATTTGCTTGCATACAGAGCTATGCCTAAAAATCACAAAAATAATATTGTCCGCAATGTATTAGCAGCAGTTTAGTCAGTCCTCAATCAGAAAAATCTATAACTATAATTCAAAAAGACTCAATTCAAAAAAGTTTGGTTTGGAGTCCGCTTGGAACCTAATGTTCGTAGTACCATGCTCTTTTCTTTATGTAGGACGAAATTGTTGCAAATATTATTTTTTGCCGGTTTTTGGGACAAAATCGAGGATAGTTTTTTGCACGTTGCTCATTTAAGGCAAAACAGCAGAAAAACGACGACTTTTTACGGTTTTTATAAGAAAATGAAAAAGGATCTGCTCAGGACACCCACCACAATGATGTAAGAATTCTTGCTGCGGACTAATTACCAGCTGTCCCCACTACTACCATTGTGGACGACATCTACATCACAACGAATGTATTATTCTTCGAGTCTGGTCTTACTGAAATCAGTTTATACTTTAAAGAGTCCTCTTTGGCACTCACTTCGGCTTGGCCGAAGATCTATAATCAAGCACTTTAAATAAAAAATTTCATTTCGTAATGTTTTCCAACTTATTATTATTGTTGCATTCTAATAAAAATAATCGTTTGTATTATAACATGTATAGTGAAACCATCTAAAGCGATTTTTATTAAAGGCACTTGCTTTTAACCTTATTTAGAACAAGCGAGTAATCCGCTTAATTGTGGAATAGAGCATCAACAAATGATAAAGGGAATTGTAAAACACGCATCTTTATAAAATAATATTAAATCGATTGTGTACCTCAGAATGTTATCAATTTTCTACGCTTGAAAAATTCTTCAGATTTCTACTTTTCTGTACTGTACACAATGCATTGCAGTATTCAGCACATCGTTGCATAATTCAGCTCACTACAGATTTAATGCCGCTTTGTCTATGATATTCTGAAGTCTATAATTAACAGTTTCTTCGATATCTACGTAAACGATTTTTACTGTATGCATAGATATTGTTTTTAAAGTTAGTTCTGTGTTGTTTTACAATGAAACGAAGTAATTGTTAGTTTTTATGATTAACTTCATGTAACAAACTATATGCTTGGCTACAAGATTTACTTACTCTACTTTATTTATTTTTGTTAAAGTTGTTTGCTATTTTTTAGTGGTTTTTATTATTGATTTAAAACAGAGAACTAACTTATCATTGTGATAGTTTGACGTTATTTCAACTTATATTATAAGCTCAGCTACAAAATGTTCTGGATTCTGTTTTAGTTTTTCAGTATTTGTTATTTAACTGTTAACTATATTGTTCATAGAAAAACAATTATGCGTCAAAAATAATGAAAATGAATTGATAACATAATAAAATCTGTTTGTGGGAAATTAAAAAAAAAATGCAAACTTATAAAGATTTTTATGTAATCTGGGCACAATATTTATTTCACCGTATTCGTTGTGTGCGTAGTCATGGTATGGACAATAAAATTGATGCCAGCGCTTCCAGTGAAAAGTTTTCGCGATAAAGCAGGCTCTTATGACTAATTTGCAGATCTTTACATGTTAATCTAATAGAAAATGACAAACTAAAATTAATGAAAAACACTAATTCAGTAAACTTAATGCATTAAAAATTGTGAAAATAAGAAATCAAATTGCACAAATATTATTTTTCAAATGTTATCATAATTATTTTTTTAAATTTGTGAGACAATAATATTAAATTTTCAATGTAAGTCATAATTGCAATCCATACAATTATATATGCATCCATACAATTCTATAATTAAAGTAGTGTATCGTTACCATGGAAACGCATCCTATAAAACTCACGCACGGTGCGAATACAAAATATAGGGGTAAAGTATATTAAGCATGATCAAATTTTTCTTTATTAGAGGTAAGATATAATTGCCCTAAAAAGGATAAATTTGGAATTTGCGAAAAAAACTTATTTCTCTGTGCGTATCGGATTTTTTTTTTTCACGATTCCGAGCAAACCGTTTGACTGGTGATAAAACAAATACAAATATATACATTGAATATGGAGGCAAAGAGTCCTATCGATGTTAGTCTACATTGGGAGAGGAGAAGAGACTAGAGACTCAATATTGAAAACGTAACAGATACAGGAAACTTAAACTTAATATTTATCGAAATTAATTCATCAACAGTATATTTTTTCTTTCTTTAATTATTAAAATCATCTTAAGTTTTATATTTTCATAATTTTTTTCACTTTTCTATTAACGTACGTCCTAAATCAGTTTAATATGTTATAGTATGGCTATCCATCGGCGTCGCTGGATAATTTTCATATTAATCCCTTGATTTCCTTTATTCTTCATTACCCCATTAAACTTCTTTGGCCTTTCATAACTTCCATGGAATTAATTTTTCTTCACAAAGTTTAAATATTAATCATATTAATCTAAGTCTCTGTTATTACTAGAAAATGCGTTAATTATCTTTACAAAAGGTGAATATTACACACATCTTAGTAATGCCTCCCGCTGTGGTAAAGCACAGGTAGATATTTATTTATATATTCAGTCCATTAGATTTCGAGATACGTACAAAATTAGGCTTTTTATTGTAAAAGTCACTGCTAATTTAATGGAAGAGCTAACTCACCTTAAAATCCTATGAAAAAATTGTATTTTCCGTGAGAAGTAGTTTTATTGAAAAGTTTGGACTTGGATTCTAAATTTTGTGCAAATGAATTAAAATTTATACTATATCTCAAAATCTTATAGTTATTCTAAAAGATTATTCTAAAAGACAATTTGTGATTTGAATTTACTTATTAAAATCGTTTGTGTCCTACTTATACATGGTGTTTGGGTAATCGGCGGAAACTTTAAAAGATTATAATTAGCAAGAAATATAAACACATGAACAATGAATCAAAAATTAACCGTTGTTATTATCAAATAGAAACATTTGCACCACTAACTAACTCATGCCTCACTTATAATATTTGACACATAAGAAAAACATTCCATGAATTTTTATCAAAATGCGAGCGGCTTCTTTCATTATCCTGTATAAGCTGATTTTTGTAACATCTGTCTACTGTACTATTTTTACATTTTACGAAAATTTTGTTTGCTATTTTACGGCTTATTAGAAATAAAATTTTCGCTTATAATTTTGAATTAAATAGAGTTATAAAGGCATTCTTATTAAATTGATTTCTTTGATTAGAATGAAAATTGCAATATTTAATTTCTCTTAAAATATCCAAATAAAACAAAATATTCATCTGACGAACAATTTATCTGTGGCAATAAACCCGATGAAAATTGTTTAATATTTCATGTTATCAACAAATTTATATAGTTTATTTCAACTTTTCCAATTTTAGAAAATTTTCCAAGTTTATTTAAATTTTGGGTACATGATGCAGATCAATGAAAAAAGTTTAAATTCGGAAAATAATACCAATTTTTCGAATTTTCCATTTAACAAAGCGGGGTTCCATTTATTTTTGGCTATGAAATAATGAAACAAACACCTATTTCCTGTTAACTCTGTGCTTCCGTCCTATCTCTGATGGACGGTTTGGCCTTTAATGGGGTTGAGACTTAATTTATGCGTCTTTTTTTATTGATTCGGCCTACGGGAAATTTGCCGTTAGTGATTTGATATGTTAGTGATTGGCCGAAGTTGAAATAATTTGTGGATGAATGGTCAATTTTATTAAAAATTAACTGAAATATTGCGCGAATATTGTCAGCGACATTCAGTTAACTAAATACACATTTTGTAAAAATTTCATGTCAATTTTGTAATATCCTTTCCACATATAAAAACATATCTGAGAATAATTATTAAAATTATACAATTAATACTGATAATAACTACAATGTAGTCGAAATACGTAGTGATTTAAAAATTTAACGAATAAATAAATCTAATTGGGACGAACTTGAAATTTTATTGAAATACCTGAAGTTCTCATAAATTGCCTTTGTCCTTGGTTATAAATTTTACATTTTTTTCTTTGCTTATCATCATTTGAGTTTATAGTGAGTTTTGGCAATGAACAATCAAATTGTCTGCGCTTTCTCAGAAAATTTAGAAAAGATACATCTTAGCCAGTAGTACAACCTGTATAATTTAAATTCCCTGAATATATTTTATAAAGACGATTTCTAACAAAACTAGTTAAATTATTCTCGGTACATAATATAAGTTTTCTAAATATAAAGCTATACACTGTACTAGACTACTGCTATATTAACATGATGTTCACTTTTCGAGTGCTAAAACTGTATGTAGAAATTGTTGTTAAAGTTGAACTTAGCGAACCGCTTCGCTTTATATCATTGTGTTTTGTATTTATATCGTATACATGTACATCGTAGCTAAAACGATGTGAACTTATAAAGATATTAGAATTGAAAAAATGTATAAGGAACGAATACCCATATATCTAATAATTAATTTAAATCTTCTTCTAAATCATGTTCTTTAACTTGAAGTGTAGCCACCTTTTTCGTCCTAATATTATACAGTTAGTTCATTATTCCAGCATATTTTTCTGGCACATGGTGATATCTTCCTTATCCTTTAATTTAATTCCATGATTTACCATTCATTTAAACCTCATTCATTACCTCATTTAAAAGCTTATCGTGCTGGGTAATGATGGAAATAAAATTATCTGTTCAATATAATTTAAAAGTTTGGAATTGAAATAACAAATTAAAAAAATTCCGACTGTTTGAAATATCAACTGAAAAATAGAAACAAGTATTTTTGAGTCTCAAAAAGTCAGTCCTTTAATGATAGTATGCGGTCAAAAGCTTTTATTGCCAATTATGAAAACTTAACTTTTAAGGTAGTGCGAGCGCCAACCCAAGTTTTCAACTTTTTTATAACTTCATGAATGTAGACGAAAAATAAAAATAAAATTTTTCGGTACTTGCTTTGTTTTAAATAAATACCGAAAAGCTAAATAAGACATCAACAAATTTTATTCTTACTTTTCATCTTATATTTTCGAGTTATAACATAACTCACCATCAAAATTTAAAAAAAATATATTTTTTAATTTGTGTACTCACTACCGTGCTCATACATTAAGGTTTTAAATTTAATTTAAATAATTTTTTTTTTAAATTTCGATAGACTAGTTCTGGAGAAATCTATGAAAACGTATCATCCATCTAGCATTTGTTAAATATCCCTGCTTTTGAAGTCATTTATTTATTTAAATAATTGGGCAACCTACCCAAAATTTTTTGAATTTATGGTAGGCTTCAATATATAAAAAAACATCAAGCCTTTTATCCAAAACTGCCCTGGTGCTCGTACATCCTTAAACATATTATCATTTAAGAATAGACTATTCGAGGTCATATAAATAATGTTTTATGTTTTTTCAGTTCGTTTTTTTATTTTCTTATTATATTTTTATTTTCTTAGATAATTATTTTAGGTCGCGAATCGAACCTGTAATTCCCCCAATATAGAAGGTTTGTATTTTGACTATGTGTACATAATGAAACAAAAGTTTACGTCTCCAAGAACAATTTGTTACAGAAGAGATCATTTTTTTTAAAACCTTAGTATGCTTTCTATGTAATTTGGTGATACACACACGTAAAAGCTAATAGTTGTTGTGTAGTTGAATTCTATATATTATTTTCAAGTATTAAATGTATTAGTATTCTGGAATTGGGTTTAAAGTACTTGGTAGAAACCCAACAACCAACATATAATGATGTTTGAAAAGAAGAGCTAGAGCTACATAAGTATAAAATATACAGGGCGTTCTGTTATTGTCTGCAGATCGTTGGCCTATAGAAAAAGCTCATAAAAATAAAGGCGAAGGAAAAAGTTATTTACCAATTTTGGATTTGAGGCCTACTTTGCGAGATAATTAACAAAATAAATTAATATAATATTAATAAAAAGTAAATAACTTTATCGAATCACAGTTCAATAAAACACTCAAAAATTACCTAATATTGTATATGTGTGTTTGTATTATTATTATTATTATTATTATTTCATAGTTTATGTAATAAAACAATACCATCCTTCAAAATTTTATTGAACTGTGATTCGATAAAGTTATTTACTTTTTATTAATATTATATTAATTTATTTTGTCAATTATCTCGCAAAGTAGGCCACAGATCCAAAATTGGTAAATAAATTTTTTCCTTCGTCTTTATGAGCTTATTCTGTAGGCCAACGATCTGCAATCAATAACAGAACGCCCTGTATATGTATGTATGTACATATGGATCTATTCAAAATGTTATGTTATACTTACTAATGCTGATTTGACTTGGCTTTCTTTACTGTATGTTGGTTGACTTAGGTAGGTAGTTGGAAGGTACTAGAGATCTGAACGAAATAAAGTTACTTGCAGGTGGTATTAGTAATTGTTACTTATGTAGTACAAGTACATGTATGTTATATTAGCAGTTCAATTTCACAGCATATAAAGTATTCCGTATATGCGGATGCTTTCTTGTGAAATTCGAGTAGGTATATCATCTTAAGAAAGCTTCTAAAGCTACTGAGTTCATTCGTGTAGAACCGTTTGAAAGATTACACATTTTTTTTAAACTCCACGTTACAATTATTTTGTATAAATTTTAAGGTGGACTAAGTCTAAATTAATTCTGAAATTAATTTAGGGAAGATTGCCCGACTTATTAAATAAATAAAGGACTTCAAAAGTATAAAGGCATATTTAACATTGGTCTTAAGGGAAAACGGTAGATGGATGATATGTTTTCATATATTTCTCGAAAACTAGTCAGTGGAAATGAAGAAAAACTTATTTAAATTAATGTTAAATCCTTAAAGCTAGCTATTAAGAAAAAAAACATTGTTTTAGTTAACACTAGGGTCTTTTAATTCTTTTTTTCTTGAAATTATTGATTCTAGTATAGTCATTATTATTGGTTTTACAGACAGTGTATGTAATCTGTATGCTTTAAGTTAAATTGTGAAGTTTTTAGTTTAAATTCTATCAACATTAGTACTCAGTTAGTTTTGTGTAGAATATTTTATTTTAAATATAACAGTACTTATGCCTGCCTGCCTACAATGCATAATTATGTGAAACGTGCCTATTGATTATGGCATGTTTGCAAACATAACGACACAATACACAAATCGAATCGAAAAGTTCTTAAAAAATTTTCCAATGTAATTTCAAGTCAAGTTACTATTAAAAAACATATTTTTAAACTATATTTTCTGATATTTATTTTTTGTTTCAGGTAAGTGAAAATAATATTTCTGCAGTTTACGGCTTACCAGAATTTGTGAGTGATATGATTTTATTCTATTCTAAATAGATTTTAAGTGAAATAAAATTTTTAATGAAAAATCGAGTGCGGAGGTCAATAGAATCTTTACAGCTGTTTATGCAAACTTTTGAAAGTATCTTAAAAATCTTAGGTTGGTTTTTTAATAAGGTAAAAAACTACCCCATAAAACCAACTCCCCATAAAAATGGGGTTTGCCCCCCTTCCTTGAGAGGTCAATAATTTGGTGCGAAATTTTTACAACCGAGTTAACAACTGTGGAAAATTTCAAAGATGCAAGCAACACTTTTTTCTTTATTGCCATGATTTTTTATATAGTTTTGTTGTTCTAATAAACAAAAGATTTGTATGGCAACAAAATGAATATGTACGGTTTGCGAGCAAAAAAACAGAAATAAATTTTATTTCAGAATGTGTAAGACCAGGAGAGTGTAGGGAAAGATAATTTAGAAGACAGATAATGGAAAAAATTTGACATTTACGAAAAAGAGTAAATAAGTAATGGCAAAGTGTTTAAAAAAGTTAATGATTGATTTGTTGGTAATTAATAATTTTTTTATGCATATTATTATTAGATTAAATCGTTTTTTTGTGATGTTGTCTTGTTTTTCAAATGCCTCTCGAAATATCATAATTATTCAGTGTCGTAGAAACCAAACCTCAATCTGTAAAAGCTTGTGCTAGAAAGTAATTTCGATTCTTCAATAGACCAATTTTAATCCTTTTCTGATTATTATTCCTATCCCACTTGTAAAATAGATTTACTGTACAGATACTTAGATCAAACAAATATATAATAATATTTTACTTGGAACACATTTTAGAGTTATATAATACTTGTACACAACTAGTTTATACCAATTGCCTTGGTCGCCACAAATTGTTGTCGTTTAGTGTTTTTTTCCTCCTACTGGTTCTGGTACAACACAAGTTCCATTTCCATGTATTTTTCAAGTGCCAATACAATTTGACAATAGTTTACATAAACGATAAACTGATGATGATGGTGGTTTGTTGTTCAATGTACAGTCCGTATATTTGCAAATAGAATTTTTTTTATGCATATATAATGTTGGTATTTCTGTTATGATTATGTTGTTTGCCACCAATTCATGTGATGTGTATGTAAGCACGAACACACAGTATTTTTTGGTTATGGTAGCTATTTACATCATTGTGTTTCGTATAGAATCTACAATATAATATAGTTAGCAATATTCGAATATAATAAAAAATTTATCAACAAATAATATTTTTCAATTTTTCTCTTTTTGCATTATCTAAAAAAAATTTTTACTACCATTTTATGTCGAAAATATACATTTAAGTCTTAAGTTTTCCACGTTTAATGTTATAATACTATAAAGGGTGTTCCTTATCTTAAAATAAGTCGATTTAGCTTAACATGCCCTGTTAAAAGTTGCTCCGTTTTGAATCTATACTATATACGCTCTTGAACATAGGCGTCCTTACGGGGAGGGGGCTATAGAAGTAAATAAATTATCTCCATTTTTATTATGTTTTCAAAAAATTCAAAAATGTTTGGAGTTGAACTTGACTCCCCGTGCCCCGGACTATTCAAAATATGGAAATAATACAAAAATGGAAATAACTCATTAAGGTAGTACCAGCATGAAATCACTTTTCGACAGATTTGGCCGAATTTTTTTTCTCGGGTTTATAATAGCTTTATTTATGAATTCCTAAAATTTCATAATTTTTGACCGTTTAGATCGCGAGATATTTAAAGACAAAGTTCGCGATTTTGAGGGTCATGTCTCATTTAAAGCATGTAAAATGTCCGGTCTCTCCAACTATTTTTTATGATATTATTATATATTGAAGAAAAAGTAGAAAAAAATGTTTATACAATACAATTCTAAAAAAAAAATTTAGAAATTAATTTTCACTTTCCAGATATTAATTTTGACGTAAATTGATCGAAATTGGGACGTTGGCATAATTATTTCCCATTTTAAACGGTCAAAATTTCTGAAACTTTGGGAATTAATAGTAAGCATTATTAAATTCTTAAATTTAATTTTTCGTTAAATTCTGTCGAAAAAAAAATTGTACCATTGCTTTAACATAGAAACTGCAAATACCATGCTGGAACTACCTTAAGTACATATTATGTGAAGTTTTACATATTCGTTAACATCATAAATAACGCCTTAAAATATTTAACACTACAAAAACAAATAGCACACACATTCAAATGAATCATGTTCTTTCTACAAATTAAATGGATACAAAATATATAGAGCCTTTGTAAATTATTAACTGAAAGAGCTCTCAAGATACCATCGAAAACAAGTCACTTTGCAAGCATGCTGGTCTATTATTAAAATATGACTTAAGTAAAACTCTTCCATGTATACTACATTTTTTTAAGATTAGTCTTTCCTGGCCAATTACCACAGCAAGGACTGAAAGGTCATTTTCGTCACTCAGACGTCTGAAAACCTATCTAAGGAGTAAAATAGAAGAGGATAGGCTAGAAGGATACGCTTTGATGGCCATTGAAAGACAAAAGACAGCTTGATTTTTAATTGAAATTATTGAACCCTCGATTTAATCATTTATGCGTGTTTGACATACTTGGCCCATTTCTTTTCTAATTCTTTAAAATATTTTATTTTTATTATTAATTAACTAATATGTAAAATAAATTGATTTGACGTCATGGCATCAGGTTATTAACATTTCAAGGTGGACCCGTGTCGTATGTTCAGTTCCATCAAAATGTTTATTCAATCACTAGTCTTTACCTGCGGCTCCGCAAGCGGTTTTTGTTCGTGAAAAACTGTCAAGATATTGAAAAAGTGAATAAAATAATATGAAATTTTGTTTTATTGATTTAAAGGTGGCACAAAAATGAATAAGGCCATAAATTGTATCTTTAATGTTTTTTGGAATGTTAAATAATAAATCGGTTTTCAATTTTTTTTTAAATGTAAAAGTATGTCTGATAACTGTGATTGACAGATGTCCATAAGTTGTCTCCTTCACCTTGAAATAAATTTAATTTTTTCAAATTATAGCTCATGTGTTATTCTGATGTATGAGCTATATTATTGTACAGTTTCATTCAAATTGGCTAGTTTTTCCGTGAAAGGGTAACAAACAAACAAACAAACAACTAAATAAACAAACAAACAAACATCCTTACTTTCACATTTATAATATATAGAGATTTTTAATAATATATCTTAAAAACGAAATTATTATACGTATTGTCGTTAATATTGGTTCCTGTGATCTTAAGCATTAATTTTTGTTATTATATTCGAGTTTGCTATAATGTTTCGAAACTACCTGGACCACCAGCATATCCAATTATTGGAAATGCAAGATTTGTTTTTGGAATATCACGAACGTAAAATATATTGAAAATTATTTTATTATTTTTAAAATTCGCAAAGAAAGTAATTACTTTTAGAATCGAAAAATCGACTATTTGATTTGTTTACTAAGTATCGGTCATCATTATTTCGACTTTTGATCAGACCACATCCAGTAACTGTAACGTCAGATTCAGATATAGTTCTAGAACTTCTAACAAATCCAAATGCTTAATTTAATTTTACACTTCATAAAAAATAATTTTGTTTCACTAAACAGGTAGTTGAAAATCAACCCTAATTTGGATCTTGGCGTGGATTGTACAGCCATGATAAAGAAAATTTTTTTTAAATGTTTTATCAAGGACTTGTTATATAATAAACAATAGTTGTTAATGAACTTGAATATTAGTAGTATAATAAAAAAACCGGAATTAGATAAAAAAAAAAAAACAAATTATGTGACGTATGGAAAGTGATCTGAGTTATAACAGCAAGTTTTTTCCAATAGTAGATGACGTATAAATAATTACAATTTCTTAATACATTTATAACCAAGAAAGCGTAATTTTCTAGACACAGGCTGTTTCAATTTTAGAAATGAAAGGATATTGTTTTTAATAGTGCCTAGAGAGCTGCTTAGAAAAATCGGATATTTGTCAATAAGAGATAATGATGATGCAGGCTTATTATAATAAATAACGACAACCCGAGACATGGAAGAGTAATCACCTTGTTCCGAGAGCAAAATATCTCTTGCCGCTGACATTATTGCAAATACAATAAATTTTCTTAACAGCAGTTTTTTCTTAAATTTCTATCGAGAAATATATTATTTCCCGGATATTAGTGTATTGAAATAATTTTCAATATTTTAACGTTTTATCCCATAACTCATACTTACAAGAAATTTCGGTGACTAAACACTTGTTAGAATAAGCATAACTAAGCCAGACATCAAGTTCTATGGTATAAGATACCGACGCTTGAATCTGCAGGTATATATTTTTTTGATAAAACTAAATTATTGTGAATGTCTGGCAGATTTCCGCCCGCTAGGCTGGATAATTTCTACCTTTAAAACAAAGACTACCACGCTATAGCCCTCACTTATCCTTTCTTTTGTTCACAATGTTATGGATTTTAATTTTTTCTAACTTTTTTTGAAAATGAAAGTTTGCCTTTGATACCCGCTTATAATGTAACTTTATATAGGTGAAATAATTTTTAAAATCGGTTAAGTAGTTAATACAAAAAATTACGGAGTTTAATTCTTTATTTGACCCTCTGAAAGAATGAATTTTCATAAAAAAAGTAAAACAAAATGTAATATCAAACCGCATGCATGCGCTCATATATCAAGTTTTACATTTCTAACTTGAAAACTGACCAAGTCCATACAAACTTCCAACATTAATTTTAACCCTTTTAAGTGATAACGTGATTAATTTCCGAAAATCCTATCTTAGTGCATCCTACTTACGTAGCTTAAAGAACGTTTCTACAAAATTGCATGCTCCTAGACTCAGCGGTTTCAGCTGTTCGTTGATCGAGACTCGAGTCGGTCAGTCAGTCAGTTTTTTCTTTTATATATATAGATAGAATATATTCTATCATCTATTTATATATATAGCATGCAATTATTTTCTCTAAGATAAATGATTTTATAAGAAAATATATTATCCTGGTTTTCCTTTGAAATCTTTAAAAATAATTCAAATTTCTATCTTCAGTAGTTTTGCCCTCGATTTTTCTGCCGGTTTGAACTTTAAGTGTATAGCTTCATAACCATTGTTTCAAATATTTCGTAATGGAAGCTGACTGATCGATCAACGCACAGCTAAAACCGTTGGGACTAGAAGCCTGAAATTTTGTACACACGTTCCTTAAATGACGTAAGTGGGCACTAAGAATTTTTGGAAATTCATCCCCAAAGGGGTTAAAAAGAGGATTTGGATTTTACATATAAGGAACTCCATCATAATAATATATATATATATATATATATATATATATATATATATATATATATATATATATATATATATATATATATATATATACATGATAGTAGAATAAATTACAGCAGGGTTGCCTGGAATTAAGGCGAAATTACTTTTAATTAAACATTATGACAAAATGATAGCAGCAACTAATGGCGAAAGCTCATAGTTTTTGAATTAAACTGCAAAAAGTCCGAAAATTTTGCAGTTGTTCACAGATTACGCAGATAGGAATAATTTTTGTAAAATGTAGTTTCACACTCCTCTAAATGGTCCAAATTACATAAAACGGTCCAAATAACAAAAAGTAGCTTAAGATCGCGTTTTGCTATTTTAGTTTTAGTTTATTTTGTAATATTTTACTGAGAGAACTCCACAAGATTTTTATCACATTCAGATACAGCATGATCAGGGTATCAAGTTGAACCTTCAGTATAAAAATAAAATTTTTTTTGTCTTTTTCAACAATTCCTCATTAGCTTTTGTATCTAAAATTCTAAACCGCCAGTCTTTTGTGTCGGAGCTTCGTTGGGGTCGACTTTCAGTCTCCTACGAAAATGTGGCGCACTCGAGTCATGGTTTTAGATTTTCAAACCTTCCGTGCAATTACACCCCACGCCCATTCTTGTAAATTAAAGGTATTGGTGGCTTCTATTTATACACTCCCGTTTCTATTTCAAAAGTACTGTGATCTTTTAATTGCAAATATTGAACCCTAGATGGAATCTTTTATGCGTGTACGGCACACACTTGGTCCGTTTTTTTTTTTTTAAGTATCAAATAATTTAAATTATGTAGTTAATTTTGGAGTTCGGTTAATATCAGGAAATTTTCAAGGTAGGCAGGTGTCTTTAGTTTTATCAAAATGTTTATTCACTCATTGTTAATCATATGTTTTGAAAACGAAATTATTATTTTCGTATTGTTGTTAATATTGGTTCTTGTGATCTTAAGTATTTACTTTTGGAGTTATATTCGAGTTTGCTATAATGTTTCGAAACTACCTGGGCCTCCAGCTTATCCAATTATTGGAAATGCAACATTGTTTTTGGGATCTCATGAACGTAAAGTATATTTACAATTTTTTCTTTTTTGTTAATTACGCAAAGAATTTTTTTTTTTTTTTTTTTTAGAATCGACAAAACGACTATTCGATTTGATTACTAAGTATCAATCATCATTATTTCGATTATGGATTGGGCCAATACCAACAATTGTAACGTCAGATCCACAAATAGTTCAAGATCTTCTAACAAATCCAAATACTTTAGAAAAAGCGTTCTTTTTTAAATTATTATGGGAAAATAGTACGGGAATGTCAATTTTAATATCGAAAGGTATTCGAAAAGCTTTTATTTTAATGAAATCTTCCCAATGGTAAAAAAAACAGTTGAAAATTATTTTGAAAAACATATAATAGTACAATTAAACTAAAAATCTAAAAGGAAAAAATTAATTCATCTTTGAAATTTTCCACAGTTTTGTGTATTAGATTGTAAACACTACACGTATAAAAAAGGCGACCTCTCACGAGCGGAGCTAACCACCTTTTTTGAGAGGTTGTTGGGGATTTTAATATTTTTTTACAAATTACAAAAAAACTATGGATCCCCCCAACTACCCCTTAAAAAGGAGGGATAGGTACGCCCCTGAGAGGTCGACTTTTTTTCCAATGTGCTTACAGCCTAATAAACAACTGGGGAAAATTTCATAGATGCATTAATTTTTTCTTTATTACCTACCATGAAATTCTATTTAATTTTATTAGACTAGGTATAAACGGCATTCAAGATAACAAAAAAAAATTGTATTTGAAGTAAGTCGTAAATTTTATTTTTAATCAAATTATGCTGACTGTCAAATTAGTCGAATCGTAACAAGTTGCGACCAAAACTGAAAGAACGGATTTTCTGGTTTAAATTGTCACTGGCTTTGCTAAGAAAAATAATACATAATGAGATTCGCCTGGAAGAATGATAAAGTCTTTGGACCGAGTCTTCAACTTACTGCAGCTTTTGAAAAATTTAATAAAATTTGATAACCTAATATTTTTTTATCAGAAAAACATACAATTCTCATGGTTTTCTTCACTTGTTTTTACAGCCTGCATTCAATTCCAAATCGCTCTTTGCTTTGTCTCACCCTACTTTTGTATTTTAGCAAATTTTGTTTCAGAAAATGAAGCCAATCGTTTTACACCGATAACATTTCAATAAATTTCACTTTTTCGTCGAACATTTCGGAAAAATAGAACTTATTAATTATTTATTTGTATCAGTGATTTATTGTTGGTTTACATCAGTGATTTATTCTTTCGTTCAAACCCAATAAAAGAAAACTTTTCAATTTATACATATTTCAAATGACTTGAAATCTCTTTTCTCTCTTATGAGAATTTTAGTTGAGAAAAAATTATTAAGCAAGTGTAATTACCCACATAAGAATTTCTAGAGGTGCATTCATCAATGTCGATATTGCTGAGATAAAGTCAGAGGGACAGTTACCTATGTTTACTGCAAGGGTTTCGAAAAAAGTGGCTCTGATTTGTTTCAAAATCATTACAATCTTAATGGGATACAAGTTTGATTTGAAAAGCCTCTTAAAGCCTCTATCGTTTTGTGTTCTCGTGAAAACATTGAAACAGCACGACTTGCGTTAGAAACTTTAACTGAGTGATTCCAGTCTTTGAGCCTAGCATAAGGATTGACTAATTTTATAAACTTATAATTAGCTACTAGGATGTATACTAAAATTATCCATAGAGTAATAAATAATGCACATAATAAAATCCTTTATTTTTTATTAACGTCAACGACTGTCGATTGTACGAGTGGTGAAATCAAACATATTCACGTATCAATCTGAAGTAAATAGAAACTCTTTGGTTTTCGAAAATCCACTTTTTCAATATGTTTTTTTTTAGTTCCTCAATGGAAACGTCATCGAAGTATCATTGTAAGAGGTTTTAGTCCCAGTATTTTAAAGTCATACTACAAAATATTTGTGGAGAACATTAACATTTTAACTCAAAAATTAGATTTAGAATTAAATAAAGAAACATCTTTTGACATATTACCATATTTATCGAGAAGTACTTTGACTTCAGTTTGCGGTAAATTTTATAGTTATAAAATAAATAAGGACTTGCAATTTAAGAAAACATTTGATTTTAGGATCTTCTATGGGAGTAAATATAGCACATGAAGATGATTCGGATTACTTTAATGCTGTGCATAGGTGATTATTGAAATAAATTAGTGGTGTACCATATTACTTAGGATTATCTGGTAGTATCCTCATATTTTTCACATTTCTCTCTATCCAATGTATTATTTACTCGCACTTCTTATACCATGCATATATTTAATATGCAAGGTATACTAAGTTTAGTCCCAAGTTTGTAACACTTAAAAACATTGAAGCTAAGCACAAAATTTTGGTATAGGTGTTCATAAAATCACCTAATTAGTCCCTTTCCGGTTGTCCGTCCATCCGTCTGTCTGTGAACACGATAACTCAAAAACGAAAAAAGTTACCAAGCTTTAATTTTTATAGCATGATCAAGGCGTTAAAAGTGACGTCGAGATTTTTCGTGAATAAGCAACATAGATCAATTGGGTCTTGGGTTCGTAGGACCCATCTTGTAAACCGTTAGAGAACAAAAGTTTAAAGGTAAAAAATGTTCCTTATAAAAACAAAACAACTTTTGTTTGATACATTTTTTCTTAAACGGCACTGTTTACCCGTGAGGGCGCAAATTAGGCGTAAATTGTATAGTATGTATTATATGGGAATATCAGTTATGTATGTATGTGTAATGTAATAGAGTAAACACTGTCTATGAATGGTATTTCAACAATTAACTCAGTCAATTGTTTGTTTTCACTTGTTCAATATTAATTTACTCCTGATCGATCAACCAGAATGAAATGGCACTAAAATCTGATTTTTAGTAAACTTTAAATAATGTTTAATTTTTAAGTACGCCCCTGAAGTTGACTTTTTAACCAAATTGCTCCTTTTTTTGTTGGTTATCCGTTTTGTGGAAATAAAAGAATCATTGTTATCCCAAGAGAACTATTTGTTGAATTTTCTCGAAAACCCGTTTTGAGCCTGAAAGCACTGTGACTAGTTTCGGCTTGAATCACCTACCATGTCTGTTCACACACATCTCCTTTTGTATTACCTTATAACAATTTTTAAAATTTTTGCATCGATAAAAAAAACCTAGTATAATTTAAAATATTGAAATTTTGAATTAAGGACTATTGTAACATCTAGCAACCAACTACACATTCATACTGCTTAGAAATTTTGAAATTTTTCTATTTTTAAATGCCCAATACATTTTTGTACCATTTTTTGAGTTAACATTTGTTTGAGGTTACATTCGAGAGGGTATGTGAAAAGGATAAAACCATTTTGATTTTTTAGTTAAAACCACTTCTCTCTAATCTTGTGTTTGGATATTGAAAAAAAATTAAAGAATTCTATATTTTAGTGGAGCTAATCTTTTGGTAAAGAGAATTTTCAATGGATTCACAATTTTTCCTACAATTTTTCGATTTACAAATGATTATAAAAAATTTATGGAATTAAAAAAAATTGTACAAGAGTTTGCTGAAAATGTTAGTTTTTCACATACTTGACACACTAATTCGTGACTAATGTTCTAATATTAAAAAAAATTTCGTAGGTTATTTCTCGAAAAAGAAAAGAGTATGTTGCAGCTGAAAATAATAATTTAATTGTTGTTAATGCGGTTAACAAAAATGAGTTAAAAAAACCATTATTGGATTATTTAATGGATTATACAAAAAATAATTCGGATTTTACTGATGAACACTTGCGTGATGAAATTAATTTGATTATTTTGGCGGTGAGTTTACTTTTAATTTACAATCATTGTCTAAGATCCCAATTAGGATCGACCTTCACCCATCTGTTTACCGGATGAAAGTTATTTTTTATGAAATATAAAATGTTAACAAATATCCCTGCAATGGGTTGCCTAAAAAAATGTGGTCCAGACTACTTTTAGTGAAAATATCAAGAGTAAAAATTTTAGAAATTTTTCACTAACTTTCATATCTAACGAAGTTTGATCTACTCGAAAGTAAAAGCCATAAAGAATATGCAGCAGCTATGCTGTCTGCCTCTTTTCGTTCACTATTTTCGCATTTATACAAGTTGTGAATAGTAATTACGTTCATCTGTTAATTCATTGCCTCACATATATAAATAAAGATAATTTTATTGAAAATACGGTGCTATATGATTGTCCACAAAATATCAGTCAAAAAATAAAATTTACAAGCTTTCCAAGTTTTGATATTTTTATTAAAAGTTGTCTGGACCATATTTTTTAGGGCAACCCACAACAGGGATATTTGTAAATATTTTACATTTCATAAAAAATAACTTTCATTCGGTAAACAGATGGGTGAAGGTCGACCTTAATTCGGATCTTGTACTATCAACCGCATTAGTCACTTACCATTAAAAGAGTCTTATTTATACCATGTATATATGAAATATACATAGTATATTAAGTTTAGTCTCAAGTTTGTAATGCTTAAAATATTGATGCTACGAAAAAAAATTTCGTATAGGTACATTTTCGGTTGTCCGTCTGTCAACAAGATAACTCAAGAACGGAACTCAAAACGAAAAAAGATATCAAGCTAAAATTTGTATAGCGCACTCAAGAAGTAAAAAGTGAGGTCGAGTTCGTAAATGAGCAACATAGGTCAATTGGTTCTTGGGTCCGTAGGATCCATCTTGTTAACCGTTGAGATAGAACAAAAGTTTAAATGTTCCTTATAAAAATATAAACAACTTTTGTTTGAAACATTTTTTTGTAAACATCATTGTTTACTCACGAGGGCACACATTAGATGCAAATTTTATAGTATGCATTAATATGGAATTATCAGTTATGTGGATGTGACATGTATATGTGTAATGTGATAGAGTAATCAACACTGTATATACATGGTATTTCAAACTCAGTCATTTGTTTTAAATTGAACAGAAAAATGTTTCGAAAAGAAGTTTTTAGGACTCAATGGACATATATCATCTCAAAATATAAAGTTGTTCGTTGTAAAAAAGATTATTTTATTGATACCAATTTTTTTTTATCTAATCAAATAAATTCAGCGAAAATTGAATGTAAAAATTGCTCTATCTATCGTTTCTTAATTTTTCTGTCTATTAAATTAGGCTTATTTTTATCTTTAAATTCTGACAAGTGATTAAAAAAAAAATTGCAAAAAATAATATAGTCTCTACATTGACTTGAAAAAAACCTCTGAAAAAAATTTTTTTTAAAGAAATGTATAGGAATCGAGTAATACACGATAGAACTAGGAAATGGCTCCAACAATTTTCATGAAAATGGGTATGCAAGGGTTTTTCGGGGCGAAAAGTCGATCTAGCTAGGTTTCATTTAAAAAAAAACGACCTTTTGAGCATGTTTTCCGGAAATACTGAAATATTGACTGTAAAATATGACTCTTCCTGACATCTGTTGGTGTTTATCGTAGTTAACGAAATGAAGTACATTAGCGGGACATTCAAATTGGTTTTTGTGTGGAGACATTTAAAACAGTTATTATATAAGTGATAAAATTTGTGTCTTTTTAACTAGAAAACTACCGAGCAAAGCTCGGTCATCCAGATATTTTCAATAAAAAGGTGTAGCTTAAAGAATAAACACATGCTTTGCAAACAAGAAGTTCTAATATCAACACCCAGCATAGACATTTTTTTATTTTTTTAAAATATTGATTAAATTCAATATTCGTAAATATTTCTGTAAATATTGATTTTATTGACAAAATGATCAGGGAATAGTTTATTATTTAATTGATTTTCTACAACTTTACTAGTGATTAAAATTTTTAGTTTCTTAACCTTAAAAGAAAAACTTCATGAAAACAAACAAATATTTCTGGATAAAACATTACTTACAGGTACTTATAATGTCGCCATAAAATTTCAAATTGTCAAAGTACTAAAGGGAGGAGGGCAATGAATTGTTTGGCGAGCTTATAATTTTAAAAAGGGCATGTCTTTCTTTCCTCCACCGTTGCACTGCGTTGCAGTTTGGGATATTTGTAAACAAAGTAGAGTTTAAGAGTCTCTTTTGCGACTGAAATCTTTTTTTAAATTGAATATCCTTGTTTTTGAGAAATGAAAAGCTAAAATGAATTAGTCGCAAAGGTAAATTTATAGATATAATAAATTTAAATAAAGTATGTTTTCAGGCTTATGAAACATCAGCAAATGCTCTAAGCTTTGTTTTATTACAATTGGCTGAATACAAAGATATACAAACCAAAGTATATAACGAAATATTAGAAGTTCTAAGTGAAACCAATGAAAATTCAATCAATTTTGATGATCTACCAAAGCTGAAGTACATGGAAATGGTAATACAGGAATCAATGAGGTTAATTCCGCCATTGCCAATGATTTCTAGAGAAGTATCAAAAGATATTCAAATTGGTATATTTACTAATTTTATGGTAGTAACCAAATTAAATATAGCATTAAAAAATGTTCCTGTCTTTAGGAAACTGCAATGTACCAAAAGGAGCCAGTGTGTTAATTTCAATATTTAATATACATCGAAATGAAAAGTATTGGAATAATCCATTAAAATTTGATCCAGAACGATTTACACCTGAAAATATAAAAAATCGTCACCCTTTCGCATACATTCCATTCAGTGCTGGACCTAGAAATTGCATTGGTACGAAAGAAGGTTTTATTAGCACTAAATACACTAAACTAATAATTTTGCCAAAAAACGTGCGCTACTTTTCGTTAAGATTTTATCGCGGTGAATCCAAATGTTAGCTCAAAATTGCTCTAACATATAGTTTTTTTCGAGAAACTGTATCCTTAAAGTGGAAAAACTCATTTTTACCTGTATACGTGGTCCTATAGGGTAGCATTTTAAATGAATCAATTATGAACTTTTTCACGAAATAATTTGCGCTTACAGAAAGAATTATATTCATTTGAAACTTATCTATAGTACAGTGAACTTAACAATAAATGCATATTATATTATTTGTTAAGTTTCTCGGAGAAAAATTCATTCTAAAATTCAAAATATAAAGCGTAATCAATGTTACTCACTGTCTGAGGGCATCAAATATTTCGTGAGAAAATTAGTTCTTAGCGTAACATGACTTCTCGTATTAAACGAAAATATTTTGTCTCCATATTTAGGGCTAAATTTCTCGAAAACGCGTTGTGCTACTGCAAATTTTAAGCTAAGATTTGGATTCAGCACGTGAAAAAATTACCGAAGAGAAAAGCAATGTTACTGGACAAAAAGAAAAACATCCATTTTATTGAACAGTCATATTTTAAGTATTAATTTTTGTTTAAAAGGATTTCGTTACGCTTGGATAATCATGAAAAGAACACTAGCTGCATTATTAAGCCGTTATGAATTTCATACCGATTTAAAAATGAATGAATTAAGATATCAGTATGCCTTATCTATGGCAATAGTGAATGGGCATCAGGTACGAATCACTCCACGCCAGAAACCAACATAACGATACTCAAAAATTGAAAAATTATTAATTTTGTATTGTGTCATATTCACAATATAAATTTCCGACAATTTTTGTTTTTATCTTTACAATCCTTATTTAATAATCTTTCAACCACCCGAGTTATCATGAATTCATCTTAAAATGTATTATAAAGCCAATATAAAAATTTCAGTGTTGTCAGACTTCATACACCACAATGTAACTTTTTTCAGACATTAAAAAGATATTATTAATCATCAAAGTTAAAAAGAGAAAGTTAAGTTTATTTAATAAAAATCTTTTTTTTAACGTTTATTATTTTAGTGTTAATGACACCATTATTAAAGACAAAAAATCAACATTTTATAACTGCAAACTTCTTCAAATAGTAAATAACGTTAAAATAAAAACAATTTCCCAGTACACTTATAACCAGGAAAGCATCATTTTGTAGATACAAGCTGTTTCAATTTTAGAAATAAAATGATATAGTTGTAAATAGTGCTAAGACAGTTGCTGAGAAAAATCGGATATTTGACAATAAGGGATAATGATTATTCAGGCTTATGATAATAAATAACGACAACCAGAGATAAGTATGACCTATTACCTCCTCACGAGAAAATATATGTAGCGCCGCTGACTTTACTAAGTTTGGAGAAAGCTCTAAAGAAAAAGGTAATTTAATGGAGAGTGTTGTTAGATATGTTGAAAGTGCGAGTTTAGGGTTCCGTACCCAAAAAATTTCCAAAAAAATTCAATTTTTTTTAATCTTACAAAAATTTCATGGGGTGGTCGCTCCTGTTGCAGTTAAGAAGACAAATTATTTATTGCTTATTATGTCACCATCGTTAACATTTTTCACATATTTATTGCATTTTTATCATTACACTATGTATACTTCTTTTTTATTAATCTTGCATCCGGTGGTTGCAACATTAAACGCGTTATTACTTCATAAATATTAATTTTAAACAAATATTAGAAGATTTCTTGTTTAAACAAATATTATAAGATATATCGGTCAAATAGTCAATAAGTAAATCGTCATAGTCGTATAAGTCATAAGCGGTTAGTGATACAAAAAAAAAATTAGTTTACAAAAAAGGTAGGTAATTTAATTATCTACAATAAGCTTAGCTTATTACCATTTGGTCTAAAGTGCACGGTTATGAAGATATAGCCTAAAACGGTTTTCCTTTAGAAGCAGGCTCTTCCGCCGTCTATTTCTGTAAGGATTTTGTGCATTATTTACTTTCAGTACGTGATACTGAACCTATTTAAATAATAAAATAACTCTTGTAATTTAGTGCATTATGGACAAAAGTAACTAGTTTCTATATAAGCTATTAATAATTGGCTCATTTTTTCTGTGATAAGTTGTGTGTATATTTTTCTATATTCTTAATACTTGCACACAACAGTTATAATTTGTATTTCGAAAGAAAATCACGTACAGAATGCTAAATTTAATTTCCTGTTGGCATCAGTTTGTTGTTTTGTATGTATATGATGGTAGGAAGAATGTATTTATTTGACTTCGGTCTCTATTCTATACATTTTGTATATATAAGAACACGTCCACGTCGGCATATACAACCGTATTACTCTACTTGAAAGCTCCTTCCACTACTCGTATCGTGAGTTGTGAGTCTTTTGTAAAGAGACAAAATTGTACACCCATCATAACGTATACCGACTGCTAGAATAATCCAATATAAACTCTATTTTGGTCGGATGTTTGTATATTTTTCACAACAACAACAAAATCAACGGTTTGGTGCAGTATTTTCACACAACAATCGTCATCTTATTTATTATGTTTGTTGTATGTTGAAAAATACATGATTATGTGAACTGTATTAAATTAACATATTTCAAAGAGTATTGTTGGTATAAATTTTGTAAAATTTTAAAGAAAGTACTAAATGTAAATTATTCAAGTTTAATAAAGCTATTAATTACTCTTGTACATTCAGGGTGGGTCATTTTAATCTATAATGGCTCGTCTTATAGTTAACTAATCAAAAAATAACTTTAACTAAAGTTGCTGAGTTTGATGGGGGACATCATGGTCAGACAATATATATTTCTGAAAAATCGGCATCAATGTACAATTTTCCGTATTTTAGGTGGTTTCTTTAATTTTTTTAAAAACTGTGCATTTTAGAGGAAAAATACTTCGATCAAAATTTCTTAAGCATAAAATTTCTAACCGATTTGTATATTTTGATTGTTTCCAATCTTTCACATTTGCGGAAAAATCGATATTTAAATACCATACTACCATATTTATGTTTGTATAATATATTATACTAGCAGATACCCGCCCGCTTTGCTGGGTAGTTCCTTTTTTAAAAACAAAGACTATCACGTTAAAGCCCTCACTTATCCTCCCTTTTGTTCACAATTTTATCGATTTTAATTTTTTGCCGATGATACTGACTGACACTGTTAGTTTCTATTTTCTTTTTGTATCAAAATTACACATTTTACTGAGTTTCGTTAAATTTCAAACCAAAAAATTTTTTCTACTTTCTCGATTTTTTCGAAGGAGTACCTCTTAAAAAAATTGCAAGAAATTGAGAAATTTTTTTATCACTCAGTATATAAGGTAATTTTGACCCAAAAAGTACAAAAATCAGGTACATTTGACGACTGGTCGAATATAGTTTTTGCGATACGGACTAAAATCAATCAAAATATTGCGATATCTCAGAAACTCTGCATCGAATCATTAAATTAACCTGATTTTTATGCTTTTTGGGTCAAATTACCCCATCTATCGAGTTTCATTAAATTCTTATTAATAAATAAAATTTTTAGTACACCCGTTTTCTAAATTTTTCGTATTGTTATTTAGTTAAAATTTCGCGATAAATAATTATTCAATAAGCCTAATTACCCACTTACAAGATTTATTGTAATTAATCTAATCTTGCTGCCAAGTAGATTTGCACATTTTACAATCTCCAACTAAAAGAACAATGGGTTTTTAAAATCGCAAATCTGAGGGCGAAAAATGAGAAAATTTAATACCTCGTACTTCGTGTAATTTTTTCATAACTTTTAACAGAAAAAGAACGCAAATAGTTAATCTATGATGCCAATTCTCAAAATTCTTTGTTTTTAAAAAAATATACAAAAAATAAAATCAAAATTTTCTAATTTTTTTTTTTATTTGTAGCTTAGTTTATTTCTGTTTTTAAAACTTGTTTTATAATCAAACTGTCAAAAAATATGTGTAAACAAATTATTGCTCAACATGTGAATAAATAGAAAATAATTTGGAACTACCATAGATGGCACATGAATTATGTTTTTATTTCACAAGGAACCCATTAACGAAAAACACTCAAACTTTTACAACGCGTACTGTTTATATTGTAGGTAATATACAAACTAACCGCTATAAAGAATTCAATTAGTGTTTATGTAATAATCCCACAAAAATATATAGATACCTATCTGCTTCTATTTGCTACTATACTACAGCTACGTTCATTATTATTATTACTTTGAATGTTCTTGCTGTATTCGAGTTGTACCCTTGTTGTTCGTTCTTATTCGTAATATGCAATACCTGTATTGTAGTCAAAAGTTATAAATTCGGAAGTTGGTAGAATCTTTGTAGACATTGAAAAATCTAAAAAAGACTAAAAATTCGCTTCTGAAACTAAAAGCTTGTTAAACTAAATAGTACAATGAAACTAAATATCTATAAAAAAAAACATTTTTAACAAAAAGAAAACCGACTTAAAAAGAAAACCTTTTCCAAAACAAATTAATATGCACTAAAAAGTAAAAAAATAAAGATAAAATTATGTAATTAAAATTATTGTTATTTTTGGAGTCGGTGTCAGCCAAGGAAACAACTCTGAAAGAACAGTTTGCTACATTAGCTTGGCTGACACCGACTCCAAAAATAACAATAATTTTAACTACATGATATTATCGTTATTTTTTTACTTTTTAGTGCATATTAACTTGTTTTGGAAAAGTTTTTCTTTTGAAGTCGGTTTCCTTTTTGTTAAATTTTTTTTTTAGTTTGTGATTTTTATTGAATCTGAAGTACACTAACTAACTTGTCACTAAAAAAAGAATCATCGAAATGGGTTGGCGTGATATTGAGTTATTCGTCCTTTTGTTGTGTGTACTTAATGTAAATTTATGATTTTTATGGTTTTCTCATGGATGCCGTTGTTAGAACTGGACCAAAATGAAATGAGACCACACTGGAAGCACCAGCTTTCAAATAGACAAAGAATCATCAAAATCGATTCACCCAGTCGAAAGTTCTGAGGTACCACACATTAAAAAGATACATTCGAATTGATAACTTCCTCCTTTTTTGTTTGAAGTCGGTTAAAAGGAGAAAAGTGTTGCATCTTTGAAGTATTCCACAGTTGTTTATTATGCTATTAAACGTCGTACCAAAAAATTGACCACTCAGGGGGTGCCAAACACCCTTTTTTGAGGGGTAATTGGGTGTATTAATCAGTTTTTTACAAATTACAACAAAAAAAAAAACTATGCATCAAATAAAAAAAAAGATCAAATTAAAGTTCTAGCTAATTTAATTGTGCATATTTTTGTTTTTTTCGACTTTCTAGCTTCAAAATATACCGTGATATATCAATTTCAAAATAGTGTATTTTTTGCTCATTCAATCAAATGAAAAAGTATCCATCCATCTTGTAAATCGTTAGAAATAGAACAAAACTTTAAATGTAAAAATTATTCCTTATAAAAAATATCAACAACTTTTATTTGAAATATTTTTCATAAACATCTCTGTTTCCCGTGACAGGGCAATTATGACACAACTTTGGTGTTTTGAAATTTTGAAATTTTCGAAACTTTTGAAGGCTAATACAGTGATATATTTCAAAAATTCGGTAATTTTTTTCATACGAAATAACTTAAATACATTTAAACTTTTGTTCTATCTCTTACGGTTTAGAAAATGGGTCGCTTTTTCAATTGATTGAATGGTCGAAAATTCTAGAAAATACTTTCAATAATTTTCGAATGTATTTCCTAGAATTTTTTTTACTAGTTGAAGGTTACTAGTTACATACAAATTTTCAACCCTTGGCCACGATTTTTAATTCTAGTTTTTGTTTCTCATCCATCAGTCATGACCTTTTCTTCTCTAATAAACCAAGTTTGTTGTTAATCCATATTTCTTGCTATTGTACTAAAAGAACTGAACAACACAAAGGGGTTACGTTATTCGAGACATAATCACATGCGTTGTAATACACAATCTAGACATTTTGTGAATCTCTTAAATTCACCGTTCGTCGTTAACACAAAAACTCATCGTAGTCGTCATACCAATCTACTAAAATAATTTTAACTACAATTGTGGAAATTATCATAAATACATTCATTATTACTTACCCACCTTTTGCAACAAACATGGTTTGTTTGGTTGGGTTGGCAGCCTGCTACTCTACTTAAACAAAATTAGTTATTGAACAAAACAAATAATAAATATTAAGACGAGTAAAGAGAATTTTGTGTTAAAACAGTACACCTCACCTTTAAAAAACAACACTTTGTACATTCATCATTATATACCTCTGTGTGTTTGTGTTTTTATGACTTTACGTTTTAACATAATTATTTTATTTTCTACGTTTTTGTGTATACGTGTATTCATACATACCTACATTCGTAGGCGTTGTAGATGTTTAAACGTTTATGTTATTCACCTTTTGTTTTTGTGCTCTTTTATTGTTCGTAACACAATTTTCGAAAATACGCTCTTTATTTTTTGTTTTAAAGCGATCATTTTTACTATGACGTCTAAGTGGGAAGAACATAATTTGATTTTTATAAACAGACGTTCCTTTTTGTGTTATACATTTTTATCAATGACTTCCCTCTTGTCATTCAGTTTTATTTATTTCCCAAGGTAAATATTACGTATAATAGTTCAATCAATTTTCCATAGCCTATAGTGTTAAATTGACAATAGTTCAAACATAAGTTATGAAAATGTATGAAAGCAATTCCAGGAACGATTTATGTTTTGATATATCATTTTACCACAAGCAGGTCGTAAAAACTAGCAACTTTCGTAACAATGGCTACAATGGAAATAATTTAAAATTATGAAACTTTTAAATTCCAGAAAAATCTCTGTTCGAAAATCTCGATTGCTTGAATAATTAAATGTATCGAAAAAGTGGAAAAGAAATGGATTTTCTAGCCATCACCGGATCGCTGTTTAAGTTTCTTTTTAACTAATTTCATAGGTGTAGCCAAATGTTGTAAAAAGATGTAAAGTTTATTTTATTGGATTATACTCATCAAACTGTATATATGCTATCAAAAGTTTACCTTGTAGTCGCGAAAACGATGCATCGAAATTCGATAAGTTGAAGAGTAGGAAGGATTTTAATGCGACTTTCTGCATTCGTTTCGCTAGAGCGTCAGGAAATTTTGTGACCTAAATTGATTTATAATATGCAATTTGCATAAATAATATGCATTTTATAATTGCATTTTAATTTGACCGTAATTATACTAAATGCGCAATTTTGTTAATAGTAATTAAAATGATTCCAAACTTGTTACTCGGTGGTTTTTGGGGTCGCTGAACACGAATACCGTGACAAAATTGATCTCCGTGGTACCTAGTGCCCAGAGTGAATGGTATGCTCGTCGGTTCTTGGAGTTTTCGGGAAATTCGTTATATAATCAGTCCAAATTCGTTACTCGGGAGTTTTTGGAGTCGCTGAACACGAATATCTAGACAGAAATGGTTTTATATTTACCTGGTACTCAAGTACCTATGCAATATTCTATTAACCGACTTGCGAATTTATTATATTTATGGTTAATTTAAAATATGCAAAAATTGCTCTTACGAATCGAATACAGAAAACCGCATTCAAATTCAACTTACTGTTCAAATTTTTCGAACTTATTATTTTTAGTGTTTCGTTTCCGCAACTGTTTTTTTACATAAAAAGGTTGGTTGGATAATCAGATCTAACAATAGTCCATATGCTTTCATATATTTGGAGTTTAAAGTCTAAAGCCAATTTTTATTATCTCTACGGACTATTTAGAACACGATTATACTTAAAATTAAAAAAAAAAAAAAAAAAAAAAACGAACAAACAAACAAAACAATAAGGCTTCCTGGATGGATTTAGGAAAAAAATAGACCGAAAAAAATTTCTATAATCGTGTCTCATTTTTGGATGCAAGGACTTAAAACTTCAGATCTATTTTTTCCGGGCTTATTTTTTCAAATACAGTTTTTACTATTTTGAGAGAGTAATATACAAATTTGGAATCGGTTTTTCAGGAGCTGTCTTGCGATTCAAAGCACTACAAATGGACCCAACTTTTGAAATACCAAACAATGAATGGCACCCTGCCGCACACTATTTTCGAATTGTTGGTACAATGTAAATCCTGTTGAATCACTTATATACTGAGGCAAATCCACTGAGCCTTTATTTACTAAAATTCGTTTACTAATGTAATCCTTATGATAGAACAATGCATACATATATTATCTTATGTAAGTAAGATAACGTAAGCTCATGTTAAAAAACATAAGCATTCCGTGATCTAGTCTATTTTTAATCACCTGTATGTTATTAATTCTGTAGCATTATTAATCCTTAGTTTTTAATTGCTTCTTAAATTGTATGAAGTTTTTGTTTATAAAATTGAAATAGAGTAAAAAAAAGTTTTAATTATAAAATTTCATATTCGATAAAAATAATAAATTGTTATTATTTGCTATTGTTTGGCAAATAACAATTATATTATTTTTATGTGTTGATTTATGTTGTTATACCATGCATTTATGAAATATATCAAGGTATACTAATTTTAGTCCCAAGTTTGTTACGCTTATAAATATTGATGCTATTAATTACTCCATTTCCGGCTGTTCGTTTTTCTGCCCGTCTATATGTCAACGCGATTACTCAAAACGAAAAGAGATATTAAGCTGAAATTTTGATATTGTGCTCAGGCCTTAAAAACTGAGGTTCAGATTGTAAATGAACAACATCACTGTTTACTCGCACAAATTGGGTTAGAACAATATATATTGTGTATATACATTATGTGTTATGTAGGGTTAGGAGCCATTCATTATTTTCGTAAGCATAATTTGATCCCCCTCTTCCCCTCACGTAAGCATGCATAAGATTTCTCGATCCCTTTCTTCCTCCTCTTACGTAAGATTCAATCTCGTTTTGCCGAATAATAAAACGTTGTTAGAAAAGGAGAACGAGAGGTTACACTAAAAGTCACAGTTTGTTTAAAGATTTTTATTCTTTAGCGCAAAGACTATAGTTCGCGATGTACATACATTATTTCTAATATTAAATTTTAACTCATAAAATCTTACGTAAGAATGGGCTTAACTGACCCCTTCCCTTTCTCCGTAAATAAGCACATGATTAGATTTTTTAACCCCCTTTCCCTAAAAGGCTTATGTAATTAATGGATGGTCCCTTATCAGCTATGTGTGTGTGACACCACAGTCGTTTTATATAAACATGACTGTGGGTATGTAAGAGTGACAATGTTTTCTACTTACATGACGTAAAAAACACATACACGATTGCGTAATCAACACTGTCTAAACATAATATTTTAACAATTAATTCAATCAATTGTTTGTTTTCACTTGTTTTTAAAAAGTTTTAATTTATTGACGTAAAACATAGGGATTAACGTCATCAAGGAAAACAATGAACACGTTAAAATGAGATCAAATGGACAACTTAGGTATATACACAGGCAGTTTGTTCCTAGTATGAGGCTAGTTTTAACGTTACCAATCGTCCAGGGAATTGAAAAGGAAATACGTTCTCACTAGATTATGAGATTGAATTCTAAACTGAACAAACAACTACTGTGTGCTTCAAAATTCATCTTTTTATTATTTTATGTAGGTATTGGAAAGAAACCTTTTAATTGATCCGCTTTTATCTTGAATTCTAGGTAGTGTTGTCAATTATAGTTTAGAACATTCACCATTCTTCGGTATAAATCGCTTTCCAGATAGTGAATCTATGATTCAGCGTTTGCCAATCACTGAATTATGGCTATAATTTATTAGAAAAATTTAAAGAACCTTATTTTAAGATTTCCCAGGAAATTGAAATGTGGTAAGTTATTTGAAAATATTCTTTTGTTTCAAATTGTTAAATGAACAAGTGAAAACAAACAATTGACTGAGTTAATTGTTGAAATACCATGCATAGTCAGTGTTGATTTCTTTATCACATAACACATACAAACATGTGACACACACATAACTGATAATCAAGTATAGTACATATTATAAAATTTCCGCCTAATTGGTGCCCTCTCGGGTAAACAGTGATGTTTACGAAAAAATGTTTCAAAAGTTGTTTAATTTTTTATAAGGAACATTTTTTATATTTAAACTTTTGTTCTATCTCTAACGGTTTACAAGATGTGTGCTACGGACCCAAGACCCAATTGACCTATGATGCTCATTTACGAACTTGATCTCACTTTTTACGTCCTAAGTACTGTAAAAATTTCAGCTCGATATCTTTCTTCGTTTTTGAGTTATCGTGTCCACAGACGGACGGACGGACGGACAACCGGAAATGGACTAATTAGGTGATTTTATGAACACCTATGACAAAATTTTTTTCCTAGCATCATTATTTTTAAGCGTTACAAACTTTGGACTAAACTTAATATCTTAATATATATATTTCTTGTGTTCGTGTGTATGTGACTGAACTCCTCCTAGACGGCTGGACCGATTTTGATGAAATTTTTTGTGTGAGTTCAAGGGGATTCGAGGATGGTTTAGATTTACAATTTGGTCCAATACAACTGTTTTTGAGGGCTCCGTACCAAAAAAATGAAATTTCATTAAATGGTGGGAGCGCATATAAATCATATCACATTATGTATACTATGTGTACTATGTATTTTTAATAGTATTCAGGTATTGTCAATAGGCATTTATTAGAGCCATATGCGAGCGCAGCGAGCTCTACTATCAAAGGTCAGGCCAAAGGTCGAAGGTCAGGCCACTCCAATAAATAGGAGTTAAATTGGGGTTTAGCGGGATGGGTTTAGCGGACAGGCTAAACGTAGTATAGGTATTCATGAATTGGAGTTACGTTTTTACGGGACAACGTCCGTCGGGGCCGCTAGTACTATGTATATTTCATATATACATGGTATAGAAATAAGACTTGAATTGACTTTGCGACGTTAGGCCTTCAATTCCGAAACAATGAAGGTTGATTTATTTTCAAGAGTTTTGTTTTACTGATTGTAACAAGATGAAACAAAATAAAAATATTATACAGGTTGTCGTATGAAATGTTTATTAATAGAAAATTTTTTGACATGAATATGATAATTTTAATAATTATATAAATAAATAACTGAATATTATCTATAATATGAAAATGAATCGCTGAATGTGTTGCTAAGCGAAAGTCTTGAGAGCAGCTGAATCGCTTTCGCTAATCCTTTTTTTATAATATTCCTTATAAAGTACGAGGATGGTTCATACGGAAAGAAAAATTTTAAAAATTGTCTGGAAAAGTCTAAAAACAACTATTCTATATTCCGATACAGAAGATTCGTAATACTAATTAAAAGTCAATTTGAACTGAAATAGCATATCTAGTTAAAGTGTTAGTTAGAGGGGTTCCGGGAAAGCAAAACAGTTGAGTTTGAGTGACGTTAGTATCATATAAATATTAATGTTAATATTTATCAATATTTATACTATTGTAACATTACTCAAAAACAAATTGTCGAATTCACCTATACTAGCTGACCGGTGTCCCGAATAGCAGAATAAGTATTTAAAACAAAAAAGGAAGAAATTGACTCTTAGGCGGTACGAAGTTCGCCAGGTCAGCTAGTATATTATGAAAAAAACACTCGAGCGAATATCAAACTCATAACCTCTGGTTTGTGGCGCCAGTTCTCCAACAACTGAGCTATTTAGCCGCGTGTTAAAAGTTTACCTTTTGTTTGAAGTATCTCCATAACAAAAATTCACAGATGATCAAATCCTGGGTTCGTAGAGAACAGAATAAAATTTACAATCATTTATAGACATAATTCGATTGTGAAAAATGTCTCGCAATGCTTGCTTATATCGTAGACCTGTGACTTAATATTTTAGTCACCAAGCTATATTTCATTTTGTAAATAAACTCTTTTTTTGCTCATTTAAAGCATCAACTGTTGGGACAAGAAATGACATTTTTTTTTTTAGTAATTAAATTAATAAATGTGTTATACCTCATTTGTTCGAGGTATTCAGATAAGTTTGTCACATGTTTTAATTCATTGTCTGTCATACGTCAATTTTTTTGTCACACGTTTCAATTTGGTTTTCCAATAAAAATTTTGTAGGATTAACATTGGAAACATTTTTTCATATCATGAATAGCTGTTGGTTTGTTTAAGAAATATGCATTTTTTTCCCAAAAGTACGAAAATGCTATTTACAATTTAATCGATTACTTCCCATGTGACACCTAAATACAGTTAATTGCACTTAGGTTACAATTAATTTCAATTTTTTTTTTGTCATGTCAGTGAATTATTATGCAAATTACTTTTATCAGTGCTCGTAAAGGTTTTTTAAGTACTTTTAAGTAGTTATCTTGAATTTTCCCCAAAAATTTTACCATTTTCAAGTAATTTATAATGAAGATTTTCAATTTAGGGGTTTTCGAAAAATAACCATCCTTCAATGAGCAAAAACTCAGAAGTAGGTACACAGAGAGCATTTAAAAACGGATCTTTGTTTTTTTACTAACTACATTTTTGTTTTGAATGATTTTTCCGATAAAAGGAAAACTTGTTGAGTTATTCGTGATAAACGGTTAAAAAATATGTGTTTTTACGAGGAAAAATGCACCATTTCAATTGTTAATTACTCAAAGTATCAGCTAAAAAAAACTTCATGGTACAAAAGTTGCTTAGAATTTTACTATCTACCGGTCTCGCAGGTTAAATAGCTTTCATCCTCTAGAAGGGGTTGCTTTCATTTATAGGATACGAGCCCTTTGACAAAGGGTAGATTTTGAAGAACGCCATAAATACTACTAAATCTAAATATTTCTAAGTTATTGATAAACGATCTATGTTATCAATCCCCGTTGGGTTGAAGGCTATTTTGAGTGGTATCGTTATGGTCAAACATTTTTTTTCCGAAAATTTGCTGAAAATAAATGTAAAACTAGAAAAATAGTTTTGTTTGACATACTGTATAAGTGATACCTCATATAGTTAGACAACAACAGTACTTCTTTCATACAATTACGGATTTTGATGGTAAAAACTACTAAACCAATACTTTTTCTTATCTGTTATAGTCCAATTTTCTATCTATATAAAACGTATAGTCAGTCGAGCTTCTACTTTTAGTATAAAAGAGATATAGAATGTACTAGTTTAGTTGCAAGGAGAAGAAGAGAGCTTTGTCATCACCAATCGAAATAAGTGCCGAATGGTTTGGAAAAGTTTAGACCGAAAGAAAAATAGAAATAAATCCTAATGTTAGTACTTGTAGAAGTATAGTTGTGTGTATGAAGTTCAACTCATACTATATTTTTCAGTAGTCAACATCTTTTGTAACAGATAACAACCCCTTTGGAGAATACAATTCATTTACTTTTTTTCCACCACCTCTATATATCCCATATCAATGACAGGTTATTCAGATATTGACATTGTTGGCTTTACTATTATTTTCGAAATAATATAACCATTTAGAATGAATGTTTTGTATTGATATATTTATTACTTGAGTTTTTATTGATTATTATCGAATACTATAAAATATTCGTATCGATTTTAGATATTATACCATGTATATATGAAATATACATAGTATATTAAGTTTAGTCCCAAGTTTGTAACGCTTAAAAATAATGATGCTAGGAAAAAAATTTTGTCAGAGGTGTTCACTAAATCACCTAATTAGTCCATTTCCGGTTGTCCGTCCGTCCGTCCATCCGTCTGTGGACACGATAACTCAAAAACGAAAAAAGATATCGAGCTGAAATTTTTACAGCGTACTCAGGACGTAAAAAGTGAGGTCAAGTTCGTAAATGAGCATCGTAGGTCAATTTAGTCTAGGGTCCGTAGGACCCATCTTGTAAACCGTTAGAGATAGAACAAAAGTTTAAATGTAAAAAATGTTCCTTATCAAATATTAAACAACTCTTGTTTGAAACATTTTTTCGTAAACATCACTGTTTACCCGTGAGGGCGCCAATTAGGCGGAAATTTTATAATATGTACTATACTTGATTATCAGTTATGTATGTGTCACATGTTTGTATGTGTAATGTGATAAAAAAATCAACACTGACTATGCATGGTATTTCAACAATTAACTCAGTCAATTGTTTTTTTTCACTTGTTTTATTTAATATCAGAAATATGTTTTACGATCATACAGTGGATTATCAGCTTTTTCAATATTACAAATCTTAAATTTTTCAATCTAACGTAAAATATATTGGCGTTTATGAGTGACGTGATTGTTAATATCCGATCAACGAATCCATCGACAAAGTTCTAAATATTTCTATGCAATCTTAAGCGATCTATAAAATATGACTTATTACTGAGTTGAAGATTATCACTCTTTGACTCTTTGCTGACTGATTGATTCCAGTCGTTTTTTTTTCTTGTGTTGTGCCCGTTTTTACATTCGTATAGATAATCAAAGGCTCTCAATGAAACCTTAGCTGAGGATTCGTTAACAGGGAATAATAAAATTACACTACGTGTTTAGAGCTCGTAAGGCCCAATTGGCTAATGCGCTTGTACTAAATTTAAGAGGTGCGGGTTCTAGTTCTAGCGCGACAGTATTTTTTTCAATTCTCTTTAATTAAGATTACTCGATAAGAAGTGGATGACAATCCATTCATATAGCCCTGAAAAGCAGAAAATAAATACATACAAAAATTTTAAGGTATGTTTCTATAACGGACTAAGAAGTATTAAATAATAAATAGCTATTAAAATACTAGCAAAATTGGAAACGGAAAACATGTTTTTCATTTTCAATCTTATAAGTATTTGAAGAGCTTTTTATTATTTTATACTTTTTAGTCTGTTTAAAAAACATGATACATTAATTGTCTACAAACGGAATTGCAAACAAACATCAAAGTCGGTATGATTTTGATTGAAACATACAGTTTAATAACAAATAATAAAAACAGGTAAAGAATTTTTATTATTTATTGTTTAATTTAGTCGATTTCGCTCTAGGATCTTACAATTTCCTCAAAACATATTTATTGTTTCATACATTTTGTTGGAAATGGAACTTTAAATTCGAATCTTTTAGCAGCTAAATTAATCTTATAAACGATTAATTACGATTTCGTTTCTACTGGATCCAAGTATCGAGACACCTCTTGTATTACCTTGGTGCATATCTGCATATTGTGAAAATTAAAGCAACTGTATATGATTATAATTATAATAACTGCTATCAGGAACTTTGCGGATTGGTTCGGATTTGTACAGAACTCGTTTTTTTTTAATTTTCGTTTCAATTCGCTTTATCTCGAACAGTTTGTAAAAAATTGAAAATTTCGGTTCTCTCTCTGCAAGTTTGAGAAGATGCAAAGAGAGAGCAAACTGTTCAAAATGTATTAAGAGCAGAACTAGAAAAATGTTCCTTTTAAAAATACCAAGAAGTATCAAGCATTTCTGAATACATCCAATAAATTATCGCGTCATTTCATTTATTTACTAATCACTTATCGCCCAATAAGCTCAGTTGGTTAAGGTGTACCCAATTCTGTCCGCGGTATGCTTAGGGTGGCGGGTTCGATTCCCGCCGTCGCAACAAAATTAATTTAATTAATAGTTGTGATGGGCTTGTGTAGTGCAGGGTATATGCATGAAGGAGGTGCACTCAGGCGCTGAAATTGAGGAGCTGATAAATGAAATAATCAGTGGAAAGGTGGTAAAACACATATATGGTATGACAATGGGCTCTATAGCCTAAGTGTGTTCTTCGTGGACAGCTAATATAACCTAACCTAACCTACTTTTGTTGTTTTGTTTTGTTGTATAAAAGGTATCAAATAATAAATTGTATAAAATAGTGCAAATAAACGATTAGAAAAACTTAAAAGAAATTTTACCAAAGTATTATCCAGAATATATTTTTTAGTGGTTTTGTGTGAAGGAATTGCCTGGTGTATAATGCCAGAAGTTGTATAAATCGAACACAAGGATACATACATACGATAGTGATATTTATATGTATAATAGCTGTATTCTTTGATATAAACCAGAACACATTTAAAAAACCAAACATTGTTCGAATATATCTTTTATATCCTCCATATTTTCAGTATATATCCGTAACGATATCCGTAGTATTTATTTCTTTTTCATTCCGCTGGAATTCATCTATTATTGTATTACTTATTATATCAAATGTTTGTGATGATATAAACCAAACAATTTCATCTTAGTAGTTTTTGTTGTACTAAATTATTTTAGTAATTTTTCTGTTTTTTACTTTCAAACAAAAGAAAGTAAATAAGAGTATAGTAACCTCACTTACAGGGATTATTCCTCCAATAAAAACTTTGCAATGCAATTTTTTAAAGTTTAAACTATGAAGTTGCAATGCACCCTTTAAATAATTTGTAACAAGTGAAACAATTGACTGAGTTAATTGTTTAAATATCATGTATAGACAGTGTTGATTACTCAAATATTTGTTTTTTTAAGTAAATAATGATAGCCACTCTTACACTCAAAGTAAGAAGAGTATCTTTCTTCTCACTTCCTCAGTGAATATAGTTTACTATATGCTATAAACAAACAAACACATACGTTATATATGTGACTTATACATTTAATATATCTACAATACCTGTATGCATACTATATAATGTTTTTAACTTAATTTGTGCCATTAAGGGTAAACAGAGATAGTTACGAAAAAATGTTTCAACCAAAAGTTGTCAATTTGTGTATAAAGCACATTTTTTACATTAAAATTTTGTTCTATCTCTTTTACACGATGGGTCCTGCGGATTTGATCCAAGACCCAATTGACTTATGTTCCTCATTTCCGAATTCGACCTCATTTTTTACGTCATAAGCACGCTATTAAATTTCAGCGTGATATCTTTTTTCGTTTTTTACTTATCTGGACCACAGACAGACAGATCGAAATGGACTCTTAGCATAAATATTTTCATAGCATAAATATTTTTAAGCATTACAAACTTGAACTAAACTTAGAATACTTTGATATATTTCATATATACATGGTATAAAAAACCGCTTTTAGTATAGTTTATTACAGTCAAGATAAGGAAATATTCTTATTTTTATACTCTTTTGCGTATCAGGTGCGCGCAGAACTTTATTGAGAATCAGCCACACAAGAAAGATAAATTTTTAAAATTCTTTATTCACTTTTAAGTGTAAATGGTCTTTCACCGTTTGACTACTTAGACTTAGGTTGCGGGTTCGAATCCAGGCAGCGACAGTGTGAATAATTATAATTAATGGGGTCTGTGGTATTGATCACATTGTCGTCGTTTGGATAAGATCCAAGTAACCGTTTCCACCCACATCATAAATGTAATTGTAAAATTAATGTAATTTTATAAATAAAGATGAACAAATAATGATGGGTGGCCTCTGTGATAAGGCATATGTCAAAAAACGGAGATTAAACCCCATTATTATTATAATAAGTTGTACCAATAATAATAAATTCTATGGGTCAAAAAATTTTAGTTTAAAAAGAAATATTTCTTAGATTTTACAAATCTTGAAAAATGATAGCTTTTAATGTAATTACAATTAAATGAATATAATGGTGGCTATTAAAGAAATGATTTTTTCTATACAAAATATTTCTGCATAGGTATATATTATCATGTTTTTTATGAAGAGAAAAAAGTTCTTCAATAGAAAAAATAGTATATTGAAAACTGTCATTGCATTACTTCTCGTCTCTTCTGTAATCTCGTATCTCTTATAAAAAAATTATGATACACTAGTCATGAAAAAAAGCGCACCTTTAAAAAATTTTTGAGAAACAAAAACATTTCTATCTTAGGAGAAATATCGTGATCATCTACAGCTCATTTGCTGCTTGAATTTTTTTGATTCAAAATCTGAAAAATTCATCACTCCCTTACATTGTGTGTAATAAGTTGGAAAGATGAGAAAAGTTTTCTCTGATAGACGCTCAGTCAAAGCTTATTTTAATTTTCGAACTTTTTTTAACGAAATGTGCGGATTTTTTGATGACGAGTGTATAAAGATTCTACTTCAACATTACTTATCATAATTAAATTTATATGTTTTTCTTATTTGTTGCGATTACTTTACAAAGTAGCTGTTTAGTATAATATTGATTTAAAATGTCATGTTTTACGTGAATGTGTGTGAAACACAGATTCTTGACATGCTTATCATTGGACTGTAATTATTCAAATCGATCAATTTTGAATTTAAGCGAATGTAAAAATTTAAACAATCTTAAAATTCGTTAAAAATTTTTTAATATTTTTGATACTATTAAGGGGCGTACATGGGGAGGTTTGCATAATTTAGTTTCGATATAATTAACTCTGCAGTATCAGCAAAATTGCCGCTCGATCGCATAGCAAGAAGCGGCTAAAATATCATTACCAATTTTATTGTAGAGAAACATTAAACGTTAGTTTGACATAAGCATAGACTAGTGTCTAGAATGGCAACGCTAGGAGGATGAGAGAATAAAAGCATCTTCAAATTATAATAAATTTTGGAAAATTAAGAAATAAAAAACTTAAAAAGAAATTTAATTTTCCAATTTATACTTACCTCATTAGCCTTTTGAAAATAAATTTGCTGCTATTAACGAGTCATTTTATTTATTTAAAAATTGTATTGCCAGGATTTCTTTGTAATTTTTTTTTTTTTTTTTTACAAAAATTTCAGAAGAAAAAGAAAATAGAAAGTTATATTTTTTCTTCAGCGATTTGTAGATATTTGCTCCTTGTTGAAGTATCTGGAAAAAGGAAAACAACAGTTTTTCGTAAATAAAAAACAAAGCATTTGAATTTGATAAAATACAAAAATCCAGAACTTATTTGTTTCAAATTTTTGTCAAAAATAAAGTGCAAAAACATGCTTTCATCTTTCATCTAGAAAGCGATTTCTTGTATGATCCGATCACTACTTCTAAGATTAGTTCAGTAATTTTAGTAAGTAATCCTTAAAGTTTCATTTCTACCTTCAGACTTTCTGTATTTAAGACAACATTGTTAGCTTGGAGCAACCAAATTAACTTTTTCAAAAGCTAATTATACCAAAGTTAAATTAATTTATCTATAAGATCTGGAAAAATTGACACTTGTTAACAATAATAACTTTTGTAATGAGTAGTTTTTCATACTAATTTCTGCAAAGATAAAGAGCTATTGTAAGTGAGTTATAAAGACAATTTGGGCGCCTTTCCTCCCAAAATTTTCAAAATTTTTGCGTTTCTAAACATATATCAGAAAATGCTTATAATTAGTACTAAAAAAAGTACTAAAAGTTATATTGTCTATGGATAGTGTCAGACAAATAATGTATAGAATGGAAGTTTTTTGATTATATTGAAACGTCTCATTAGCTAGTTTTAATTTTTATATAATTGAAAGGAATAAAATTAGCTGCTGAAATAAAACATTTGAAATTTATGACACATAAAAGTTTTATTTTCTAGAATCGAAAAACTGGAACAAATAAATTATGAATAACAAATAAAAAAAACAGTTGAGTTAATTGTTGAAATACCATGTAAGGGCAGAGTTGATTACTCTGTCACAGTACACATACATACATGTCACCCATATATAACTGATATTCCCATATAATGCATACTTTACGATTTGCGAATAATTTGCGCTCTCACGGGTAAACAGTGATGTTTACGAAAAAATGCTTCAAACAAAAGTTGTTTACTTTTTTATAAGGAACATTTTTTAGATTTAAACTTTTGTTCTGTATCTTACGGTTTACATGATGGATCGTTTGGACCCAGGAACTAATTGGCCTATGTTGCTCATTTACGAAATCGATCTCACTTTTTACGTCCTAAGCACGCTATAATTTCGATGGCGATGACAAACGACGGACAGACAACTGGAAATGGACTAATGATGATTTTATGACCCCTATACCAAACTTTTGTTCATAGTATCTATATTTTTAAGCGTTACAAACTTGGGACAAAACTGAGTATACCTTGGTATGTTTTATATACTACATGGTATAAAAAGTGATGTTATTTGTTTTCAATATAATAAATCATTTTTAATATACAATTTTTCTCTACAACGGCTAGTTAGTAACACATTTAAAAAAATCACATCCTCGTGTTTTTATCAGTATAAATTGATATTATCTCAAACATTCCTACATTCTATTTTATATTACTTTTTTCCGTAATAATAATAAGGAAAATGGATTTTTCTTGAAAATTGTAACTTTTACTATTAAAACTTATTTATTTATTGATGTTACATGAAAAGCAGTAGATTTTCTTCAGTTACATTAACTGTGTTAAGCATTAAAAAGTTTTTAGTTCACATAAATAGATTCATTTTGTCTTGCTTGTTGTTTTTGTTTTCAAATTTTCTTTTCTATATCTTGTTAAAGATATTTCTTATTGAAAATATGTGTATACAGTGTAATTCTTTTTATCGGGGTCATTAAATATTTTTCTAAACATTATTACTAACTAGTTTGATGTTATCGATGTGTATGAAATGTATTAACATTAAATTTGAGAATTGTGTTTTTCTTTTGATCTGTTTGTCGTATTGTAATGTATGGCTTGAACAACTTAAATCAATACTTTATTATTTGACCTGAGCTGAAACTTTTTGGATAAACACCTGATCGTAGTTTTATAAATACTACCTAAGCAGTTCTTATAATTTTTTGCTGGCTAAGACTCGTATGTGACGAGAGAAAATTACAAAATTTAAAAAACAACCGACAAATTTTACGGGAACAGAACCCTAAACTCGCACTTGAAGAGCGCTCAAACAAAAACATTGCTAAGAACACTCCCCGTTAAATTACCTTTCAAACGAACCATAACAAATTAAAATCGGTTCATTCTTTTAAACGCTACGATGCCTTAGGCAGACACACACACACACACACACACACACACTCACACACTCACACACACACTCACACACACACTCACACACACACGCAGACATACACACATACGGTCAAACTTATAACACCCCCCTTTTTTTAGTTCGGGGCTAAAAAATGTGTGGGTTCCTATTTGGCACAAAAAGTGTGTGACTTCCTATGTGACACACTAGAGATCAAACGCGACGGCCGATTTTAATGATTCTGATGTCAACGCTTTGTCTTAACCTTGAGAGTGCTACTAAAGATATGGCAATAATAAAAATTCAATATTTTCAATTCAGACTCGATATTGTGAAAAAACAAAAAACGCAAGTTTGCGAACTATGTCAGGTGGAGTATCATTTAATAGCTATTAAATATACAGATTGACTAACGTAATAATCATTAAAATCGGTTCACGCGTAGTTCTGTCTAGGACCAAACATACTTACATAGGCTGAAAATGGAAGTCGGCAAGCTATGGTATATGGGCTATCGTTGAATGGGTATTTAAAAATCCTAACTAAAAGGTGTAAAATAAAAAAATTTATTTAAAAAATCAAGACACCCCACTGAGCTAAAATAAATTGAAAAGAAAAAAAAAAACGAATCCAGCAGTTTACATAGCGGCTTTAACAGTCGGGATACATTAAATCTACACCGGCTCAAGTCTTCCCAATAATGGGTCCGACTATTAAAGTCGCTATGTAAACTGTTGGACTTGTTTTTTTTTCAGTTTATATTAACTCAGTCGAGTTTCTTGATTTTTTAAATACAATTTTTAATGTTGTCTTACTAAATCGTGGTGTGGAGAACGAAAATGATATCGTTCAACAAATTCTATTTTACAGTTTAACTTGTATGCTTTAGACCTAAAAGCAAAGAGAATATAATCGAAATTTTTTATTCATAGTTAATTTTTAAATAACATGTAGACAATAATTTGATCAGTCCTAAATTCTTTGACCACACTCTTAACTTCCCCGATTTGAAATCACGTTCTTCTAAATTAGAAGATGAAACTAGATGGATAGATTTGACGTTTTTAATAACTTCTGTTGGCGCCAACAAAGAATTCTACTTTACGATAATTTATGAAAATTGTCACGAAAATTATTTATTATTATTTTTCACGAAAAGAATATCGTACACTCTGACAAAAGTCAGTAAATTTACTAACTATTTGAAAAATAGTAATATCACATAAAAACAAGTGAATCATTATTTAAATACAATTTATGTTTAATAATTTAGAGGCATGTTGTAAGAAATCTACAGTACTCATCACTAAATTTTTATTTGAAACTTTGTTTTATTTTTAATAATTTTTCTAGTTATGATTATGATTTTACTAAACAGTTATACGTGACAGCTTCCAACACTTTTAAAAAAGTTACCATAAACGTATTTCCATTGTTAGTAAAATAGAATGTTTGTATGTTGAAAACATTTTTGGTTTTCCAAATGTGAAATGGTTCACGGAATTAAATTGTCTTCCCTAGTGGCTCAGTTGATTAATGTGTAATCAATTAGTAGTTTTGATTGGTTGGTGAAAATAATTGAGGAGCTTAAATGGTGGTAAAACACATATATGGTATTACAATCGATCGCCCTAAGTATGTCCCTCGTGGGCAGCTAAACCAACCGAACCTAACGACTTAAATTACTTACGAACATCAAAGACTACGTGCATTCAACGTGTATTGAGAAAATACCTACAAAATTATGTTTTAAAAACTTCGCCTTTAAGAATATTTATCTAAATTTATAATCATGCTTAGTATTGAGATAAATACAAGTTTGACATATCGCTGCGATCTTAGATTTACAATTATTTTTGTGAGAATAAAATATTTCTTACATATTTCTAGACGTCATTCTCATTTGAATATGGAAATAAGATTAAAAATTCCATAAACATTTTAGGAAGTACGGATATCGTTGAAAAAGAGAAAATCTAGGTAATATTAGTTTCTTGGTAGTACAGGTAAATAAGAAACAAATTCAGTTGGTACAGTTTTCATTACCACTCATTCAAACATAGTATAAGATTTTCTGATTTTAATCTAAATGTAATGTGCTTTCGCCCCATTTACTTTTATAACATTCACATTTCAATGCAGCCCACCATGTCTACCGTATGTTGTTTAGTTCACTAGTTGGTTGGAAAGCCTTAATCCAATGTCTTTATGGATAGACAAGAAAATGTTTTCAAAAAACCTTTTCTCTTTATAACAACAGTTTTTTGGTGTTTATATAGAAAGTATTTTAAAGAGTTTTATCAGATAAATATAACAATGTAAAAAAAAGTAACAAAAACAAAACGGTAATTTTATAGTTATGAAAGTTTTGTATTAATTTATATTATTTGCGTTTATAGAAATATAAAACTTATCTATTTGTTTATTTTGACACTGCTGAGGCAGTTTCTCCAGCTCAAATTTGTAGATAAAAGATAATGTATTTTAAGGTAATTAATGAAAGATGCAATCAAGTCTAAAAGCATTTATTCTTCACCGACAATTCTAGCTGTTAAAATATAAACACATGCAAAATAATACCTCCACTTTTTAATACTCCGTTTACCTTGGCTCAATATTAAAGACTTTTTAGAGGAGTTGATTAAATTTTTACTTGAAAATTTTTTAATTTTAAATGCAATTATAAAATGCATACTTTTATGCAAATAGCATATTTTTAATTTCTTACAAATCAAGTCAGGTCACAAAATTTCCTGGCGCTCTAACGATTAGAATGCCGAAAATCACATTAAAATCCAACTTACGGTTAAAATTTTTCCATTGATCATTTTTAATGTGTTATTTCTGCAACCATATATAAAACAAATGGGTTGTAATTGTACGCCTAGGGTTGACAAAAAATTACCAACTCGTAGACGGTTAAAATTTTCAAGTAAAAATTTAATCAGCTCCTCTAAAAAGTCTTTAATTTTGAGCCACATCCTTTTATGTTGCCACATAATTTGAGATTGTTTTGACCGCGACACGCCAATCCTAAAAACCATGAAAACTTCCATGTACTAAACTTTTGTATTGTGTCAATAAAAAACCAATCAAATATTTTTCTAAAAACCAATTTCTATACATATGTCTGGTATACCAGTTTACTATCTCTAATAAAAATATATAATTCGAACAAGAAATCCTAATCATAACTAATATTTCATTTGACCTGTTTTTATGTATCATCATACATATAGGGACATTGATGGTAACATGTTTCTATTTATTGTTATTATATACAAAGTGTCATACATCTTCGGTGGTAGCACAATCCGATGTTTGTTGTTTTCCTCGCTAGATTTTGAAACATATGATTTAAAAATATTGAAAGTAGTTCTTTATAAATGTTAATTTTAATTAACCTCCGAACTAAAAAAAGGGATGTTATAAATTTGACCGCTATGTGCCTAAACGGATGAACCGATTTTTTTTTTTTTTTTTGTTTTGTTTGAAAGGTGTTCTAATCTATGTTTCAAGTGCGAGTTTAGGGTTCCGTACCCGAAAAAAAAATTGCCGACGATCTTCAAAAGGCTTTAAGGAAAAAGTAATTTAATAGAGAGTGTTCTTATATATGTATCAAGTGGGAGTTTAGGGTTCCGTACCCGAAAAATTTGTGGGTGGTTTTTTAAATTGTTGTAAATTTCACTTGTTTGGCTAAAGGTTTAGAAAATGTATTAAAAATTTTTATTAACTATTTTTGGGAGAATATTGCGAATGATAGTTATAAACAAGTAAAAAAAAACAATTAACTGAGTGCGCTGTTGAAATTTGTTTTTTTCGTCATGAAAAATAAAGAAAAATAGCCACTTTTACTCACAAAGTAATAAGGGTATCTTTCTTCTCACTTCCGCAGAGGATATAATCTATATATATAAAACAAAGTCGTGTTAGTTAGACTACTTATAACTAAAGAACGGCTGAACCGATTTAGCTGAAAATTGGCAGGGAGGTAGTTTAGAGCCAGGAGAAGGACATAGGATTTATGTCCTTTTTATCCCGTTCGACAGCATTCCCGTGGGACTTGATAACTGGGTTGGGTTTCGGTGGTGGTGCCATCTATAGTAAACATATTGAACTAACATTTATTTCGATGGTGGCGCCATCTATGGTAAACTTATTGGCCAATCCTTATCCTTAAACAATGGCCAATCCCTAAAAGGTTGTGGTTTAAATCTAGAACATTCATGTTTTTCCCATAGTCAATTATACGTGGCATGTTCACGGGTCGGAAGACCATCTGCGTTGTTTGTTTTTGCGCCTGATAATAAAAAAAAAATGTCGTGTTTCACAAGGTACTTAAATGAAGAGCAACCTATGTACTAAAATACAGAAATAATTATGAATGATTAATGTATTTTTTTATTTTTTTTTTTATTTGTTCCAATTAAAAAAAAAAAAAAAAACTGCTTATTTATTGCCATTAAGGCGGAACAAAGTTCGCCGGGTCAGCTAGTATATGCTATAACAAACAAACACATACATATTCTATGTAACGTATTAATTTTAAAATACATACAATACGTGTATACATACTTATAATGTTTCTAACCTAGCTTGCGCCTTCGCTCGCGGGTAAACAGAGATGTTTACGAAAAAATGTTTAAAACAAAAGTTGTTTATTTTTTTTCATTTAAACTTGTGTTCTGTCTCTAACGGTTTACTAATTCGGTTCTACGGATCCAAGATCCAATTGACCTATGTTGCTCATTTATGAACTTGACCTCACTTTTTACGCTCAAGCATGCTTTTCAAATTTCAGCTAGATTTCTCTGTTCGTATTTGCGTTATCGTTATCGTTACAGATAGGCAACCGGAAATCGGCTAATTAAGTGACTTTATAAAGACATATACCAAAATTTTGTTCATAGCATCAATATTTTTAAGCGTTACAAACTTGAGACTAAACTTAGTATTCTTTCATATGTTCATACATACATGATGTAGAAATTGTGGCCCCGCTCAACTTTTAAACCGTGTAATTTAGAAATCTAAGAAAATAAGGATATAAGTACATATTCGATAAACACTACGAGCTTCTCAACTAATAAGCGTGAAATTCGCCATAGTGTATTTTGCCTCGCTTTTAATTACTTTTGACCACGATGGACCATATTTACCCCACGGAATAATGTTTTGTGACACCCTGCAGCATACAACTAGTTTATATGTGTATGTACATGTGAATTTCATCATTCTTCTTCCCTTATGTTGTATTCTTGTTGTTGTTGTTGTTGTTAAAGTTGCTGGCGTGTTGCCACAATATTTTCTTCTTAGTAATAATACCTTTCATCTCTTCATTTCAATTATATATACATAAATCAAAAGAGAATGTAACATAACAAAAATATATAACAAACAACAAGCAAAAACAACTACAAAACATATACTATTACTAATACTAATATTATAAAGAGACGAAAAATCAATAAGAATTTTCATTGTTTTATATGTTTTTTTTTTTTTTTTGTACATATTTACTATTTATTATACAGGGTCAGCCAGTCAAAATGTTACATACACACCGCATGCTTAGTTACTTTATACCTTGAAATTTTTTGAGAAATATACCAGATTACCCTACTTATCTCTTTTCTATTGTTGAATTTTCATGAATACGCAATAGCTCTATGCATCGAGAAATAAAAACTGGATGCATTGTGAAAGTCAATAATAATTTGCAAACTATGCAGGGTGGTCTTTACAACGCTCTAACACATATAGCGTAGCTCAAAATAAGTCGATTTAGCTAAAGATGTCCTAGTAAAATTTGCTTCGTTTTGGCGCTATACGTTCAAAGTGGTGAGACTGTTTTTCATACAAAACAACTCATATCAACCTTCTATTTAATATCAATTTATGGTGTAGTGTGTGGGGTTTTTGGTTTTTTTTGCAGCTGTGAAACGACAGCTAAACCCCCCAAATTTGTATGTCCTTGGAGTTAAAGCATTTTAAGTATGGAATTTAGATTAAGTTAAATGTTTACTATATAAAAGGACTCCATTTAATCTTAAGTAGAAGCAAAATTGAGATAAAAATTAAGTGATTCATATATTTTTTAGATAAGAATAGGACTTAAACAACAGTAATTATTTATATCGGCGTTTTCTTTGTGTATAGCGCCAAAACGGAGCTTCTTCTAGGACACCTTCAGCTAAATCAACTTGTAAAGATTTTTTAGCCACACCCTGTATAGTGCATTTTCCAATTCTATACACTGTTAATAAATTCTTATTATTTTGGAATTTATTGAATATGACGTTGATATTAAATTTTCTATAAAATGCATTTCGTTTAAATAAGAAAAAGTAGAAAAATACTTGCCTTGATGTTATTTCGGAGAATAGTAAGTAAATCAGATAAACTCCTTGAAATATTTATGTAAATAAAAGTGTCTGGGAAATTAACACTTGAGCCCCGTACCTTTCCCCGTTAATAATGAGCGTTTGACCTTCGTTTTTGTATATCCACATTGCATTTTATTTATTGAAAATTTTGCGGAACAAAGAAATTTGTCCACCAAAATTATTAGAAAAGAGGCCTCACAAAATTGTATGATTTTGAAACTCCCATCTGAAATTTTTCTAAATGGTGATAAACAATATACACTTTGTGTGAATGGACCTATGGAAACTTTCGTTCAAAAGGTCTTTAGCTAAAACATACCAAAATTTCGGAACCTTTGAGTGGTAGCCAAAACCTTATCTTTTTGTACGTTCTCCTTTAGATACAAAGAGCTATTAGCATACAGAAAAGTACTATTTGCATGACTTATTTTGTTCTTATATTATACTAGCTGTGAACTACCCGCTTTGCTGGGCAACATCCCCACTTGCACCCCTCCCTCCACATTTCCTTGCGTGGGATAACAGTTTTGTAATGTACAGGTCATGCTCTTTTATTTGATACCCCACTTAGGTATATTTGTAAATATTCGATAATTCCTTCCGACTTTCTCGCTACACCTTTCTACCCTCCGAATTTTAAAAGTAGATAAAAACAATAGATCTTTGAAGCTGGTTGTATATCGTGTCAACATTTGAGCTTAATCGATTCACAACTTTTTTAGTTTTTGAAGCATATCCCTTTCAACCCCTATTTCAACCCCTTACTCTACTATAATATGGGTGTATTATACATAAAAACCTTCCTCTTGAATCACTTTATCTATTAAAAAAAACCGCATCAAAATCCGTTGCGTAGTTTCAAAGATATAGGGACATAGGGACAGAAAAAGCGACTTTGTTTTATAATATGTAGTGATTAAGTACGCATGTCTAAAGATTATTTAAGGATTTCGGTAAGCTAAAATTTAGACTTTTTAGGATAACATTTTTGGAATTTTACCCAAACGCAAAATTGTCAATAACTTGAAAACGTGTACTTTACGAAAAAATCATGGGGCCACTTTTATGTATCCGTGGCTAAAAACAGGCTAGTAAAATAATATAATATCAATAGTAATTTATTTTATTTTTATTTATAGGCAATTTTATTACAGATATGATATTCTTTTTAAGCAATTACACAAAATTAAATGTTAAAATTATTTGTTTATTCTGTTTTTTCTGAAGCGGTACATTTTTAAACCATGAGTCTATATCAGCTTGAAAATGAAGGGTTAATCATGGGGTAAATAAGGACGATATCGCATGGACAGGAAAAAGAAATAATATACTATAAGGGTATAAACAGGTTAAAGAAATAATATACTATAAGACAGTATTAATCAACACTTGCCTGTGCAAAGTATGAGTCCGCCTCTATATTATCAAGTACACCCCTACCATGCCTACTCTCTGAATTAATGAATCATTTAATTTTGGGGATAACATAACATTGAAAATTAGGCCTGATATCGAAATTTGGCCACGAGGTTTTCCGTTCAACTTGATAAGCCTAACAAAATTTAAACCTCAACCTTCAAATTTCAAAGATACAAAAGCTCAGACGAGTGATTACACTATTTAGTTTACTCTATGATTTTCAATTTTTATCAACTATAATATCGAAAGCCCGAGCAAATACTTATCCTGTAGTATCATTCATTCATTGTATTGCTTTTTATAAATACCATTTCAATCAAATTTCACAGTCATTCTATAATAATAGAACCATCAGTTGTCAACATTTATCTTCACTTTTTTGTAATATTTTTATACGTTTTAACGGTATCGACAATCGATTAAAGTTGGACAATCACGTACAATAATCATTGCAATTTAAAAATAAATAAAATTAAAATTTCGAAAACATCATACTTTATATGTAAACTGAATTGTGCTAGTTAGTTGTAATTGTAACAAAATTCAATGTTATAAAGAGTGGAGTGCACGTATTATTCATTATTGTATTAAATTTATTTTATCGATTACCCCACGCTATATAACATTTAGTTTTATCTTTTTCATTGAAAATTATTTGTACTCCAGCAGTACATATGTTAATAAAGTGTTTTTTCTTAGTTACACTTTAACAATTCAAAACTATATTTAAAATTTAATTTTAACAAACGAAAAAACAATTGACTGAGTTAATTGTTAAAATACTTTATATAGAAAGTGTTGAATATCAGTGCTTATATTACTTTTGTTAAAAAAAATATTCATGTAAGATAAAAAGTCGGCCACTTTTTCACCAAAATTTTTAAAATTTGACTTCTGTAATATTTGATGGACACCAGACAAGAAATCGTTAATTTCGATAATATAAAATTTGCAGTCACTTGTATCTCAAAATCTGTTAGTTTTAGTTCGCGCGAGCGCATGGCGAGAGCAATTTTTTAAATCAATATCTACACACTCATAAGAACAATTTGAGTCGGGTCCTATACAAAATTATATTGTACTTTAGAATTTTAACTTTTTGGCCTTTATCAGGCTCATTTCTTAGGTCAGTTGTATTTTCGCATTCCGCTGATATTAAACAAATATTCTTGTACTTATATACTGTCGTAGGTTCACTAAACGTCTGTATAATTTTAATCAATGTCTTTTTACTTTCTGAATGATTTTGTAAACTTAAAGTCCATACAGTAGTGCTTTTTACAATTTAAATTATTACTTCATGCACGTCGCTTTTTATAAATATTTCTGAAATTGAAAATGCACACTTTAAGTCGTTACTAAAATCCAGGAAAACTAGATTCGTATTTACATGTTAAATTTTGTATTTTCTAAAATACTCGTAAATGTAACATCAGCTTATCTGAGTACGATTTATTCATACACAATAGCGTTACTTACACTTGGTATGAACACCATAGGCTACAATAATAATGGTAATATAATTTATATATGTCACCGAATTATGGTATGAATCGTTAGTTTACAATAAACCTGGTAATGTTGTAAACTCACGATTGATTGTGAACTTACAAAAAAATTTGCAATCTGGAACTTTATCTTACGTAAGTTTATACACTACACAACATGCACGCTATAGCCTGTACAATATAAGGGCTTGTTACAAGTGACACTGTGTTCATAGATTTACAACTCAAAGGAAACAATCAGAGTGGATAGTTAAGGATGCCAGGGTAATTTTGGATTAAAGGCTTGATTTTTTTTTATATGAAGATGAACAAAGCCTACATTATTTCTGAAAATTTTAGGTATGGGTGGGGTTGCCCGATAATTTCAATAAAAAACTGACTTCAAAAATAGGCATATTTAACACATAGATTTCTCAGATGAATCAGTGCGCGTTTTTGCTTTCGATTATGCGTAAAATTACTATTTGGCTGCTAAATATAATCATTGTATAAACTTAAGAAAATTTATAAACTTACGAAAAATGTTAGGTTGAAACTTTTTAAGTTCGTTCACAATCTATGGTCAGTATTCAATCTTATTAGATTTATTATAAAGTAACGATTCTTGCAATTATACGGTGACGTATATTGGTATATGCATGTATGTAGATACACTATATAACATTATCCATTATAATGGACAGAAGTCGTTTAGTTAACTCTTTGTAATTATTCTTGGGATCATGTAGAAAGTGCTATTCATTCGAATAATCCATACTCATCTCACATATGATACTAGGTATTGTTATATTATTATAGTTTTAACTTCATCTGAAAATAGTATAGGCGCATATAATCGGAAAATTATAAAATTTATAAATAATAATAATATATAAATTTTATTTCATCGTCACGACTCTTGAGGGTGACTCTTAAATAGAAATATTACCATTGATGGTAATTTAGTGTCTTAAGTCCACCGCTGTTATCCGATGGCTGTTATATATTTATAAAAATATGTTATATATAATAAAAATGATATTTAAGTTTATTTCAAACTCTTTGTAAATTAGTAACAAAAATCTTTTGACACAACCACACATTGGCTAGACATGACAGGTAAATGTGTACGTAGTAAACAAATCCTATATTTAAGTCAAATACAAAGAAATTTTCTTTTAATTCGTCTATTCGCTTTTTTTACACGATTTTATGTTTCAAACTTATAATTAACCAATTTGGTAAATTTTCAGCTGCCACAAAATGCAAAATATTATATAATTTCGTTTATACTTGAGTAAAATTTTTTTGGATAATTAACTTCGTATAATTTGGATTTTATGATAACAGTATTTTAACAAAAATTTAATTTTGATACTAATATTTTTAGTCAGCTATCCGAATCTGTTGACAATGTAGAAACACTGAAAAGAGTGAAATATTTCAGTTAATACCATAACTATAATTTTAAAATGTTTAAAATGCCTAAGAGTGTCATTCATGGACAGACCTTAACTTAGCCTTACTGAAATTTCATTTTGTTGATCAAGTTTGTGTATCGCCTCTACTAAAACGAATTCAACATTACATTGGCAAGAATCTACGTCTGTGTATTCACATTACTAGTGGGGTTTTACTCTCACAATCCATTTCTGATTGTTAGAGAATAGTCAAAATTATATTCTCTGCGCTATTAATTGTGTAGGCTTAATTTAGTATATGTGCTGGTATTAATAAGGTTAAGGTACCTAATGTTTGTTTAACTTTTGTCCGTATATATAAATAGGAAATACAATAAAGAATATTTTTATTTATCAACAATACAAAATGATGATTTCCGTTCGTGGTTTCCTAAATTTTCTAAAATATTAATTTAAATATGTTCTGTTTTTATCCGACTACAAACAAAAAAGGAGGAGGTTATCAATTCGACTGTATTTTTTTATGTTTGTTAACTTTCGACTAGGTGAACCGATTTTGATAATTCTTTATCTATTTGAAAGCTGATGCTTACCGTGTGGTCCCATTTCATTTTGGCCTAGTTCCGACAACAGCATCTATGAGAAAACCATAAAAGTCTTAAATTTGCATTAAGTATGCACGGCAAGAGTACGAATAACTCAATATCACGCCAAACGATTTCGATGATTCTATTTTCAATGAACAATTAGTTAGTGAACTTCAGATTCACTAAAAATAAAAAATAAATAAAAAAAACTATTAACGAAAAGAAAACCGACTTCAAAAGAAAAACTTTTCCAAAACAAAATAATATGCACTAAAAAGTAAAAAAAAAACGATAATATAATGTAGTCAAAATTATTGTTATTTTTTTTGTTTTAGTGAATTTCCTGTTCAAGGAAACTTGACTTTATGTTATATAGTCGATGGCGTCTAATTTATCCATCAAGCGTTGGGCATAAAACTGAATTACTTTCGAAAAAGTCTTTAGATTTTTATGTCTCTTGTACTTTCTAATTATTATATTGTATTTTCTAATTTTTTAATTATTTTATTGAAAATTAAACTACAACTTTTTAAAGTGAAACTACACCGGTTATCAAACAAGCCGGGTCACTTACATATACAGGGTGATTCGATGATCATAGCTGAACGTCATGATAACCAGCCACTTAGTGCTTTTTTACATCATTTGGTCACTTTTGTCCCAAATATGGGACATTCATTTTGCATTTTATGACGAAAAATCGTAAACTATGATATTTTATGCGATATGTAAGGGAAATTATGAAAAAATGTAAGGCTAACTTAATGTTTAAACTTTAAAATTATCGGGTAGTTATAATATTGAATAACTCTAAAAAAAAGAAAAAAAAAATTTTCTTAACGATTGTAAAATATTTTATCCCATATATGTGATAAAAGTTACCATGAGATACGAGTGTTTTCTCAGAACAATTTTAAGTCGAATGTGCCTTTTTGACGTTTGTCCAAAACTCAATAATTAAGAAGTTATGGGCTATAGCTGATGTAATTCTGCATAATTCCTTTTTTTATTAACTTTCCATCATCAAAATTGGCTGAGATATGTCACTTTTTACGATTCATCAAACGAGCCACGATTAGAACCTCATTTTTCATTATCGGCACTCGTAGAATTTCGATTTGGGTTCACAGTCTATAGGTCATGATGGTTGTCAGCAATACAATTTTAAGTTTAGCTCACTTCACAAATATATTCAATTTTCCAAATATAATTAGCTTTTTCACTAATTGCATATACGTTTATAACACCTACACATGTAAACACATTTAACATACTGGGCTATTTTATTCATTGCAAATTTCAACATGCATTTTAACCGTGTTATACCATTATCGAATCGGCATAAATGCGTCCTGCACAAATAGACACAAGGTAAAAACACTAAAACAGATTTCATGATAGTTATTACAGATCTTTAAATTTGATCCTTTGCCTGAACCACTGTAAAACCCACTTTTCGGCAGATTTAACGATTTTTTTTTTTCACAGATTAAAATAGGGCTTACTATTAAAACCCAAACTTTCAAAAATTTTGACCGTCTAAAGCACGTGATAATTAATGCGTAAGTTTCCAATTTTAATCAATTTACGTCAAAAATAATATCTCAAAAACAAAACAACATGGTGCTATTTTTTTATTTTTTATTCAAAAAATGTTCTTTTCAATTTTCCTAATTTTTTTTCAATTCTAATATTATAAAAAGTAGCTTTTAAGATAATGAGTTTTACATGCTTTGAATAGGGAATGACCCTCGAAATCGTGCGAAACTTTTCAACTGATTACCTAGCAATCTAAACGACCCAAATTCTGAAACTTTGTGATCTTACAGCTAACATTCTTCCTGAGTTTGAAAAAAAAATAGGCCAAATCTGGCAAGTGCCGGAAATACCTTAGTAAGTCGAATTGCATTATTATTACTTAGCAAAGGACGATTTATTAAACTTGTCGAATAAATAACTAAACGAGTCAGCGTCAAGACAAAATCTTTGATTTATTCCAAAAATAAGTAAAATTCCAAAAAATAAGTTTTTTTAAATTAATTTTTACACTCATTGCGGAGGAGGGGTGTTAAATGCAAAAACTGTCTCGGAAAATCGCACATCCCTCATGAACAAATTAGGTAATGTGCTTAGACAATTGCAAAAACTATGATTTCTATGAACAAGATACAATATTTTGACCGCAATAAAATTAGCAAATAAAATCCCGACTATTCTTAAACATGAGTCCATAACGCAGTGAAATTTGTTTCATTCTTTTTGTCTACTCCTACCTCAAAAACACACACACCAAGAATAGAAATTTAGCTTCGTTATGGACTCTTGGTCTAATATTAGTAATCCATACGTTAAGCCAATAAGGCTGGAATAATATTCCGGATTTGTTGTAAAGATTGCATTAAAAATATGCTCTATTTGATTTTCAACATATGATTTGATTATTAACATATACGTGTAAAGTTTTATAATGGGCTCGATAAATATTTAGCATAATTATTTGTTTTTATATCATTTTCCATATAATTGGATGGATGATTATTATTATTTTGTTTGGTGGTTATGTTTCCAATGTGTGTGTTAATGGGTCCCTGTTTAATTATAATTTTACTCATGCCATTTACTCTACTATATAAATTTAATACAGGTTATATAGAAACTAGTTACTCTTGTCCATAATGCACTAAATTACATTAGTTATTTTTTTATTTAAATAGGTTCAGTATCAAGTAATGATTGTAAATGCACAAAATCCTTGCAAAAATAGTCAGGAGAAGTGCCTCTATTTTAAAGAAAACCGTTTTAGGCTTTAACCGTGTACTTTAGAAATCACCTAGCTTTTTTGTAAATTTATTTTTTTTTTGTATCACTAACCGTTACTTACTGACTATTTGAGCAATATCTCTTCTATAAAATCTACAAATTTCCTAAAATTTTTTCATTTCTAAAATTAATATTTATAATGTTATAACGCATTTAATGTTGCAACCACCGGGTGCAAAATTAATAAAAAAGAAGTATACATAGTGTAATGATAAAAATTCAATAAATATATGAAAAATGATAATGTTAGTGGCCTCATTAGCACTAAATAATTAGCCTTCTTACCTGTAAAAGCAGCCCTTACCCCTAGAAATGTTTTTTTAAGATTAAAAACAAATTGATTAAAAGAAAAAAAAGAGGAAATTTAATTCTCTACAAAAAAAGGTTTCTTCCATTTTTGGCTTAAAATGTACGGTTACAGGGTAATAGGCCTAACAGTTTTTTTTTTTCAAAATGGAGGCATTTCCCCTCTCCAAATTTGTAATAATTTTGTTTATTTATATTGTAAATAAGTGTAGGAAAAAATTTTCCATTATTTGTAGCTGGAAAGCAATATTGAACGCGTAATATCTTCAACAATAATAATTTTAGAAAGTAAAGTTTAAATTAAAAGTTTTAGAAAATTTATAACTTTAAAAGCTAAGTTATTAGCATTTTATTGTTTACACAAATAATGGAAGTGATATCGGTCAAATAACCAATAAGTAATTCGTCGTAGTCGTGTAAATCATAAACGGTTAGTAATACAAAGCGATAAAAAATATTTGACAAAGACAGGAAATTTAATTTATATCTACAATTCTTTAAATTGGAGACACTTTCCCCGCCTATTTTTGTTAGGATTTTGTGAATTTACATTCAGAACGTGATACTGAACCTATTTAAATAAAACAAGTGAAAACAAACAATTGACTGAGTTCATTGTTGAAATATCATGTAAAGACAGTGTTGATTACTCTATCACATTACATACACATACATGTCACACTAATATAACTGATATAGCCATAACATACATACTATACAATTTGCGCATAATTTGCGGTCTCACGGGTAAACAGTGATGTTTACGAAAAAATGTTTCAAACAAAAGTTGTTTACTTTTTTATAAGGAACATTTTTTTACATTTAAACTTTTGTTGTATCGCTAACGGTTTACAATATGGGTCCTACGGACCCAAGACCCAATTTACCTATGTTACTCAGTTACGAACTTGACCTTACTTTTTACATCCGCAGCATGCTTTCAAAATTTCAGCTTGATATCTCTTTTCGTTGTAGAGTAATCGCGATGACAGACGGACAGACAGACGACAGACGACAGACACACAACCGGAAATGGACTAATTAGGTGATTTTATAAACACCTATACCAAAATTTTGTTCATGGTATCAATATTTACTACTAGTACAAACTTATGACTAAACTTAATATACCTTCGTATATTTCATATACATGGAATAAAAATAACTCCTGTAATTTAACGCAGAAAAAAATTCTCTGTATTCTGAAGTATACTCTACTATATAAGTTAGTTGCAAATTTTAATTAGTATATAAGTCACATTCGATTCGAAAATATTATTGATATTGATCAATATTTTGATCCAGAAGTTTTAACACAAAATCAATAAAAAAGGATGATGAGTGTTCGTGTTTCTTTTACGTAAACATTTTTCATCTTTTGCAAAAATGGATTTAAAAGTTAAAAATGATATTTTATGAAATTTTAGCTGGTTGAATAAATTATAAAGTTTCTACATAGAAAAAAAGGATTTTTTAACTCATGAAATTTTTCTTGAACGAAGAATTTTAAAAGAAAGATTAACACGATTTGGAAGAAGAAAAAATTTACATTGCTTTTAAAGTGTCCAAAAATTTTTTTTCTTTCTTCGAAAATGATTCATAGAATATTGAAGTTAAGATGGAGTATTCTTTGTATATAAAAGCTTCAGTAAAGTATGTTCATTACATAAATCTGAACTGCATTATTCCAATCATTCAAAATTATCCATTACTCAACTTCTGAACGTAAAATTCGTATATCGTATCTGCGTACCTTATCTGTACTGTCAACTCTCTGGTTAATTGCCAACAAACTATAACCATATTCATATCATGCATGGCTAAACTTATATTTCCTTGTAAAATGCATTTTCTTCAGGTAATATAGCGTCAGATTCCATTAAAGAAAAAATCATTTTATTAGAATTATGTTTTAGTAAATAATAATATTAAAGTGTTGATACAGTTCTACCTTAGGCTGATTTTTACATATTTGAATTTGAGTAAAACAAGTGAAAACAAACTGAAATTGACTGAGCTAATTGATGAAATACTCTGTGTAGAAAGTGTTGAATGTCAGTCCATCTCTCCAAACTGAGCTAGAAAGTTGAAAATTGGTTTGTGAGTTGAGTTAGTTTCAAGAATGTACCTATCGAGAGTCTTAACTTTCTAGCTACCCCCCCCCCCCCCTTTTATATACTACGATAATATTTTTCGAGGTTTTCAAGTCCTTACAGATCACATCTTTAAGTTAAGTTACCACACTCTTAAGTTAACGATTTGAAAATTAATACGAAAGTTGAGTGTGTCAAGGATTGCCTTTTAGGGGCGGTAGCATGTTAACCCCTCTTTTCTGTTTTCAAGCAAGAATATCATGTTTTGTTTGAAGACATTTCATTCTCATTTTGACCAAAGATAATAATATCATTTCAATAAAAAGCACGTAATAGTAAGAAATATTAAATGAAGGGGAAATGTTATTTAAGTGACGGAGCTCTGGTGCTTACGAATTTTTAACAGCCGGACCAAAAAAAAGGTGTTATAAGTTTGAACCGCTATGTGTGTGTACCTGTCTGCCTGTCTGTGGCATCGTAGCGCCTAAACGGTCGAACCAATTTTGATTTTTTTGTTTCGTTTGAAAGATAATTTAATGGGGAATGTTCTTAGCTATGTTTTTAAATTTTATTTTTTTTTTACTTATCACCGTCTTTTTGGACCCATTGTGCATTGGTAAGTCTAAAAATTCCACAGGGTCTTTTCCAACTCGAAGCTTTATAAGTTTGTCTCCGGTTGTTTACGTTGACCACTATGATATGTTTACCTTCTATTTAATGCATTTAATTGCACCCTGGCTGGCTATCTAATAATTTATAACATCTCTTAGTGGTCAAGTGCTTTGTTCCTTATTGCACTGATTGTCGCCTTTAGTATTCTACAACCGTTGTTTAGTCTAAGCGATCCATATTTTGTAATCTATTGGTACCATCCATTTTTTTAAGTTTTACAAATTATAAACAGAAGTTCAGTTGTGTCAAACTATTTAACTCTATACTAAAATCTGAGAACGAAATTCGAAGTGACACTTGGATAAGGAATTATTCTCTTGCATATACAGAGGTTGAACTATAAATTATGTTCTTATTATCTATGTTTTAAAGCATTTACTACCTACAAATACTACTTTCTAACATTTCTGCTGCATTGTAAGATATTTCAATTACCATTGTTGTAAATGAAACAAAACATTTCACTTATTTAATTAAAAAGTATTTGATTTACATAAGATAAATTCGAAATAAACTCTACGTGAATGCTAGCTAGAGCTACTAACGTATATTATGCTGTAGAAATACATTGTAGTTCCATCAAGATAAAATCCTTACATATACTACAAACATATACAAAGATTAGTTAAATGTATGTAAAGTATCTTTAAAATTTATTATGTCACTTGTGAAAAATAGAAATTACTGCAGTGATTTTTCATTATGTTTAAAAACTACATCTTATTCACTTACAATAATGAATTGTGTAATTTTTTAATGAATTAATTAATTCCATTTTAGTAATTGGTGTAGGAAGATAGTTATAATAAATCAGTACCAGAAAAAATGGCTGAAATATCATTAATGTTCAAATGATTAAGAGCACAAAATATGTTATTAACTAGTATTATTTTACTAGAATTTACTCGCAGCATTCATTCTCAAAAAGCGCAAGCAGTGTTTTATTTTCTTTGCTTTAAGAGTGTCTATATACCTTCTTGTGTAAGGCTGAAGCTTTGTGTACAAGCGAAAAATATTCTATGAAATGTATAAACTTATGAGTTTTAATTAAACTGTCTTGCTTTAATGTAATTTTATAAAGTTGATAGTACATTTTTCATATCACAAGGTAAAAAAAGCTACTACTTGAGGCTCATACTCGAAGATATATGTACAGGCGCTCTTAAGACGGTGAAAATTTGATAACCGATTTACAACGTTTGGTCCTAAGATGCTCGTTGAACGAACAGTCCTCTGCGTTTTATTACTTCTCTCAAAACGATTGTCTATATAATCGTTTTCTACAAACGATATATTTCTTTCTTCATTATCGGATATCTATTTTTTTAACTTTCTGATTTTAATTATATTTGAGAAGTTTTTGAGGAGTTTTTTAGAAAAATATAATAAAGAGTACAAAGGTAAAATGAAATATACCTTTTCAAATTTTTTTTACTATTATCTACGTTTACAAAATACTGCTATAATTGTGAACCTGTTTGTTATAGGAAGTTTTTGGTTCAATCTTGAAAAGGATGTTAAATCATATTTTTTCGCTGTATTAGGTTTACAACGAAACTAAGTTGCCCTAAGCGTCATATATATGTGTGCTGGTGATGTGTCTATATGTGCATATATTTGTTTATACCTCATTTATTTGTGATTATTAAAAGCTTTGGTGAATTGCAACATGATCTTATTTGAAAGGTGAATTTGTTGTTATTCTTAATACTGGAAGTTATTCAACATTATTTTTGAATTTCATCAAAAATGTACAAAATTCAAAGATGATATAACCGAATTATTTTGTTATTGTTCAAAAGCTTTGACCTTAAAACAAGGATTATAAAATACATTTTATACATAATTTATTGTTGTTGAATTATTATACTTTATATCAATTAAATAAATTTCCACAGGACAAAAATAATATGGAAAAGTATTTTAATAAAATTAGTTTTGTATAAAAGTCATTGGAATAAAATGAAAATATAAATATTATTATAAATTATAAATACAATACAGATTGGTTCATAAAATGTAAAACTGCATATATTTCTTTCCATATTCTTTTTAAATATTTCTAGACCACAAAATAAGATATTGAAACGATTACGATTACTTACAAAACAAGTTTTTATTCACATACATGATTTAAACTGAATTCAACAGACTCATTTAATGTTGCCTTTTTTGCTTTATTTAATTCCGTTCGCGGTATGTCTAGGGTAGCTGGTTCGCTTCCCGCCGTCACAACAAAAATTTATTTATTAATAATTTTGATGGGCTGGTGTAGTGCATGAAGTATATACATGAAAGGAGTGAACTTTGAAAATAATTGAGGAGTTAATAAATGAAATTATTTGCGGAAAAGGTGGTAAAACACATACATGGTATAACAATCGGCTCTATAGCCTAAGTGTGTCCTTCGTGGACAGCCCATATAACCTAACCTAATCTACCAACTTTGCATTATAAAATTTGATTTCTTTGTTTTCCAAAATTAAATGTTGCGCAAAATTATATTCAAAAACTAGAGAAAGGATTTCAATGATAATGTCATATAAAATTCTTATGAAGCAAATTGATTATGGATATCTCAGATATTCCACTTCGTATATTTATTCGTAAAATAAACTTCAGATTGTTTGCACTTGAGTACATCGATTGCATTTTTAAACTGTTTGTATGGTCAACTGCATGCATGTAATTATAGCTCCGTCTGCAAGTAATCGGTTCAATATTTCATATGCCTCGTAGAAACCTTAGTATACTTCCATCGAAACTATTTGTTATTTAGTATAGAATGACTTTTTTTCAATTGAATAATGAACATGTGTATTTTGGTGGTTGAGACCAAAAACAATGTCATCCAAAAGTTTTTTCTTAAAAACCCATATTTTCTGATATTACCATAATTTTCTATAAAATCCCGCCCCGTGTTATAATTATGTTAAATATCTCGCAAGAGCACCTTTTAACTTTAATATTCTCATTATATTAGAGTGTACATTATTGGGCCCCCAAGTAACATATAAAGGTATAGGTTAGGTATGTTTTAGTACAAGCAATAGAGACTTTGAGCTTAAAAATTTGTCAAACACGTTGAAATTTGAATTATCGATAGTTGATAGTATATGCAACAATAATATCAATAACTCTTTGCTGTAAAACTCAAAGGAAAAAGTTGGGAAAAAGAAAATAAGTATAAATATAGATTTTTCATGCATCAAAAATGTGTGTTTTATTGAAGAAAAGTTTTATTCAAAAGTTGTAATATTGTCATTATATATGTGCTGTTATTTACGAATACCCAAATTTTAACACTTTTCTCGGATAACTAAAAAACCTTACATTCAATCGAAAAAGTATGATAAATTTATAAATCTAATAAAATACCAATGATATTCTATTGCCTATGAGAATAAACTTTCCGAGTTCTTGATCGGTATAAACTCCAATGAGCCATATCTCGGATGGCTCCAATGCCATTTTAGCGAAATGTTTCTTTAAAAAACCTTTTGTCTCCCAAGAACTTAGTAAGCAAGTTTATTTTCATAGCCGTATGAATTATCATACTACTGACGTCTAACTTTTACCGTTCCTTTTAATTTTTTTTTCGATCTATGTAATAGGACCAAAAGCTTTTGCCAAATAATATTCCATTTTACTATTTTTAAAACGTTGAAAGATTTCGACTTGAGTTTTCGACAAATCAAATGCAACAGCCAATGATTCATATCTCAGAAACTATTGTTTTTACAGAATCGAAAATTAATCAAATACCTTTGTTATTTTATAAACTTTATTGTGTTATCACATTTTCTCGTTCGAATGTACTGTTTTTGAATTATTCGGAAACAAAAAAACTAACCAAAATTTATTGGTTTGTGCATATTAATATAAAAAAAGTTTTCATCGTGAAAAGTGGAATATTTCAGCCAATTTTGATGCTAGGCAGTCGAATAAAACCCTTATTTGAATACATTTTGTCTATTTTTAACCTCCGAATTAAAAAAAGGGATGTTATAAGTTTGACCGCTATGTGTGTGTGTCTGTGTGTTTGTCTGTCTATGGAATCGTAGCGCCTAAACGGATGAACCAATTTTAATTTTTTTGGCATCATTTGAAAGGTAATTTAACTGAGAGTGTTGTTAGCTTTGTTTCAAGTGCGAGCTTACAGTTCCGTTTTCGAAAAAACTAAAAAAGGCATGATGTATAATTTTTAACATATAATTACTATGGAATGGTTATTTATATAAACCTGGCTCAATTCATTGTGAAAAGTGAAATGATAAAATAATTAGATAATTCAAAACAACAATTCAAAAGAAGTGTGTTTCTCACTGGCATCGTAGCCCCTAAACGGTCGAACCGCCTTGATTAAGAATATTTTATATCGTAAGTTCCCAAAAATCGGTTTACAAGGAATAATTCGCATTTGTCTGGGGTTTTTTAAATCTAGTAAATTTCACTCGTACAAATTTTCCCTGTATTTTACGATACATGTTACTATTGTACATTTTATCAACGACCTATAGTTTATATTTTGACTCTATTGTCTGTACTATTATACATATCTGTATATACATTTAGTAAAGCAAGGAAAATGTTACATAAAACAATATTTTTATTTTTTCTGGTTATTTTCTTTTCATTTAAATTTAACGAAAAATTCAAATATATTTTATATATAAATAAATATATCATCTCACACAAATAACATGCAGATGAACAAACCTATTATATACCAAGTATACGTGCTTGTAGTGTAAGCCTGCTTGCTCTGTGTTCTGGTTCTGGTTTTGGTTCTGTTTGATTGTATTCCTTTATTTTTCTATACATACTAAATGTAATAAGAATTTTATAAACATAAATTATTATCATATATTGTTTTTAATAAAGGTAAAATAAATATTGTTTACAGTGTGAAATAAAAATTTTCACTGAATGCTCGCAAATACTTTATCGGTATTGTAAGTGACTGTATTATGTTGAACTAACGGGAGTTGTTTTAAAAGGGAATAAATAAATTATATTTATTATTTTGTGTTTGTTTACTATACTCATGTATATGTCACGGGAGTTTTCCTGTGCATAATACATATTGCATGGTATAAAAATGTGTTTACTGATTTTCAATCAACTGTTCTTGTTCATAGTAAGGATTTACTCTGTCTAGGAAGAGTCAACTCTTACTAATAATTGAATTTTCAATTGTTAGTAAGAGTAAGTCCTCGATAACTGTTCCGATTTTGATGATTAAAAAAAAGATTATTTTTGTATATTATATAAAATCAAAAACCTTTCAGAGAAAGAAATAATCTGGAGGGGGAAAAGGCAATGTCCCGACTGATATATCGACGCCCACTTGTTTGTTTTCACTTGTTTTTTCTACTCTTGATACTTTCTGTACAAATAAATTTAAAGAATACTACGAATAAAATGGAAATAGATATTTATGTAATACAGACAAAAGATTTTGGTTATACACATTTTTAGAATCGTTGTTTTACTTTCTTTGTATTAATATCCATACTTCACAATATGTTAAAGAAAAGAGTATGCGAATTGGCTGGTGTTCTTTCCAAAAGCATCAATCTGATCTCTTTATCGATGTATATATATATATAGAAAAACATTTAAACAAACAAATAAAGAACAATAATCTTTCAGGTGAGTGGGTGGGGTAAGGAAGTTTATGGACTGTAAGAAATTCTAATTTATTTATTTTTGTACTAAGTGATTTCGATACAATAATTTGTGTACTATTTGCACAGCTTTGCTTTGAGATATAATTTATTTATCTTTCTTTAATTTATAACTCGAGTTTTTTCAATAAATATTCAACATAAAAGTTTTATTTTATCCCACTCATTTTATTGACTACATTTTACTTTCCGAGTTTTACTTGTACTTTTATTTTTTTAATTTTCATAGTTTAGTGTTGGTAGTAATTCTGTGTTTCATCTAGTACTAATTCAGTAAGTGTTACAATTTTTACTTTGGTATTCATTGCTTGAAAAAAATAAGACTCAGCTACTAGCGCCGTAGGAAACAAATTTAACAACTTGTGTATCATTTGTACAAAAATAAAGTATAGTGGAGCCTCGATAAAGCGAACTTCAGGTGAAATGTCAAAAATTTCGAGTAAATGAGTTTTTGACTTAACAAGAAGTTTGAGAGACAGAGGATTTAATTGCTAAAATGTCTAATCTATATTTTGAAATACGAGTTACAGACTATATTTTTACTATCAATTGCTCGCAAGAAAATAACATTTTGTAAGACTTACAAAGTCTAAATAAACAAAAACAAACTATGTAATTTAGAGTCGTCAGAAACCGTGAGCAAAACGTCCACTTGGCGAAAACAAATACGAGAGAGAAACTTATTGAAGGAAATTTGTAATACCATAGATCAGAAGCACTAAACTAATTTACGCCAATCTTGCCTACTTATGGTTGTCAGAGTATTGCATGTGGCTCCACCCACATCAAAAAAATTAATCGTATATTCGATGTAGTTTAACAAATAAATAAAGATTAAAAATAATGATGTTAGTGCCCCCTGTTATAGACTGGTCTGAGAAAAGGAGGTTAAACCCCGTTATTATTATTACCCTTTTTACTCGGCGAGCTCTCCAGTTAGTTTTCATATCCTCCAATGAGAGTAATCAAGAGACAGACGTATGTTCTGAGGTGAGACTCACTCAGTATAAATACAGATCCTACAAATTATTTTTTTTTTTTATAAAAACATTTTTCTGGGAAAAAATATAATAATGTAATCGAAATTTAATTCTTTTTATATACTGAAAAGTACTGGTCTTTTCCATTATTTGAATCACTTACAAAAAAAAATACTTTTTCAATTCAAAGTAAGTTTCGAAGAAAATCAGAGGTGAATGAATAACGAAACATAATTTTTCCCAAAAACATTATCCCTACCGTCAAATCTTATCATAAGCATGTGTATTGTGAGTTAAAATTCCTCTTGTAATCCTTTTAACAACAGTAAACTATTTTCTGTTTGGATTCTAAACAGGTAGACACTCTGTACTGAAACTATTTTTAACACTTCGGAACATACCTTTCTGGTTTAAAGCCATAAAGAGTATAACAAAATCAAAGCCTGCCCAGCTATCTATTACACAGCTAAAAAAACTTAAGTTTTGAACTGAACGTTCGTTTATTTTTCGTACCTGCACAGAATCAAAACAGTCTTTTTACCTAAAAAGTTAACAAATTTATGTGATAAATCTTATATACAAAAAAGGGGGTGTGTTTACAGATATAAATAAAAATGTATAACTTTTTATAACAATAAACAGAAAATGTTACATTATTTGAAAATTTTAAATACAATAATAAATAATATCTTGTTAGGGGAAATCCGTTATTTTGCAATAAATTCAATAAACATTTTATACTTTATACCTATAGATATCTTAACGGTGTCTACAAAACCAAGTTCATTTCATCCTACCTGAGATATCATTCCAATAAAATAATATTATTATTTTTGTTATAAAGATAATTATTATTGTATTATTTGAAAAATATACATAAAAATATAAAAAGCAAAAACGTTTTTATAATCATTTCCTTTTGAATACGTCCATATAATCAATTTGAAATATAATCAGGAAATTTATTTATTTATCGTGATATCTGCAATGAAAATTGCAACATTATTGAATCGACGAAATAACAAAATGTATGAAGGTATAAAATACGTGTTGATTGAAGTGAAATGATACACTTTTTTGCTAACTATTTCTTTTTGTGGCGATCTTCGTTCAACTAAGTCTTAACGCGTTTTACTTTCGATACTGGAATTCTTACTTTTCAAACAAAGAATTTACTCTATGATTAAATCTTAGTTTTGTTTAATCACTAGCCCTATGATCGATTTATCTTAGAAAATATTCAAAAAACTTCAGAAAACATAAACAAAACAGTATTTTAGAAGCGGACGTTATTAGTTTTAAAGCTTTGGAAAGTAACATATTTTAAATATCCCAAAATGGATTGATATAATTTAGTTTGTAACCCCCGAACAAAAAAAAGTGGTGTTATAAGTTTGACCGCTATGTGTGTGTGTGTGTTTTTCTGCCTGTCTGTGGCATCGTAGCGCCTAAACGGATGAACCGATTTTAATTTCTTTGTTTCGTTGAAAGGCAATTTAGTGAAAAGTGTTCTTAGCTATGTTTTAAGTGTGAGCTTCGAGTTCCGTACTCGGAACAAGTAAAAACTAGCCGATGCTCATCAAAATCGGTTCAGCTTGGAGAAGTCTCTAAAGAAAACGATAATTTAATGGAAAGTGTTCTTAGATATGTTTCAAATGCGAGTTTAGGGTTCTGTATCTGAAAAATCTGTCGGGCGTGTTTTAAATTTGGTAAATTTGACTTGTTCACTTTTAAATTAGCTTCAGAACCACAACTGATATGAACAAAAATTGTGAAGCCATATGTCTAATAATTTTTTCTTTTCTTTTTTTTTAGGTAAGTCAACTTTATTAATCAAGTTTCTCACATCATGCGAGTATGGACTTTTCATGTAAGTTATAATTTTTTTATCAGGTGTAAAAATGATACAGGAATATGGGAATAATTTAAGAGAATTTTACAAGAAATTAATAAATCGGAATTGACAATTATTTATGTCCGAGCCCCAAGAAAAAAATTAATTCTGGGTAGAATGATTGCAATAGCTTTCTATCTTTAACCGGGTAAGTGGCCGAGCGAATAAAGGTATTATCACCTTTAACTGTTTGACTTCTTAGACTGGGAGGTTGCGGGTTTGAAACTAGGCAGCGGCTGTCTGATTTATTATAGTTAAAGGGGCGGGGATGTCTGCGGAAATGAAGTTAAACCACCATTATAATAGCTTCCCATCCAAGTTTTTTTTAACGACGAGTTTGCATTTTCCGAAATATGAATATTTTGAATTATAAAATTCTTGATTTTCTGAACTTATCAAAAACTTCTTTGATAGTCTAATTTAATAGGAGAATATAAAACGAGTCTAGACAATGAATACCCATTTCTTTCCACTATTTTCTTTAAATGAAACGACAGTGTGCGTGGGAAGTTCGTTGCAAGTTTCTTTCCAAGGCGAGAACCAGCCTGATCTAAGCGGCAAAACCTTATTGAATTATGAATGTTGAGAGGAAACGGAGGACATTATTCCTTTGTTTTGACTCAGGAAAATTTTTTTCTTTTAAATTTATTTAAACATAAATAAATCAACATCTACATACATTTAATGACATTGCGTGGAATGAGTTCTTATTCGTTTATAGTTTGATTGCGAAGGTATGAGAGACAGCTTGGGTATGAGATTTTGTATAAAGACAACGAAAAAATGCATAAATGATTTGAATGAGAAAGACTGTGAATATGAATATATTCCTCTATTTCACTCACTCTTACAATATTTATTCAGGGCGATGGATGCGGCATACATGTATTTGTACAGTAAATGTGATTTCTGGGAAAAATATACAAATAAATAATATAATCTAAATGGCAATGTAACAAAATAAATTCAACGTGGAAAATCTTTTCCCAATATCACTACTACTACAACAACAATACAATACTGCAATGATGATCGTTGTGTTTAGTGGAGCTTATTGTTTTTCAAATAAAATCTACATGTTTGTATGTATATAGTACTACAGTGATACCCACCCGCTTCGTTGGGTTTAAAAGTAAAGATTAATAAAGATTGCTCTCGCTTATCCCCTTTCTATAACACTCGATATAATGATAGGGATAGTTTTACACAGGTAAAATATATGTAAGGTTTTCTATTTTTTGCAATAAATTCAATAAAAATGTGAAATATTTTATATTAACTCTTTTTACAGAAATCGGTAATTTATGGTATTGTCAAATGACCACTTTTACAGAAATCTGTAATTTATGGTATTGTCAAATTAAATTAATTCTAGATTTTTTTTTTTAAATTTTTTATTAATATATCTTTATAAATTATATCTCATGTGTTATTCTGATATATCAGCTATATTGCTGTACAGTTTCATTAGAAACCATTCGTTAGTTTTAGCGTGAAAGCGTAACAAACAAACATGCTTACTTTCGCATTTATAATATATAGAGATACATACATACTTTAACCGATTTGTGTATTATGTTCTTTTTGTTGTAATCTCATTCTTATTATAAACTAAATCTTATCAATTTATTTAATTTTTTTGTTGTCTCAATTCAATAAAAGACGGAGTTTTTAGATTTAATATCAAAGATATGCCAATATTACAATCTAATAGTATGAGAGCTTGTGTTGTCTAAACTTAAAAAATCCCTACTTCAGTTGAACTTACGATTCAATTTATTTTTAACCCCCGAACCAAAAAAAGGGATGTTTTAAGTTTTGAGGGGATGGTTTATTTAGTTGTGGAGGGGAAGAAACCCTAAACTCGCGCTTCGAATATAGTTAAGAAAACTCTCCGTTAAATTACTTTTCAAACGAAATAAAAAAACGGTTTAAGCGCTACGATGTCACAGACAGATAGATACTGTGTATCTATCTGTCTGTGACATCGTAGCGCTTAAACCGTTTTTTTATTTCGTTTGAAAAGTAATTTAACGGAGAGTTTTCTTAACTATATTCGAAGCGCGAGTTTAGGGTTTCTTCCCCTCCACAACTAAATAATAGGATGATCCTCAAAATCGATTCAGCTTGGAGAAGACTCTGAGGGAAAGGTAATTAAATGGAGAGTGTTGTTATATATGTTTCAATTTGTCGGGGGTTTCTACAACATCAGGTTCTAACATCAGGTTCGTTTATGTATTGCTTATGGACTCAAAAAGTTTGACATCGATTAAGCTAAAATTTTTATCTATATGTAGCCCCTAGGAGGTGAAAGAGTGAGAGGGGGTGGACGTGAGGATGAAATGTTGTATACGGAAAACCTATTTTAATAAAAATACTAAAATCTGAAACTATATTTTATCATCGTATCCAATGCACCCGATTTTTGTACTTTTTGGGTCAAAATTACTTTATATACTGAGTATATGATACAAAAAGTATAAAAATCAGGATAATTTTATGATTGGGCCTATAGAAAGTTACAGTGTCACGAGTATCATGGCCAAAAAATTAAAATCCATAAAATTGTGAACAAAGGAGAGGATAAGTGAGGGCTATAACCTGATAGTCTTTGTTTTTAAAGGCGGAAGTGCCCAAATAAGCGGGTGGGTATCTGCAGTAATGCTATAAATTTAAAACTCGAACCGACAGAAATTGACAATCCATTGAAGATAGAAATATTTTAACATATTTCTAAAACAAATACAGTATAAAATATTCTTACAAAACTCAATATCATGGATTGAATATTTGATACAGAACTAATAATATCTTACACGAATCAAGTAATAATAACTATTTTTAGATGAAGAATCTGAATCTAATAAAAAAATGGATTTTTACATTTATGATTTTAAATTTGAACCTTACCCACCCCAGGAGAAAAACGTGGAGGTTCGATTTCTATTTCATTAGATATATTATAAACATATTGAGCACGTGTTTTTTTTCGTTTTCCAAACAAAATTTGTTTTTCAAGTCCTGCAATTGTTCCCTTACTTTTTAAAAGCCCTGTATATGACTATACATATCCATGTATAATATTGGACCGTGTATGACTGATAGTCGTATGCCAATCCGGGTAGTGAATTGGTAATGTTGCTTAGGTTCGTTATTTGGTTGCATTTGTGAATTGTTCCCAGTTATCCAAATGAATGAGTTCACAAACCATCACATTGGTCTAAAAGTTAGACACTAGACACAAAAGTTAAAAATCTTTTATCATTAGATTCTCAACTGATATGTTAATTTTTCACTTCTGTATTATTTCTAAAAAAATAATATAAAACAATTTATTATCTACACATATAATCTTTTTTCACTTTTAACAAGTGAAAACAAACAATTGACTGAGTAAGTTGTTGAAATACCATGTATTGACAGTGTTGATTACGCAATCGTTTGTTTTTTGACGTTACGTAAGTAAAGAAAGATATCCACTCTTAAATAGCCACACACACATAGCAGATATTTTTCCCATATTAATACATTACATAAAATTTGCACTAACTAGCGCCTTTATGGGTAAACAGTGATGTTGACAAAAAAATGTTTCAAACAAAAGTTGTTTATTTTTTATAAAGAACATTTTTTTACCTTTAAACTTTTGTTCTATCTCTGTCGGCTAACAAGATGGGTCCTACAGACCCAAAACCCAATTGACCTATGTTAATGCTAATTTACGAATTCGACCTCACTTTTTACGTCCTTAGCACGCTATAAAAATTTCAGCTTGATATCTCTTCGTTTTTGTGTTTTCGTGTTTACGGACAGACAGACGGACAGACAACCGGACTAATGAGGTGACTCTATGAACACCTATACCAAAATTTTGTTCGTAGCATCAATATTTTAAGCGTTACAACCTTGGGACTAAACATAATATACTATGATATATTTCATATATACATGGTATAAAAATAAGAACCCAACAGCCTAGATACGCAACAAACAAGTTGTAGACTTGTTGTTATAACATTGAAATGAAAAAAAAAGACGAGTTCATTATTACATACAAAAGGAACGAATATTCTATACATTGTTTCTGGTAAGGAAAGAGTAAAGTACGTGTTTCCGGTTAAAAGTATGAATTATTTTCATTTATAATTAAAATTATTCATAAAGTTGTGAACAACTTTAGTATATTTAACTTTTCATTCGTATATTTTCTCAAGTAACTCTGTGTGTGTCTGTTTGCTTGTTTCTCTATAAACCAAACCAAACCACCATACACCAACCAACTGACTGTCTACCATTGGAACACGTTTGGTGAAAGTACTACTGTTACTATTGCTACTACTATTTTGCCCGAATCTTTTACCCCTAACCTAATGGGAACACAACATAACATTAATTCTTTTAGTGTATAAAGTTGGAAAATTTTATATTTATTTTAATTTATTCATTTTAATAATAAATTATCTTTTGTAATAATAAATAAAAATTTATGTTAAGTGTTTGGCGCAACCTTGTTCTATAAGGTTACAAGCTCTTAAAAATTGGTAACTTTAAAAATTAAAGTATAAAAAAAATTCTGACAATTGGCAAGGTTAATGGATTTATAATTAGTATCTACACTTCTACCTACACCAGTTTATTATTGTATCAAAATCAAATGAATATATTACTCCGATTTCGAAGGGTATTGAAAAAACATGCGGAGAATTATTTGGGCCGATAGAAGTCAAAATTGAGTAACTTGTGAATTGTATGTAATGTAATATATTATTAATTTGCGTTTTCACCATCATTTATGCGACGGTTTTAATTTTTTTGTTGTGGAACCCACAAAAATATTTTGTAGTGGTAGTGATATGATACTCGCTAATAATGTAGCTTTCTTTAGGTGAAATAATTTTTGAAAATTTTTAATTTTTGGTTGACGAATATCAACTTTGATGCTAATCACACATAAAATAACTTTCTACCCCGTTTCAATCCCGTTAGACGATGAGGTTCAATAAAATACGAAACACGTCTTCAGAAAATCCTTTCTTATAGGATGTCCATGTTATACAAAGAACACACTCTACAAGTTTAAGGTCTCTACGATCAGTGGTTTAGGCTGTGCGTTGATCCGTCAACCATTCATTCAGTCAATCAATAGTTCAGGACAAACCATTTTATATATGTATAGATGATTTTTGCCACAGGCTATTAACTATTTTATTAACTTTCTTGGGTTTGAATTTTGTTAGGTGGAAATTAAAAAGTGGGCTTGATTATTAAAGTTTGTGGGCTTCTGTTTCTTTAAGTAATAAAATAGATGTAAGTTATTCACGTTTGAGTTATTTTTGTTGCTACTGTGGTTTATTATATTTTTACAAGAATCGTCTGCGATAATACCTAATAATATAGTAAAAATGTACTAGATTATACAACAAAAATATTTTACATACCTCCAAAAACATTTTCTTTCGTAAGTAGAACTAACTCTTGTGACTTAGAACTCGAAGAGTAAATGGTTCCTTCTGGATAAATGGATAAATAGTGCCTGGGTAGTTCTCAAAATAAACGAAACATCTATATCATACTCAATTGTAAAATTCGTTTTAAAAAATCAGACCTTGTAAGCCTCCAATAATATTTTGTTTTCTTTAAAAAAACTAATATTTTCGTTTTTTGATTTTTAATTCGTTTTAAAACCTGATTTCGAAGTAGTTGAAAATTTTACAGATCTGTTCAAAATCAAGAGCGAACCACGTTATTTACACCTACGGATCTTAAGAAATATTTTTACAGTTTATATGAAATACAGTTATGAATATTTATAGATGTTGAAAGAAAACTGTACGAAAGGGGAAAATTATGTAGGTTATAGAATCACTCGGCTACCACTAAATTCATTACATGTTTGAGGGTTATTTGTTTTTACCAACCACCACATATCATCTTCAACTTCAGTTAATTAAATTTATTTTGTCCATTTTGTAACAGACGAAACATAAATAAATAATTACTTTGAAATATGTTTTTTTTTTCTAAATAGCCGCAAGGTTTTATAATGTGGTTTGAACGAAAATAGAACGAATTTTTTTGCATGAACAATTTTTCAGTCACTCTTTGATAATTATTATGATAGACATTGATTTCATGAAAATAAAAAAAGTAATTTTTTTAAACACCACGCGTCACGTTTCGAAATGCAAAGTAAAAAAGTTAAAGTTGCAAGAAAATATGTTCTTAACATGGTGGTAAATTCTCGAACCAAGAAAAATATACTTGCTACGCTTTAATATTTAAGCACTCAAATACAATTCTTGAATTAAGTATTGATAAGAAATATTTGCTTGTTATAAAAACATAAGAAGCCAAGTAAGCGCTTTTATCTCAATCAAGTAATTTTTTTTATTGTGTGGTTTGAGCTGTTGCACAAATTGTCTTTGCATACGTGTTTCGCAAACTGTTATACAATGGCTTTTGACTATGTATTGGACAATCCTGCTAAGGAAGGCTCTTTTATATACAGATGTACGGCCATAAATATGATCGTTAATTATCTACGATTAAATAATTTAGGTTGGCTATATTTGGATGTATTATTTTTGGTTTGTTTTGACAAATTTTTTTGAAAATCAAATAAAATGCCTTTAGATAGAATAAAATAATAGTAATATCAAAAAGATTTTTAAAAACACAAGCACATTGCGATTAAAGTTCTAAATTTACAAGAAAAACACTTATCAACAAAAGTTAAAAAAATTACAAATATCAACAACTCAGAAAAGCAATATTTTTAAATAACGAAATGAATCAACTGTCAAAGCTCAAAATCACTCTTGAAACACAATAATAGAAAATTTCTTCAAAATAAATAAATATATCAACACAATCGATAATCGTTCCATAATTTTTTTATTCAATCAAAATGATCAGCTGAATGACCTAATGAAAAGTTAATTGTTTTACTATTGCGCCGCGCAGAGCTTAAAAATATAACGTCGAATATCTAAATTGTTTCCTAATAACTGAATACAGAATATCAGGTTGTTTGCGCTCAACGGCAAAACTCAATAAATTGCTTCAATATTAAATTATTTGCATAAGTGATTTAAACGATAAAAACTAAAAATCAATCTGTTATTCAATTTTTGGAAAATTAAAAAATCAAGAATTCAAAACAAATTTTAGGCAAATTAACAATTTGGCAATGCTTTTTAGTAGACAATTTTATTTGCACCATCAAAATGATACATAAGTGTGTAAAAACTCAATATCTCTTCATAATCAGGATGAAAAACAAAAAAAATAAACGATTTTTTAATGGTGGTAACATTAATTTGCTGTATAATTACTAGATATTTATGTTTAATCGATATTAATAACATACTATTATACAAAATGTATTTTGAGGTTATTTTATTTGAGATCATTTGAATGTTAATTTATGAATACCAATATGTTTAATCGATTATTCTAACTAGTAATCTGCACTATTAATAAATAATTCACAGGGTGCTATTTAAAAATTGTGCTAACTATTATAGTAAAAAAAAAGAACAAAAAATTTGAATTTATATCTTTTTTTATTGAAAAGCGATTACTCTGTATAATTGACAAGATTTAAAAAAAAGTTTCGCAAAGCCGTTTGGAACGCGGAATAGTATAAAGTTCATTCCGTTGCATAGATAGGTAGTTTTTCTTGGTCAGCGTGTAGTCGAAATTTTTTTCTAATTGTGATTTTTTATTGAATTCTTCTTTACAGTTACAAAGGTGAAAAAATTCTATGAAATTTTTAACATTAAGTCTTAATTGATTGCTAATAAACTATCTGTTTCATATGCACTGATGTATGTACAGTGCCACCTGATTAAGTTGGACCTGGATAAGTGAGAAACCTCCATAAGTGAAACTCATGTTGAGGGCCCAATGCTTTGGCACTGAATTACCTCTGTTAGTGGGACGAAGTAAACTCCTATATCCGGGATTCGTTCTTTCGATTTTATCGTCTTAGTTTCTTTTATTACTGAGACAGCGAGTGAATTTTATATGAGAACTGAAAACAGCGTTTTGTTTGTTTTCTTTCTCATTCTTATTTTATCCGCAAATTCCGTACTTAACTTATTTTGAGCTTCAATGTCCTTCAGTTTTAGTTTTGCTTTACTATCATACATATGTTTATTTGAAAAATGCCGAAACGAAGGCTCAAATCGTAATCAGTACGTGAAAAACTGAACTTGAACAGTATTTGCTAACATCGATCTAACAGCGTCGTAATATCGTAACCAAAACGGTCCGGTAAGTGAACCGATGATTACAGAAAAGCCACAAAATCTTGTGCGAAGGTTCGGTATTCATAAGTTTTGTAGCAGCAATGGTTGGATGGAAGGGTTTAAAAAAGGAGAAAGTAACGCTGTTACTTCAGCGCAATTATTCTATTGATGATATTTTTAACGAAGACGAAGCGGGTTTATTTTATAAGTACCTACCTGATAAAGCTTTCACCTTAAAAGGCGAGTTTTTTAATAGCGGAAAACTGAGTAAAGATCGCTTTACAATACTTCTGAGTGCTTACAAACTCCAAGATGTTTGAAAGATGTTAAAACTTCGCCTGTGAATTATCAAAATAATAAAAAGCAATGATGACATCTACTATTTCTTAAAGAATCCTCTGTAAGTAAAACAGATATTTAATTATACCTGGATTACTGAGATACTGGGTAAATAGAATACCTCTATAAGCGTGACAAATTTGCTGGTCCCTTGATGTCTCATTCAACCAGGGTCCACTGTGTATTGCCAATGCGTTATTATGTTGTTTAATCCAAATATAGTCTAACTTCTGTCATTTAGCCGAAATATAGTTCTTATTATCCAATTTTATTCTATAAAGTTCCTCTTAAAGTCGCAGCTTATCAAAATTTCACATTAAATGTATAAAATATACTGAAAACAATCTGTATACTATGCATTTACCAATATAAGCATTTAGCTACTATTTATACCTATTACATTTAATGAAATCATAATTGTGTAAGTGAGATTAGGTGGTTAGTCTGGTACACACCGTAACACCCACAAATGCCACATACTAGACATCATTATATACATAATATGTGTGTACAATACTCACATATATTTTATATAAAAGATATTCATTCATTTACACAATAATATTACATAATAAATTTGTAGAACAAAGATAGTAAGGTAGGTAGCATCAGAGATCCAAGCTCGTCTTCTACTGTCTAGGTGCTATTTGGTTTGTATATAATACGTTGATTTAAATAATTCCCGCTACTAGAAAATATGATAGTCATATGTAGATGTCGGATAACAAATACTGTACGAAATGAAACATTTGACCAAGGAATTATCAACTCGTCTGTTGATTTTTATGGGGGCCGGGAGAAAATGTTTGTATGAGTGTACTCAACAAAGTCATATACATGTGTACTTGTGCTCTTTCGATTTACGCCCTTATGGCGGGTCCTACTTCCGGATACGATATTATCTTTATTTGACATGTACTTACCCATAAAATGACTCATTGGCTCATATTTTTGCGACAAACGGAAATTTTATTATTTTTTGGATTTAATAGTTTGCTGGGTGTATTGACTAGCAGTTTTTTGCTTTGGCTTCAGAAAGTTATTCTTTAAAAAGGTCTTGATGTTTTAAAACGGAACTTAGTTTTAACCCCCGCGCTATCGGGCGTAAGGGGTGTAAGGAATAAATATCTTTAAAAAGATTTTAAAAATATCAAAATAGTTTAATGTGCTAAAGTAACCCGAAACTATAGAGATATAAAGATATTTTTATTAATATACTCCTTTTTTTACCACCCCACCCCTCCACCCTTTCGGGGGTCTGAAACACTTTCAACATACAAAAGATTTGTTTGCAAATTAAAACTTTCGATAATTTCTTAATTTGTCTAAAAGAGCGTAAGTTATTACCATTTAGTTAAAAGTTTTTGCCTCAAAAAGACAAAAAAGGTAGAATTTTTATAAACAAATAGGATTGTTTCGTGTTTCGAGCTCTGCTAAAATTTTTTTAATTTACAATATCGTTAAATAATTAAGGGCAATTTTGAATTTCTCAAAAATAAAGAAAATAATCTTCTATAAATATATAGGAAACTTTCTATAGATATAGATAGATAGATAGATAGTCACTCATCACGATATCTCTGGAACTATAAGACCTAGAGACTTGAAATTTGAGAGGAATATTCCTTTTGCCGAGTAGAGGTCAGCTAAGAACGGATTTTACGAAATTCCACCCACAAGGGGGGTTGCGGGGGTGTTCATGAATAAAAAATTCATATTTTTCAATTATGGCTTTTAATAGTTCAAAACTTGGTCAGAATGTTTTAAATTACATTTAGAAATTTTTTTAACCTTCGGAGGGTAGAAAGGTGTAGCGAGAAAGTGGGAAGGAAATATCGAATATTTACAAATATACCTAAGTGGGGTATCAAATAAAAGAGCATGACGTGTACATTACAAAACTGTTATCCAACGCAAGGAAATGTGGAGGGAAGGGTGCAAGTGGGGATGTTGCCCAGCAAAGCGGGCGGGTAACAGCTAGTTAATTATAAACTAAAAATCTAGGTTTTCATTAAAAAAACAAAGATAATGAGAATAAATAAATCATTTCGCAATAAATTTAGCCGTAATAAATATTTTTTGAAAATTCGAAATGATTCTGGTTCGTTATTGAATTATCATTAGAAATATAAGTACGTCTATATATTTTTTTGCCTGTACTTTGTTGGTCATTTCGACACATTGATTATTTTGGTACAGAAATGTTATATAATGATTTAATCCTATTTGCTAAAATAAAATATCTTCGATAAAATGAGCGGCCATAAAATCCGCTGGCTGTATTAGTAGAGATGCTATGAACGTAAAAGCGACAAGTGACTATCTTGCAATAACTTTTGACCTTCGAAAGATTTTTATAATAATTTTTTTGGTGATAGTAACGAACGAAATGTTTATAATTTGTGGTTGGTATATTTTTATTAAAAGTATAGCAAATTAATTTATGAGTAGCATATTGTTTTAAAAAATATTTTAAAAATCAATGTATGTATAGATTTTCAATTATCCAAAAAGTAAAGTCATAAAAAATATTTATCTACGAAAATATGAAAAAAGAAAGTATTACCACACCAATATTAAAGAAAATTAAAGTTTTTACTTACAAATGGTGTTGATAATCAATTTGTAAGTAAACTCTCTTCAATTTACGTGTGCATACAGGCTGGAACTACCATAAATTTTTTTAATTTAAAAAAAGGATTGATAGTTCTATTTAATTAGTTCAATCCGGGAGTAAGCTTACCCTAAACGAGTCTTGTCAATGATTGTCGAATAAAATATAAAAATAACTCATAAAATTTTATTGCAATTCTTTATCATAAGTACCTAATATTAAATTTTACTTGGAAACGAAAATGCAAATTATAAATTTTAAAAAGAAATTCATACATTTAAAACATTTTCTGGGCCATATGAGTCCGAATTGTTCTCCTGCGATGATTTACGCAAATTTATGTGTGGTAACATTTATGTTAATTTCATGAAAAAATATAAACAGCTTAATAAATAATAATACCTTAATTGTCCAGCATAGTTGATGCATTTTAAAATATAACCACGCCCCCCCCCCCCCCATAAAAAGAGAAATATTTAAGAGTTACTAAATGATGAAATATATCATCGGAAAAAATAATTTTTTCATTTGCTAACTAGAATAAACAAAACAATGTGTGTTCCTAAATCTAAAGTCTGCTGGACAAAAAATTTTCCAGATATCTTGAAAGTGAACGTCCTACTTACAAGAACTTTAGTTGAGGGAAAATTTAATAGGTTATAGTTGTACTTAATGTACCTACCTAAAAATTTCTAGAAATGTATTTATCGATTTCGTTCACCAGGTGTATTACTGTTATGAGTTTTAGTAGAGCTTTCTGTACTTTGTATGAACTTATTATATTTGAGAAAATATACTATACACACTTAACATTTAGCTTCTTCATATTAAAGTATTATAAAGTTTATTTATTTACTGTTTTTGATTAAAAATTAAAATGCTTTAACCATAAAATTTGTAACATACTTTGTTTACAAAGTCGTCCCTTAGTCATTTCTTATGTTTCTCGCCTACGTTATTAAATCAATATTGTAAATAATTTTTAAGACTTTCTTCTGTTTTTAACAGTTTTTTTTTTCTTTCAAAAATCATTACTCCCCCCATCGAGAATCTTCTCTTATAAATTTTAACTAACAATATGGGCAGAGCAGGCACTAGATAGATATAAGTGTGCAAAAGTAGAGGACTGCATTTTGTCAATTGATTTGGTTCAGAAAATTTATAGATTAACTAGCGGACCCGATAGATGTCCTGTGGAAACGTAACTCGAATTCATTAATGTTAATACCTATACTATGCTTAACCTATCCGCTAAACCCATCTTACTTAACCCAATCCGCAAAACCATTCCCGCCAAACTCATCCGTTTTTTCAAAGCTCGGTAAACCTTCAGTCTAAACCAAATATGTTTACAGAATAATTAATTGTAGAGAACTTTACTTTGTGGAACTCCATAATTAGGATTTATAAAATATTAAATAAATAAAAGTGGACTAAGCAAAGTAAATTGGAAATTTTTTTTCTTATCCTAATGTTTACAGAAGGTCATGATTAATGATTAAAATCAATTACTGATTAAAATCAGTAATTACTCTTCAAGGAGGTGAAAAAAATACTTTATAATTTTAAACAGTTTTGATAGCAATGGAATGAATCTGTCTTTTCGGTCATTTGAAAGCATTTCCATAAATCGGTGTTTTTACGATAACTCTTTAAAATACCACAATCAAAACAAATATTAAATTTATTATATTCATTATAAACTTAATATTTATGTAAACCAAATAATAAATGATCAATATATACCAGAGCATACCCTACGAAATTGTTACTCCTTATACCCATTATAATACCATAATCTTGAGTTAATATCCGAAATAGATTCAATATTATATTATCTGACCAAAACCAACTCACAGCACCAGCTCCAGCACCCACTATGCACGTAATACAGCAACACTCCAACAACCACGATCGTTTGTGTACGTTGTACATCAAATTATTAAGTACAAGCTTGATACCCGTCTGCTTCACTTATTCCCTAAAAGTAAAAACCACCGCTTTCTAGCCTCCACCTCTCTTGATCACACTTATTCCCCTTCCATAACACTCGAATTGATTGTTATACACAACTAAAATATATGTAGTTTTCAATTTTTGAAATTGTAAAATAGTCATAATTCATTGGGTATATCAGAAAAGATGGCCATGAATTGTTTGACATTTACTATTAAAAATCTACAGAAATCTTTAATTTATGGTGCAAAATGGTGATCATAGATGGAGCAGTAAAACTTCTGATAAAATTAAATTTTTAAATTTTTTTTAAAAATGTATCTTTATAAACTATAGCTCATGTGTTATTCTGATGTATGAGCTACATTATTGTTCAGTTTCATTCAAATCCATTCATTTGTTTTTGCGGTAAACCGTTACAATCAAACAAACAAAGTAACTAACAAACAATCAATCAAACAAAAACAAACAAACGTCTTTACTTTCACATTTATAATATATAGGGATTAACTATATATCACAAAGTGAAAATTGTTTATAGAGAAATCTGAAATATTTACGAGTCGAAATTGAAGCCATAGATTTACGTCAGGAAATTTATGATTCAAATTTATTTTTAAAACAAGTGAACACAAACAATTGACTCAGTTATTTGTTGAAATTTGTCCACATTTTGTTTGATTTTTACGTCATGTATGTAAAGAAAGATAAGATAGGCCACCGCTGATAAGATATGACATCGACCAGTGCAATCGACGCTTTTGCGTTCGACCGTCTCAATTGTTAGTTAATTAATTGTTTAGCAAAAATCTTGTATTAACATTCTTTTGCTTAGTAGTTTTCATATTTTTGGCAAAATTAATATAATTTCTTTTTTTTCTTTTTTTACAATTAAATTTTGAAGGTGGCTCAAGGTTTTTTTGCTGTTGTTATTTTCATTATTTTTATTTTTGTGTATACAAAAATTATGTATTATTTATATAATACATAATATATAAATTATATAAAATTATGTATTATGTATTATTTATGTATTATATATTATCAGGGCCGGATTTAAATTTCTGCCGCCCTGGGGCAGTTTAGAAAATGCCGCCCTATGACTGAAATTTTATTTTAATAGTTTTGATATCTTATTTTAAAAAAATTAGAATAATTAATTAATTGCAGAAAATTTATTATGTATTACATATTATTATTACTGTTCTTTTAAATTAAAATTAATTAGTATTATTTGATAACTCTACAATTTTAGGAAAATTCATTGATCAATTAAAGTTTCTGTTATCAAAAAGACATACATAATTTGAAAATATTTTTAATTCTTAAAAAAAACTATATTAATTTATCAATTCCAGAAAATAAAAATATCAAATTTTATTTTTGCAAAACTTTATGGAAATAAATTAATTAAACTATTTTAATAGTTAAATTTCCTATATTATAATATACAAAATTTTGATTTGATACATAATGCATAAATTATATTTCTTGAAAAATAAAATGTTTATTTAAAAGAATTAGTTAATTATATATTGTATAGAAAATATTTTCTCACATTCCAAATTTTGCCGCCCTAGAAAATTTGCCGCCCTGGGCACTAGCCCCGACCGCCCCTAGTGTAAATCCACCACTGTATATTATGTATTATTTTTATTTTTGTGTATACACACATCTTTTTAAGCCGAGATAATCCTATTGTATATTAGCACTTGCGGTATCCAACAATGACGGGGTAAAATAAAAAATAACACATTTGGTACAAAACTTTGTACAGTTGTTAGTTTCTATTAATATTTACGCTCACTGGAGGTAGGGTATCCACCGAAGTCGCAAATTTCTAAAAATAGCCAAATACGTGAGGTATCTATTTCAGACTTATGGTGATACGGTACGAAAACCAGCACCAGAGCGGCAGAGGCGCGAGTGTGCCATCACCACGTTTATGTGCCAAATTTCTGATTTTTAGAATCAGCCGCTTTGACAATACTCGCAATAACAATCGGTTTTTCTTCGATTTTAATACCCTGTGTCAAGAAAAGTTCGCTTTCTAAATATTTATCAATTATTTACTTATAAGCATATCATATTCTTAATCAATTCACTGGAATCGATTTCAAAAGGTTTAGAAATTAGCTCAGAGAAATTAGCTCCAATCTTAAATGAAATTTCCATTTTCAATATTAACGAAATAAGCCTAAGTATAATGACTTCCCACATCAAATGATAAATTTTTTGTGATCAATTTTTTCAAATCCATACTCTTGGCAAGATCAATGTCTGGTACATTTAAATAAAAGATCTTGTATAATGTATGTATCAAAAAATAATTTTGACTATAGCCAGCCAGTTTACTATAAGATGTAACAGAAATAATAATATTAATACTATATTGGTTCTTGTGGTTCTTTGTTTAAAACATTCGTGAATGATACTTATATGTATAAATTAATATTATTATATTCAACAAACCAACCAAAGTAATATTAAATAATACTTTTGTGTTGTGTTCTGTTGTTGCAGCTCTGTTCTGTTCACTGTCCAATTTAATACTTACCCAAAGTTATCCAAAGTAACCAACATTTATGTTTACATGTCTTGTGCGTTTTATCAGTTTAAAATTGGTAATAATTGTACATTAGCTATTCTCTATTATTTTTCATGAAGCTTAATTTTGGCCAAGGAATAAGGGCTGAAAGATGTACGGGAAAAATTCGTGCAAAATGTCTACTTTATTTATCGTTTTGTACGAATACTTCATATCGTAACCTCAATCAAGGAAGAGGGCTATAAACCTGTACAAATTTGGGGAATCTTTTTCGACATGACGAAAAATAGACAAATAGCGATGGCCTTGCCTACCACCCCTCGACCTAATCTCATGAAGTTTATGATTTTTCGCAAAACTTTCTGGATGCATATATTACTTTCGATTGAAGGTTGTGGATGGAGTTTTGTGCAAGCAGATTGGTGGTTTATCACCATCCATGCCCAAAAAGCCTCCATTCATATATTTAAGGTTGGGGTTCATAACTCTTCCCTACTGGGGCAATGAGATCGAATTTTGGTGCAAAATGTTAGATAGAACGGTATTTTTACTGGAAATCCCCCGAAACAATACCTCTTAGATTGCTAAAAAAAGGACTAAAACTTAAAAAAATTTTATCCTATCTTTTCCAGAATGTTTTTCACAAGACCGCCAATTGAAGCTACCTGCAAATTTATTAGGATCCGAAGAAAAACCTTCCAATTTTCTTTGCTCCCACTTGTATTGTATTTTAATAATTTAAACATGACAAGTTTCGTCGAATATAGACGAAATCAAACGGAAATCAATTTGAAATTGTCTATAATAGACGGAACATGTGAAGTGGCCAAAGCAAAGAAAGTTTTTTGTGCAAATCCTAAATTATGGAGTTACTAAGTAAAGCTCTCAACACTTAACTGCCTGCAAATTTTCAACTCCCTATCTTTTATAGTTTTGGAGAAAATGGACACCAAAATTTTGTCCTAATTGAGGCCTTCACGAATAAACCAGTGATGTTTACGAAAAAATATTTCAAACAAAAGTTGTTAATTTGTTTAAAAGGAACATTTTTTACATTTAAACTTTTCTTCTAGCTTTAACGGTTTCTAAGATGAAGTTGTACGAAAAGTCGTATAACTTGAAAAAATAGATAAACTTTGAAAAGCTCTATCTTTGAAACTATCGGTCCTATAAAAATCGACTTTATCTCAAATTGTTGAATTTAGTTGTTAAGTATATTATTTTTCATTCCAAAACATACCTCTAGATTAGTTTAAAGTTTTAATATCACAAGTTAAATGTATGTTTCAACGCCTTTCCTGCTTCATTCAAAGACACAGGCGTAAATATTTCCAACTCTCTGTTTGTGCTTACTAAATGGTTTTAAATTAATATTTATAACAATCCCAAAAACATAATGAAGGGAAAAAACCTTTAACAATAAATACAATAATAATAATAACGATAATACCGGTAAGATAAAAGTACGTAGTAACATTCACCCCCACGATTCATACCACCGTACGTACTGCATTGGATAAAATTAGAATTTTATTTGAACTGATTATTCAAACACGATAATAACAAACAAATTGACAAAATAAGAGTAAGTAGTAGATTTTTATTCTTTTTTATATTTTAAATCCATTCAAATAAGCTGTCTTCGGATATATAATTGTACTGTTATTCGTTTCTGCATTTACATTGATTGTAATTCGATTACGTTTTATTTATTTGTGTGTTGAGTTTCGTCTTTATAATCATAATCATAATCATCTCTTGAAACGACAAGAACATACCATAGCACACATATGAAGATTGAAGGAGCGTTATCTATCTAATATTATTGGATTCGTATGTATTTTCAAAAGCATTTCCTATTTATACATCCTACCTTTTAGTGTGGAATAACAATAAGAAGGCTTTTTCATCAAACTACTTTTGTTTTATTGTGCAATGTTGACAAAGATGTGTGGGTTGTGTATATACTATACAAGGTGTATTGGAAATGTTCAATTTACTTTGAGGATATTTTTCTTTAAAATTTTTCCTTAAAAATCAATGTCAAGCCGGAAAATATGCTATTTTCATGGAGACACAAAACCCTGTAATAACTAATAGACGAACCATCTTAGACGAAAGTGCTCTAGAAAGTTTGGCCATTGCTATTGGCCAAATAAACCACTTATTGGAATCCATTTCTGAGGTAATATTTAAAACTTTCAACAAAATAAGCCAAACAAATTGAGTCAATGGTTTCCGGAGTCGCTGATTACGATTCCGAAGTCAAAATTCCGATATACTATCGTCTCCTGGGATATTCGCCAGGAATAATTGACCTTGGACCAGCAGGGGGTTTGGTCTGCTGATCCAAACATATAATTATTCGACAACTGGACCAAGAAGGTTTATTCGAGGGTTTCTGGAGTCTTTCATCACAATTCGGAAGTCAGATTTACGATATACTCCACACTTCTGGGATAGGAAAACCCCAGTACTTATACTTTTTTGGCCCATTTTGTTGAATATTTTATTTTTTTAGTTTTAAAATTTCCAATAATCAGAAATGGATTTCAATAATTGGCTTAATTGGCCTATAGCAATGGTCCAGCTTTTTAGTGGCATTAAGTTAGTTGTAGATTTTGTCGATGCACCTTAATGAACATTAAAAAAACAAAACTGGCCCGATAGGTCGAGGCATAAAATAATTCCCTTATAATTGTTAAAATGACACGACTATACAGGGGTGGAAAGCTTTAACAGAAAGTACGACGTACATGAACAGGTAGTACGGATTCATCGAAGTTAATCCTCCAATCAATTTGAAAATATAACTCATTTAATGTCTCGTTGAGTCTTTTGACTTTTGAGACAGCTTCCAGCATGAAAAGTTTTAATTGAAGCGAGGAAACTGTTATAGATGTTCTATTGCTCTCACTTTTAATGATATTTTATTATTATTTGTTAGTATGTCGTTTTCCTTAGATTAGTATAGAAAGCCTTGCTTATTTGGTATGCTGTTTTCTCTAGGTTGGTGAGGAAGCTCTTTCATTTTTCCTATGAACCAATCACAGGAGACCTTAAAACTCGTATACTCTTTTTTAACATTGGGAACCTTCTCCTCTATCTTATCCTCTTTGGTATAAACTATAGAGTGTACATTGTCGCATTGTTTGTAAGAAATATAACACTAAGGTTCTTTTATTTATAAAATACAATACAGTTTTTTTGTAAATTTATTTTTATTTGAAAGATTACTGGTAATGATTATTGTAGAATTTAGAGACTGATTGAAGAAAGAACTCTTTTACGATGAGACTAGGTTTACTTAGTATCAATAGATAGATATATATTACAACATATTACTTTCATTCATCAAAGTGAAAGCATTAGCTATGTGTATACTTGTGTACATATATATATCCGCATTCATATAAAATAATACAAAACTATAAGTATAATATATGTATAGTTTGTTTCTGCCATGGATTTCGTTTGATACGACTGTAATTGAATTTTGTGTTTAATATTGGAGTTTAATTTTATTACTAATTTTTATTTTGTTGATTATTTGTGATGCGAATTACTTGTAATGAATATTATTGATAAATTTGTACAGTGGCAGAAATTATTATAAACATTATAAAAAATGATAGTAAATATGATGCATGCAGGGGCATATCTACCATTTTCGGAGCTTGAGAATTAAGCTTTTATTGAGAATAGGTGAATTCTGAGCTTCGAGATTCTTAACTACGGAAGTAATTGCCATTTGCAATACCGTAAATAAATAACTTTATTTCACCAACTCAATACAGTACACATCCAGGATACAGTTAGTTATGTAGGCAAACTTTCTGTCCATACTATAAGCTAAAATTGTCCCGCAAAAAAACGTTTTTCAAAACTAATTTTATAACGCAAGATGATATTCTTAGTTAGTCTTTGCTAACTTTACGCTATGATTCCACATGATTTCAAATAAATAACATAATATTTAAAACAACAAATGATTTCTATTGTTTATTTATTGTTGGCGTTGGCTTTTGGTTTTTTAGCTATTACCTTTTTGTATTGGTATGATCGTTAGTGCATCTGTTTGTAATCGTCTTCTGAAATTTTTGACAGATTGAGATCAAATTCATACAAAATATATGTGTTATCGAAAGGATAGTTCTTTGGTGTATTAAACCTTCCCGCCTGAACCCAAATCATACCGGAGTGTAAATTTATAAATAGAAGAATTGGGAAGCCAAAGACAGAAGCCAGGATATCAAAGGTCTACTTATTTTACGCATTTCCTTCTGCTTTCAATACATGTTTTAGGGGTGTAAACACTGGGGATGGAGATTCCATATTTATTTTTATAGGTAAATGCCATATTGTAGCGACTTAAAGGTCAAAGTCCGAAGCCTAGGTAAAGTTCTCTTTGGTGGCCACTCCTCTCTTCTTTTCAATGGGGTGGTCATTTTAACTGTTTATACCATATTTCCAGGGAAGCGAACTCTCATGCAGAAAATCGAAGTCTGGTCGAAAGTCTATTTGATGTCTAAGAAAAGAGGGTAAGGAAGAGCTTTGCTTCGTAAAATTTATGAATAAAGTTTAAATTTTCCAACGAAGCAGGAGCGCTACGACTAGTTATTTATAAAATGTATTTAAAATTTAAACAAATAAACAGTTTTATGCCTTAGAGTTTAATTAAAAGTAAAATGCTTTTAATAAATGAATGAATGGAAGCGGCAACACCAATATATTATTATCATTGGAATGATTTCATTTTGCAATTTAATATAAATTTACCCTAAATCCGATTCGTCTGTATAATCTACAACAACCTTCATATAACTGTGTAGGTAGCTTTTTAATATTATATAATATCCGGATATATTTTAAATGTCTACATTTAATTCTGTAGCCTTTAATGGTTTTGTACTGAGAGTTTGTGTGCGAATTTAGCTTTATGCTTTAAAAAATTGAGCAGCCAAAATTACAAGCGACCCCGTTTTTGAAACTATATTTGCGTATATAAATAACTTAAAGTACAGTAAGTTGAATTTATTAAGTTAAACTTAATTACTTCGACTGAAAAACATTTTCGATCTTGTTCGAATGTAAATATAAATTTACCTCTGTATCTCGTTACCTCTGTAACTCAGCTACGAACATGAGCAATTTTTATGCTCTTGCGTTATAAATCATGTTAGCGCAAAAAATTTCGCATTTTGCATAAGGAACCATCTCTCTTCTGCCATTCTATTTTTATACCATGTATTTGTGAAACCTACTAAAGTATACTAAGTTTAGTATCAAGTTTATAACGCTTAAAAATATTGATACTACCAACAAAATTTTGGTATATGTGTTCATAAAATCACCTTAACAACCCATTTCCGGTTGTCCGCCCGCTGTCGATACGATATAACGAATTCAAAAACGAAATGAGCTATCAATCTGAAATTATATGTTTTGTATATATGCATGTGTTTGTTTATTTATTATGTACACTGTGGAAGTGAGAAAAAAGATACTCGTATTAATTTTTGTGTGAGGGTCTATTTTTCGTCGTTTACATGGCGTAAAAAAACAAACGATTGCGTAAACAACACTATCTATACATGATATTTCAACAATTAACTCATTTGTTTGTTTTCACTTGTTTCTGTTAAAATCTAGTGAAAAACTTTTCCGTCTTCGAGGTAGAAGTAAATAACCCGATAAAATAAATAATAAGCTAAACGTGTCACTATCTTATTGTAAATATCTAATGGATAAATAAATACCAAAAAAAAACTTAAATTTTCATATGTTAAATAATTTTCACATGCTTTGTATTTGATAATAAATTCGTAATTTGATATTCTATTTTTAATAATATTTTAAGTTGTATTTAAAATAAAGGTATAAATAACGAATGAAAAAGGTATCAAAGATATTTACTATATTTCTACTTATGAACAATATGGTGGTAACAAGTAGATATTTAATAATTCAAGATTATTGCTTATTATTATAAACAATTAAAAATATTCGTAATCAAACGAGGCATATAGGTAGTTATGACTATTAATTTATTTATATTATTGGTACTAAAAGATCAACGAACAAGGGAATGGTGACTATAAGTTAAATTTTAAAAGAATTTTTGTGAAAGTTGGTACCTTATGCTGATTTTTAGCTCAAATTTGATTCTCTTAATAATTGAAAATCAACTTCCATGAATGATAAGAGATAGAGACATACTTTAAAAAAGATACATGTTTCTTATCAAAAATCTATTAATTTTTCTTAGAATTATATTATCCTTTTGAAAATCAAGTAGATTCGGCATAAATTGTTTCTAATTTAATTGTTATTCTGTCTCTTATCAATTACTAGCTAATCCGGAGATTTTTGCACAGCCGAACAGTCAATGAATGTCGTGTTCACTCGACAATTTCAACTTTAAAAACAAAGACTACCGCTTTATAGCTTTCACTTCTCCTGCCCTCACTTGTCTCCCTTTTGTTCACAATACATCCTAATTTATAAAAAAATAAAATATAGCTCTTGTTATTTGCTGAATATGTAGCATTCCGTAGGTGGAATTAGTTAAGTAGTGGATTCAAAATTGACGGATATTCATTCAAACTTACACACCCTCCCCGCCACTAACGTGACTTTTAAATACTTATTTTGCTATTCGGGATGGTGAAAAATCCAAAAAGTCAGAAATCATTAAAATTGGTCCAGTCATTCTTGAGTTATAAATGGTCTTCCTAACCCGACTTTGTTTTATATATTAAGATGAAGATGAATTATCTTTTAAATAACTGATGAAGATGATAATTTGAAAGTCTACCATTGGCAATTCAACTATAGAATAACTGTCGAAAATGACCTCCATATTATTTAATTAAATAAATAATTTCAACAATTTAATGCTACCATCCATTTCATGGATATGATAGATTTATATGGATGAAAATAGTGTATCTTTCCATACAGGCTGTAAATACATGCAATAATTCTGAATAATCAAGTACATACTATCCATATAGTAAAGCGTGTAATACTAATATTCTAAGTTGTACATGGAGAAATTCGAATTAGTTTTTAAATATAAATTTTTCTACTATACTTTTACATTTTGGAAGGTCTATTAAAAAAAGTTTAAGATTTGTTTATGAAGCAAAAACTTTTAAAGGCGCGTAAGGCACTTTTGAAATGAGGAAAAAGCACTTGCGTGACCGTTCGGAGTGGCTGGAATCGACCGGCCATGTGAATCATTGGTATCACTGCTGGACTAGAAAGTTAAATATCAGCGAGTATCATGGACAAAACTTATAGTTCCCCACCAGAACATTAAAATCCATAAAATTGTGAACAAAAGCTAGGATAAGTGAGGGCTATAACGTGATACTCTTTGTTTTTGAAGGAGAAATTGCCCAGCAAAACGGGCGAGTATCTGCCAATACTAAATATAATAAATATTTGAACTAAAATTAATAACTAATTTATTTGTTGAAAATTTTTTATTGAATGGTTTATTTTAATGTTTGCTATATTTGTTCCATGTACGTTTTTTATGATCCAAAATCTAAAAAATCTTGTTGCATTCAAAATATTTATATAAGAAAAATTCTCCGTGTAATAGTTGAACATTTCGCAATTATGCATTCCTACAATATGTACTCGTATGTATAGCAAGATAACCACAATAATATAACCATAAGGGCTCCTTTCAAATTTAATTAAAATAGAATCGGTGACAGCGGGCATTCAAAACATTATATACACGTAGACGCAAACAAATTCACATCATCATGTCAAGTAATTAGATGTGTAGTATAGATGGATACTAACGTACTATTCTTACTAATAAGGTTGTCGTCATCACATTAAACAGTCACAATTATATATTGTATTCTTTGTACCACCAAGCTCTTACAGTATAGGATTTGACATGCATTTTATGTTAAAGTTTTAATCGTAGTATCCTGTAGGTTGATTGCTGTAGGTTGGTAGGTTGATAGGATAAGAGTTTTGTGTCGTCTGAACTTCGGTGGTTGACTTTGTGTTTTGGAGGTATTGGACCTTGGGCTGCTGAAAAGAATGAAATTAGAAATTTTTCTCTACCACGTTTACTTATACTCAATGAATCGGTTACCAAGTCGTTAGACAAGTATTCTTCCATCAGCCTTTTCAATTTCCATGTTGATTTTTAATATTTCGGGGTTTCTTGACAGGTTATTGAGTACTTACTGAGGCTAATGATCTATACCGAGGAATTACGGGTTTACCAGCCAATTATAGATTAGACAATAGTCTTCTCGTATCAGCAATTCTCAACTTACCAAGCAGCTAGAATTTTTTCAAAAATATGCATGTCAGCTTCTTCTCGTACATTTATGTTACGTGTAGAATACAGGATGAGATGTTAAGCCTGATTTTTTTCTTGTTTTGATAAAATTTATGAGCCTAGCTAATACTCTCAAAGTAACTGAGAAACTGCAATGAGTATCACAACAGATTTGATGATCTAAGTATGCCCCACGTAAAGAGTCACAACCAAGCAACCAATCGTAGGTAGCCATCATTTGATACATTCCAAAAATATTTCATAATAGCATAAACTTCGGAATAAAATGTACATTTTTTACGTTTCTAGTATCACCTGTAAGCATAATTGTTTCCAAAATACAAAAGTGAAGTTGAATACTCTTTGTTCCAAATTTTGCTGGCAAATTAACAACCAAAACTAGTTACATCTTAATAAAAACATCAATATAATAAGTTGTTAGTATTGATTGTTGAGTATAATCGAAGTAATTCATAGCAAATGTAATTGATATCATTAGTAACAATATATTTCTTACTGAACAAGAAGAAATGTAACACAATATTCACCATAAAGTTATAAAAGAAGAATATTTTTATAGTGATTTTATCGAACCCAGTATAGAATTGAATTGTATATAATTGTAATAGTCTATATGCTAAGAGGTTTCACTTTGCATTTTAAATTCAATCGACGAAACTTAGTACACTTGTACAAGCTTGTTTTTCGATTTAAGAAATAGTGCCAGGATGAGGGTCTTGATATCTCCCTTGTTTATGGGAATTGCCTACCTTCAGGGTTTCACGCCTGTTTTTTATCATGTGTCTCTTAGAATGGTGACTCTATGTAAATCAACTCTATGAACACGTTTTCAAGATACCGGAGCTACTTTCAGAGCTCAACTGCATCAAGCTTGGAGCGTTTTCATAGCTCAACTACATCGTTGTGGGACAAGATACAATGTTTTAAACGCTGTCATTTTGAAAACGGATTCTGAGTCGGTAAGTATACGAGTGTCTTAAAACAGTTGATTTACATCGAATTTGAAACACAGCGAAAGAAATGGGCGAAAAACGCCCCTGATGGTAGGCAACGCCCGAAAACATGAACTTCACCATGACCTCGACCTGACAACATTTCTTAAACCGAAGACAAAGGTCTAGTGAACACGTGCACCAAATTTCGTAGTTTGAATCCAAAACGCAAAGTTGGCCCTATATATTATAATATAATATAATAATAATAATAATGGGGTTTAACCTCCGTTTCTCTGACATATGCGCCTATAACAGAGGCCCTATATATTAATTGCATCTTAACATATACACTATAACAATTATTTTATCGAATAGAATACAGAATTCTACATTTGATCTAATTAATATAATGTTCAATTTTATTATCTACCTATTTTATATTATGTGCTCAATTTCTTTATTGTTTGTGTGATTTCTTTTTGATTTTTACCGATTTCAAAAAAAGGAGGTTATCAATTCGACATTTATGCATGTAATCTTGTTAGAACTGCAATATATTCACATTTAATAATCAATATACAAAATTTTATTGGCGTAAGTTTCAATATGTTAATTCCTGCATTTATCCAAAGTTATTAATCGCATTGTAGACAAGACATTCTTTGTCATTGATTGTCACTTTTTTTTTTTGTTTACATTAACTTCAACTTAGGGAACAGTGTAAGTATCATCAAAATCGGTTCAGTAGTTTTCAAGATATGAACATATTCTTGAAAGTCCTCCAATCAATAATTTCCTTGTTTAAAATTACTCAGCGACAACCATTTTCGTTGCTAAAAATTGATCCTTGACGTCGACTTCAAAGCTTAAATTATTTTTTTGTGCATATTTTTAGAGTCGGTTCTATATTTTGAAATTTTCTTTTATATGTTATATCTTATATATACTTATTTGTATTATAATAAATAAATATATAATATTATATTTGGACTGCAGCTGGAAATATTTGTCCAATCTTGTCTAAAGAATTATATTCTCCAAAAAACTCTACGTTATGCGCAAAACTAAAACCAAGAAAAAAATAAAGGATTTAAAAGTAAAGACAACACCAAAGATTTTGAAAATATAACACCAAATAAATTAGTTCTTGGTGCGACTCACATTAATTACTAGAATCTCTTCAAAAATTGTTTGTACACTACTCCAATAATTTTCATTCATGCTCACAACGAAGTATACCAAAACATTTTATATCAAAACAAAACTGAAAAAGCTTGGTAAATAACATACAAGCTAGTAATTATTACCATATATATGAAATTTATCAAGATATACTAAGTTTAGTCTCAAGTTCATAAAATCACTTCATCCGTTCGTTCGTCCTCCCGCCCGTGAACACGATAACTAAAAAACGAAATGAGATATCAAGCTGAAATTTTTAAAGCGACCTTATATCAATATAGGTAAATTGGGTCTTGGGTTCGTAGAACCTATTTTCTAAATCGTTAGAGATAGAACAAAAGTTTAAAAAAAATACATATTTTATTTGAAATTTTTTTTCGTAAATTCCACTGTTTGAGGTGATAGGCAAGCTCATTGGTGCAGTGTTTTGTTTTTGATAAAATATTTTGTTGTTTAATAATTATTCAAATTATCAAGTGGTGGTCATGGTGTCCAACAAATTTCCTGTTACGTTTTTTCAGGCCGAAGGCTTAATTATGTCGCTTTCATGCTCATTTAGAAACGCAGCACTTTCAATGTCGTAGAGAAAAAATTTGGTAGACTCGCCAAAAGGAAGTCATTCACGAAGTTTCAAGTATGTATTTAATCATTTAACAAAGCTCCTTATCTGTCCCACGATCTATTACCCTTGCTGGCAATTTGGTTGATTTTTTCCTCATTACAAAGTAATCCTTATTTCATAAAAGAAAAAAGAGATAAACACGTACCCATATTATTTGTAAAGAAGTTTAAAAGAGCTGTTTCATTGATCATAATAAGATGTGTCTTATACATTATTCACTTATCATAAATATTTCTTTGTGTTGATTGTTAATAACCTTCTTCTTCGTCTTCAAAAAAACAACAACAACAAACAAACAAACAAACAAAAATGTAACTCCCTGAGTATCATAAGCTAACTTGACTATCCTAGCTAATAATAATAATGGATAAAATATGAGGGAAAGGGTTTGTTTATTATACTAAAAAAAACTCATATAAAGTTTGATTTGACAAAAGCTTTATAGTGTTACGTTTATATGTACAAAACTATAAAGTTATTCTGGTCACGTAAAGCAGATCTATTTACTTCTATACGCTGTGTACTGTATGCGTTAGCCTGGGTGTGTTTGGTGCGTGAGTACTTCACAAACATACTTTTTTTATCAGAGTGCGATTCTTTTCTTACCTTCATAATGTCATATATTATAGTATGAAGTAACTTGCAATTAAAGGATACTGGTAGATTCTTAATTTGGACGTGAGATAAGTGATAAATTAATTAAAGAACAAGTGAAAACAAAGAATTGACTGAGTTAACTGTTGAAATACCATGTATAGACAGTGTTGATGATGCAATCGTTTTTTGACGTCACATACGTTAAAAAAGATATGCACTCTTAGATAGCCACACATTCATAACTGATGTTCCCATATAATACATACTATATAATTTGAACCTCATTTGCACCCTCGTGGGTAAACAGTGATGTATACAAAAAAATGTTTCAATCAAAAGTTTTTTATTTATTTATTTTATAAGAAACATTTCTTACTTTACTTTTGTTCTATCTATAACGGTTTACAACATGGGTCCTACGGACTCAACACCCAATTGACCTATGTTGCTAATTTACGAACTCGACCTCACTTTTTACGTCCTAAACACGTTTTAAAAATTTCAGCTGAATATCTCTTTTCTTTTTTGAGTTATCATGATTACGGACAGCCAGACGGACAGACGAACAGACAACGGGAAATGGGCTAGGTGATTCTATGATCACCAGTACCAAAGTTTTGTTCGTATTATCTATATTTTTAAGCTATACAAACTTGGGACTAAATTTAATATACTATGATATATTTCATATATACATGGTATAATAACGAAAACAACATATACTATGGCATTTCCGAATTCAGCAAAAAAACTGTCCTCATGTAAATTTCACGTTACGAATTGGTTTTTAATTCAAAAGTATTCTCATTCCACAAATAATTAAATTAATAAAAAAAAAACAATTTGTTTTTAAATAATATTTAAAATCAGTGTTTTTTGTTGTTGCCCATCTAGAACCCGCAAAAACCGTCATTGAGCATGATTAATTTTTGCATGGTAGCCGGTGGATAATCCGGTAGGATGTTGTTTAAACTAACTTTTTTAAACTAATAAGTAATATTTAACAAATCACTTAGGAAGAAAATTTTTAGGCTGAATTTTTGTTGGATAATAAGTTTAATTGTTTGATATTTTCATTTCGATTATTAAACTAAACGTATTTTATTAGATTTTACTAAAATTTGTAGTAAAACAAGCGTTTTTATAATTAGAAAAATTACAAATTTATCTCATGAATGTTAGATGAATCTTATGTTATGTTTAACATTAAACTAAAAGAGCTTATATGGACTATTAACCGGCCAATAGAGCTGTAAGTACCGAATACTGAGTAACGGGCATGCCATTTAGTATCGAATATTGAAACGGTTCTAACGAATTGATTTCGTTAATCGAATTTATTTCGTTATCAGAATTTTTCGTAACTCAATTTTTATTTAGAATATATACACTTGGATTTATACAGTTGAACCAAAAATGACATAAAGTCTTTCCAATTGAAATTTTATTAAGTAATATCTATCAGACGTAACGAGTAACGTAACGATACGATTGAAACGGGTACTTTTTATTTTAGTATCGAATACACACGGATACTCAATTTTTCGTTACTTTTACACTACTGGTCCCGGTTTTTGGACACAAAAAGCCACACTTTAAATTATATTTTATGCCATGCGCAATTGCTTTATCAAATCATCTTTTTTGCGAATATGGACTATAAACAATCTTCAAACTATTATTACGGTTTATTTCCGTTATATTTTATCTCTTAACTTTTGTTTGAAGCTTGAAGAAATTAATTAGAATGATCTTTACTCACTTTTTATAACTGATCTTGGATCAAAATAAGCTATTTGTTGGTTGTTTTTTTTTTTTTTATATTAAAAGAAGCTTATTTTGATTGACTCTCCTGACTTTAATATATATAAGCACGCCGTCTTTTAAGATAATTGTATTTATTTCCTTGTATACATTACACGCAAGTGCTTAGAGTAAGTAGCTTTAACGTATAGAAAAATATAAACTTATGCACACATTATTTCTATTCAAACTCATATTGTTATAATAGTTGTATTTTCTAAAGTTGTATATATGCTTTTAGAATAAAAAGTTCTGAGTCAGAAAAATTAACCAAAACAAGTCTTCCATTTTTCCTTTTTGTTAATAGTTTGGTAACAATTAATGAACTCGAATTGGCTTAATTATCTTAGAAATAATTAATGTAGCCACATTTTTTAAGATTAACCAAACTTTGAATTGTAAATATTCTACTAACTACAAATTGACAAATACGGCCGATTCTTAATATTTAACCTACCCAGAGATAGTTAGGGTATCGAAAAAAATTATTAGAAAAAGTTGCTTAGCCAATACATCCATTTTCATGACAAAATTCTCATTTTTTAATTTTTTGGTTACAATTGTTAATTTTTTAATTTTATAACTATGAAATGTAAAAACTGGACAAATTGATTATTTAATAGTGTTATATGTATTCAAACATTTGAATAAACTTGTAATAATTTTTAGTGTAGACCCAAATTGATATATGGGTATAAAAGAAATATATAATTTTTTTCGATATCTCTAACCATCTGACATGTCTGGCGCTTGGCAAAGTATTAAAATTGGACCGCAATCATTGATCTTCGCAGTTCACGCTTTGCTTGGTAACCACGTGTTTTTTTTTACATTTTTACGTTTTTTTAAAACTGAACAATTGCATATTTTTTATGTTTGGCCGTTTTTTTTATTCGTTTCATTCGAAAATAAGTTGGTATCATCAATTGTTTTTGTTTACTTACAATTCTTTAAGGATAGACCTGCCTTTCATCGATTTGCTTGTGTTTCGGACAGTTGTCGAAAATCTTTTTTTACTCCGTTTTTACTTGGTTTAATTTTTAACACCTGTCCAGAACAAAAAATTATCATTTTTTTAAATGAAAAAGCCTTTTAATAATTAGTAGTGAAATTTACAAAATTTAAAAAAACCCCATTAAGTATTTTCTAAACTTAACCGATTTTGAACATCATCGCCTATTTTTAGTTGTCCGGGTACATAACCCTAAACTCGCACTTGAACCATAGCTCAGAACACTCTCCCATTAAATTACCTTTCAAACGATCAATTCAAATCAGTTCATTCGTTTAGGTGGTAAGATGCCTACTTACTCATTCCTTCTAAAATTTGTCTTTGTAACTTTATTATTTTTCGAGTTATTTAACGATAAAGACAATTTTTTTTGACTCTAATTGAATGCAAACAAAGTATTAGGCGAGGTGTTTCAAAGTTTCAAAGATGCTCATCTTTGAGTCCACATTTTTTCGGTCGTCATATTTTTCCTATTTAATTTTTTCGTAAATTTTATCATTTAGAAATAACAGAGTATACCTAAAACAAGTGATATCTATGTATTTAACAAAGTACAGAATATTAATAATTATTTCATAAAAAAAAACCTCATGTATATTTTACAAGCATCCTTCATATTTTATTCAAAAGTGACATAATGTTCCACAACGAACGCACTTTGTTTTAAAATACAACGAACCCATCAGTGAAAAAAATTATCAAATATTTTAAAATGGGTTCATTTCCATAAGAAAGTAATTTTTATAAAAAAAAAGTATCACAGAAAATAAGATAATAAAATATTTATGCACCCTCAAAATTTAACCAAAATAAAAAAAAAAGGAAAGATAATGTAAAAGAAATGGTTTTTCATAACTGAATTTAAATAAAAAAATAATTTAAGAATATATGAGAAGCTATTATATTTTAACGATTAGAAAAATCACACGCAATCCAACAAAAAAGTAAAAATTCATCGTACCAAGGTGATTGTCAGCAATAAAGATTGTGACGTTGCGTTTGTGTGTGTTAGTACCTCATGGGACCTCCAAATAATCGAATAGTAGCAGAAGGAGACTTTAATATTTTTATTTTCAGAATATTTGTTACGTCTCACATAGACTTATTAGACATAGATTTATTGTGCACAGCTGCTGGGCATTGAAAGTTAATATCGTAATCGTACCGCCGTACCAGGCGGTAAGTATGAAAAGTAAAAACATTTACAAAATGAAAAATTCGTAACGCAGGAGCTGCGTTAGCTAATCAAATTCCGTCAGAAGTTAAAAAAAATAATACAGATTACACTTATATAGATTTATTGTTCAAAGCTGCTAACAGTGAACGTTAATATCGTAATTGTAAATGATCCAGGCGATAATGGAAAGTCAAAAACATTCAAAAATGAAAAATGCGTACCGCCGTACCAGGCGGTAAGTATGAAAAGTAAAAACATTTACAAAATGAAAAATGCGTGGCGAAGGAGCTGCGTTAGCCAAGCGAATTCCATCAAAGACAAAAAAAAAAAAACACATTATTTTCTTATAATCGAATATTGCAATTATAATTTTTCAAAAATTTTTATTTTGAAAGCTCAGCGTCTAGATAAAATAATCATAATAGAATTTTTTTGCTTAAGATTGATAAAAAAATACAAAAATATTTTTTATTTTGAAAAATTTCAAAATATTACTTTTTGCGCACCTCCACTCCTTGATCAATAAAATATAATAATTGAAATCTAGCACCCCACACTTTTTTTATGATAAAATAATTTCTTCTTAATCACTCAATATTTTCTTTGAACTTATAGAAATATTTGCTTCTTTTTAGATCAGCTGGTTACAAAAGCGTGTTTTTTTAACTGTTCTTAAACTGTTATCTATCAATAACGACTTCTCAGCCCTTGGAAGTTGATGATTTGTTGGTTTTCTTAAGAATGTAGGACACAATCAAAGTGCTTTGGTATTGTGTGGAATTGACATTTTAAATGGTTCTTATATTAGGGTGAAAATTTGTGCCTTTTTTACACAAAAAAATACCGAGTAAAGTTCGGTAATTCAGGTACTTTATTAAAATAACTGACCAAAGTGTGAAAAATCTTTTAAGTAAGACTATAAATACTTTTATATACAATTTTAAAAACTCAAATTTTATCAACTGCTATAATTTATTGAAACGGAAAACTCATTTGATTGTAAAATTTGTTGTAGAGCCTTAAAAAATCCAATTGAGGTCTTAACAACGTTGGCAAACAAAAATTAAAACCAAATACTCTTTATTTGTATCCTACATTACCAAGAAAGCCAAAAAACTTTTATTTATTTTTGAACCAAGTTTGTAAAGCATTTGTATAATTATCTAGAATAAATATAGCATATCAAATCGCTAACCATATTCTTGCAGTATGTATATAGTAGGTACACACATGGGTATACATATACGCATATTATAAACACGATGACGTCATTTACAAATTCCCGGGCATCGATATAATCCATCTACAGTTTATGATCGTGTGAAACTAACATGAAATGAAAATGTTACTACACATATTCAAAAATAAAAACCTAACACCCATTCAAATTTCTATATTTTTTTACCCAAGCAAAAATGTCATGCACAATGCATTAAACGCAAATCCATTTATAAGGTACATATGTATAGTCGCAGAAACAAAGCAATGAAGTTCGACTAATTTGAACAGAAAGTCGAATTTGAATGTGGTTTTCGGCATTCGGTTCGTCAGAGCGTCAGGAAATTTTGTGAGGAAATTGATAAAAAACCAAAAACGGGCAATTAGCATACGGCGACAGAATTGATCTATCCTGATGCTCAGGTACCTCCGGTGTTTTGGAAACCTTGAGTACCTAGTACCCGATTCTGTCACGATATTCGTGTTCAGCGATCCTAAAAATCCCCGTATAACAAGTTTGGAATCATTTTCATCAATATTAATCGAATTGTGAATTTAGTATATTCACGGTTAATTTAAAATGCAATTATAAAATGCATGTTATTTATTTAAATTACAGATTTTAAATTTCTTATAAATCAATTTAATAATGAATGACGAAAACCGTATTCAAATCCGACGTACCTACTGTTCAAATTTTTCGAACTACGACCGTTTTTAATGTTTCGTTTCTGCGACTAATAATATTTGTGTATGTCATACAAGTGGAATGGTTACCATCAATACTTGTGGTAAGGGTTTGATGAGGTTTGCTTACTCCACATGACACAACACTACTATGTTCGTAGTATGTGTCATAAAATTTTATACCTCTAACTGCTGGTGTGTGCTGTAAGAATTAACATTTGAATAAAAAAGTCAAACTCATTTTTATACGCATGAATACGTAATGTGTTATCGCTTTATAAATATTTTTCGATTTCGAAAAAGATTTTTCTGTTCGAATTTAAATGTTCCTTTCAACGTCAATTTATTATTATAAATGTCATATTGTACATTCTAAAATAGTTTCAGGTGAATATTTCCTATTGTATTGTCCTTTTTGGGAAGAAATAGGAACGTAAATACTTTAGCCAAGTGGTGGCTCTAACATTGAATAATATTTTTTATTTTAATACGAGCATAATATTAAATCTAGTTATAGTTGTGAATTAAAGTGTAACGAAATTTCATCTTTCCTTCAAAGACTATTAGTATTTCATGTGTCGCTGTATACTACCTTTTACAGACTAAGCTAAAGAAATGTTTGACGCTTACTAAAATCCTGGTATGTTATAGACACAGATACTTAAGTATCTTTGTTAGCATAAGTTATATTACAGTATTGAGTAGGACTATCCACCAGAAGTATTGTGGGGATCACCATCCAGTATGAGCCTGACACTCATATTGAATTGATGCGGCCGTCATAACTACGGCCAATATTTCTTAATAGGCAAATCAGTATGGCGTTTGCACCTATACTGACATAGTGATATTCACAAAAAATTTCTTACCGTATAGGCGGTGACTTTGCTCTATACTCGAGTGTTTTTATAAAGTTCAGGTGTCTTCTACGACTGCAGTCAAATCAGTAAAATTTCACATTTTAGAAGATATGTACTTTCAAGTGAAACTAAAGAAAATATTTAATATAAGTGGCATTTATCTTACCTAATTTTGCCCAAACATAAGAGGCATTATATTTCTAGAAAACTTCGATGCTTTGAGTATGTTATAATTTAGAGATGTATCATATATGTTATATTACGACAAACATATACAATGTAAATAATATTAATATAAATAACAAACTTCATATATCTATATGTTATAGGGGAGAATGTGGTGCCAAAGAATAAAATAAAAGCCATGTTTCAAGTTATAACAATGATAAAAGCCTCTCCTTATGCACTATTATTTGCACACACGATGTATTATGCTTTGAAAAAATAAATTATGTTTGAGATTCGTTTAAGGTGCTCTTCTCTTTGATCTTTATAGAATCATATAATGGGTGAAATTAAAACATTAAGAATACTTCATATTTCTCCTACAGGCATCTCGTTCTTTGATCGTTCAGTAACTGGTTCAATCTTGTGCTACGCTATAATTCATATTTGATTCAAGGTACATGACTGTGTATCTGTATCCTACCTGTGTTGATGTTTTCAAATAAAATAAATGGTTTTTGGGTACTTTATTTACTGTTTACTGTTTTAACTTCCCACTATAGGAGGTTATTATTATGAGTTCGATTTTCGATTTTAAAAGATATTTTTACTTGTCATGGGTTTGACAAGACATGAACACCAATTTGGAGAAGAAATATGTGTGTGTGTGTGTGTACGTACGAACATACGTCCGTAGGCATTTTTCGTCCTCGATATGGCGCGAAGAAAAAAATGATATCGACTTCGTTGAGATATCGATCGAACCGTATTAAATGCAATATGGTCGAGCTGTTTCGAATCGGGGTAGTTATATGTGTGTCGCACCAGACTCTATCCACGACTTGTTTATAATTTAAAAGGCTGAGGAGGAAAACTTGTGAAAGTCGCATAGTCATGTATCTTGAATGAAACAACGTATTGTACTATGGTGATAGGTAATCAAACAATCAAGCATGATAACAGGCAATCATCCTCTTGTTTTCTTGTCTCTTATCTAGTAAACTTTGTGATAAATTCCGGGGACTACATATTACCCTATTATATAACATATAGACAGGCGTATATAGTAAAGTTGTAAATATTAATTTATTTAAAGAGCTATTGCACGTCAACATATTTATAACATACATATGTTTATATATTATTACAAACTATTGTTGAAAATTTACATATTTTGATTAGTTCTCAAATCTCAAACGTATCATGAAAATATAAACATTTATTTATGTGTATAAAATATATGAATGGCAAGTACCAGGGACTTGTTAAAAAAAAAATCTAAAATCAAAAAAATAAATAATTAAAAACAACGCACATGTAAATGCAGATATAAATATGCTTTAAATTTAGTATACAGGGTGTCCCGTGGCTCGATGTTCATAGCTTAAGATAGTATTCTCTGGACAATTTTAAATCGAAAGTGCTTTATATACTTTTGTCATAAGCCCAATAGTTAAGTAATTATGTGCACTATTATGTCTTTAAAGATAAGAGCCAAGAGAAGTATACTGAATATGCCGATATTCGCTTTATTTACGGATATTGTGACAGAAATTTCAGTGGCGGTAATTTTCCTAAATTTTAGTAGCAAGAACTTTTTGACGAAGAACCTCTCTTTAACATGGTCAAAATCAGTCCCTGTAGTTGTGCACGAAGACTAACTTTTTATTAATAAGACATTTTACAACTTTACTCAAGAGTGCCTTTCTTTATTGGTTAAATTTAATAGTGTCCATAACTTCTTAACTGTTGGATTTTGAACAAAAGTATATTAGGTACTTTCGACTTAAAATTATCTAAAGAATACATAATTAACCTATGTCCATCGAGTTGCGGGACACCCTGTATAGAGTGTATACGAGTTTTTAACAGCAGTTTCTTACCACTGCTGTTTAATAAAACAAGAAATTGTCTTCTCATGTATAAGTCTTCATAAAAGCGCCTTTTTACCAGAAGAAGAAATACGTGTCATGTATCTATTAAGATTTTGAAATAAATTTTGAGACAATAATATTCCTTGTTAAAGGTGATTTATTATTAGTGGTGTATGTAACACCTAGTCCCTGATTGTCAAGGAGCAGAGGAAAAAGAAAAAGATGATTTTATAAGATGAAGGTACGAAAGTTAGATCATAGAGCATGCTCTGAGCCATACCTTGAAAATTTTTAAAAATTCATAAACATATTTCTTGGACTTTTAATTAATGTTTTTTGTTTTTATTTTGTTGCTTAATATATCAATTTTGGTTTGTGTATGAAACATTCTTTTTATTTACTTTTTAAATGATTTTAATCGCATGTGAACATGCATTTATTTTGATGTTTGTTTATTTATATTAATGTAAAATGCTCATATCATGCCACTTATGATGTATCATAATTTTAAATGTGAATGTTAAGCCATTATTGGCAAATCAAATAAATAAATAAATAAATAACTAATATTTATTATAAGCTCCAAATTTTTAGAAGCTCAAAACCTTGACGAATATTTGGTTACGCATAGTTGAAAGAAGATGTACAATAACATCTTAAAGTTGCTGCGTGACATTTGAATATTCAAAATTTAAAATCTTTTCAAAATATTTCAAAGCTTTTTAATCCAAAAAAAAAAAAGAAAGAAAAATAACACCCGATAAAGGAAATCATTTGCATTTCGTTTCTGTAAATTCAATACATAACGAGAATCTTTAGAATCGAAATTTGCTCAATTTGTTCATTAGATTCGCTAAAAGAGTTCTGTCGCTAAAATAATCTTCCAAATACCTTCAAATTAAGCCTAGGTAGAATTCAAATTTAGCCATTAGCAAGGCATTTTGTCGAAAATACAAAATCTTTAGTCTTGACAGTTCTCATATCATAAATGTGTGTAGAATTGACTGTTTGACGTTTCAATTAATACCCAACTATGAGAGTAAATCTACCGACTTTTGATAAAAAATTAGTAAAATTTTGGCAGAAGGCTAATTTAAAAAAAAAAAAAAAAGGTTTCTTTGTTGTAAAAATTACAGAAAAGGAGTTTCTCTGTTTTGGAACGATCTGCACGACTTTCTGCACGCGGTTTTGGGGCATTTATCTCTACATTGTTTTCTTTGGTGACGTTTTCTTGAATATTTCAGCTTCTATTGATCGGATTGAGCCGATTAAAAAATAAATTGTTAAAAATTTTTGCATCGACCTTGCTTGCTATCAAACCCTGAAAAATATCCAGCCTCAAAATATCAAGAAAACCGCAGTAACCTCAAATTTTCAACCTTCCCTGAAAATTTTCGAAAAATGAAGAATTTGAGTAGAAATTCTGAAATAAGATGTAACTTATAATCGTTAAAAATGGTGGTCAATTTTAGTTCGATACATAACCTCAATTTTCAGAAAAACGAATTTTTCTGAAACAGCTCGTATAGTTCATGCAAATTGGAGGTTTCTTCATATACTTTCAGATAGCGCTTATGATTTTTTTCAAAACCTGATAAACCGAAACATTACGAAACAAAAATGCAAAAAACTCGGAAAAATCCAGATTTGTACCTTGTAATGATAGAAAATTGCCATTCAGGATAAGCTACATATAATGAATGTGGAAATTGGCAAAGTCTTTACAATGATTGTTGACTTGCCTCCAAAATAAAGCCAGTTGGGTATCTTGCCTGGAGCCAGCCAGGTCTTTATTAAGAAGCAAATTATGAGGAATACAAAAATTATACCAAAAAATTTACACATTTATTTAAAACTATTTTTCCATGACAAATAAAGATCTTTCTTTTATTAAATTAAGTTTTTTTTATTAATTATAATGAAAATTATTTTATCTTAAAAATAATATAAGTTTCTTGATGAAATGATGATTTCATTTGAAAATATTCGACCATCCTTGTTAGGCTAGGTATGTTGGTGTGCGTGATTTTGTAAAACAAATGGCTCTGGGTACATACATACAAGAAACACACTACGAATGTCGTTTATCTTATGAAATAATACATCATGAACTGTAAATTAACTTTTGTTTGAGAAATTATTTCAATTTATCATAATGTCACCTTCAATTATGCTTTTATTTATATTTTATACCACACCAGTGTCAGTGGCATAGTCATATGATAACTTTCTTTTCATATCAAATGCCATCATGTATCTTGTTTATTTTTTTTTAACGATAAATACCTACTTTATTTATTTATGAAAACTTATTTGTGGATAAGAAAAATCATTAGAGAATTTTATTTATTAACGATCAGTAATATCGAGTGAGTCGTGTGTCAACAGAATGCTTTTTCATATTATCTATATATGTAAGAATGGAAGCTGACTGATCGATCAACGCACAGCACAAACCTCTGTGTCTAGAAGCTGCATGTTAAAAATTTATAGACAAATATAGATCAACGTATGTTATAATAAATAATACTAAGGTTTTTTTAATATAAAATATTTACAATATTCAAAAAATAATCAATCTTCTCCCAAACATTATGATGTGAATGCTTCTTTATAAATCGAAAATCTGAAACTATATTTAATCGTTGTACGAAATATTTGTAGCAATGGTTTTAATAAGTTCAAACCGGCAAGAACTGAGTTTTATCAAAATTGAGAAAAGTTAAAAAAATCGGGAAAAACGCAAAAAAAAAATTTCTTTTGAAATTTGAGGAATCTCGGTGGATGGGATAATTTTAATCCAAAAAGTATAAAAACCAGATTAATTTAATAAATTTGGATCAATTTTAGTCTGTATCTCAAAAACTATTCGACCAGTCATTAAATTCACCCAATTTTTGTACTTTTTGGGTCAAAATTACATTATATACTGAGTTTTACCGAAATTGGAGATAAAAAAAATTATCGATTTTTTTCAATTTTTTTAATGGAGAAAAAATAGAGAAAATCGCAAAAAAAAATTTTGTTTTGAAATTTGATGAAACTGAGTAGATGGGGAAATTTTGATCCAAGAAGTAAAAACATCAGGTTAATTTAATGATTGGTCCTGTAGAAAGTTACAATGTCACCGAGTATCATGGGCAAAATTTCATTTTCAAAAAATTAAAATCCATAAAATTGTGAACAAAAGGGAGTATAAGTGAGGGTTATAACGTGATATTTTTTGTTTTTATAGGAGAAATTTCCCAGCAAAGCGGGCGGGTATCTACTAGTATACAATAAATTAGAAATAACTCGGAAGCAGGTACTAAATTTTGATTCAACTATCAGAAAAGTTCTTTGATTAAGACTTAGTTCAACTTCATAAAAAAAATCAAGCCTTTTATCCAAAATTGCTCTGGCGCTCGAACATCCTTAAGACGTGGCACCATAAAAACTTAGCTCAATACGTCACAAACACTAGAGAGCGGAAAATATATTTTACCGACAACTCACGTGTACCTACTTTCCTAGAATGTTTTCTCAAGTGTTAACAATAATTTCTTTAGATATTCGGAACATAAAAAAAAACAATTTTGGAAGTTAATAAATCGTTTCGAAATAGTTAACTTACCATCCTTAATGATAAGAAAAAATCGAATGTACGCCATCACCCAATCTCAAGTTTTTCCATTGTAAATCTGAATTGCTGAATCTTTTGAAATACATTTATTTGTTTAAAAAAATTATATCGTTTAACTTTTCAGTGTAAAACGTTGATATTATTGTACGCAAGTAGCCTTTTTATGTATGAAAAACAATTAAGTATTCATACATTCAAAAGTAAAATTAGAAAATCTAGATTATTCATACAGTTTGGTATTCACCCAACGAATAAGTATGTAACTGCCTGTGTGTCTATTTTACATACAAAACTAAAGAAATATTTTATTTTAACATGATAATGTCGTAACATTAATTAAGAAGTGTATCAAGTTTTGAGAATGTTGAAATAAAATATTCTATGTTTTATGTTAAGTATTGCGTTCGTTCGTTGTTGTCTCTGTTTGGGTGAGAGTTGAGTCAACTGTATAGCAACAACGTTCATATATATAAGATTAGATATGTTTTTGAATGGATCTTCACACCTCTTCCACTCAGAATTTATTCAAAGATGTCATAAAAGTGACTAAAGAAATAAATTTATATATGTTCACAGAGAAGAATGAAATTTGTCAATTTCTATTATGTCTAATGAATGATAATGACTATTGAAAATAAACTTATTTTCCTGTGCTCTCAGAACAGGAATGGTTAAGGTTTGTGAAGCCTTATCAAAGCGTTAACCAATTATTACAGGTGGGATGATTATTTGTACTTTATAGGATGATTTGATTCTAAATCGGTTGATGACACCTTTAAAAAAATATTAGATCTTATAAACATGGTTAAAATAACTTTTTAGACTGATTAGACATATTTATAATCTTTATTCTCAGTTTCAACACTCTAAGAGTTATAAGTGACTGAAATGAGGGATATGTTAAATTTTCTGATAGAAGGAAATATTCACGCCGAACATTCAGCGTTTCTTGTTTGTCTCAGCAGTTCTTGTTTGGCCTGAAGTGTAGAAAATTTACACACAGCCTAGCCTATTGTTTTATATTCTGTGTGTGTTTTCATAGTTTTTCTTCATTATGGCAAAATAATTTTTACCTATCTTAGAACCTACTGACATGACAGAGAAAACAGAAAAGATCGTTCGTATAGAATTTCTTAATAATCAACAATTTTAATAATAACTGTCATGGCTGTTAGAATCAAAGGAAATGAAATAATCTGAAAGCACATCACCACGTTTTTCGTAAGAATTTCTTGTTAATATCTCGCAATGGCGATACGATATTGATAGAAATTTTATCCGTTTATAAACACCTAAAGAAAGGTTTGTCGCAGAAATTTGCTTACTAGAATTTTTGCAATTAAAAACCTTCATTTTTTCTACCCAGAAAGGAAAAATATACCTACCCGGGATAAAAATAACTATTTTCTATCAAGTTGAACTTTTTCACGAAAAATTTTCACACGGTACGTTTTTAAACTATGGCATCAAAACTATTTGCCACGATTTGTTTCTTGAGCTGAATGTTTGGCTCATGATTTTATACATGAAATACTAATTCCCTCGGCTTGTGAAAATCAGAGTAAGCTACTGAGAAATTTCGATTTTAGGTACTTCCATTCTTTAATGAACAATGCATTCAAAACGTAAAACAGTGGGTTTGAATTTTGTCGTCACAATTTGGCGATTATTCAGAAGACTTACATTCTTCTATACAAGAAATAGTTTTTACGTCGTAATTCAAACGTAACCAGATAAAAAATATGATTTCGATTTTCGTGTTCAGTGGATTTATTTGCATAGAAAACTGCCAATAATATTCTGGGTATCGAAATTATGCCGCACAGCGTGATTAATTATTTGGTAGACTAATCGTTAAATAGAATGTCGGATTTCACATGTTTATCACTACTTCTTATACATAATATTACAAAAGCTTCGCTCTCTCTAAAGAGTTAATTTAAGTTGTTTTTTTCTTTCTCTCCAGTATTATAAAAAGTTATTTGTCTTTTGTATGAAAGTTTTTCTTTACATTTCTTTGCAGTTTATAGAAAAGAAAATGTATTATGAAAAAAAAAAAACATTTACAGAAACAGAAGTGCAAATAAAAACTATTTGTAGAGAAATTAAAACTTGTTATACATTTTTTAAGCTTAAATGCTACTTTTAAAATAAGTACTTTAAATGATTACAGTTTATTACGTCTATAAACATATATTTATCTGCCTTATCGTACATAGAAGCATATGACAGGGATATTCCATGAAAAGAGGCTCAAGTTTAAAATTTTCTCCTCTGTAGCACCTCATTTTGCATTACATACAACGCAACGCTGAGATATCAATTTGCTGTTCCAGTATATTCCCAACTATAAATCATAAGACTAGTGTACTAATCGCATATAACGTTAAAACAATGAGACACTTAAGTCTTTGAGTAACTTTTCAGTTAATAATAAAGCGAACATAAAATATTAACTGCGGTATTCGAAAAAAGAAGATAATTTTTTCTGAATGATGAAATTGCATAATAGATCAGTAGTAATCTTATATATTTAAACGAGCAATTCTTGTATATATATATATATATATCAACGATCTTGGAAATGGCTCCAACGATTTTCATGAAAATGAGTATGTAGGGGTTTTTTGGGGCGATAAGACGATCTAGCTAGGTTTCATTTATCAGAAATGTCCTTTTATCCGTCTTTTCATAAAAAATTCATCAGACATCTATTGGTGTATAACGTAGTTAATGAAATACAATGCAAATTATAACATAACAAAAAGGAGGCGTTTGAGTAGTCTAAAGTGAAAAAAATTCATCAGACATCTATTGGTGTATAACGTAGTTAATGAAATACAATGCAAATTATAACATAACAAAAAGGAGGCGTTTGAGTAGTCTAAAGTGAAAAATATGACTCTTGCTGACATCTATTGGCGAATAACCGAGCAAAGCTCGGTCATCCAGATATTAAATGTAAAAATGAGAACATATTAAAAATGAGAATATTGTCGTACAAGCTCTTGTAGAAGAGGAAAAAACAACGAGCAAGTAAGTCAAAATAAAATTCCGTAGGAGGTGAAATATTTTTATCTGAAAAAAAAATTACTGCCTTTTTGCAACTTGAAATAAATTTTTGCGAAATTCGAAAAACTGGTTTTCCGCCACAACTTTTACATTTTTTCCTACAATTTTTACAGGTTCATTTTCTACAACTTTTACATTTTACTTTTTTGGAAAGGATGCACACTTTAGAAAAAATTCACAAATAACTGTCAATTCCTGAAATCCAGCCTTTTCCACCCAGATAGCAGCGGTTTGCTTTATTTTTTCCTTTATAACAAGAGCTTGTTCGACACTATTCCGCTGTTGAATTGCTGAAACGAATTTTCTTTTGCTCGAAGCCTTCTACAGGCCTTAATTGATTTTATTTGATAAAATATTTTGCAAAGGTCTAAAATAAAATTGGAAATGTTGAAAGAAAAGAGGCGTTTAAAATATTCCCGGAAAGAAACAAATATGAGTATTGAGGATTGTTTTTCCCATTACCTTTTCATGTTCCAAGAAGGGGAAATGATTTCGAATAGCTTTCAGAATATTTATTGCATTTGATTGGGTTCGGCTCAGGCAGCAAAAATTGTCATTTTTTGAGCAGTAACTAAACTTTTATCACACTAGGCTAGCTATTTTGTGACCAAGACGAAATCCACCACGGAGCCTCCACCAAGTTTTTGGGAGGCATATACTATAATATTTCAGGTACTTCATAATGTTTCCATTTAATAATATTTCTAGTAACAAAAATTCATTATTCCCATAGCAATTAGTTATTGTTAGTCACAATTTATAAAATTTCAATAAAGTTTATATAAAGATTACTAGTAGACAAAAATTTTATTTATATAGCGCCAACCGTAAGTCTATGTTTTATAAAAATAAACAATTCAATAGACGTAATATATATCGCACCAGACTATATATACATCTTATGAATTTTGAGCTAGAATAAAAGGAATATCATAATATGAACTTACAAGAAAGATTCCCGTGGTGAATTTGATTTTACAAAAATATCAAACTGAGGATTCATGTACTGGATGATTTTAAAATTAAAGCGAAAAACAAAAATTTCAAATTCTTTGGTACTTTATTGTTAGCAAAGTCAAAATTTGGTGGGAAACCATTTTCTACCAAAGAATGATTTTACAAATTATTTAGGGTAAAGAATACAAAAAGTCAAGTCGTTGAATAAATGTACCCAGCCACCCATGCACTTGGTAGCTCAACGGTCGGAAGTACTGATTTGAAATAATAAGGTTGTGTAATCGATCCTTGATATTGTGTTTTTTTTAACCCCCGATCTAAAAAAAAGTAGCGCCTAAACGGAAGAAGCGATTTTTATTTTTTTTTCTTTCGTTTGAAAGGTAATTTAATGAATAGTGTTCTTAGCTTTGTTGAGTTTAGGGTTTCGGAAGACGAAAAAACTAAAAAAATGGCGATCGGCTCAGCTTGGAAAAGGCTTTAAGGAAAAAGGTTATTTAATGGAGAATGTTTTTAGATAGGTTTCAAGTCGAGTTAAGGGTTCTGTACCCGAAAATTTGTCGGAGGTTTTTAAAATTTTGTAAATTTCACTTGTCTTAACTTCATACCTAATTTACATGGTTGTTGATGTCATAAAAATCTGAAAACTTGCTACGCATTACTTAGTATCAAACTTAGTAAACGCTAGTCACCCATTTTATTAAACTTTTAGGAACCAATAATAAAAAAAAGAAATGCAGTAAAGACTTAGAACAGTACAGTAGTACACTTAGAGATACATCTATTCATCTTACTTATCAACATAATAGGTCAGATGATAAGAGCACTGATTCGGATGGTCAATTCGATTTTCGCGTAAGTATTTATTTAATTATAGCTAATGGCGAATATTGACAATTGGTGTCCAAATGTTTGAAATTGTTCAAAGTTGGACCACATCTAAAAAAGCTGACTCAAAAACGAACGGAGTTCAAAATTATCTTAATTTTCTTATTTGGGGACGCTCACGAATATGTTATCAGAATTGTGATTTTAAAAAAGGTGGACCCAATATAGTGGATGTAGCTTTAGAAGAGTCCAAGAATCAAAAGCTTCAGTTGATAATATCCAAACAGCTTTATTGGGGATTTATGATGGCGCTAATTTCGATTTTGTTCGAATTACAATTTTCAAAATAGTAGACTCAATATACTCCACGTAACCACCTTATGAAGTCAAAAGCTTCAATAAGTAATTTTTAAAATATCTATCTCGGGAATTTTGAGTTCACTGATTACGAATGTGTTATCAGAATCTTAATTTTCAAAATGGCGACACAATAACCTCTTGAACCTATAAACAAATTTTTCTTTATTTTGTAAATTTTATGTATATCGAACTTCTGTTATGCGTCATTGAACACTTTGCTTGACCTCTTTCTGTTGACCGAGATATAACTTGTTTGATAACGGCTTGTGTGTAAAAGAGAATAAAATTCTTAAGAAGTTTAGCCATTAAGGACAGTGTGCTAAGTCCATATGTAGGTATAAGTAAGTTTAAATTCTGGAATTTTGTTATTCCCGTCGCTGGTTAGAAAATTTGACACATTCCTGGAATGAATAATGCTTCTTTTATGAAACTTTTCAATTGTTTTACAATAATTCTTTAAATCTGGATGTTATATTGTAACACAATTGACATAAATCATCCTATATACAGGTAAACAAAAACCACATCAACAACAAAAATGTACAAAATTTTAATATAGAGATGTAATAAATCACAGAACGGGATAGTTGTTATGTTGTTCTTGTATGTACCTAACTAGCAAATATATGTAACAGTGGTGAACTTTTTAGTTTATAAAGTATGTATTAGAAAATAGAAGCCGAAATATTATAATATCATATGTGTGTGTGTATGTGTGTGCTTGCTAGAAGGAAAACACGGCGACAGCAAACATTTTTCTTTTTTAACTCTCGCGAGAAAGAGATTGATGGTTGCATGATTTCATAACATAAATTAAATGGTTCTATTAATTTTAATGGAAATGAGCTATTAGTTTTAGGGGATAAAATCAATTGGTACTTCCTTAACTTCGAATTTATATATTGATGCTGTAGCGGAGGAGCCTGAGGGGCCCGAGGCTGCAGCCTCCATTAGGTTCTTTGTAAATCCGACGCTGCTAAAGTCATTTAAAAGTAAATTTTTCTTGGCATGTACAGTTTGATAAGTAGAATCCTATGAAAAACAAGCCGTGGTGTGGGATTAGTGCGATCCATGAAGTCCACAGGATAACCTCTCAGTATAATAAAGAGCTATAAAAAATAAATTAAACTCGACAGACTCGAAATGACTCGACCGACTGATATGAAATTATTTGTGGATCATATTACCGTTAATACGCTTCGATCGACACATAAACGAACGCGTTATCGATCATTAAAAACCTCCTCGAACATACGTACTTACACACACACACTCATATTTCTTCTTGGTGTTAATGCTTTGTCCTGACCATGACGTAAAGATATGTGAGCCCATTACAATAAGTTAATATATTAGAAAAAACATCTCTAACGTAAATTCAACATAAAATTTTTGGCCGTTTTCTACACAGAAAATGTGAAATTGTTTGAAAATATCTACAAAATTATTTGAAATAAATAAAATTATTTAAAATCAATAAGAATGTAAAATTCTCTATAAAGAAGTTACGGATCAGAATTTTCATATTTTTCACAGAATCTGAAGAAAAGATAGTCAAAGACCTGTATGTGTTTTTGAAAACGTATCTAATATTTAATGGGTTTTCAAATATTGGGGTAAAATATTACTAAAATATTCTTTTTCTTAATTTACCGTACTGTGATTGTATGATTAAGTAACACTCAATCATATCTGCATTCTATATGCAAGCAATAGAGAATTGTGGTATTGAAAAATTTTGTACACAGTTAAACTTACCACTTACATAAATATATTATATAAGTTATGTTATTTATCATGAAGTTTATGATAAGAATAATAATTTTTTTTTTTTTACAAAGAATAACTTTGTTTTTTTATAGCATACTTCACTTGAAATAATAATTTTCTTTGCAAAAGATTTAAGTGTTTTGTACACAAATATTTCAACCATTTATCTGAGTAGAGTCTGGTTTACATAGAACTTTATCTTTATAATAATTTTGATAAAAGAGGTAAGTCACTATGGTGAGAGCACATACAATGAGTCTTTCAACAAAATATGTTGTAACAAATTAACAGAAAAATGAAACTTTTTTTTTAGAAAATAGTCAATATTTTTATTATACCATGTATATATGTAATATATATCAAGGTATACTAAGTTTGGTTCTAAGTTTGTAAAGCTTGAAAATATTGATGCTATGAACAAAATTTTGGTATAGGTGTTCATAAAATCTCCTAATTAGTCCATTTCCGGTTGTCTGTCTGTCTGTCGTCTGTCGTCTGTCTGCCTGTCGTCTGTCTGTTATCTGTCTGCCCGTCTGTCATCACGATAACTCAAAAATGAAAAGATATATCAAGTTGAAATTTTTATGCGTGCTTAGGACGTAAAAGTGAGCAACATAGGTCATTGGATTTTGAGTTCGTAGGACCCATTTTGTAAACCGTTAGAGATAAAACAAAAGTTTAAAAGTAAAAAATATTGCTTATAAGAAATTGAACAACTTTTGTTTACATAATTTTTTTGGTCAAAACCACAGTGTACCCGTGGGGGCTCAAATCAGGCGCAAATTGTGCAGTATATGTATTATATGCGAATCTCAGTTATGTATGTGTGACATGTATTTATGTGTAATGTGACAGTGCAATCAACACTATCTATATATAGTATTGCAACAATTAACTCAGTCAATTGTTTGTTTTCACTTGTTTTTATGTTATGTTTAGAACAAACTCTAAAGCCACTTTTGCAATACACTATTTTTTAAAAGCCCTTTACTCAATACGGGCTTTCGGCTCTTACTTTTACCTGTAAGACTTCATTGTTTAAACTTAAAATTCATCTTCTAATGGGTCACGTGTATAGAATTTTAGAACCAGATTTGGGATTTTACTTTGCGATTGGTGTTTTGTAACCCAGTTTTTAATTCCTAAATGTAAAATATTTTAACAATGTTGTGCAAAATATGTAAAACAACGATAATCATAAAATGCAACTGGTCGAGTTTCATAAACACGATAAGATTTATAGTCCTTGTTACATATCATCAAAAATTTTCGTTTGTTTAATATATCTAAATAATACATTGTTGTTATTTTTAAGAAAATTTTGTTTTTGGTTAATCTGATCAAGTTATAGTGTCTACTAAATTTGGGTTGTTTTTCCATGGGGAAATATTTACAACATTTTTTATTATGTGATAGCGATGCAAAATTTTTTTAAGATTACATACACGCTTCTTTAGGGAATGAAGGTTAACAATATGTTATAAATCCTGAAACATTTATATATCGTAGAAATTCATAAAGATTTTAACAAACAAGATAACAAATATAGATTATGAAAATATTTCTAAGGCGTAAGAATGACATTATTTATACACACGTATAAAGTACCTCTGACATCTATTAATCAAATTGAGCAAGATTTGAGAGATTTAAAATCAACGAACATTTACAATACTCGTCATTAAGGTGAAGGTGACTTCTTTAATTTAATCTGAAATATAGAAACAATAATATTAATATTAGACCAAAATCCTGGAAACAACATTACAAATTCTTTTATTCAAAATATTTAAACTACAGAAAAACTATTCAAGTTACCATTTCTTTTTTGCATTTTTTCTAGTTTTTTCTCTCTATCCATCGCAAAGAAAGTAAATTTTTAATGTTCTGCCATAATTGTAGGGAACCAATAAAAGGGGCGATGATCTTCAAAATCGGTTTAGTTTGACGAGGGCTATAAGGAAAATTGTAATTTAATAGAGAATGTAATAAGCTATGATTCAAGCGTGAGATCAAGTTTTTTTTTTATAATTTTTATAAATTTCACTTTAAAAAAAATTTAATAGAACATTACTTTTCAGTTATTCCAATAAATAAAAAGCGTTAATTTTCTTAAAATTTAAGAGTTTAGTTCTGTTTTTTTCTTCATGTTTATACATTGATATCCAAAATTTTAAAATTGTTAAAAAATTAAGTAGACGCTAGTTACCGTTTCGTTAATGAAGGTACGAAATAGTTGCAAATGTGTAAGAAAAATTATCGCTGAATCTCCAACGCGTTCCTTCATTTGTCTTGATATCCATAAAATTGATTTCAAATATTTAATAAAATTAGTCTTACTAATGTATAATAAATTGAATAGTTTTTATGCTTTTGGCTTTGTAAAAGTTCAAATTTTATTTGAGTTTAAATATTTCATACATAATTATATAAAATTTTACTAAATTTAAATTAAATTCTACATTTGTTTAATGTGTTGGTTGCAAACATGCATGTACGTTTGTTTCTATCTCTATCTATGCATAATGTAAATGTAAGGGTGTACATAATAAATGCACCATCTCTCACTAAAACCAAACTAGACCAAATATATTTGGAAAGAGTTTAAAAAAAGTGTATTCTATTATTAGTGATGCTCCGTATCATCGAAACTGTATGCCACACATCGCTAATTTCGATCTTTACCGACACATTAGTTTTAGTTGTGTTGCTTTAAGAACTTAGATCTTCTTTAAAATTTAAATATGATTCTTTTCTTACAAAACTAACTGGATAACAACATCGGATAGCACGTCATATCAGAAAATATTATATTTGAATATTAATAGCCTAACTTTAAGTTCTATTAACACTATTTGGAAGGTCAACCTGGGCGGCTCATAAGTATTTGAATGGATTGTAATTGTAAATTTTTTCTCTGGAACGTTTTCTATCTATAATGAAGCTAATATAAGTGATAAGGCAATGAAGTCAACATCAGTAACTATCTGCGATGAATCAGTTCATTTTAATTAATTATTATACAGGGTTTCTTTTTTAAATTAACGTATGCTTTAAATTCGAAAAATATGTTTTATCGATAAAAATGCTTCAAGCAAAAAATGTTGGGGGTGTGTAAGTGCACATTTTACGCAGGTATTAAAGTGGTTCTACGTTTTCAAGCTCACTGAACTCACTCTACTCTATTGCAGGTAATGGATAGATGAACACTTTAAATTAGAAAAATATTATTGATTAAACAAGTGACACTTTTTGTGTGATACATTTTTCCGCAAACTAACTAAAATGTAAACTAACTGTTTTCTGCGTGGTACCCCATTTCTTCTACCTGGTATAATGACAGTACTTTTTGTAGGCCTCAGGTATAAAGTGCATTTACCAACTACGGCTACTACATTCCACACTTTATTTCCAATTTATATGTCTAGATATTTGCCGGCCAACCATAAAAATGGAAAGTTTTAACATAAAAAAAAACGTAAAAAAGTATCTCACTGACATTTTGAGAGCTGAGGAGCTGAGTCTTTTGTCAACTTTCAAACTTCGATAAAAAAGTTTTGGTCCATGAGTTTATAAAGGTTCGAAATGAATTATGATTGAACTGATATGAGATGAAATAACTTGATTAAGCTGACTAAAGATGTTGGAACATAACTTTTATACATATATTACAAATGCATACTACATATAATATATAATATAATCATTACACATATTATTACTATTATAAATAGCCGTAATGCATACATATAAAGGACAAGAGGCAAAACGGAACCACCACCAAATCTATTATACTTTGTGATGAAGTTTGGTGCATTGGTTGATGTGGTGTTAGTTGCTTTGGTGGCAAACATACCACCATTAGATCATATACGAGTACATACTGAATAATATGACTGTGTATGGTGAGTAAACTTATTTTGTTTAAGGTTTTCATACACGATATCTCTTTATTTATTTATACCATACCCGCGTATGTAAATGATTTGTGTACAAAAAGGCAAGTACTTTATTTTAAATATTATGTATGCTTGGTTATAAAGATCAAGGATTTATAGAAAACCACATTGTTTGAAAAAATTTCGGGTAAATTGTTGACTAAGCAAGTAGAGATAGATATTTACACAACAAAACGCCCATAAATTCTACTCTTTCCACATTTTTTCTTTACAAATAGTAGGACATTTTATATAATTGTAAAGAAAGTACTATGGAATATAGGGGAGGAACCTGAAATACACATTGTAGATATGGAATCCACGTTCAAAATGAACAGATACCCACCCATATGTCTACAAAACTTTCAACAAAAATATCTTATTAACTTAAGACGTGAACTAAAACTGAAAGTTTTAGTTCACGTCTTAAGTTAATATGATCTTCTGGAACACTTAGGATGAAATATATAGATCAAACTGGTCTAGTGCTTTTCAAATCCTATTTCTAATTTTATTATCTTGGTATCTATCTATGTAACGGAATCTTTGAACGTAATTTTCATCCACTTCAAAACGTCGAACTGAATTGAAATTTCGTACACTTATAGAAGAAGGATGACAATATGAATATGATGATAATAAAAATTTTAAGAAATTTAGTAAACAGAAAAATGGAAAGTGCAGGTAAGTCATTTATTTGGTAGGTATATGAGGTAATTTTCAGTCTTAAATTTAAAATAGCAACCTGAACTAAAAAGTAAAAACTTTTGTAACTAGATGAACAACAAAAATAGAAAATAATTTCTAAGCATAATATTTTTTTTATAGGAAAAACCATTTTTCCATGAAAAAGCATGGAGTGATTTTTAAGGTTATTCTTATCAATATCTTCTAATAAAATTTTTTCCAAAATTAAAATCTAGCTACAATATATATGTATATTGCAAGATAATGATAAATAAAATACAATTATATAAAATTAATTAATTAATTCAAGTCCATTTGAATAACCATAAAAAAGGATCAATTTTTATTCGCTTGAATTTTGTGTTATCGAATAAATTTACCAAACTTCATATTTCAATAAATAAGAAGTTTAAATAAATTAAAGAAAGTACCTACTTTCAGTTTTAGTTCACGTCTTAAGTCATTCCGTAGCCTTTCAGGAACATTCAGCCGCACTAACCTCTGCATTATTCTAAAAATGAGGATATTTTTCCCACCCCTAAAGCACTCCAAATAGTTAGAGTGATAAAAAAATTTTTTAAAACCGTTTAACCTCGGAAGTCATCCCCCAAGAGATCACTGATCATGAATTTGAAGTTAAAAAGCAACTGAGGAGGTTGCAACCAAAATTCCCCCTAACTAAAATGACAGTGATAAAAAATTTATTAAGTTCAAAATTTAACCTCGGGAATCGTCTTTTTGGGGTTTTTGGGGTCGCTGATTAAGAAGCCAAAGCCAAAAAGTGTACTGAATTTGGTTGCAGCCCCATTAAAACCACCTCTAGAAGTGACAATGATAAAAAATTTTGAAAATTCTAAATTTCCCCTCGAAAATTGTCTCTCGGAAGTTATCCGAGTACCTTATCATAAATTTCAGATCAAAAGGCAACTGAAATTGATTGCAATTCCGTTAAAACCACCTCTAGGAATAGCGGATAAAAAAAAATTTTCTGGTGCGACTGAATATTCCTGAAAGTCTAACGAACAAACAAAATTGTGGTAAAATCGGAGCTTATCTACCACTTTTCAACATTTTCCGGTTTATTAAGTGTACTAGGATGTCAGTTAGTTTTCTATTATTATTAAATCACTAAAAACGAAAATAACTTTAATTACTTCTGTTAAGAATGAGTATCATCAAATTGGATCGATACTATTTGCATGTAGCCTATTTTTTCAACGATACATTTTTTTAAATAGTGTATTGGAACCTTAAAGTAAATGGTACAACGACCTAACAAACGAAAGAACATACACACTCACAATCATACAAATTCAAACATAACTTTTAACATAACAGCCAACAACTCTGTAGCCTCCTCGCTTACTCTCTACATCATTCCTGTGCCTAGTGTAACAGCTCTTGTCTATGTAGTACAATTTGATACGGGGGTGTAGTTGAAATAATGTTTTTTATGATGCCATGACCTAAATGTTGTTATACACTATTGTTATTATATTTACAAAGTTTATATAAAGTTGTGTTAAAAAAATACTACCACCGCGACGCTACTACTGCTTCTAAAGAGAATATTATGTGCCCTTCATTTCTCATCTCCTCGCCCTACCCATTTCATTTCAGTTATGTTGTTACAGTTTTCCATGTTGTATTTCCCAAGCTGGCGCATTTGTTTCAATTAACTTTTCACAGTAAGAGTGTGTGTTGTTGTACAACAGAGCAAGCAAATGGTGTATGATGGTCGTTCTTGTTGTCGTCATCGGTCTGATGTCGTTTGTTGTGTGTCTAGGAGCCTCCTAGACTCCTTCCACCACACTCTAAAACACACACATTGTCGTAGCTCTCGTATTATACTTTTCTCTTAACAAAACTAGAACTTGAATTCTCTCATCCCATTAAATGAATTTTCCAGGCTTGTATATAGCGTGCACATGTTGGTCTTTAAATAGTTCTCCTAACTCCTTATATCTCATCTATTTGTCTGTTTCATCTTTTAAATAGGGTTATATGTGCATGCAGATGTCCCAAAGTGTGCCGTTTTACTATTTATTAAAGTGTTTATCAAGAGAGTAGAAGTTTTACCAACATTCCTGGTACAAATACCAAGATTATTGTGTATTATTTCAACATTTTATCTTTGAATTTGAGAATTCATATATTAAGTTGTTAAATTTTTATGCTTATACTCAAATGAAAATTTGAATTTAGGCTGTTTTCTCGCTGTGGGCAATGTGTAAGAATATTCTAAATTTGTTTATCTAAATAAGTCTAAGGAAGTTGATTTTTTTAAGTTTATTGTTATTTTCATAAATTATTTACAGTGCCTAGTTTGTTTGTTTAATAAGAAGAAAGTATAATTCTGTTTTTGAAGATTTAAAACTAAAATATTATATGTCCTCGCAATACTAAAAGATAAATAATACCACTTTCCATTACCAATACAATCCCGGTACTATCACGGGATCCCAAAATCCCTGTATTAGAAGAATAAACCCGGGATCGAATCTTCTAAATTTATAATACCATTAGCATGAAAGTTTGTGCTTTTAACTAAACATTGATGTATTTGTTTATGTTTGATTAAAAAAAAAATTCAAAGTTATTGACCGTTTAATTACTGATGTATAATTACTCAAACCTTACGAATTTTAGTGTCGAACAAAAACGTCTATAGTTACAATATAGATAGTTGAAGAGAGAAGAGAGACTTTATTACGAGAATACACTTTCTCTTTTATTATAATATCTCTGCATGGCACATAAGAGTTAAAAATAACGCACTAGTTGACAATGTATGTACATATAGTATAGTTAGTTAATAGTTATACATGCTTATTCTAAAAGTAGTCTCAAGCATGCTTACAGTATCGTACGGATACAACAGCCTTAGGTAAAGATCTACGTATTTGTACGTTCAAAAAATTTATCAAAACTAACTAAAATACGAAGTATGCTTATAAATGCTGAAGTAAGAGCTCGAATTCAGTAAATTGATCGGAGTCATGTTGGGTAGAAAATGCATTGATCGAAAGTGTTGTTATAAAATAAAAAAAAGACTAGGTAAAACATATACGAGGCATTCATCGGCATACTTTGATGAGGACTAGCGACGCACTGCAAAGAAATTCATGGAAAAAGACCGCCGAAAAGAGGCAAGGGAAGTTTAAGGTCAAAATTGGCACGGAGGGTGGGGGTACTTGTAAAAAAAGGGTTTGTACAAGGTAAGGGATGCGTGGCGTTTACTACAATGCTGGTATGGTATACAGACAGATAATATAAATTCTATATTAGGCATAAGAAATATCATAGTATTGAATAACGCTACCCACCAGAAGTATCGCTAACCCGTATTGATCTGACGCCCATATTGCATTGTCTCGTCCGCCATAACTATTGCTAATGCTACTTATTACTATTCCTTCAATTCAGTAAACAGTTAACAACATTGTTATATCAAACTCGAACTCTTTTGGAGAGAAACGTTTATTGTCTTTCGATTTTCTCATTTTTTATTTAAATCGAATTTGATACTTTTACTAAATTTCATTTCATCATTGATATTTTGAGTAGAGACTTACAAAATTGACATTTCGGAACATTTTAATTTCATAATGACAAATTGCGAAATCAATTTGATTGATATCCGAATGTATACATGACGTGGAATTAAAAATGTAATAAGCCAAATATTTTTTACCCAGCTTAAAAATTATGATTACAATTAATTAGTTCTCAATACTTATTAAATAACTAAATTTGGAATATTATAACTGCAGTCAGATGAAACAAAAAATTTTAGTAAAATTAATCTTAATTTTCAAGTAATTAGCAGCTCAAATATTTAGTCATAATTTCCGCTTTCGTGGGAATTTCGTTTAATAAATCGGTTTATACAAATTGAGTTAAAAATGTTTTATGTACAAATAATTTTTTGAAAAATAAACATATGAATTATAACATTCTATGAATTAGTGTGTGCATAAATAATTGCATATTATATTTGCACAAGGCTTATTTATTCATTTAGAGTAATTAATATTATTTATGAATTTTTTACTGAACATAATTAACTAGAAAAACAATTTACCGTGGCCATGGCGTGGGTTTTGTTTATAATGATTTGTGTCACATGCAGTAGAAGAGCATGGCATAAAAAAAAATAACTAACTAATCCGTTGATAGTAAACGAGCGTATTTATATGAATATACCATATAATGGTATTTCTGTATGAATTTTCAATAGTAATCTCCAAACTATAATGCAGTCGTGATCTGCCTCTGTGTCTATGTTTAACTTTCTAGTATATAATAAATAACAGCTGAATTGTTTTTTTCACTTTCATATTCCAAAAAAATTCATCGTCCATCAATTTGTTTTTGACAATTTTATATAATTTATTGTCTTGCAATTTAAAATATTTTTTTGTCCTATACTGAAAGCATGAAGATAATAATTCATAATGTAATTTTTATTAATAATCATTCGATTAGGTGCCGAATTTCAAGCATACAAATTTTATTTCGTTTCCGACTTTTCTATAGCAAGTCTATTCAGACCAAGTCTAATTGTTGAAGTTTCGATAAAATTTTTGTTTGGGTTACGTGAATTTTTGCATTCGAACATATGAGGGTATATTTAAAAACTTTAATGATCCATCGCATCGGACACATAACGGGGTAAAAAGTAAAAAAAAGAAACTTAACTAAAAGTAAACTTAACTATCTCTGAAAAAATTAAAAGAACATAAATTAAATAAATATGAATACTGAAAGCTATAGATATCGATAATAGCAACAAGCAAGCAAGCTATTGAAATGCGTAATCTGTAACAAAAAGTTTCGAATAAGAATGTATTATCGTCTTGTTGTTCTTATTTTACTTTTCGGAAAAAAAACCCAGTAAAAATAGTTTGAAGATTATAGTCCTTGCGTTCAAAAATGAGACTCTCTTACAGATTTTGTTGTAGGTCTATTTTTTCCTAAATTCGAGTTGAAAATGAAAGGGAGCTTAAATTGTGAATAGAATTAAATATTTGACTGTTGTCCGGTTATCGGATAATCTTAATATATATATTTCTTGTGTGTGTGTGTATGTGACTGAACTCCTCCTAGACGGCTGGACCGATTTCGATGAAATTTTTTGTGTGAGTTCAAGGGGATTCGAGGATGGTTTAGATTTACAATTTGGTCCAGTACAACTGTTTTTGAGGGCTCCGTACCAAAAAAATGAAATTTCATTAAATGGTGGGAGCGCATATAAATCATATCACATTATGTATACTATGTGTACTATGTATTTTTAATAGTATTCAGGTATTGTCAATAGGCATTTATTAGAGCCATATGCGAGCGCAGCGAGCTCTACTATCAAAGGTCAGGCCAAAGGTCGAAGGTCAGGCCACTCCAATAAATAGGAGTTAAATTGGGGTTTAGCGGGATGGGTTTAGCGGACAGGCTAAACGTAGTATAGGTATTCATGAATTGGAGTTACGTTTTTACGGGACAACGTCCGTCGGGGCCGCTAGTTAAAATATATTTATCGTCCTCTAATAATATAAATAAATAATAAATTTTTATAAGCCACAGTACCTACCGAGTGTTAAGTCCCTAATAAGTAGATATATCAAAACTATTTTTTATACAAAACTCTGGATATTTATTATTTATTATGAAATTCATGTACACAAAGTATACAATTTCAAACAGCTAAATCAATATAATTATCTATATAATAATTAATTTTTCATGTGCAATTTTGATAAATGAATCACTCATTAGTTTTTTGTTGTTAATTAATTTTTTTACAATTTCATTATCCATTAATAACCATTTTTTTGTTTTGTTTATTTTTGAACTCAAGGCCTAAAAACTTCAGAACCCAACCTCATCCTCTATATTCACCAAACTTATCCCAACCTACTTATATATACATCAAAAAATAAAAGTTTATGGTAGCAAAAATCAAATAGATAAAAAATCCAATGGAGCTACATATGATAATTCATTAAACAAAAAAATTTTGTTACTTCTGATGGATTCGTCCTAAGCAATCACTAAAAAAAAAAACAATTTATATAGCCATGCTTCTACTAACTGATCTACCTGTAAATCAATGCAATAACTATAATATAATATACAAATACATGTCATAGTATGTGCAGTTTGATATATTTATAAGGACCATTTATAATCATCCGATAACCGAATGACTAGACCCTCCGTAAATATTTTCGTTGTATATACAATAATCAAATAGTTGTATATCACTTATATAGCAGTTTGAAACGTTTGTGTGTTCTGTATACACAAATATTCAAATAGAATAAAGACCTAAGCAAGTTACATATAATTTTCAAGTTACATATATAATTCACATAGAACAGAAGTGACAGAGAAAACTGGAAGATGAGAGAATAAAACAAAAAAATTCCTGACATATATTTTTGGTAATATAGTGTCGATTTGGTAAAACTTTCACCACGAGTTTTACTTTGTTTGTCATCATAGGAATACAAATTAATACATAATTGAATTGATAGAATTTCTGGTTGTATAAAGGCGATTCAAAGCAAAATTTATGCTAACAGAAATTCACAAAACTTTAACATTTATAGTAGTATAGTTTTTTGTATGATAGACATGGCAGTCACATGAATATTTCATAATATGTATTTTTTTTAATGAATAAACGCAATCCAAATAACGTTATTTCACAATTTTTTTTTTTTTTTCATTTTATTCTTTCTGCCATACTGACAGAAAAATCACTGAAATGCAAATATGTCATCCAACAACACAATTCTATATATTTATGAAATAAATTCTTTTGCATTGTGCACAGAGAGAACAAGCATGGCACAACATGGTGTGTGCATTATATTTATACTTCTGATTCCACACGTTCGTTTTTTTTTTTGCATAGTTTTTTTTTCTCCACCAAACATAACAAACTGACAGTAATGTACTCGACAGTTTTATTTTTATTTCTCTCTTGTTTTGTGTGTTGCAGATAATTTTATCATTATGCGTTGTGTGATCAATTTTTAAATTTTATTTTATTTTGAATTTTTCATAATTGAGACAAATCAGTTTATAGTAAGCCTTTTTGAGCACCTGTCTAAACTTTTTTATTTAATTTATAAACATTACTGTTAAAGTACCGTTGTGTACCAAAAACACGACATTTCAAATGCCGTGTTTTCTTCACTGCTCCTTGCAAATTATTTTTTAACAAAAACTAAATATTATTAAAAATATCTAAATCGTAATGATGTAAATCAACGAATTTTGTGTATCTAATTAATTTGAAAAGTAAAATTTAACACAAATTAACTGATTTCAGAAATAGCAATTTTTCATTTGGCCCGATATGGGTCAAAATTTCTATTATCATCGATCGACTCTCTAGTTGAGGTATGAATAATGATGCTTCCTAAAAATATTTCTAGGTTTATGGCGCATACCAAATAGAAGAAACCACTTCATTCGGATGTAGCTCATAAAGTAAAGAATTTGTTTTTTGTTCGAATGAAAAGCTATCCTTATAGTTGTTGTAGTAGCTTATTGACCAATTGAAAAGCCGCTTTAATATGACAATTTTTCAATTTTTATAAATGACTTTTAAAGTTATTAATACTTTAAACTCTTTGATTTACCTCTTGTAGATTTACTTATTGCTTATATAATTATCAGTTTAAAAATAAAAATTTTAAAACAATGATTGAAAATGATTGTTTTTTATGTGCTTTTTGCGTTTGTACGAAACCGGTAATGTTTATACATTTTCGGAAGTTGAGTTGCAGAAATTTATTCTCTAATTAGCACACCATGTGCATAATACTTTTTTTTGGATTATTTTTGAAGTAGACAAAGTAATTTGTTTGGATCTAATTTAATACCTTATTTTTTCCACCGTGTGATGATTTGAGACATAAACTCTATTTTTAAGCAGTCTAATCCCTTAGCTGTTAGGCAACCGATATATATTTGCGCAAAATGGCGTAGTATGTCCCTTTTTCAGTAAAAGTCAGAAAATGTCAAAACTTGTGTTGCTTGAACGATTACTTATTCAAACACAGGTTTTACTGGTCAAATATTTTCTACACTACCCTTTGTACAACATCCTTCAATATTTGTATCGATTTACCAACTACCATAAATAATAATTTGAATTATTTGATTCACTTTTCTTAATTTTTTCTTTACAAATTTCTCCCAAGTATCCCCTACAATCTTATCAAGAAAATATTGTGTATTTCGTTTTTATCTGCGTTATTTTTGATTTTCTGAGAGAAGCAGATCGATTTAGGGCGGGTATTATGTGCATTTACTATATTACAATTTCCGAAGAATTTCTATTTCTTAAATTCAAATAAATTGATGTGCAGTGAAAATGATAATTAATATCGCCTAGACGTTTGTAAAATTTCAATTAATCTGTTATTTTTTAATAATTTTGTTAAATTATAAAACATTTTAGGACTTCACAACAGTCTTTGAAATATTACTAAAAATAAATTTTAATTTAATACCAATCTTTTTACCAAATTCTTTGTAAATCTTTGTAAACTTTGATTACTATGAAGTGGAAATATCGTTCTTTAATGATACACTGAGCGTTTATACTGGTAAAAAATATACCTACCTATGTATACATGAGTATATTGGTTACTTTCTAATTTAGAATTTTTATGATTACAAGATTTGTTGTAAATCATTTCACAAAGTACTTTTTCAAGTACTTGGTAAATGACACTTGTTTGCTCACCTTTTAGGAAGAAGTTAAATAAATAGTTTCTTTATGTTCATATATATTGAAAACCCAAGTAAAAAAGTTGTTTTGTACTAGAAGTTTTTCACAAATGAATCGTCATAAATCGTATAAAATACAAACACATAAATAAGAAATGGTAATTGTAGAGTTGTATATTAAAAGGATAAGAAGTATTTATACCTTGTGTGTTAAGTGGTTATTGTCATTGCTGTTTAACGAAGTGTATATATTTTGTATATAGCAAACTACATCATCATCATCTTCAACAACAACAACAACAAGAACAAACTCTCTGTTCTATTCTCATAAAGAGACGAAATATACTACAGAATAACATTAACTATCGTTCCTTTTTAAATTTATGGTTGCCAGAGGAAAAAGTTTCAAAGAAACATCTATACATATTTACTGTGGAAATGGTGTGCCTTTTGTCACAAGTGTTTCCCAAGTTGGCAAATGTCCCCCACCCACTTAGGTTCGTTAAATTATTAAAATTAGTTTCTCAATCAATATAAAAACAACCATTGATAATATGTATATTTTATGACAATAATATATATGTTCAGTGGAACCTTGATAACTCAAACCTTGTTCACCTCAAAGACGGAATCCTCAGTAAGTCGAAAAGAATGCCATTCTCTTCCACAAGACCCCTAGACACGCGGTATTTCGAATTATTTAGACTTTTTAACTCGAACAAAATGTTATTTCCCTTCGAGGTGTTGATAGTACGTACATATTTGCAACTCCATTTTCAAAACGTAGACTTAGTAAGTAGGACCTACTAAAATATAATGACGTAATATGTTTCAATAAATATGTACTTGAAATTCGCAGCTTCTTAATTGGAAATTTTGCATTTCCCTTTACATTGGAGCTATCGCGGTTCCACTGTATTATATTTCGTCTATATGTGCTCAGGGCGTAAAAGTGAGTTTGAGCTCGTGAAACGTTTTCATAAATCAAGGGAGTTTTGTATTACGGATTTTGGCTCTCTAACTATAGGTGAGTGTCCGTCATATTCATACTAGGGTGTCCGTCATACCCTTACGTAAGTGTCCGGTTATTTATTATCCATTCAGGTTTGAAAAACGAAATTCTAATAATCCCCTCATAGAGGTTATTTAATGAATGTTATACAATTTTTGAACGATTTGAAAGTAAGAAGGCACTGATAGCCGTTAGATCTTTTCTATAATGAAAATGTATATTATATTTGTTCAAAAATAAGTTAAAAAATAAATTGTGATACCTGAAAAAAATGTTAGTTACAAAATAAATTTCGAAATAATTAATTTTTCAACTGTCCTCTAGAAATCAAAGGTATTGTTAAATTAATAATGAAATTTATACGATTATTTGCTTTAACAATTGTAAAATAACAATTTTAGAATATTTAATTTATCAAATACTCTATTTTTCTTAAACTTTCTCAACGCGTTTTAATTTCGCAAAAACTTACTATTGGTTTGGCAAACCTACAGTTTCAGTCCTTATATTTTCCTCTTAGTTGCTATAACCTGTAAGCTGTAACAACCTTTTGAGTATACTAGTAGTCTAGTTAGCTCCTAAAACTATACGGTATAACGTTAACAACAATGGTTATATAAATGAATCTCACACATCCATTAAAGTTCAGTTGCAGAGTCATAATATAACTCATAACAGACGACACATATTTATGGCATACAACTAGAGAATAGAACTGGTTTCTAGAGCTAGTTCACCCATACATACACATATTTGTACGTAGCTGTAGATGGAATCTTGTTATACCGTGTGGCTGATGTTGTTCGCACATAACAGCTTCATAACATGAATGAATGAATAAACCAAATAAGCATTCATAATGAATAATGAATCTGTAGTGAATTTCAATAGTTATGCTAATGGAATCAAACAATATTTTACGGTTTTCTGACCGACCGAATTTAGTATGAATTTCTTTTAGATTACGGCCGCCTATGACCTCTCTTACTGTTACCCGACCCGATAAAAGCATCAATTTTATCAAGTTAAAATAAAAAAATTAAATAATCATAAGTGCTTAAAAAATTAAAATTCAAATTTAATTCGTCATTTATCTAACGAAGGCAAGGGATCAAACAAGTTACTGAAAACTTTTCTAAATTCGAGTACATATGTACGATTTCGAGTAAGTATTCGATGGTTTGTTTAGTTGTAGTAACCGATACAACTGAAGTTTCAGCGACCCACAGCTAACAGCCAATGATATCCTTTTTTTATGATTTATTAAGTGACATTATACAGATAAGAAGACATTATGACCAGAACTGAAGAAACGGTTGATATCACTTGTTACAGTACCTTTATCGAACACAGTCACTTATTACAGCATTAATTTAATAAAATGTTAAATTTTTATTACAAAATTGTTGAACAAACTAAAATTAATACGAATAAAATAAGAATATGAAACAATAATATAATAATAAAAATGCAGTTATATAACTTAATAAATTTATATAATAAATAAAAAAAAAAAAAAAAAAACCACTATCGTATTGAACACAAGTATTCAAAATTCACACGTGTTAAACAAATCTTGAAATATTGTTATATATTATTATTATTAGTGAAATAAAACAATAAAATATTCGTCAAAATAAATAGTAAATTCAAGATATTATGTAAATCGTTTTGAATGTTTCATTAGAATTTTGCCTACAATATAAAGTTTGCAATCTAAGTTCGATGACAAAGTTTTCTTATGAAGGTAGTTCAAGATTTAATATTCAATTCGTTGATCTGGGAACCATATAAAAAATGGTATCTTCAATAATTGGAAACTATCAGTTAATAGCTTGGCAAGGCGACTACACACCCCTGGCATTTTCAATGTTTTAAAGGGCTTATGTTAAATTAAATCATTCTTTTTTTAACAATACAAACATTTTATTTTATTAACAATACAAATATGTCATAATTGGAATAGTAAACCTAACGTAAAATCGTAGAAAACCATAGGTATAGCATAACGTGAATCTAAATAAATTTGTATAGCTCTATTTATAATACAAATTTCATAATAAAAATAGTAATTCATCACGATCATAAATCGATAACTAACGTCAATTAAAGAAATAAAAAATTTTTCACTTATTTTATACTAGTCATCAAAAATACATTACATCCCGAAAACATAGATTATAATATAATATAATCTATATTTTCGGTATGTATTTTTTCATGATTCCCAGTTTGCTGTCAATTTTCTAATTCAATTTTTTTGTTTCAGGTAAGTGAAAATATTACTTCAATATATGGTGGTTCCGGATTTCATTCCGTGAGCAATATGTTTCAAACGAATAAGGTATTCTGTATCACTCAAATTTTATGCAGCAAATGTATCAAAAATGGTTGTACGAATAATTTCCCAGAAAATATCTTCTCTTGTGCAATATGGTTGTTTCCTCAGGTTCAAATATAAGCAAATTGAGCGGAACATAACAAAATTTAAGAAAAAGTATTAAATGCAATAAATGGTAGAAACGCATTTAAATAATGCATTACAATTTCTTATGTACTGTGTGTATTTATTTGCCCTCGCACCATATTTATCTAGAATTATGAACAGGTATTTACATAGTATTGAGGTATTATTCATTATTATTCAGGTATTGTGAATAGCTATTTATGAGGGCTATATGCGAGCGCAGTGAGATCCACTGTCGAAGGCTTGTCTAAAAGATAGTAAAATTTGTGTTTAGCGGACATGCTTGAGGGTTGGCTTAACATAGTAGAACTAGAAAAAACTGGAGCTTCAGATTAGTTAAGATTAATAATCACTGATCAATAGTTACAATTAAATAAATTGAAGGTGAAATTAAGTTAGCCGAGTCATCTAGTTACCCATAAAAATGACCCAATTTGAAAGTGAAATTAAAATTGATTAAAAAGCGAAGAAGTTAAAAGTATTAAAAGATTGTTGCCCATAGTTTTTTAGCAAAACAAAGTTTTACATGAAATCTCTATGATGATACAGTGAATTTTAAACGTTCATATGTTGCATATTACTTAATATTTTTAAAAACTAACGCCACTTTTCCGCCCTATAAGAGAGAATTCTTCATCCGATGTGATGAAATAACTTTAGTCAAAAAGCTCATTTAAGGACGTATGGCAATCTTGTGCTACCTTTCATAATCTACCTTATTGTAAGCATACAATTTTAAATCAATGTTCATCAATTTTGTTGCATAACAGTAAAAATTTTATTTATGTCTACTGTAGATGCATATACATACATACATAATATAATATATACAAAATACAAGATAATATAAATATAACAAGCATGTATGTTGATAATGCTGATGATGATAATAATGATAACGAGAAAGCTTTGTATATAGATTCCATAATGTCAACAGCCGTGCCGAAACTAATTAGTTTATTCACTATACTATATTATGTATGTATACATGCATACCTATATTACTATACCATAGAAGCATTAATGATTCCCAAAACTGACATATAAATTATCCTGATAACACAAAATTATTATTTCATATGAATTTGTGTACCACCTACTATTACCTTGTCTATAAAACATTTTGTTGTGTTCTATTATTTGTACATCAACAAATATTTTATAACATACGTCTAATTTTCAAAATATTTTACTAATTTATTTGTACATTTGAAAAGCTAAAGTACTAATAATTTATATTTATTATTTAATTAATTTTAATTCAAAATGGATGTAACAATGACCCGAGATTGTAAGCTTGGGTTATTGTTAGAAAAAGCTCGGTCCGAACAATTTGTGCCAAAAGATGTATTTGAAAGAATGAAAGATATGTTTTACTTAATTTGTATTTGAAAGAATTTAGTTAATTGCTGAACTAAAAGCATTTTTATCTTTCCGCAATAAAGGTATGACCATTCAGTTAGCATTGGTAGACTACTTCCTTTTTCTCGCGGCTTCCTCCGCGTTTTTGTCCTTAAACAGGGTGAAGGAGATACAATCTATGAACATTTCTTCAGTCAGGGTTATCAGATAACATTCTTATTAAAAAAATTATTAATTGTTTAGAAACATATGAACTATTGATTAAAAAAATGGAAATAAATAAAGAGAAAATAGGATTAAAACTAAACTAAAAATTTCTTTGAAACTACTTCTTTTCAATATGCAATAATCAAAAGTACACTTCTGCGATTGTTGACAGAGGTAAAAGTATATGTATCAAGTAATCAGTTTTCAATAATTTTTGTTTAATGTAAGAAGTATGTCTGATATCCTTGATTGAACTGATTTCTATAAATTATGTCTCTTTCACCCTGTTTTATGAACAATAAAAATAATTTTTTAATGTATCTTTATAAATTATAGCTAATTTGTTATTCTGATGTGTGAGATATATTATTTCCAAGTTTCATTAAAATCCATCCAGTAGTTTTTGCGTAAAAGCGAAAGTTTGTAGAAATTAAATAATTCTATTAAGAGTGATATTTTTATGTAACATTGTTTTTATACGATGAAAAATAAAATACTTTTTATCTATTTAGAAAAACATTAAATTTTTTATTTTCATTAAAATCAAAGAGGATCATTTAAAATATATAGTACACTTTTTCAAATTATCTAAACTCTAAGTAAAAACACGCTTTCGGAAATGTTTTTGTTTGAATCAAATTTGGATAGAGTACTAATTTTGTTTTGTTTAGATTATTAAAATTAGATAGTTTTCGAATTATTTTACAGGTTTTACATTTTCCACTTATTAATAAAAAACTGGCAATAAAAATATGCTGCATTTTCTCTTCTTTCTTTTTCTCTGCGCTTTCAAATAAAGTAAAGCTATAAACCTTTTTAAGAAACCCTTGCAACAAGATATTAAGATATGGTAATATGTCAGTATCCACCTTAGAAGTCTATTACTTCATATCGAACATTGTAGTTCAAAATGCAATTACAACTATCATCAATCACATTGTAAGCGTATCGTACTAATCTGCATACTATATTTAATTGTATTTTAGATATTCATCCAATAATATTATCGTCGTATTTCACAACAGATTATTCAATTCCTTGGTATTGTGATCCATAAATTATTGTGTTATGAAATGTTTTGATATTATTATCAAGAAATTACATATTAAATTATTGTTATTTATAGTTCGTTTATAACAGAACGAAAAGATTTCTTAAATTTTTATTCCAAATTACTATTCATCATTCCAGGAATATTTTGAAGCCGGCGAGTTTGTAAGAAGTGGCACAATTATGTCGGACAAATACCGTCGTTTGCGAACTGCAAGCTGCTCTTTGAAGAGGATATCTTAAAAAAAGGCCAGGAGGACTCCTCTGATATTACAAGACAGATGTGATCTGATTACAATCGTAGGCGCTTCGAAGATCTTATATCGCTACCAAGGGTCACTATTAGCAAAGTTGTTGCGGCTATTACAGGGAAATGACTACTGCAGGAGGAGCAGACGATATCTCATCTTCTCTGTCGTTGTCCAGCTCTTGCGATGAAGAGATGGGCTGGACTTACTTCAGCCAGATTTTTTTTTGAAGACCTCTCTGACCTAAAGCCCGTAGACGTCAAAGCACTCCTGCTGTTCCTAAACGGCTCCAAACGTTTCATGGAGTAGTGGCCGAAGATGGGCCAAACCTTTTACTGTAAAGCCACTCTAACTTAACCTTATCTAACACACTGTTCATCAAATAGGAGAGCTCGTCGTGGTTTTTTACAATATCTACTCCAGTAAGCTTCCATATATTTAAGAACTAAACTAGCGCCTTTCTTAAAAGTTCACTGGTAATCTTCATCATAGTAAGTTTAGCAGAAATATGTAAGAAAATTGTATTTCTTTAAATTTGGCTATATGTTAGTGTTGCATACGTTTCTTATTTTTCAAAATATAAGACAATTAAATTTAAAAGGCAAGGAAGAGCATTTCAATTGTTCAAAAAAAAATTTTCATAATAAAAACTTTTTCCACTATTTAACGCGATCTGTTTGTTATATTTGAATGATACATTCTTAGTTTCCTCAATAGATTGTGGCATCCCACAATGTCACAATTTCTCAAAGTGTCTTTTGTAAGACAATTTAGAATATGAAATCAATACAGTGTTCGTTTAGAAGCTTTGGAAATTTAGATGATTAACGAAACTTGTAGCAATGTTCTTTCAGCATTCTGTTGAATGGAGAATATTGGAAAAACTGTCCTATATACTCTTAAACGTTGAATGTAAGAGTATACTCCAGGAAATGTACGAAACAAAACATAATCCATTCTATCGACAAGCCAAAAATTTGGTCCGGTAGAAGAAAAAATTCTAAGAAAGATTTTTTATGAAGAAGGGTATCCAGCTGGTGCAGTACATAACCTAAAAACATCGGAAAAGTTTGTTTTCCATATAAAAAATGAAATTACGTGTAAAAAAATCGGGATAATCAACGACGTACGGCTTATGATTTAAGTGTATATGAAAAAAATTAATATGAAAATATCAGCTAGGTTTCCGCATGTCGAACAAGAAAGAACAAGCGTAAAAGAATGTTACAAGCGCTTAAAGTTTATTGACTACCCTTTTAACAGGTAATGTTTAATCTTCTAAACATAAACGCCAATAGGATTTCCACTGTATTTTATTTTTCAATCGTTTAAGTACACTCCCACCCCGTGTTATCACACTTTTAAACTAAAGGGAACCGGAAGACAATTATTTGGAAACTTATCCTATTTATGCCTATCTTATACACAAATAATTCAATGTCCATCTATGACAGGTACAAGGGAGCCATTAATGTGCTCACGATGTATTTGTACGTACACAAATGTGTAAATATTTGCATTTCACCAATACTGTGATGATAATATTAAATGTTTACGTAATATGCCTAATGTGCTTAATTCATTATGTAAATCTATATGTATGGTAGTAGTGGTCTTGTTCATTGTAGGCATAGTGTTGTTTAATTTGTCTGCAGTAGATCTTGATGATGAAGTATCCACCTATGTTATTGTTCCTATATTACCAACAAAACATAAACCATTACAGTTTCAACATATTATCAAATACCACATAGTTAGACTGAGCTAACATGATATTCACTCAATAAATATATTTTAGCAGAAGGTAGTAAATATATTAATAATACATTATATCGGGATGACCATATTACCAAAAATAATTAAGGTTTGATAAATTTTTAATTTTGTTTCTCGATAATTTATAATCTTTTTGGTGTCTATTTGGTTGAGAATTAAAAGAGATTATAGACTACTGTTCAATTTAGGAGTAAGTTTTGGCATATAGTCGAGTAGTTATTCGCACCGTGCATGAGCTATATTGGAGGCGTTTCCATGGTAACGATACACTACTTTATTAATATAATTGTATGGATTGTATTGGATTTGTTTAGCAAATTTAAATAAGTAATTATGATAATTTATATTTAAAAATAATATTTATGCAATTTCGTTTCCTATTTTCGCAATTTTCAATGCAAGAAGTTAATTTAAGAATTAATTGCCTTTTTTTAAGAATTTTAATCTTTACATTTAATATAAAATTTACATGTAAAGAATGTATATTAGTCATAACAGCCTCCTTTAATGCCAAAATTATCCATTGGAAGCGCTGCCGTCGATTTTATTGTCCCTACCATGACTACGCACACAACGAATAAAAGAGGTGATTTATTACTCCCTTTAAGCCTGGTTATTTATTACTCCCTTTAAGCCTTTTCTCGTGATTCAATCGAAACCTGCAGGTAGACTCGTGATAACAATAAAAATTCAGAAAAAAAAAAAATTTATCAAACTTTCTTTGCTTTGGATTATAAAAAAAAACTAGGTTTCTATGGACTAGTTTTTTTTCGTATGTTTTCTGAAAACAGTACCTCAGTTTTTTTGAATCTCGAGTTCTGTATGATTTTTTCGTTAGTATTTGTTTAAATGAAAATCTATAATGTGCGTTAATAATTTCAAAAAATTAATTGAAGTAAATACTCTTATTAATAACTTCCTTTTGATTTTCTTTACCAATTAATCAATGCTTAGCAAAGGTCGTGGCTTCAAAACGTAAATGCTCACTAGAAAATTATTGATAGTATTATTTACTTCAAAATTATTTGTTACTTTTTTGTTCACTTTTTTAATCAGTCCTGTTATTTGCAACAAAATTTTATTTTGTAATTTTAAGTCTTAGATTTGAAAATTGGCAAAAAATTGCATCTCTTAATTTTTCAATTCTCCCAACCTCTTTCATTGTGAAATTTTTTCTTGAAATTTAAATAGATCAACCTTTGAAGCAATAAAATTACTGGCAATTTCTTTTTAAGTTCATCCCTTTTTTTTTATACCCGTCCTCTCCTCCCTGCGGGGGTGATATATTTTGTTAATTTATAGGGAATTTCTTCGAATGTAAACTCTATAAATATCAAAGAAAAAACTTCATTAAAATCGATTTCGTCGGTAGTAAAAGAATAAAACTCCTTTAAAGGATAATTTTATCAGTTCTTAATCTTAATGTCGTATAAACATATTTTAACCACTACAAGTTTCTACCAATCTTTTTCACATTTAAAAAGATCGCTAAAGATTCTATATTTCCTCCTACACATACAAAAATATACGCCTTAAATAGAAAAAAATAAAATTTATTACAAAATTAACTATAGATTAGGGAATAATTTACTTTCAATTCAAGTACCGTTACATAATAATAATATATTTTCAAATAGTAAAAGATGAAATTTCTATACGATATCTGATTGTTTTATTTCACACTAAGAATGTAATTCAAAGCAAACATAGGAGACCTCGACCATATCTTACACTAAAATGGAATAGAAAATACAGAGTGCTCAAATATGACTATTTGTTAGTATTGCAAGTCGATTTTCATAATAGAGTAATAGAGTACTACGGCGCTCTTATCATTAACCAATCCCTGTGAAAGATATTGCAATACCATTCCGCAACTAAGTCTAAGAACGAGAGAAAATAGACAGAAAAGTGCTCAAATAGGCCTGTAGATTCCTTGATCTTCCTGGAGGGGAAAATATGTTTATTTGTGAATTAGGGATTTATATAATACAGGAATTTTGATAAAATTATTTATATATAACTTACTATAAACATTTTTTTTATTTGCAACCAATTTCAAATTTGCATCCAGCATTGAATTTCATAACTGCTTGCATGTCCTCAAACTATCTGTTCTTTGATCTAATCCTATTTATACTCCATTTACCTTTGATCTCGAAGATTGTTATTTCTACCGTTATAAAACTGTTGCTAGGTTAGTAATAAAGATTATCGAGTAGATAAAGAGTGTATCAATCTCGGAAACGGCTCCAACGATTTTCATGAAAATTCGTATGCATGGGTTTTTTGGAGCGAAAAATCGATCTAGCTAGGTTTCATTTTTAGAAAATGTTGTTTTATACTTATTTTCAGGAAAAACTGAAACAAACTGAAAAATGTGACTCTTACTGGCTAAAGCTAGATTTCAGTAGATGGCGTTGTTGAGTAACACATGGTTAATGCGCAGGGGTTTCATTTTATGAAAACGTCGTTTTCTCTCGGAAACCTTTATCTCTTAACCAACGATTTTCATGAAAGTTAGTATGTAGAGCATTTCGGTGCAAAAATCAATCTTTCGATGTTTTAGATAAAATAAATAACGAGCAAAGCTCGGTCATCGAGGTACTTTTCATTTATACGAAATAATTTCGGAACAGATACAGTTGGTGATCTTTTCTCTTCCTTGTATCAGATCGGATGGTTTCAAGTCAGGTACTTGTTATGGAACATACTGTAAAATGGAAAAGCAATCACATTTCCTTTAATCGAAAACTGTGACATGTAAGATACATTAAGTTATTATCTGTGTAGATTAATGAATGCAATGTGTAATAGGTAAACGATCTAGAGATAGTTCTTAGTAAGTACTTATACTTCAACTATTCATTAAGAAGAACATTGTAAATTTAGATTGAAACTATACATTTGCAGAGTAACCTATTGTATACCTAAAATAAGGTGTCACTCATACATGACTACTCGCAAAAGCTTGAGGCGCTCAATATAAAATATTAAAAATGATTCGGAGAACCTCCAGCTTTTACGAATAGCCATGTATGAGTGATACCCACAATAGGGAGTACAATAGAAGCTTGTCTTTTAAAAAGTATTTTTTATTAAATTTTTTAGAAAATCTCTTTTGATATCAGGGATGGAGTTTTCATCGAATTTCACCATCAAAATGCATAGTAGTAATATCAATATCAATATTTTCAATCAAGGTAGAACTGCAGTCCAGTTGACATCTTTGTTAAGCAAGTTGAGAGTTACTTAATTACCTTCTACCACAATTTCAACCAATTTAACCAAAAGCCATTTTCTGTAAGAATTTTGGAGGCTTCTTTATGGCTAGAGAGGATACTAGCTTGCCCGTCTAGAACTAACTAGCCTAGATATGGGACTTACTTTATCCGAAAGGCTAAGTTTTTTGAATAATACTCGTACACATTAATTTATTTGAATACAATATGCCTATGCCCAGATACATCAAATTAATTAGTTATATATTATATTTTATCGAATCAAATAAACAACTGTTATGTGTATTGAATATATAAAATATTGTTTGATTTGTCCCAATTTAATTGAATGCATACATAATAAATATAATAACATTAATAAATAATAGAATACCAGCTGAAACCCATTGATAAATAAACGGTGCAATAATGCTGATAATATAGATAATAACAAAAGTTGAGTACACTTCCTTTATGCAGATACCATGCACTTCACTAGTCCAATATAACTATTAATTAAATTAATTTTTGTTGTGAAAGCAGGAATAGAACCCGCTATAATGGGGACATACCGTGCACCGAATTGATTACGCTACCAACTCAGCTACTAGGATTGACATATGACGATAAACTATAAAGTGATCTAACGTTAAATGTATGCGGGGTACTCTACTTAATCCTACAATAATTTTAATTTAAGAAAATGAATAACATTCAAACAATTTCTATCTATGAGTAAAGCGTTTTTTGTGGTTCGTACGATTTATGGAACATATCGTAGGTAGTGAATGTTCAAGAAAATTTAAGTTCGTTATTTAGAACAAATATAACAACATTGATTAAAAATATGGTTATGCTCATTTGTATTTAATCAATTTATATGATGTGCTCGTTTCGATATTATTCAATCGATACCTTTTAATTGTTTGATTGTTATTATCATTTTTCATTAAAATTATATTATCATTATGCGTTTTACACTATGTTATGTATTATTGTATTATTTATCGTATTTGTAAGGCTCAAAAATACCTCATTCATTGGTTTTTTTTTTCATTGTTGATAATTATTTTGAAATACTACAAATTACTAATCATTTATATTTTCTTTTTTTAAATTCTAATTTTAAGGTGGAATATTTTGTCAAAATTTCATACTGTTTATTATATCTATTTATAGTTTACCAATAAACATAATTTACCAAAACCATTCAAAGTGCCCAATTCTCAGGACCCTACAGTGTCGTTGAGATAAAATCTAGTCAAAAGCGTAAAGTGATTTATTGACTACGACATTAAGTCCGTAAATTAAACCAAAATAATCAAGTTTATTGTTTGTTCTTGGCTGGTAAATATATTATTATCTTATTTTCCCAAAAAGGTATTACAAAACTCACTGAGCCACGTGGCCGTTCAGTTGACTCAATTTTGCATTCGAAGGAGACAAAATTGTACACCACCTATCTTTTTTTATCCCGCGTTTAATCACTCGAAGTATCACCATCTAGGTAAGGCATTTTCTTGCGAAATAAATAAATTATGTTGGTAATTTTATCGCTTTGTTGTAAGTTGTTTTCACGAAGCCAGAGTTCAGCTTAGTTTTTGTTCGAATGTTCTGAACCGATGTATTTTTAATATTCAATAAACATTTTCAGGGCTCAAATTATAAGTAAGTTTTATCGATAAAATTACAAATAAGTTTTATCGATAAAAATGTTTCATGAAAAAAATTGGGTAGATGAACACTTTAAATTAGATAGTTGTTATTGATTAAAAAAGTAACATTTTTTGTTCGAAACATTTTTTCGCAAATCGTTCTGAAAAATTTCCCCCAAATTGTTTTGTCGTTTGTTTTGTGCGGAATCTAGGAATACTTCGAAGAAAAATTTCCAATTAGAATATTTTTTCTACAAGGACCACTTTTGTTATGATATGTAGTTTCGTATAGGGTCTTATAAAATGTTTACATCTTATTTAAAGTGCATGTCTAATGTTTGTCAGTTTTTATTTAGAGGGTGGTTTTAATTAAATCGGAAAACTTGATTGAATGTAATATCCGTATGAGATGTGTACTTTTGAAATTGAAATTTTTCGTTTGAAGTATTTTCATAGATTAAACTTATTTTTCGAGTTTTACGCATATGCCAAGTTATAAAAGACACGCTGTATGTGAGGACAATAGAACTATGCAGGATCCTATGAAGTTTATGCTACTAAACAGATTAGGATAAGGAAGTTTGGAACACAAATATTTTATAATCTAAATTAACACATACTTTATAACTTCCTAGACCCAACTCTGAAGTCCATACCGAAAGACACTCTCATTTAAAATATAATAACGTTGTATTCGTGATAATAGATTGAATTTAGCAATTCGAATGTACAAAAAATCAAACTCATTTGCGCCAGATTCAAACTCATTGGCTTTCGTTTAATTTTTAAAACAATTCCCATAGTAATATTTATTTTTATTATATTTATTCAGAAAAAATTTAATAGTATTTTGAAAACACAATAGAATGAATATTGAATTCAAAATATAAAATTGTATTTATAATTGACATTGGGGATTATATCGTATCAATTATATTATGCAATGTGACGATTAATAATATATAATATGCTATGCTGTTTGCCGAATATATAGGATTGTTTTAATATCACTATATATCTAAAACTCTGTAATATTAGCAAAATTGAATGCGGATTGATACTGAAACTTCGTAGAAACTAAAAATATCAAGAATTCCTTCCTAATAGACGTCAGAAACAATTCTCGTTATTTTCCTAGTTTGTATCCATATATAATACATATGCATACAGTTCGTATCTATATGAAAGCCTATGCAGCTTCACTTCCTCTTAGGTTAGAGTCATAATAAACACTTCATATCAGCAAAAATAGTTTCACAAAACCTTAAACTTTTTCCTCAAGCTTTCGTACAAAAATTCCTTATCTTGAAAATATGTTAAATGTTTTCGATATTTGAAAAAGTGGAAAATATAGATTTAAAAGTTTTTTTTCCAAAATTTTCGTATTTTTTACAAAATTGAGTGAAACTTGTTTGAAAGCTGTATGTATTTTTTTATCGTTATTATTGTGGGTTTTTATTATTGATAGTAGATGACCCAGTGAACTTCGTTTCACCTACAATTTATTTGATAATAAATTTTGATCAGAGTTTATGAATCTTAATTATCTTGAAGCTCCAATTCATTAATTATCCCATCAAGCTATGTTATGATTAGTCCGCTCGGTAAGTTCGTCACGACCACCAGCAAGCCCGTCCCCGCTAAACACAAATTTTACTACACTTTCTTTGGCGGGCTTTGGTCCGGCTAAGGCCTACTGTTCGCAATACCTGATTATATATATATATATATATATATATATATATATATATGTATATATATATATATATATATATATATAAATTTAATGACTTAATAAAATTTGAATATTGATAAAAGTCTTAAACATAAAACAAATTATATAACCCTTAGTAAGGATCTTGGCTCTAGAAAATTATTAATTTTTTTTTTTAAATATCTATAACTACAATCTTATTTTAATTTTGCATATTTTTCGGAGATAATTGCAATCAAGTGTTTTTATGGGTAGAAATACCCACGCCACATCTTTTGCAGGTATTCCCACCGTGGAAACACTTCTTAAAAGTAAACTTTTGGCATGTAATTTGCGTGTACAAAAGTACAACTCACTGGGAAAAGTTTATTGTTTCTTCCTAGTAAAAAATTATAAAAAAACCACATAAACGAGTATCTTTCATAAGAAAATTTATACTAAATTTCCTATGAAAAATAATCAGAAGTCGGAATTTTTTGCATCAAATCGTGTATAAACAGTTTTTACATACAAATTATTAGAAATAAAGAAAATTAATCACTTCTTTAGCGTGTGCTTATCTACCTCGGTAACAATTCTCTTATTAAAATGTTTATAAAAAATGTGTGTACTTAAGAAATTGTTTTTATTCGAACAAATAGAAAGAAACGAAAAAAATTAGACAGAAGAAGGGAATTGTATGAGGGAAATGTGCGAGTTTCTTTTTCGCTGGAACCACTCTATTTATTGTGGCTGTCTTTATTTTTTGAGAAGGTATAAGAATGGAATAATAAATACATGATTTTCTATTTATTGATAGAGTAAATAAACGTTTATTAAAATATTTAGTGAAGTGATTTTTTAAGTGAATTGTATAATAATGTCACAACATTCTATGATTGATGTATTTTTGATATGAATTACTTGATAATCATTATTATTATGTTTCTTTTTGTATGTTCCCTGCTATTATAAATGTCCTATACAGGTTATTCTTTTTTCTTTATTTTATTTATATACGTTTTTATACAGAATGTTCATAAAATGTTACGCAGTTTGAGAACAACCCATATATAACCGATTCCTAATAAGCATCACCATCAGTGAAAATTTTATATTAATTGATATATGTATTTGTTGGACAGCTATCACTTGACAAACAATTTTGCCGCATGGCAAATACACATACACAAAAATCAAAATCAGAATCAACAATGTCAATTATTAAAAGCGCCGCTGCCTCGGGGAAAAATTTTGACAAATTATTTTGTACATTAGCAAGATTAGCAAGATAGATAATAATTTTTTCAATATAAATAAACAGGGTGGACCATTTTAATCTGTTAGGGCTAATAGCTCATTGCACCTAGTTCTCCACGTTGCTTTAATAGTCAATTTATATAACATTTAATGGCGTCAATTAATATATAGCATAAAACAAATAACACTTTTTATTCGAAAGATTTTTTCGAAAATCATTTGCTTTTGGAGGAAATACGCCTTAAAAATGTGTCATTATTGCGTTTAATCGAAAGAAAATACGCTTACCTTAGAAACATTATTTAGACAAAAACTTATCAAGGATAATAAGTGTCCTTGCTAAAAACTATCAAGCCTGTGTTAATAACTTTCAAGGTCGGGACAATTTTCAAGATTATTTGAAGATCAAGGTCAAAAGACCTGCTTGAAACTAGAATTTCAGGTCAAAATCATGGACACAGGAAAATGTTATGTATTGCCCTTGACAACTTTTGACCAAAGCATTTCTCTGTAGCCAGCGTTTTTCTTCCTAATAAATGCAATTATGGCATATTTTTAAGTCGCATTTCTTCCGAAAGTTAACGATTTTCGAAAAAATGTTTTACAAAAAAAATTTTAATTTTTTTAAGAGGATCGACTTTCTAATTTGAAGTATTATTCTATATCTTATCTTTTAGTATCTAAATTGACTATTAGAGCTAGATAGAACATTATGTGGCGGGTTCGCATCAAAACTCGTATTGGACTTTAGGCCTAATTCCGACTTTCGGTCTTTATACGACTTCATTTCCTATAATTTTAAGAATGTCATGTAAAATTTGACTAAACTATGGTCATAAAATTTACAATTAAATATTTTAGCCAATCTAAAATTTTCATAAAGATTGCATAAATACAATCCTTTATGTTTTTGCGCATGCCTTTTTATTTTCATAATAAATTTCATAAAAATATTTTGACAAAAAAGAAAATCATTATTATTAGCTTTTTAAAGGTACTTAAAATATTAACCCTGACATTAATTACATGTGAAATAGATTGACACACAAACTGACATCTCTTTAGTATTTTTATGTCATTTTCAAGCATTACATTATCCCACAGTCGACACTAGAAGAAGAATGAATGTTTGATCAGGGGATGATGGTGAGTTAAAGGAGATAATGAACGGGAACTGTACAAAATTGTAAAAATATGAGCATATATTAGATTTTTCACAGATAGCATGCTTAATATTATTTCATATTTAAAAAAATCTATATTGCAATCTTTATTATTTATTTTAATAATTTTGTAAATATTTAGCAAAATTTATTTCGTTATTAGCAAAAATGTGTGTATGTTGTATGTTGATCGAAATTATTTTAATAATACTGATATGAAACATCGGAGAAAAGTTGCCAATGTATTTGGACTCATTTCTAAAATATAATAGGACAAAAAGTGGTTTTCAACACTCAATGGTCAATCGTACCCTCGTTCCCGGCTTACCTTCTGGGAAACCACTTTCCAAGACAATGGCTATTTTTAAAACTATGTTATAAAAATTGTTTAAAGATAAGAATTGCATTTTTCATTTTCAATAGTAACTGAGTTATTTTTGTCGTTATTTATTGTACTATTTAGTAAAATCGTTTAATGGATAAAATGTGGAAATGTACGATTAGAAATGGCGACGCAGTTAGCAAAAAGTGGATCTTCAACTTAGGTAGATACCTAGTTTATAAGGCTAAAGCTTTTTCTTTTACTGGAATATAGAACTTAAATCTTGGAGCATATGAATTTTATAAGTAAATGTTTCTTTTATCGAATTCAAGCATATTATAAGTATTCGGAATTGTATGCGAGAGCATCGAGCTTCACGACGAAATTCCCAAGACAAGTCGAAGGCCATCTAATAAACCAAGAGAGGAAAGCACAGTTTTTGAGTTTTTCTTAGCGTATGGGCTAAGTGAAACCAAGCATAATATGGATCTAGTTATAAATTGGTGCTGCATGTGACCGCAGCAAGCTACAAGAGATAGGTCTAGAAATAAAAGTAACTCTTTATGTCTTAGAAGTAGGGTTTGTATTCAGCTGGCGGGTTATGTGGAAGATGATCTAACGAGTGGGCTAAGCGGACGGGCTAAGCGAGCGGCCTAAGCGGGCGATCTAAGCGGGCTGGCTAAACATAGTATTAATGAATTGTATCTAAAAGTTAATTAATATTAATAATCGCTGAACAAAAGCTTTTATCGAATAATTTGTAATTGAAACGAAGTTCACCGGGCCAGCTAGTATATTGTATATTTTTATTATGAAACCGAACCTATAGTGGACTCGGGTTGGATTCCCTGTTTCTGCGTAATTTTTTAATGTGCGTTAATTTATTAGTGCGTTGATTAAGTATACAGTATCGTCCTCATACAGTCCCTCATGTATGTGAGACTTTGATAAAAAGTATATAAAAAGTACAAAAATTGGAAACGTACATTTACATCACAAATATACATTTGGTTCCATAATTAAAATATGAAGTCCTCTTTGACAAGTGCTCTAACAAAATATCTCAAAATTGGCAAATTAGTGTTTATGCCCTCTGGGAAAATCCTCGATATTAAATGTCGAAAATAGTATTATAGACTAGTATTTTTATTATTTAAAAAAAAAAACACTTCATTAAAACAAACACATTTGTGCTTTTATTTATGTATTCCAATAATAAAAAATAAAAGAACTACCTCACAAAATAATAATTTTGAAATTTTTAATTTTAAAAAAGTATTGTATTTAAAAATATGTATTAATTTTAATATTTTTGTAATATTTTCATAAGAATTAAATGAATTGGATAAAATTCAAACCAAGTCACTGATATAAAAAAAAAATTGAAAAATTTTTTTGTGATAATCATTATTACAATATGTATGTATAATGTATGCTTTTTGTAAATGTGTAAAGTTAAAAGCGTATATAGTTAAAATAATCCAATTTGAAAACTAGGTTAACAACTTTGGTTGATCTAACAATTGTTGAGGTCCGCTGTTACATGTTGTCTATGTGTATATAGTAATATACAGGATGTTTTTCGCTATAGATTATTATTATAAAAGCAATGATCTTATCTGCTTTAAAGAAAGCCTGCTGATTAGGTCTTTACGTAAATAAAATTGAGGAAATTACCTCAATTCAGTTTCACTCGTGCTTAGAGTTAGGCAGCGATTATACTCCATTACATACATACTATACATATTTTATAGTACGTTGAGATACAGTATAACTATGCAGCCTGAACTTAAAGCCCTGTCTAAAAAAATAAAATTTTGAAATAAATAAGACAAATAATTTTCTTTATATATCGAAAATTTTAATTTGTTCAAAGGCTTTTACTGTATAATTTGCTGTTCTAATGTAGTTAAATTTTGATTTTTTTAAAGAAAAAATTGATTTAGGCTCATCCAAAACGATCTTAACCTAGAATTAGGATCAACATACATTTCAAAATATCTCTTTACAGTATCGGACTTTGAGGGTTCTAGTATCATAAAAGCTGTATTTTCAGACAGGATTAGAAAAAAATATTGGAAAAAAGGTTTGAGTTAGACCATTTTAAATTATGACAACAGAAATTTAATTGGAAAGAAAAAATTCCGTCAAAATTAATGTATTGTTATATACTTTGTTTATAGTGACCATTCAACAAAATAATAATTTATATGATACATCCTATAAAACAACTGGAACGATAACGAAAGCCCTAAAAAGATACGGTATAAATGAATAATTGAATAATGCATTCCATTCCAAAGTAAAGATGATATTTACTGCAGAAGAAAATTATAGGAGATGGTATGGGAGGCCTAGAAGTTGGGAAAGAAGTGGACATCTTATTTTCCCGTTCCATCGAATATTTTGCTTCAATAACATCAAAGATGAAATTTGGCATAACAAAAGAATGTATGGATGGCACGCATAGTCAGGACTACAATATAGCCTAGAAATTATCGCCCAAAATTGATTAAGAGAAAATTTCTCAACAAACAAATGCAAAAAATTTTTTGTATGCATAACATCAAATTTATCAAAAAACAGTAAATATCTAGATAAATCACAATACAGCCATGGACAATCACTATACAGACAAGGACATTATGACAATTGCCAGTGTCCAGTATTAGCATGTGTAACTTTTTGTAAAACTTGAAGAAAGTAAAAAGGAGAAAAAAAAATAAAACCATTTTCTAACTTGAAAAATAAAAAAAATGTTCAATCATTCTCTTAAGCCATATTTAATCGAAAATCAGATCTTTTTTGTCTGGCTACTTATAATGAATGTTACCATAAAGAAAAAAAAAGTGGGGGGAGAAATGGCTTTAGACCTTTCTCACACGATAATGTTAAGTCAATATCGATACTGATGAATATATTGATCGTCTTAGGAGTATATTAAAATAATAATATTGAAAAATTTTAGAATGGCATAGTTTTTATTAAATATCCCTCAAAAAATTTGTCGAAGGCATGGTGGGTTACCCTTTGCTTTCTTTTCCAGTCTCTTTGTTCAAATCACGACTTTAATTGATCAATTACCATTGCTGTAACCATATTTTACGGTCTATAATATTGCCCGCGTGAGTCTAATTTTTATTGAAAATCTATAAATATATTGGGTGGCACAGCGCTGTTTCAATCAATAATCATTTGAACAATATAACTGATTTGTCTGGCTCTTAATGTATTTCATTTAGGTACTCATTCTATACACTCTAAAGCAGGCTTATAACTTTATTGCGTGTCATATACTTTATTGTGTGTCTCTATCCAAGTCCGTATTGCTCATAGAGGAAGAAGCGAGACGGGTATACAATTCTTTTATCTCAGTTTCTCTAACAGGTATTAGACAGGTTGAAAAAAAATGCTATCTGTCTTACTCGTATTTTAGGTTGACTCTAGTTAGGTTGTCACTGTCTTACTCGTATTTGAAATAAGTAAGTCACGTTTGCCCATGCCTGCTCTAAAACATCCAGAGGCATCCTTATACATGCCGACAACATTTATAAAATTGTACTTATAAAACAACCTATATAACATTATATAAGTGGTTTATAGTAGGTATAGTTAGTTGGCGAGGCTTAATGGTGTAATAGTTACAAAATGTTATACAATATAAATGTGAATTATGAATGTACACTACCTCGTTCGTAATCATGTGCAAATTATAACATAAATTTATAATTGTTTAGGATGGCCGACACACTACACAACACTACACTAGCTAGACTAGTATGAATAGATCGTACTGCATATACCATATCCGTGTGTACTTTGTATGCCTCTTGGCAATGCTTTTTCCAGTGAGCTTACAATGTTTTATAATCTTGATCAAACTCATACACAGCTTAACCATAATGTAGATACAGCGCTGACGTGAATTCAGAAAACTAAAGTTTTTGAAATAAAATTATTATCAGAAGAAAAATTTTCTCCAATTAAATCTTATTATACAAACTCGTTTTGATCCTTAAGAACTTTTTAATATTCGCAGGTAAGTTTTCAAAATTTCGATCAAATTTTATTGCATTGCGGGGAATCGAATATTTTGACATCCGTTCTCAAAAGTCAAAATGGGAACGATGATCCAAATTCAAACGACTTTCCAACCAACAAATGCTTGGTCTGCTACTAATGAAAAGATTGATTGATGTTCCAAAAATTGTATATGGGTAAGTTGTGTACTTTTGGACAGTATCTATAACTTAAAATTGGTACTCTCAATGAAGGTCGGAAAGCAGTAGAGTACGTCCAAGTTACTACATAGTTTCCAAAGCCTGTCCAAAGGTGTATGCAGGCGTTGTCCTACTTTTGCAGGGGGCTTAGAAAATCTTATTTTACAAAAAAAGGTTAAATATAGGTGTTTAGGAAAAGTGAAATCACTAAAAATGCAGGAATAAATGGACTATAATTTGAATTAAACGCCAAATTTCTAGGACTTTTACTTCAGAGTAAAATGATTTTCAAATTTTTTCTAAATGGCCAAGATACGCGAACTTAATTATAATTGTTGGATGTTTGGTATCTTATAGTTATGCACTTTATCAGATACGATTACATTAATCATAACAAAAGTAAATTTGTTTCATTTAATCACTTAACTTTTCGAATAACTGTATTGTCTTAGGGTTGGGCTGGTTTTGAATAATGTTGAATCGGATTTTTGAAGAAGTTGATCGAGGCAGAAATATATTAACGATAAAATACAGAATATCGGTGAATTTCTTATAAAAGATTACACATTTTCAAATACATGCATCTATTTTGGTCTCAAAGATTTATTTGTCGATAGTTCATATTTGAATACCAATAATAGAATGATATAACTTAATCATTATTTATTTATAGCTTACCGTTATGGCTAGCCTTTTCACTTAATTATGGGTTTACTTTTCCAATTTGCATACTTGTTATGTAACATAGAGTATTCGACACGCGTGTCGTATCAAATGGTCGACATACAGACGACTAGAAATGTGTAAAGCCATATTCGGATGATTTAATGGATTATAAATTATGGTTTTATAATTGAAGAGTCTCAAGGGAAACCAATTTCACAAATTTTTAGCATTTCGTTGTTGGTTTGTACTTGTCAGCTTATCTGTATACCTATTTATTTCTGAATATAATTAGATAACTCTACATCTTCGGAGGGTTACTTACGTTGAATGATTATCATAATTATTTAAAAGTTGTTGTTGGTTGGGCAAAAAGGTACAAAATAACGTAAGTTAATTGATATATTTTGTAAAATAAATTAAAATTCTTGTTTTTAATATTTTGTGCTGTTCCTAGTAATAAATTGTAGGTGTGATTTTGATAAAAAGTATTGAAATAATTTCAGTATAATATTTAAATACAATTATATAATTTTTGTTTGTTTGAAGTAGTTTAAAATGCACTACAATTCGAAATTTTCTTTTGTAACTATTTTTTGTAAGATTTTCAATATCATTTTAGACAAATGTAATATCTTTATTACAATCAATAAACATAATTTTTTACTTAAATCAAGGAAAAAATTGAATATGGTTGATTATTTTATGGTGTTATCTGGTCAACAAATATTTGAAAGAGAGCGTAAGGAAACGATAACAGTGTAAGTTAAATTTAAAATTGTGCATTTTAATCTTTGGTGATGATTTTACTCTTAGGAATAAATTATGCGGGTAATTTTGTTAAAATATCAGTAGGTATATTTTTGACCGACTTCAAAAAAAGAGAAGCTTCTCAATTCGATTGTATATTTTTTATGCTTGTTACCAGAAGTTTCGAGTAGGTGAACCGATTTTGATGGCTCTTTTTCTATTTGAAAGCTGGTGCTTCCCGTGTGGTAAATACATAATTTTTTATTGAAAATCCAAGGTAAAAATTCAATGAGACTGGAAATTTTATGGTGTTATTTCGAAAAAAAATTACATCAAAAGAATACGTAACGCAATGACAAAAATGTAAGTTTTATTTTTTCTTTTTACTTCTGCGAATTTGGAATTGGCACGTATGATTTCATTGTAGTAAAAGCGGATATTTACAAAAAATTTATGAGATTTCCGAGTAGCATAAGTTCAATGACCTTCCTTTTAAGAAATAAGCAATACAGTGAGTGTTGTGAAACTTATTGTTTAAAAGTTTTTTTTTTTTAATTTTTGATCTAAAATTTTTTTATTTAAGGTGCATCTCCTTTCTAAAATAAATCATTCAATATTTGCCAATTAAATTAAAATATGAAGTAAAGAAAAAATATAAAGTTGTCTTTATCAGAACATTCATTATGTAACAAAAAGCATTGTTTGCAATAATGTTTTGATATGTTTTATAAAATTATTGTAATATTTTGTTCAAGAAAAGTATTCATTCTTCTATTCAAGTTAAAAATTTGAGTTGATTATTAAATGATATCGAAAATCTAGACCAAATTAGATGCCAGAAAAATATGTTAATTTTCCGTACATAATACTTTTTTTCCGAACCACGTCTTCAAAGCCCGTGCATTTGAAGATTTTGGAGTATTCAAGTATTACGTAAGCTCACTTTCAATTATTCTTGAAATCTTCGCCCCTGTATAAGTAGAAATAATAAAACTATGAAACCAAATAATAATAAAGTTTTATTTTAGAAATTCTTGATGCCTAAACATTAATAAACAAGTGAAATTTACAAAATTTAAAAGACTCTCGACAAATTTTTCGGGTACCGAACCCTAAACTCGCATTTGAAACATATCTAAGAACACTCTCCATTAAATTGGCTTTTTCCTTAAAGTCTTTTCCAAACTGAGCCGATTTGGAAGATCATTGCCAATTTTTGTTTTTTTTTCTGGTAGGGAACCCATAATTCGCACGCAAAACAGTGCTTAGAACACTCTCCACTAAATTAATTTTCAAAATCAAAATCGGTTCATCTGGTTAGGCGCTACGATGACAGACAGACACACACACACATAGCGGCCAAACTTTTAACACCCTTTTTTTTAGTTCGGAGGTTAAATATTTCTGGATCTAGTCAAAGTAAGATTATTTCAATTTTATATAAATTTTTCTATCAAAATATAAAAATAAATTGTAATTGCACCTTTAATTAACGTAAAAGAAAACATGTAGGGATGTGAATATTACAAAACTGCAGCTTAGAGTCATGTTGTGCCTCCATCCATTTATTTACCTTTTACATTGATTTTGAATTTACAAAAATGTATTTCATAGCAATAGGATCAAAGGGTTTAATTTCAGAACTGAAAATAGTATGTGGGGTGACATAGCAGTGGATATCGAAAATAACCAGAAAGAAGGATCCATAGTGTAAATATTTTCTGTTTCGGAAATTCGAAAGCCTTGGAATTCGTGCCCAAAATCACGAACATGAGCGAGTAGTTAATCCAGTCGTTAGCGTAGAAAATAGTGCTATTAGATTATTTGGTAGTGTATATTGCGCACTTATTATAGACATCTTTGTTACTATACTGATGTGAACATTTGAAAAGTAAATGTATTTTACATTTTACGCGGCGTTCGTATGTGCAATTTTAAATTGCTATATAGATACGACTTCATGTGTAACTGAAAAGTAATTACAGAATGTCATGTCACATAGTTTTTGTCACTCGCATGTGAAGAGTGTATGTTTATACAAGAGATTTTTTGTTACCACGTAGCTCAAGTTATCATAGTTTATACAAGTTAACGAAAAATTACGGAATTTTTTATATTTTAAAAGTCATTATGTTTTCGTTTGTAAAAGGGGCCACTGCGTATACCAATGTACATATATGAACGAAGTCGGTAAGTGTGATTCTCTTAAACAAGACATACTTACTCCGGTGGGATATTTTATTTTCAGAAAATTTTTATTTCCTTTTTTATAATTAGCTGCCTTTTAAACTGCTTGTTTTAAATTCAATAAAATTCTTACTACCTTAGTAACTACCTTGGTGTAAATTATTTGCATTTATTCGCACGTACTACCTTAATAACTAACTTTGTGTAAATTATTCGCATTTATTTGCATAAAATTAACTGAAATTTAGTGTGTTGCTTGAATAATCAAAATTTTGTTGGATTCACATTAACGGACGTGTAGACCATGTGTTAAAAGAAATTTGGGGGAGGGGCTACTGGGAGGTTATGTGATATCCATGATAGTGCGTTCTTGGTAGAATTTAGGAGAGGTTAGTTTTATTGCATTGTTCATTAAGAACCTGCGTAAACTGAGCGAACTCTTTCTTATTTTAGAGTAATTAAAAATCAAATTTTCATGTGTAGAGAAATCTCAATATTAACAAAGAAAATTTTATTAATTAGTTAAGTTGACTTGTCTACGTCTTAAAAAACTCTGATAGAGCCAAAAAGACAAACATAAATAAATGTATAAATATTGAATTTTTTAATATAAAAATGAGGTTCGGATTTTGCTCGTGTATTCCTTTGTTCGATATTCAATTAACCAATTTTAATACAAGATACGCGCGAAAAACATAACCACTCCTTGACAGTTGGGTAAAAGTAAGCCTTTCTTGAATTGTGAATTCCTTTTTTTCAGAATCAAAGGGAAGTACCGGAAAATGAACGTTATTGGTTCGATGTTGCTTGAGGCAGTAGTGGCATCAACGTTAGAAAAAATTTGTAAAACTTGTTTTTTGTGGTCACAAAATTTTTTTTTATCGTGCTTATGATTTACGGTCCCTTTGTGGAGGACGAATCAGGGGGTTTTATTCCTTCTCTCCTCTGTCGCCGCCTGTATTTTATTGCTTTGTTATTATTAAAGACTTACGAAATAATTATGTTACACCCAGTATATACATGTGTTGCAACCATTAATACAAATATGCATAATATACATTTACGTGTGGCAGCAATGATCTTGACGAGTGACGGGCTACAAGCGAATAACATTCACGTACGAAGCAGCAACTATGCCAGCATTAAGCGTAATAGTATTACTGTGCGATAGAACATCTAGAACAGTAGCTTATACATATACAGTGTTTCTGTATTTCGATCTAACAAAATAATGTAAACCTTCTATTTACGAATTCACACCTTATAAATGACATTTTCCCATGTGAACAAATAAATGACCAACAGATAGATATTAATAAAAAGAGCATGTAAAAGTCCAATAATGTTTTATTAACGACGAATTCGTTTTAATATTATATAAAGCTAAGAAATAAATTAAAAATATATCGAAATATTAGGTATTATGAGACTAAAGAGAGTGAATAAAAAAAATAGTTCCAAGGTAAAGAAAATTACAAATTCGTGGGAGGGTGAACGGGGGATGGGCGTTTGCTTGGGCTAAGCGGGCGGGCCAAACGTATTATAACTATTAATGAATGGAAGTAGATGGTTAATAGGCGCTGATCAAAAGTAATAATCAAATTAATTGTAGGGGTGAGCTAATATGATGAATTATTAACAAAAATAAATTTTTAATTAACCAACCAAAAATTTTCACATCAAAAAACGGGAGACTTCATTTTCAATATACCAAAAATTTTGTGGTACGTTACTTTTTAATTGTTTTTTTCTCTTCTCTCTCGATACTTTTTGCATTTCTGTGCGTTGGTAATTTTAGGTTTATTTCTTTTTTTTTTCTTACACGATGCTGTTTCCATATCTGTGCATTGGTAATTCTGAAAATTTAAAGTATTAATTTAAGGAGTCAAATACTTGGTTTATTGTTTTCTAGGTAACTTACATGTGGGATTTTGGGGTCTGTTGCACTTTTTGTGGTTTTACTTCCCCACCAACAAACAAATCATAACGTGCGATAAGGAACATAGTTCCAATATCTTGGTTAACAATGCATATAAATAAAATAATTTTTTGTTTGTTTCGTTAAAGTTGCGTGATCGGTGGGCTATGGTATTTATTACATACATGGAAAAACAGTTGTAGATGTTTTGATAAACCTGAATGCGTTGAAAATATTGTTTTACGTGAATTACTCCATCAGTGTGCGTTGTTTGTTGCTGGATGAAGTAATTTTGTGTTTGTCTCTTGATGCTGAGTTATAATATATTTGAAATAAATTCATAATTCGAACACACTGTACATTGTGATACTGTGGCGGACCATTTGAATATATTCATATACCTATATGCACACCAATATAAAATACATACAGTTATAGTTACCGTGTACGTATCCATATAGATTCGCATACTGTGCTGCTTTAAACCAATTTCAATTAAATGCATGGATACTAATGAGAAAATACCACTACACGAATATCAATTAGTTAAAAATGTTCCAACTGAATAATTAAATTTTCCTAATTGTATTATATTATATAATTCAGTTATTCTTTTATTATAATAAAAAGTGGCAACATAGTGACAAATAATTGTTGTTTGTTGTTACAATGACTGTAAAATGAAATTTTTGTTTTTGGTTTTTTATTATATACGTTTATATACATATGCACGTGTATTTGTATATTTTATTTTATAAATTATAAATGTGAAAGTAAGGATGTTTGTTTGTTTGTTTGTTACGCTTCACACAAAAAATTATGAATAGATTTGTATAAAACTTAACAATAAGTTAGCTCATATATCAGAATAACACATGAGTTATAATTTATAAAGATATATTAGAAAAAAAGAAATAAATAAAAAAATTAAATTTAATTTTACATTACCATAAATTACAGATTTCTGTAAAAATGGTCAATGTAAACATATCATAGCTATCTTTTCTGATATACTCAATGAATTATGTCTTTTTTACATTTAAAAAAATAAAAAACCGTACATATATATTACCTGTGTAAAACAATCCCTGTCATTATTTGGAGTGTTATAGAAAGGGGATAAGTGAGAGCAAGATTGGTGTAGGCTTTAACACGGTAGTCCTTATCAATCTATACTTTTAAACGAAGCGAAGCGGTTGATATCACGCTAGTATATGTATACGTTTGAAATTTACATATATTATCTATTCGGCTTTATTCATGACTTCCATGTTAAAATAGTTTATATGTGACTCTTATTCATAACAAAATTTTTAAATAGGAATGTTAAAAAATAAATAAACTTGAAGGGTTTGCTTGTATTGTCCAAATAACAGCTTTTTACTGCATGCATATGAATGTCTAGGGAGCATTCATTACTAGCGTAAGCATTATTTTGATGATTTTTGGCATCCTTTCCCCCTACGTAAGCATACATAAAATTTATCGAGCTCCTCCCTCTCCTTCTTATCTAATCAGTAGGTAAAAAAGAATTGCAAAAAATCGAGAAATTTTGTTATCTCCAATTTCGACAAAAATTAGTAAATAAGGTAATTTTGACCCAAAAAATACAATAAATGGGTGCATTTGATGACTGGTCGAATAGTTTTTGAGATACGGACTCAAATCGATCCAAATATTCTGATATCTTCTGAGAAACTGAGAAATTCTGCATCCAATCATTTAATTAATCTGATTTTTACACATTTTGAATCAAAATTACCCCATCTATTCGATTGAAACTTGTGCGAAATGAAAAAGGCAATTTTGGTTTACATATGACAACAAATGTCGAGCATTCTATTTGTAAAATGTTCAATCACATCACTTTTAGAAGAAAAATAAAACCAATATTAATATGATTGAGAGGCCGAACAAGATAATGAAGCAACTCGACTAATGCTTGCGTAATATAGTATTGAGAAAAATACAATCTTCCTAAAATATTTTTATACTCCTCTTTGATTTGTTTGAAATATGATTATTATGTAAATAGTATAAATATTTTGTGAAATTACACAATTTTTATAAGGAAATAAAAGTTCTTTTGAAATTATAATTTTCTTTTGCTTATTTTTTTTTCTTTTTCAGGTAAGTGAATAATAAATCAAGGATGATAATTTCCTTGTTTTTAAATTCCGACTGTGAGTATTTTTTTGCTATTTAAAAAACGTTTGTTAATTTAAAAATACAAAAATGCCAGCCAGATTTTAGTATATTTTAAATATTTAATTTATTTTGCTTGATTTTGGAAAATGTATTTAGTTCTATTTTCGAATTCATCATTATTTTTTACGACTTATTTATGAAATTAGACCGTAGTTAAGCTTGCGTGGTGCAACTTTATGTTCATAAAATGAATGGATATCGCAAGCTTGTGTATTGTTGGTTCGGTGTAATTTTCTGTATAGTATAGCAGTCACGGAGTCTACATAAACCCAAAAAATATATAACTCCCCATACTAACTACATACTACGCAAAGTTTTGGCCGTGATTCTTGGCTTCACAGAATGAAAACCAAACCATTGGATATTTTTCCTACTATTCTATCAAAGTTATATTGTGCAGTTTTTAAAAAATGCCCATAACTAAGTAATATTGACATTTAGTTATTTGTGCTTGGATTGGATAGGGGAGTAAAATTTTGAGGAAATATTATTGCAACAACTTTCGTTTGAAACTCTTTTTCAAAATGTCTATCTTTACGTAATCGAAGATGAAAAATTCACCAGGGCATCCAACAATCTGGCCTAGTATTGCATACTTTTTTTTTTCTTTAGCTGCAATTCTTTCCATCCTCATTTGACTACCGGAAGAGCGATTTTTGAGGGAGTTGAAAGAGAAACAAATTTTGATGATTTGCTAGTATATGAATAAATCATAAATATTCTCTGAATTTGAAATTTTGTTTTAATATCAGAAATTCTCAATAATTATATTGGATAATTTATTAGATAGTTTTTGCTTTTCAAATATTTTTTAATCTTCTCAATTTCTTATATTTTTAATAAGTCTGAAAATTTAAATTGATCAGCTGTTGCCAACTTATCAACATTTGATGTCAGTTAGATGTTTTCGCTCTGATTATTTCTTGGGCAGTCACTGCCGATCAATATCACAAGAATGAATTAATGAAAAATATTTTTACACAATAGAAAAGGAAAAAAATATATACAAAGGAATAAATAATAAAAACAATTAACATAAAATGTGCAAAGAATAATTTATAAAAAAAAAAAAAGGAATCCTTATATGAAGTGCTTTTACTTTGGCTGGTGACTACTATGAGATGCTATGTATTCAATGAATATTTAAATTTTTTAAATGAGATGGCAAAACAATTCATTTATTCATAATATATCTGGTTATGTTGTCTGTTGCTTGCTCTATATACGGCTGGCACTACATACGCCACTAAAGCACTACGCTTGAAAACTAGTACAACTTGTATACGTTAAGTAGTAAGTATAAAAAAGGCAACCGCATCACAGCTTATGGTTAATTAAATCTGTGTAGGTGTTAAAAATGATTTGAAAACATAAATAATATATTTATGAATACTCTGGTACTGTACACACTTATGTGCATCGTTTCACATGCATGTTAATGATAAAATCAATTGAATGTAATGCCATTCTCTCTGTTTAAAATTATCTCATATATTTCTTCTCTATAAATATTATCAAAGATAATAAATGAGAGCTTTAGAATATTTCGAAATAAATTTCGATTTTAGAAATACGTATTTCGACTACCAAATAGTCATCATCAGTATGAATATGCTAATCGTAATAACTCTTATTGTTTATGTTAGTCGTTGCTAATTTATTTTAAATGTCATAATCAGGTGATAAAAATACTCCAATATCATTGGCCCATAAGGATCATGCTCTTTGGCCAAGTACTAGTCATCTATACGAAGCCGATTTTCCGACGTCACTGACATCACAATTTGACAGATACTTAGAACACTATAAATTGTAGGTACGTGAAACTATCAATGTACAGTCCGCGACCAAATTTGCAACGATTAACATACAGCTAATTCTTACTGAGTCGAAATACTCTATCTCTAATAACATTTTCATAATGTCCTTAATTTTGGAATATTCGTTTACTGAAAATAGATGGTTTTAGTTGGTTATGCAAACGTCTAGTCCAGGAAAGAAAATATTAACTTTACAATCCTCTTCACTTGACGTTTCATAAAACGCGGTTTCAAAGTAAAAAAGTAAATAAATTATCTCTAATTTTATTATGTTTTCAAAGGAGCCTAATTTTGTTGGAGGGGAAATTGCCCCGGTAAGGATGCCTTTGGCCCTTACTCTCTTTTTCTTTTTGATAGTTTTTAGATATTTTTAGCCTGATAATAAATAATATTTAAGAATATTATTAAATTATTCGATTGTCACAAACGACATGTATAAAAATGACTAACTTATAGTAAATAAGTATAACGTGACATAATGACAAGAAATAATTTGTCGTATGTCGTTCATATTCATATAGTTACAGATAATATTGTTATTCATGCAAAACTTTATGAGTTAAATGACAGATAATTTATAATCATCAAAAAGTTATTAAAATATTGAATGCATTCAAAATATGTAATCATCTAATAATTGTACATCATCACCTGTATAACCATCATCATAATAAACTTTACGACACATTTTACATACGCTTACGATTTTATATGTTACTACTAGTTTAAAACAACTTTAATTTACTACATCAAAGTTTCTGTATGTTAATAGCCCCAATTTAATGGTGTGGCAACTATAATTATTAGAAATTCGAATGTAAAGTGGATGTGTGTAAATGTATGAATAAAACTATTGTTTGTCATTGATATCTAATCGCAGAAACGGAGCAATGAAGTTCGAATAATTTACAAAGGAAGGCGGATTAGAATGCAGTTTTCGTCATTCAATTCGTTAGAGCGTCAGGAAATTTTACCACTTAAATTGATTTATAAGAAATGATATGCAATTAGCATAAATAATATGCCTTTTATAATTGCATTTTAAATTAACCGTAAATATACCAAATTCACAATTCCGTTAATAGTGACGAAAGTGATTCCAAACATGTTACTCGGGGGTTTTTGGTTTTTAAAAATATCTTTACTATTGTTTCTGTACATTTATTGAATGGTTTTTGCAAATTTCGAAATTTGATTACAACTAGCATAACCATATTCAAGCTTTTATACGATATAAATAGTAACCATATTGTATTTATAAACGTAATATATATTAGTTTTGTAATGTATGAATAAAATAAATACATTATAGTCTAAACACCAGTTATATTAAAGGTTGTTCGTGAATTTCCGGAAACAGTTCCAATTTTAATTTAAAAACTTTTTTTGTTTTTTATGTTTATTATTTAAAAAGTTAGAAACATTCGACTTGGGGAATGCAAAGTTTTGGGCTTTTTCTGTCTAAAAAAAAAATGATTATGATTATCTATACAAAAGACTAAAATTAAGTACTGAGAATCATTTCAAAGAATGTAGAATTTTCTTTAAAAAAATATATCCAGCTGCCAAAATCTTTTTTATGCTTGTAAATGTACTGCTTTTTGCATAAATACTTAACGAATCCGACAAACAGTATAAAATGTGTACCAAGTTAAAAGAGATGGGAATGTATATACCACATGTATACCAAATTAAGTTTTTTTAAACTTTTCGTCCCCCCTTAATTCGAATGTTTTTTATTTAAACTGATATCCAAAAAAATCGGTGAAGTTATAAGGACTGCGGACAGAAATGATAACTTAAAACTTCACGTATTTTGAATTTTCATACTGATTATTATATTAAAAATTAATATTTCATAATTCTTGTGTTACATTTATCAGTAATATTATTAACATTAATCTAATAGTATGTGACAAGGAAGACCAATTTAATTTTTTGTTTTTGTATTTAGTTAGATTAAATGTAAATATGTGATAAATTAAATGAAATCTAGGTATCATCATGCTAGGTATGTATAGCTAAAGATATACATACCTAGCATGATGATAATGATACCAAAAATCATCTAACGCGATCATTTCACTTCGAAAAATTTCGACAAACTCCGAATTGTTCTTGAGAATTCCGAGGTGAGACTCATTACCAATGTATATTGAATATACTATAAATAATTACATACATAAAATGTATTCTTGTATGTTATAATGATAACTATGTACCAATAATTATAATTGCCTTATAAATATATTATATTTATAAATATATCTATTTTGTGTATATACAACAATTGTATGATAATTTTAATTATGGCAAATTAATATAACGATTAATGTGATATATCCAAATGGCTGAATTATAATGAGTTAGTTAAATACGTATATTACCAATTCTAAATACATAATTACTATGTGCAAATATTGCATAAATGTCCGTTTATTTATAATATTAGTTGTAAACAATGTTTTACGTGTAGGTTACAGTTTGCAGACTGGCCTTGCTTACGGAAGAGAAAATCATGTTCATTTTATGCGTTAAGCCATTTATGAAAGTTAGCAAATGTGTAAAATAAATAAATAAAAGATAGAAAATAACTTCCCCAAATGGGACTTTGTATATATTGCTGAAATTTGTTTGTCCATTTATTTATATTTGTCCTCCCAAAATTATCGTTTTGCTATCCTTTAATTGAAAGCACAATTAAACATCTACACCCCAGAATCAAATTTTTGTAAAATGCAGATGACATTCTTTTTGGGGGACAAACTTGGACAAACCGTTGCCTAACGAATGGCATTTGCTTTTTTGTGGAAATTCGCCTCTTTTATTGCTGAAGTATATTTTAATTTCTTCATAATTTTAAATTGAATATCTATGATATTTGGTTTCCTTCGGTTACAAAAGTACAACCTGTTAATGTTATTGAATAGTTTTTTTAAAAGCTGTTGTCTACGTACAATAATGTAAAAATATTTTGGACTATATTTATAATAAGCTTGCATTACAACTTTATTACACATACATTGTCAGCAAGTGCGTTGCTTTTATCTCTAATACATGTCGCGGAGATATTGTCGTAAAAAATAAAGTGTATTCTCATGATATAGTCTTTTTTCTCTCTTCAACTATCTATACTCTAACTATAGACGTTTCTGTTCAACAATAAAATTCAATAACTTTGAGTAATTATATCTCAGTAATTAAACGGTTTTTTTTTTAAACAGGAACAAATACATCAATGTTCAGCTAGTTTAAAAAAAAAATCTTAAATCTACTTTGCGATTTCCGAAGAAAATGGAGTGTATATTATTGACAAATGGTAAGTAATCAGGTGGTCTAGATTGGAACTACTGAAAAATCAGTCCACTTCCTGTACAATAGTACTTTATCTTCAGTTGGCGGGATTTATTTAATTTGAATTTGAATATTTTTATTGGCATTAAAAAATGATAAGTACAAGTATTGCTATCTGGTAGTCGTAATTGTAACTACTGAATTCGGATCTACTTTTGATTTTAATTAGTACCAATTATTATCGCCAGTTGGCGATTTGCAACATCCAGTTATCAAAAGTAAATAATATACTTATCTTAAAAAATTATGCTTTTAAAATTAAGGTTGTATTCATATTTTACTTATTTATGAATTTCTATCGCTTCCACCAAAAGTTGTCATTGGGTTCATCAAAAAAAGTTTTGAATCAGAGACTTATTTTTATCAGTTAAGTTTTTCCAATAGCATTTAATTGAAATGTAGTCGTAAGTAATCTTATGGATAAAAAAAGTTATTACTCATTAATAAACTGAAAACAGTCAAGATAAAAATGTAGAAGGTCATTTCGATTGTTACACGGTAAAAGTGTAAATATACTGGCAAATTTTCTGAAAAACATAAATATTTTATTACACCCAGAATGTAATCAGTCCAGGCAATAGCAATTATTAAATACAACTTTCTTTTGGAACAGCCCGTATATTTGAACACAAAACAATAATTCATAAATGAAAAAAAATCACATAGAAAACAAAAATAATAAAAATATATAAATTTAAAAATTGTTCAACTAATTCGGATACATGGGCTATGTAGTAATTAATAGACGTAAAATTATTATTATATAACGATAGAGCATAAAATATAACAGTATTATGTATGTTGTATGTAATTTAGAGAAAATTGAAGTAGATACAAAACAATTCTCTCACTAGGAAACATCCATTAACTCTGTACACATCATTGATACAAAATAATAACAATATAATAACTAAAATATATAGTTTGTATATTACATGAAATAGCTCTGATAAAAAACTCCTATTTACTCTTTCCCCTTATTTGATATTTATACCATGTATATGAAATATACCAAGGTATACTAAGTTTATTCCCAAGTTTGTAACGCTTAAAAATATTGATGCTTTGAACAAAATTTTGGTATAGGTGTTCATGAAATCACCTAATTAGTCCATTTCCGTTTGTCTGTCTGTCGTCTGCCGTCTGTCCGTCTGTCCGTCTGTCATCACGAATTCACGAAAACAAAAAGAGATATTAAGCTGAAATTTTTATAGCGTGCTGAGGACGTAAAAAGTGAGCTCGAGTTCGTAAATGAGCAACATAGATCAACTGGGTCTTGGGTCCGTAGAACCCATCTTGTAAACCGTTAGAGACAGAACAAAAGTTCACACGTAAAAAATGTTCCTTTTAAAAAAATAAAAAACTAGTGTTTGAAACATTTTTTCGTAAACATCACTGTTTACCCACGGAGAAGCTATTTAGGTGAAAATTGTATAGTATGTATTATAAAGAAATATCAGTTATGTATGTGTGACAAATGTGTTTGTGTAATGTGATAGAGTAATCAACACTGTCTATACATGGCATTTCAGCAATCAACTCAGTCAATTGTTTGTTTTCACTTGTTATTTCCATATTCAACGTGTTTGAAAAGTAATTAGAATGAATAATAAAAATTTCTAATACCTGTATTATATTGATACCTTGCAAAGAGAACACGCGAAAACTTTGTTATTTTACGATTGACATAAAATTTAGAAAATATCTTAGATTAACTTATTATAAAAAAATAAAAAACATTGCCAATCAATCCAAAAACAAAGCACGTTCTTACGTTATTTTAAAATCAAAGTTGTATTTATCTCACACGGTTACCTTCACAGTATACAATGGTGAACGGGTGAATGATTCGGTTGGTATCTTAGGTTAGGTTAAGTTATATTGGCTTTCCATGAAGGACACACTTAGGCTATAGAGCCCATTGTGATACCATATATGTGTTTTACTACCTTTCCGCTAATTTCAGTTATCAGCTCCTCAATTCACCACTCAATTCAATTGGGTCAAGTTCACCTTATAAACTGAATTTTATCCAGTTACAAAACATACAATTTTTTTGCAATTTTTTAAAGAGTACCCCTCAGAAAAAATTGAAAAAATCGAAAAAAATTTTTGTTGCAGAGTTCAATAAAATTCAATTTAGAAATTTTGAAACGAAAAATTCAAAAATCCTGCGTATTTAACGATTGGTGGAATAGTTTCTGAGAAAACCGATATCTATGATCGATTTCTGGAGTTAAATCGAAAATAAATCGCCCAATCGTTAAATGAGTACGATTTTTGAATTTTTGGGGTCAACTTCACCTTATTTGATCCAAAAATTTCAAAAATCCTACTTATTTGACGATTGGTCGAATAGTTTCTGAAAAAACCGATATCTCAGATCGATTTCTGGAGTTAAATCGAAAATAACTCGCCCAATCGTTAAATGAGTACAATTTTTGGGGTCAATTTCACCTTATAAACTGAATTTTATTGAATTACGAGACACAAAATTTTTTTCAATTTTGTTGAAATTTTTTAAAGGGTTTTTTTCCTTAAAAAAAATCAAAAAAATCGCGAAAAATTTTTGGTTGCAGAATTTGATAAAATTAAGTTAGTAAGGTTAATTTGACCCTAAAATTTCAAAAATCGTACTGATTTAACGATTGGTCGAATAGTTTCTGACAATATCGATTTCTGGAGTTAAATATTTTCAGAGGCTGAGTGCACCTCCTTCATACATATACCATGCACTACACCAGCCCGTCACAACTATTAATCAAACTAATTATTGTTATGACGGCGGGAATCGAACCCACTACGCTAGGCATACCACGAACGGTTACTCCTTAACCAACTAAGCTACAAGGGTTGACTTCTTGTTTCTATCTTAGAGTCTAGAAAATGCTGGCTTGAATCATAACAATTATTTAAAGCTTATAATTATAAGTAAATTATTAAATTTGTATTATTATTTTTTATTGATTTCTAGTAGCCCAATTTATATATATAACCTAATATGAATAGCCCAATATGAATGTTGTACGAACTATAGAAAATATTTCATACTAAAACACAATGAACACGGTCTGATTTAGCCGCACTAGTTTGTAAGCTCTCCAAAATTTTATTAAATTTGAACATTTTTTCTTTATTTGGTGAATATTCACGTTGTTTTCATTTTATTATAATTTTTTTGTTTGAGGTATTCTTAGTCAGTATAATCTCAACATATATGCAACAATATACTTGGACCTTTTCTCTTTAAAAAATAAATGATTCTGTGATGGAATTTTACAAAAGTTCCTTGAAATGTTCATCAATACATTGCCCTGGCGCTCGTACTATCTTAATACCTCCTAACGAGACAATATTTACTTTCATTTTATCTAAAAGTCCTTCGTTAAAGAATTTTTTGCTGGATTGTTAAAAATAGCACTATAACAGTAACAAATATTGTCCATTGGGAAACATACTAATCACTAACTGATAATAGTATTTTACATACATCTAGACATCACCGGAATCCTGCGACACAGCACATGAATATGCTTTGTATCAGTTAAATAAAATATAATTTGCTCCAAAACTTGCTAGATAAGTTTTCGTGAAATTTAAAGTTGAACTTTTTTTGTATTATAGACTTCATGAAAGATGCTTAAAACTTTCCAATGCCGCGGCAAATATTAATCGCGGCAAATAGATAGGCCAACGGGTGTCTTTCTGTGCACATAAGATATTTATATATTCTTAAATCTAAACAATTTAGCTTGATCTGTAAATATACTTTTCATCCATCTTGTATATATTTAGTTATACTTGTGTATGTGTTTTGTGTATATATGAATTTATAAGTGAAATGAAATGTAGTACACGTTTATATGAATGAGTTTTATGGATTGAAAAACAGAACGACACGGAAGTCGCATTTCCTATTCCAATGTTAAATTTTATGTTTAATGCGTCTCATAGATAACTTTATACATTATACCTATACATTCACATACAATATACACATCAGTTTATACATATCATCATATTCAATAATAGTTGGTAACATTGAATAAATGTAGATATATTGATGCGAATGTTGGTACTGCTACTAATACTACTAACAATTCAAATATTTTAGTGATTCGAGATGAATACATCACATTCACATCACAAACACATTTATATATGCATTTAACGATTTCGTATGTGAGTATCAAAATTATATCCCTGTATGGTAACGAAAAACAAATTCTTAAGATATATGCTCGCCGTTTTTTTATTTACCTCCGAAACCGTAAAGAATTCATAATTTTGCCTATCTGAACATAAATTCTATAAAAATCCGAATAATATTTTTCAAAAAAATATTTTTCTCTAATTTTTGGAGATTATAAATGAGAAAATCAAAACTGTTCATCATGTAGAATTCGATTAAATTAATGTCGTTGAATGAAATTTAGATTTTTTCCCCGAATTTCCTAGATAGGGTAACCAGTACTCATTATTCCCAAGCTTCCATGTAGTCATCATCAATGTGAACTAGCTATTCCTAATTTCTCTTATAGTGTATGTTACTCGTTGCTTTTTTGATGACGACTTGTACCTACGTTGCTAATTCATATCGATGATGACCAGATGGTATTGGATGGAAAAATCGAAATTTAATACGAAATGTCCTTCAGTTTTCATTTAATGTTATTAATAATATCATTGAACATACTTTTACCCGATTGTCAAGGAGTGGATATGTTTTTCGCGCGTATCTTGTATGCATTGTATGTATGTATATATGTATGTATTATTTGTCTGTAAATTTCTTAATTATCTCGTATTTTCCAAAAGGCTCAATGGATTTCCACATGTAATTCATCATATTTGTCCCAAAAACCCAAGTGATCTAACAAAAAACAAAACAAAATGGCTTATTTTTGAAGTGAAATAGTTATACGTTAGTAAAAAAATTTACAAAAGCAATAATAAATTGGTATAAAAGTTTTAATATAGTATAATATGAGAGTTTTTTAGTGCTGGGATAGTGTTAAGTAAAATAAATAATTAAAAATGCAAAAAACTTGACTGCTGAATGTGTCATATGAATAAATTTTGCTACTGACGATGAATGCGTTGCAATCGCAATATCGATATTTAGCGACATGTAAGTCTGTCGTATGTTTTTAATTGTATTTGTAAATAGAATTTCTTAATATACTCGAAGTCAACAAAAATTCATCCTTATATTTTGACTATCTTTATCTTCGCTTATATTTGTGCAATGCTGAATAACTATTTTTATGTTACACACTTAGCCTTATGGATTTGATAACTGTCATGTTAATCTTGGTCTAGAAACCTTGCGAGATCATTGATTGCATTAGATAACAAATCCACAATTTTTTCTTTTTTTCAAGATTACAATACAATAACCCGATTTAATATAAGCTTCAGATCTATATTTGGCCTATTTTGACCAAAATATGTGGCCCATTTATTAACTCGTTTTATCCAGACTTATCTTAATTCATGATGCAGACGCTGATTTTGCTTGCAATTAAAGTCTGGCAGTTTTGTAGCACTTTGTATTTATGTGATCAATCCATTGAGCATTGAAATCAAATAAGAATTTAATGTTTCATTTTTATTTTTACTTTATTTTATTTATTTATATGGAAAATGTTACTCGAAGAGGTAGATATGAATAGATGGAAGTTGTTTTCTAGGTACCAACCTGTGTGTATGTATATGTATATATATGTGTTTGTGAATACGTCTGGATATGGCGGTATATCTTCTTACAAGATGATATTTATGAGGTATTTCATATACGGAATATTGCATTTCTTCACAAATCATTTATTATTACTTATTTTTGTTTTTCAAGGGTTTTTGTTCTTAAATTGTTTTTATTTTGTTCAATTATTAATGTATCATACTGATACCTACGTTTTGAAATTGTGGTAACGTTGTATAACGAGTCTCATATTTCTGAAATGATGGCATTTTATTTATTAAGTACTAGATTGATACCCGCCCGCTTCATTGGGCTTAAAAATAAAATATTCCGCTTTATAGCCTCCACCCTCTCTTGATATGCAGTTTTCAATTTTGTTAAATGTAAAATAGTCACAATTCATTAAGTATATCAGATAGTTGGCCATGATTTGTTTGACATTTACTATTTTAAATTTTTACTGAATTCTTTAATTTATGGTTCAAAATGATTATCATAGAGCTGATTTATAACCATCATTTTGAACCATAAATTAAAGATTTCTATAAAAAATTTAAAAAATTAAATTAAATTTTTTTGTTTTTAATATATCTTTATAAATTATAGTTCATGTGTTATTCTGACATATCAGCTATATTGCTGTGTAGTTTCATTAAAAACCATTCGCTAGTTTTATCGTGAAAGCGTAACAAACAAACAAACAAACAAACAAACATGTTTACTTTTACATTTATAATATATAGGGAGGGGATAATCTTTTGAACGTAAAATAGGGTATTTCATGATTAGGTGGTATTTATAGAGATATTAAAATTTTTTTACTCTTAACTGTGTATTTTTTCAACAAATATTATTTTAAAATTTCCGAATTTAATAAACCATCAACACATAATGATTTTTATTTACTAGAGCTGGTTCATGGAGAGTTAAGGTATTTTGAGATACCTTAAGTTTAAAATATAAAACGATTCCATAAATTAAAAATATATAATCAACCGTTTATACATCTTTTGTGAAAATTCATATCAATTCTCTGTACAGTTTATAACAAAAGATATGAATTTTTATTAATCTTTACATATATAAATGAACCCCTATTTCTCCTGATCACGCTATAACTTGAGAGCGGATGGAAAAATTTCGCTAATTCTTTTTTTGTTGTGTTAATTATTGTCAGGAAAAGGTTCTTATGAAAGAAAAGACTGCGGGAAAAAGTTCAGCGGAACTAATACATTATATCTTTTTATTTATTTATGTATTTTTATTTGCGCTTCCACCATATTTATCTAAAATTGTACAGGTATTTGAATAGTATTGAGATAGTATTTATTAAGCATATTATAACCATGAATGATTTTGCACTGCATGTAAATTTAGTTTAGTAATCGCTGATCAATAGTCACAATTAAATTAATTGTGGGTGAAAAAGTTCACTGGGCATTCTTGTGGTAAATAAAATTTTTAATTTTGGAATTCGTTTACTATTTTACACGTACGTATATTAGAACTCGGGATACCTTAACTGTCCTTTGAACAATGAAATTTTATGAATTTGATAAATTAAACCTCAAGGTGCTTGACGACTCTCGGATTCCATATTTCCTGAAATGGCTTTTAGTATAGAAATTCATTTGACTGAAATAACAACCCTCGAAATGTATCGGTGAATGTCATAGATGCATGGACGTGGCACTTATTATTATTTGGCTCGTGTGGGAAAAATGTCATTTGTACAAAATAGCGTAACTTTTGTACTTCAAATAAAACCGTAGTTGTTTTTTGTGCCACGTCACTTCGTGTTTTGATCTCATTGAATGAGTTGTTGAGTTAAAATCCCCATTTACGATTGAAATGGATTTGGAACGATTTAGAACGCTTTGAAAACTCAATTTTTACCACACATTGATCATCTCAATGTTTTAATTTTTATTTAGGACCAAAAGTTTTACATCTTATATTTTTTGTCGATCTGTTAAGGGTACAAATACACTTTTAAAAATAATTTAAATATAAAATTAATATAGTGGAACTTTAAGGAGGTTTTTTCGTTTCGAGGAAGTGTGCATTGACTGGAAGTAAATTATGCACTTTCTTTTAGATTAACATTGTTTTTGAAAGGACCTACTTAATTCAATAAGTATTTGACTTCCTTAAAATTAAAGTATAGCTCATCACTCCATCTAATCGATAACTGGTACCTAGTATAATTTAAAAAAAACTTGGTAGGGTTTTCTTTCTCGTAAGACTGTTAACAAATGTCAAAATTTTTGAACAATTTTCAAACACAGTAAGGTACGATTGAAACTTCACTATACGATAGATAAAGACGTGAACTATTATAAAAAAATTATTTTCCCTTGTAATCTAATATTTTTCATTAAATAACTCACGCCATGCATATTTTAACATGTTAACATGTTTTGATTAAATCGTTTTTGCATGTCCTGGTGGAATTTTGTAATTGGCTTTAAACTTACTTCCCGATAAACTAAACACTTGAAATTGGACCATAGATCAGAAGTAGATGACAATTCATGAAAATGTGAGAAAAAGAAGAAAAACAAAAATGAGGAAAATACGATTTAAAAACGCTTAAAGGGGTTGGATGGAATTTTATAATTGATTGAAACTAATTTTCCCATGAGCTAGTGACTTGAAATTTGGACCATAGCTTAGAAGTGGATGACAAAGCAATCACATAATATACCATGTTTTTATGACGGACTAAAAAGTATAAAATAATTTTACTTTTAATTGCTATTAAAAATACTTGTTAATTGGAAACGAAAATAAGGCGTTTCATAATAAAAAATCTGCTCCTACTTTTTCAACATTATTTCAACAACGATTTCTACTAATTACATGCCCCCCGTGTTTTTCGTTTCCAATCTCACAAGTATTTTAATATTTATCTAAAGTTTAAAATTATTTTATACTTTTTAATCCGTTATAAAAACATGGTACATTAAAAATTCTTTTTATTTTATTATATTTTTTTATTGAAAAATAAAACCATTTATGTGAAATATTATGACAATTTTAATACAATGATATATTTATCACATTAAAGAATATCAAGACTTCACATAGTAATAATCTTATTATTGGAACAGTTTACAGTAATAATAAGCATGCAGCAACACTACCACTGTTTTAGTGTTGTACTAGGAACTAGTAGTTGAGTTAGTTCAGTTCAGCATTGAAAGCGTTTAAATTTTTAATGAAGTCAATTGTAATAATATGTAAATTATTTTGAATGTACAACACTTTAAAATTTAAATACCCATTTAATGCAAAACCATTTAAAGTAATTTGAATACATGTATATATAACATTTATTATGCATTATATAATTTATAAATATAGGGTGTTTCGTAATTCGATACAAGGATTGAAGAATGTTATAATAGGACTTATTGGCAACATAATCGGGAGTCGAATATATACGGTGTTCTAGTTAGCGAAATTTTTACGCCTTGCATCCGTACACTAAGCAGAAATTAAAATAATTACAACCTCGACACGATGTTGGCCGCCGTTTCATATTGAAATAAAGTAAAAATACTTTCTAGCAATTTCTTGATGATTGATTACAACAGAATGGGATTGAATTCATTGATACAAAATTACAGAAGTAAAATAAACTAAAATAAACTAATTTTATTGATGGTAAATAAAATTGTACTTACTTAGAATATATAATCGTGTAAATAAAGCGAATCGACGAATTAAAAGAACATTTCTTTGCGCTTGCTTCAAATAAACGATTTGGTTAATACGAGCATATATCTGTGACGTCTAGCCAATGTGCGGTTGTGCCAACTTCATAAAGATTATTGTTACCAATTTACACGGAATTTGGCATAATGTAACGTATTATATGGATATAAATTTAAAGGTAAATTAAATAGAAAAAATAACTTCAGTAGGTCACGTTAAACATCATTCAAATTGAAACTCCGAGTCGAAAATTGAAGGCTACATTGATCCATTTGATTAATTCATTTATACTCTTATAATTTTTGTTTATTTTAATTTTTTTAATTTGCTTATTTAAAAATTATGTTCAGTATGGACAGATCGTTGCGTTGGTAAGATCCTATGTTTTTACTTATTTTTGAACATAGCTCCATTCGCCATATTTGCTTTTGCGACGACGTTGTGGCAACTTCATATCGGTTGAACGTTTTGGCCAAATAATTTACTTTTGTCAAATAGTTTATGAGCTAGCCACTCTTTTAAAATTCAATACATGCCTCAAATCATTGCACAGTTGATACGGTATTTTTGGTCAAAAAAAAAAAAAAAAGGAAAAAGTTGAAAAATGTTCTCACTCGAACACTTTATATTTTCGATTTCGACTTTATAGGTCAAATACATTGCAAATAGGCCCCAGCATAACCATTTTCTGTCTTTGTATCAAATTTCCTAACACTCTGTATATGTGTATAAACATGTGTTGTAAAATTTTGGTACTTGTACAACTTAATTATAATTTAACAACTACAGTGACTGAAAATTTAAAATCAACACTTATATAACATTTAGACAGTATGTCTCAGGATCTAATTATTGAAGGAAACTACGATTATTCAAAGCAGACCCGATGCATACTGACGTTATCTCAATTCTTCTAATCACAAAATTTGAACAGATTCTTTTCGCTGGAAAATTTTAATCTCTTTGACTCATTCCCACTATAGCATTTTCCTTTTGGCTTCAGAAATCTTATTATGCTTTTAATTTTCTACATATTGGTATTTTAGGCACGCAAAGTATTTTATTAGAACGTCAAAATAGGTCGTTCTTCTCATCTTAATAAGCCGCTGAATTTTTCAAAACTTTAATGCTTGTCTTACATTTCATTTAAATAATGCTCTTTTGTAAGTTATATTTTTATACCATGCATATATGAAATATACATAGTATATTAAGCTTAGTCCCAAGTTTGTAACGCTTAAAAATAATGATGCTAGGAAAAAAATTTTGTCATAGGTGTTCATAGAATCACCTAATTAGTCCATTTCCGGTTGTCCGTCCGTCCGTCCGTCCGTCCGTCCGTCCGTCTGTGGACACGATAACTCAAAAACGAAAAAAGATATCGAGCTGAAATTTTTACAGCGTGCTTAGGACGTAAAAAGTGAGGTCAAGTTCGTAAATGAGCATCATAGGTCAATTGGGTCTTGGGTCCGTAGGACCCATCTTGTAAACCGTTAGAGATAGAACAAAAGTTTAAATATAAAAAATGTACCTTATCAAAAATTAAACAACTTTTGCTTGAAACATTTTTTCGTAAACATCACTGTTTACCCGTGAGGGCGCCAATTAGGCGGAAATTTTATCATATGTGTACAAACTATACACTAAATGTCGGTCGGTAATGCAGAAACCTATAAAGTCATTTACATATGTACTATACTTTATTAGTTATGTATGTGTCACATGTTTGTATGTGTTATGTGATAAAGAAATCAACACTGACTATGCATGGTATTTCAACAATTAACTCAGTCAATTGTTTGTTTTCACTTGTCACTTTTAATTTTTGTCTAAAATTTATTTATTTATTTATATCTAATAGTTTTAAAAGCGTTTTAAGTTTTATTAATTTTACTCAACATTGCAAATTTGGCAAAGGGTCATACTTTATTTGTAAACATAATTAGGGCGTTTCGTCTCTACCGAATCCTTTTAAAATTTTCACTATTGTTCACATAGAGTGATGGGGGGGGGGGTCATTAATCTAGGAATTTTATTTTTAGTGAAATAAATTTTTAATAGAAGATTGAATAGAAGAACAGGAGATTCTTATCATACTAAATTCGATCAAACAAAGCTTAGTTTTATTTTCCATGTGAGCTTGGAAATATTCACTCCAATTACACAAGACTTCAAAAAAAATTTTTTTGTCAGCTGCATGAGATATTTTTACTAAATTATATGTTTTAAAATGCGCTGATTGGCAAAAGCACTCGTTTATTAAAAATTATACAGTAGCCTGCAATCATAGTGACATCCCATCTTCCTTGGTACCGTCTCTCGATATCGCGGGCATCCTGGTGAAACCGCTCCCCCTGTTCTTCACAGTAAGCTCCCATATTTTCAGGAAAATATTCTATGTGGGAGTGTAAATAATGGACCTTCAGGCTTATCTTGCAGCCTTGAGCTTCGTATGCTGCTAGCTGAACAATGGTTTTGTAGTCAGGATCCTTAGTATTTCCCAAAAACTTTCGCACTACATCCTTGAAAGATACCCAAGCTTCTTTCTCTGTTACCAAGCTGGAGCATTCAATTTTCAACCGATTTTTCTCAAACTCGGTACATAGGTTTCGTTTCGTCATAATTCCAGATGATTTTTTCATTTTTTCCCTAGGCCTTTTTTAAGGTTTTTTTTTGGGTTTGGCCCTTTAGGCCAAAACAGAATTTTTGAGGCTTTCTCAAAAACGGCTCTAACGATTTCGATTAAACTTGGCACACACCCTAGGGAAAACCTTTCCAAATACAGAAAAATGGGATTTTCTAGGGAGGGGTTGAGGGGCAGCAGTGAAACCCCGTATCAGGGCTTATATCAACAATGTCCTAGGATATAATTCCCTTCTGGGATCCCTCCCCCTGGAGCCGTGGAGCTGTAGGGGATGAAATCGTCAAAAGTGGTCGAATCAACCCTACCCAAAATTGATTAAATATTATTTAAAATGTCTTTTTAAGTAACTTTTGTAACTTGGTTTTTTTTGCTCAACCTCACCCTTACCAAACTACATCCTTCTAAATATTATATTAAATCCAATTAATACCAAAGCCTTTCCTTGTTTTTAAATAATTCTTGCAATTGGCTGCTTTCAATAAAAATATTACAAGAATAATATATCAATTTTATAATATAATAAAGTCTTAACGAAGTCTAACGGAACGTTTAACTTGAATATTTAAAAATGACTTTAACATTCATAAAATATTTTTGTTTTTACAGTTTCACTCTGTATATTTAAATACAATACAATGTTAAAATAATGTACAAGCCATTAAATGTCCAAATGTTAAATATTATGAAAATTTAGATTGTTTTAAGTTTGTTTGATATAATTTTGAAGTGTGAAATGTACAATAGAAGTTTTATTATTTAACATAATTATTATTGTCATGAAAAATAAATTATCAAAAATCCGGATTAAATTTGCATTTCTTATTTGCATGTTGGTAATTATATTGATATTTTCGACAAGTGAAAGCTGAATTTTTTTTTGTTAGTGAAAAATATCTGCAATTACAATTGCAGAGATTATGCGATTGCATACCTAACATTTCTGAATATAACTAAAATTTTTTTTATAACTGTCTTTCCAAAATTGGAAATAATCTATCTTTAACAAAGACCAATCAAGATCTAATAGACATTGATCATTATTCTATGTAAGAAATAACTCTTATTACATATGTTATATTCTATTAAATATCTCTTATATATCCTTTTAATGTATTACTAAGAGGAGAAGTTTATTGGTCACTTCATACTTGAACGGCTGAACTGATACGAAGGATAATTTTCCCTGTACGATACTTGTTTAATTTGAATTTTTGCTATACTTGCATCATACAGGGTGCTGTCTACTAAGTGTTCTCAACGTTCCAAATAATATTGCTTAAGCCGTTCCACATGACGATCGTTAAGGTCGCGGCGAAAACGTCACTGAAGACGTTATCATTTTAGCTCACTCCAAACTTCATCGACCCATCAGCAGAGTTTGGTCGAACTGGACGTTGAGTAAGAACAAGTGGTTCGAGCAATTTTTAAAGCTTAAAGATGGCGATAGAACAAATTACGTTGTGTGATTCTGAAAAGAATAGTTTAGTAGAAACTTATGTTTCTGCACCAAACATTTCGAATATATTTAAAAGTAAATTATTTCAATTCTTATAAAATAAAATGAAAAATGTTAAATTGTATATTTAAAAAAAATTTACATTAATACATTAGAACCACGCTTCTCCGGTCCCTGTCTAATCCGACACCCCTTGTAATTCGACATAACTATAACGCTAATTACATATTTATTATAAATACATGAATTCCTTGTGCCTGAAATTAGAAAATAATTGAAATCTTATCAGTTTGTTATGTAATTTGATAGATTACAAGGTATATTCTTCTTCAAAAAGTTCCGAATGACAGGGGATTTGTGGCAGTACTCTATAGTCCGACTAACTCGATAATTCGACACTACATTTTAAAACGATGGTCGAATTACCACTGGTCCACTGTAATTATTAAAGTTTATTATTAAGGCCTACAAATTGTATTCCCTTTGCTTTATTTTTTAAAACTTGCCTTTTGTAACGTTTCCATCAACGCTCAAAACGCTCCTTCACCCATTCCGCTCGAGATGTGCTTGATTCTTGTGACCGTTTAGTGGAACGCACAAAAGTATAATATAGCCAACAAATATTGCTATTCTAGTTTAACAAAAACAGCCAAATACGTATTTAAATCGTTAAAATGTTTTTAAAACTACCATCCAAGGCGAGCCGCTGGGGAAAAAGATAATAGCATTGGGACATTTATCAACAGTATCTCGATGATATCAATAAATTATTATAACAATTTAAAAAAATCAATTCTTCATTAAATAAACAAATAGATTAAATTAAATATCTATCTCCGTTCCAAGTATGCTTTAAAAAAAATTATTTAAATGAAATTTTCCTTTTCCAATAATAATGACTGGCCTACATTTTTTATATTTTTGATAACTTTACATTTTTAATTAATATTTGATAACACTGGGAAATCTCTCTGTGGGTAGATATTGAATTGGTTAAATCTATTGGGAAATCGTTACATATAAATTTTCAATGTATTATTTATTTATTATATCTATTTTTAATTTTTTTCATTATCGAGTATTTTTTCACATTTAATTATTGAAAATTTAAAGTTTGATTTTTTCCAAATAAACCCTTTTGTTTTTGGTTAAATCGTTAAAAAATTGTATATTTCGTTACCGTCAATTTACATTTTTTATTATGCAAATACAATGAAACAATTTTAAAGAATCTGGAATTTCAAAATTAAAATTAAAATTAACAAAGTGAAAATAAACAATTGACTGAGTTAATTGTTGAAATACACTTTATAGACCTCGTTGAATATCAGTGCTTGTATTATTTTTAACAAACAAAAACTTTTCTGAACAGTGTAATTGGCATTCCCACTATATATTTTTTTACGAATTTTCATTGCAAAAATTTAAGATATCATCTTTTGTTATTGCACATGGCTGCTTAAACTGTGAGTTGTAATATGCGCCATTTGATACTAATATATCCAGTTCGATTTTATCAATTTAAAATAATATGATCCTCCATTTTATTGTTATAACAAACTCTTTAAAATATAAAAATGACTAGTCACATATTCATTCAATGCACAATAAAATCTATCAGAGAGAGCTGCTAGAAGAGTGGGAGCTAATACAAAATAAAACCTTATATAAAAAAATATAACAACAAATGCTAAAACAAAAGAGTCCTCGAATGTCAACGTTAAATGAAAAATACAAATTCCGAATAATTTACCGAAGGAATGAGGTGGCAGGGGAAAGTATCACACATTGTGACTGAATAAATATTTTATAGTATCAGAGAATACCATCACCATGGATGGCATGTTGAGATCATATTTTCTATACAGGCTATTGGTATTATGGTCAATATGTACCGAGTGTCCCTTGCAGGTCTTTGCAAAGCTCCAGCACGTATACTCAATGTCACAAAAAATGCTCGTTTTAAAACATTCTAAGTGTTACTATTATAACATAACATATAATGAGTACGCTTAGAATGTTTTAACTGTGGCACTTTTTCTGACAGTGAGTGTACATATATTATGGCTTAAATAGATGATTTAGTTTATCGTTCAGACTTTATAAAAAATTGCTCCAATTAGTATCAAAGTTGCATTTTGTCTTTTTGTCTAAACTAAAAAAACTATTTTAAATTACTCCACATACATATTCAATCTATACTAGTCGCCACGAGCACGCTTCGAAGTACAATTTCAACGGTAAAAACAAGCCCTACCGCGTTATGCTTTCGCCTCATTTTCTCACACTATACAATTCTTTATACTATACAACACTCGTACCACAGTCAATGCCCACTTGTACATAAAAAGACACCACTTACTATCCTTCAGCTGGTTCCTTGCGCTTAGCCAACTCCTCAAACATGAGTTGCCATCTCTTTGGTAATAAGGTAGGCTTCGGTCTCAATCTCGCTGCCTTTCGAGTATCGGTATCGGTTTAGAATGTATAAAGATTATTAGCAACTAAGTATTGTAGAAAATGTGGTTATATCTTCGGCCACCGTTATCGTAGCAAGATAAAGAATATAACTGTGAGGCTGTGTAAGGCTGCTCATAAGCTATTAAATAAAATTCAGCAAAATTGATCAAGTAATTTTTGTTTGTTGTGCTAAAAAACAAATCAACAGCCAAACAGCTTTTTTATAATAGTACAAAACTACAGATAAAGCCAATACCGCTACTAAGAGAACTACTATGCCCGCCCTATAGTTAACGTCTGTGTTAGAATTGGGGAGTAAATAGGTGTTGAACTGCCTACTAAAAATTTGAAGTTGTGTTTTCTCTAAATATTTTGTAAGTGATATTTTAAGTGTTGTTAAACGTGTGAAAATTAAATTTTAAACTTAAAAAATGCATCTTATTGTTCAAATGCATAAAAATTTAATATAATTGCTAAAGACGCCTCGTTCTGTGCTAATGCTTTGTTACAAACTATAATTTTGATAGGTCAAAAACGTAGATAACAACTTGCCAACATAGTAACTTAAGCTAAATTGGCTTGTATTATGTTACAAGTGGTTATTTACTTTCTGCGGCGATGTAAAGACTTTTGTGAGACATTCTGTAAACGTATAAAATTCAGAACTGGATCGCCTGTGCGCTCTCTGAATATAGTTGAATTGGGTTTATAAATTTGTAGAACAGCAGGGGTTTATATTTGACCAGTTAATGTTTGAAATGAATCAAAGTCGATTCAGTGGCCACGCATACTAATCGAATTTACAATTTATTACTGATACTATTATTGATGGTAGCTATCTAATATCTCTCTTGTTGTATTGGTAGCAGTACCTACTATCAAAATAAATATCCCACCATAGAGATACTATTGAGTTAATAGCATATTATTTTGGATGTACGGAAGATTGGGTGTCACAGAACTTGGGATAAAATAAATATCATAGTTGAATGGTAACATCATACACCCTTTTTAAAATGTCAACTATTGTTTATCATTGATGAACGAAGGCGATTTGGAAGGCTGTAATACTATCTTTGTAACCCTAGTGGCTTAGTACTTTGTTCTATTGGACTAGTTTAGTGCATGATAAGTGATAACTAGTTTACTCTACGAATTACTAATGATTAGTAATTTATACCGTTAATTTATCGAAAAAAGTGTAAACATTTTTTACGTTTTATTAACCGAAGCATTAGATGAAAAGGTAAAGAAAGCGAGTGTTTCATTTTATTTTCAAAAATCCGATTTTGCATACAGTACCTACGTGTGTACCCTAAGATAATTTGTACCATGATAGCACTCGGAAATATTAGTGCCTTGTTGGCTACTGCTTCACTCTCCGTCTATGGCACCTAGTAAACGAGTAAAGATTTAATATTTAAGCTAAGAAACCAATTCAGCAAAATACAACGTCGCCCGATATTTTGGCGCTAATTATCCACACTTTCCTGTTTTACGATTCTGGGACTCCCTGTTTATATGGTATATCATATTTATTTCCATTATATTATTATATTCGTTTGGTTGCTATATTTATTGTTTGTTTGTATTATATATTATTCTCTATTCATTTTCAAAATGTTTTGGCTATTATTATTATCAACTTCCTAACCCATCAAATCATTTCATCTCTCTGTAGCTGTACTCTATACAATGCCAATATAAATGTGAAATCTTTGTCATATTCCCTATCCAATCCAATTCAAATATATAAATTTAATTATGGAAATTGAATTTATTTAATCTTTAATTTGTTACTGTTCTACATGTATTTTTTATACGCATGTGTATTCGATTTGCAGAGATTTTTTGTTTTTTTAAGTATTAAACAAAATTTTTTTATATGGGATGTAAATAAAAATTGTTTTTGACATTTATTTGAAAATTATTAAAATTTTTGTAGTGAATGTGTAAATCTCCTCGCGCTTACGATGTCGATATGAAATTCAGAAAATCTGAAAGACTAAGCTCACTTTTATAAAGATCATTTTTAACCCTCTTTGCAGAAAGAGGGGTGTTATAATGTTAACCGCAATGTGTGCTGCTTTGTATATGTATGTGTGTATATGTGCATGTATATATATATATATATATATATATATATATATATATATATATATATATATATATATATGTTTGTGTGCGTCTGTCTCTCTGTGGCATCGCAGCTCCTAAACGGATGAACCAATTTTACCTACTGATTTGTATCTTCTAAGTCGAGAGTCGAGTACACGACCGATCGATTAAAAGGAAACTTCCTGTTTTGCTTTCTTATTGGCCCTAGAAAAGGAACAAGAAAACTATCCAAAAATATTATCATACTTTGCAAAACAATGGCTAATAACAATTTAATAAAACTGTGGGAGTAAGTCCAAAACTCTAACTTTTTACTTTATTATATTATAAATATAATAAAGTATTGTGAACGAAAAAAAATCGATATCGGGGTTTCAACGGAAATACACGTTTTGAGGGTCCCTCATTTCAAAAAAGTGGTTTTTAAAAATGTTGCGTCCGTCGGTATGTCGGTACGTCGGTATATCGGTATGTCTGTTATCAAGCTGGAGTCTTCAATTTTCAACCGATTTTTCTCAAACTCGGTACATAGGTTCAGTTTGGTCATAATTCCAGACGATTTTTTCATTTTTTCCCTAGCCCATTTTAGGGGTACTTCCCTCTAGGCCAAAAGAGGATTTTTGGGTTTTTCTCAAAAGCGGCTCTAACGATTTCGATAAACTGGGCACAAGGCTAGACCTTAAGGTGTTCCTAGGATTGGTATAAGCCACATATCCGAGAAAATTCGAGAAGGCCCACATCCTTGGGAAAAACTTTTTTTTGGGTTTTTCTCAAAAACGGTTTTGCTTAAACTAGGCACAATGCTAGACCTTAAGGTGTTCCTAGGATTGGTATAAGCCACATATCCGGGAAAATTCGAGAAGGTCCACACTCTTGGGAAACATTTTTTTTGGGTTTTCTCAAAGACGGCTTTAACGATTTCAATTTAACTTTCTTACAAGGCTAAAACATAAGGTGTTTCTAGGATTGGTATAAGTCACATATCCGGGAAAATTCGAGAGGGCTACACCCTAGGGAAAAAACAGGAAAATGGGATTTTCTAGGGAGAGGCTGAGGGGACAAAAGTGAAACTTCTAATCGTATCAGCCAAATAATTAAGCCAAGTTAGTGAAGTTAAGAAACTAAAGCTTTTCCTTGTTTTTAAATAATTCTTACAATGGGCTGCTTGCAATCAAAATATTACAAGAATAATATATCAATTCTATAATATTCTATATTATAGAATTGATACTAAATTCTATAAGTCTTGTCCGATGCTTCGGACCGTTTATTAAACTTAGCTCCAATTCTCATATTCAATGTTTTCAGCAAAATGTAAGCAACGTCTAAAACAACAGCAATCAGATTTGCGATGAGAAATGATATCGTTTATTCTATCCTTCCGTTATGTGATTAAAATTGCACAAGTTAAAACATTCTAAGAGCACTCATCGAATGTTATAGTAACATCACTTGGAATGTTTAACTCGTGCAATTTTCGTGACATAGAGATAAAATTGTCATAAAAAGTAAAATTGGATACTTGTAAAGTGAGATTTTTTGAGATTTATTTTATTTACATACACAAAATTCATATGAACTGTTTGTTTTTTTTCAAAACATAAATGGTTCTTTTGAAATGTGCTGTTATAAGGCCACTTGTACTCCACTATGTGTTACTATGTGCTCTACTACTCTCTTCAACTTCTCTCAAAACGTATAATTTTAAAAAAAAGTCTAATTTAAATTATATTTACATAAGTTTTTTGAATTTATTAAAGAAAATAAATTTCTTAAGATTATAATTCATATAGTAGTACTTACTTACTTATAATATAAGACACGTATTATTTATCTCTGTCTTTACAAAGAACTAAGATGGTGTTTTTTTTCACATAGGGTATATTTACATTATATACGTAGTCTATTTGAATAGCACATAATTTAATAAGAAGTTTTTTTATTCTTGTTCCACATAATTAGTAATTTAATAAAGATATTTCACAGTGAATGTATAAAATTAAAATTAAATGAAATAGAAATGCAGTAAAAAAATGAAACTAACAAAATATTTAAATGAAATTTTTTTCTTGCTGAATTCTATATGCTCTTCTTTAAAACAGAATGAAATAAAAACTGTACCACCACCACCTTTTATACTTAAAAAAGAAAAAAAAAACAAATGAATAGTAGGTAGTACATTTATTGAGTGTTCACAAAACTGATTACTCTTAAACGATCATTTTCTGTTATAAGTAATAGTACCTGGATGACCGAGCTTTGCTCGTTATTTATTTTAAATAAAACCTCGCTAGTTCAGTTTTTCGCCTGCATATAAAATTTCATGATATGACCCGTTTCTAAGATTAAAGTTTCCGAGAGAAAACGACGTTTTCTTAATACGAAACCTAGCTAGATGAATTTTTCGCCAATAAAACCTCTGCATATTAAACGTGTATTACCTAATAACTCTATCTACCAAAACATCGCTTTAGTGTTTCAGTGTCGGTAAGGCAGTTAGGTCCTCCCAATTAAATAATAATAATAGTATAAATACTCGCCAAAAGATAGCAGTAAGAGTCACATTTTTCATTTTGTATCAATTTTTCCTGAAAACACGGAAAAAAAACATTTTCTAAAAATGAAACCTACCTAGATCAATTTTTCGATCAAAAAAAATCTGATTACTGATTTTCATGAGAATCGTTGGAGTCATTTCCGAGATTAATGATTGTCAGGCTGGAAAAACTCATGATTTAAGGCACTGTCTCAAATTTCAGATACCAGAGGGCAGCCATCTCAAGCTGAGATATCTATGTTGTATCCGGCGAAAATCTACCATAAATACGTTTTCGTTATGTTTTACGGAAGAAAAATCATATATATACTACTTGTCGAAAGGGATCTCCAAAGCAAAAAAATATTAAGAGAGAATTAATACATTGAATAAGCTGGAAAAAATTGATAAAAGTGGAAAAATGGGAAAACAGCAACGAAATTACTGACCAAAAATGGCACGGAATACGTGAAAGATTCCGTTGTTCAGATTCGTAACCAATGACCAAAATAACTTCTTTAATAAGAGTTTGGACAATTAATACTTACTTTTCCGTTTTTGTGTCTAAAAGTGGAATTTTGAATATGAAATGGTTTTTTTTTGGAATATGTGACAGAATTAGTGTAATTTGACATCGGATTCGTATTCACGGATCAAAAATACCTACTAGATGACAATTTTAAGCCTAAATTGTGTATAACCACTAATATGTCAAAAATTTGAACTTCATATGCCTCTTACTGGAATCCTATGCTCCTCTATAACTAGAATAAGTTGGCTGAATGTTCCTTGGAGTCCTATAAACACATTACAAAAAGTTTCATTAAAATGGGTGCAGTTGTCCAGCTAGCCCTATGCATCTCGGCTTATTAATTATACTAATCTAGCATTCTCAAAATATAGATTGTTTAGGTACACCCTGTATAAATGTAAAAGTTGCAAGTTTTCGACGTTTTCTTCATATTTGCCTCATACTAGGAAGAAAATAGATAGCACACAATTCCAATTCCCGACTTGATTTTGTGCATTTAAATGATGTTTTTATATAGCTAGCATGCGCAAGTAAAGTATAAGCGTACGTACGATTTAATAAAATACAAGATGTCTGTCTGCACTGCAAACAAAATGTAAGGGAGTTTTTATTTTTTATTTTTTTTATATTTTGTTTTAAAACAAATACCCAAGGGTGATCTACTGGTTAAAATTAATCTATATACGATGTTGTTATCTCTGTACCATTAAAAAACCTTTAAAAATATCATACTTAAAACTTACACTCTTATTTTACAAACGTATCTGGGCGAAAAATGTGATAGGTGGCAAAAATCCAGCATCTTTTTGATCATTTTCTTAACTAATTTTTACGTCTTGAATCTCTTCTGAAATATTATTTTTGGCAATTTTGTACTAGATTAACTAGTAAAATTAGAAAAATTAATACACTATTCATACGTCATATCTCTGTGTTTCTCACAAGCTCTAATTTTAGTGCAGCAGATCACTCGTCTTAGATAATGAATATACGATACTTGATGGCTAATATACAGAATTTACAAAATGTCTAACTTCATTTTAATCTCACAAAATAAAGTCGTATTAAGAAAATGACCAAAGTGAACATATTTTCGTTTTGGTTCAATTCAGTTTCGAAATTGATGAGGGGTTTCGTTTCAAACAATTTGGAACGAGAGTTCCTTAAAAAAAGTTAGTGGTTGCTCAAAATATTTCGTTGCTATTATCGATGGATTACCAATTTTAATATGGTGTGTCTTAAATGTCACACACAACACGGTTTAAATTAATTTACAAACAGAAATGAGCAAGCGACTACTAGTATCTTACTATTCAAATTTTTCGAACTTTGTCAGCTTTTAGTATTTTGTTGCTGCGACTAATTGCAAAATAAAAAGATTCATTTATTCGCAAAGCACTGAAAGTAAGCATAGCAGGAATGCACTTGTTAAAATAGAGGCGGAGTCATAATTTTCACAGACTAGTGTTGGTCCACGCGAAGCTTATCGTACTTGCTACTGACGAAAGACAGACACACGGTCTAAAAAGGTACCGCTTAGGAAAAAACAGGCTAGAAATAAAAATGCCAATCAATAAAATAAAAGTAAATAACTGATGATATTTATCACTGTTTTTAGCACTGCGGAAGTCACTGTTTTCAGTCAGCGTCAGAATTGGAGTTTGCGTTTGGATTCGTATGCTGGTTGATTACATGAATACATGCCATTATCATTGTTTCTCAGTCTAAGTATTATTTCGTTTACTGTTTCCGCGAAAATATTAATATTTCAGTACCATGGTACTGATCCATGTGAATCGTATTATTCCTACTGGATCATGTTAATGAGATTTTTGTGCTGTTACATTTTTTAGTTTTGTTTCTTATCTTGCGCTTATCGTTTTTTTATTTTCTTAAACACAACACTTAATTTTATCACTAGAATTTACGGTATTGTTATCGTAGTAGGTACTACTCGTACACATTATTGACTATAACAATGTAGTTAAAGCCTCTGGATGTTTAAAATTTTTTTGTTAATGTAAACCATGAAGACGGAAATTAAAAACCTTCTGGCAATTATCTGTATTTTTTTACACAGTATGAAACCCTTTTTATTCTTTTTCTACCAATAACTCTTATTGGTTCTGATTGTGATTATGGGAAAATATAATAAAACTAACATTCTCTATTTGTTAAATAAGTTCGAATTTTATGTTGGCATTCTGATGTCTTTTCATCCTCGTAGCTTCATTTTATGATTTACTGTAATGTGATTTATTAGTTTTTCTTTTTTTAATGACATACATCGAAGAGTAATAGTTCAGAATGTCTCTGAACTATTACTTGCACTTATTTGTTTGCCAAACAAAATTTAAAAAAAATTCTGCTTGGTAGGTAATCAAAATTGCTAAGATATGGTATTTTTGTAAGAATCGACACATTGTAAATACCTACATGAAGCCAGTTTTAGAAGAAATAATCGAAACACTTCAGTTGGCTATCTGGCAATTCGTCTGAATTAATTTTATAAAAAAAATAATATGGAAAAGGTATAAAATCGTTTAAATGTTGTTTTTCGGTGCTGTAAATCACCTTTCTTTTATACAAAAGCTTGTACCAAGCACAATATTTGTTAGTTATACACTTGCCTGAAAATCAGTAAATATTTTTCCTAGCTGCATTGCGTTTTCACCCTATGGTGTTTTAAATGATTTAAAAAATATTTTAAACTACACAGTGCTACCGGAACTTGGAAATTATTCTTTTTAGAACAATTTATTCAACGAAAAACCAAAAATTCAGCAGTATTTTTACCCGGCTGTCAAGGAGTGGTTATTTTTTTCGCGTTTATCTTGTATGTATGTAAATTTTTTATTATCTCGTATCTTCCAAAAACTCGTCCTTTTGGGTTACTAATATTTTAAGACCTAGCCCTTTAGGGTCATAATTAGCGCAAAATAGTAAAGTGAATGGGGATATAACTTAACTCTGAATAATAAAATGGTTTAAAATGTGTTGAAATAGTACAGAAGAGGGTTTTTTTAGTGCGGTAACACTAAAATGTATAAGATCAAAAACCCGGCTGCGGTAAAAAAAGTACGAAATGAAATAAACAGGTCCAGTAGTTTGCATGGTGACAACAGGTCATTAGTAGATAAAATCTGAATAACCGATGACTTTTATCATAATCTGGTGATTCATATTACATAATATCTTTTTGATATAAATAATAGGTTGGCTGATAAGTCCCCGGTCTGACACATAAATGGCGTCGCTAGTATTAAATGCATATTATTTTTATATAGTACCAACCTTCAAATGATTCGTGTCAAAATTTGACGTCTGTAAGTCAATTAGTTTGTGAGATAGAGCGTCTTTTGTGAAGCAACTTTTGTTATTGTGAAAAAAATGGAAAAAAAGGAATTTCGTGTTTTGATAAAATACTGTTTTCTGAAGGGAAAAAATACAGTGGAAGCAAAAACTTGGCTTGATAATGAGTTTCCGGACTCTGTATTTTTTCCCTTCAGAAAACAGTATTTTATCAAAACACGAAATTCCATTTTTTCCATTTTTTTCACAATAACAAAAGTTGCTTCACAAAAGACGCTCTATCTCACAAACTAATTGACTTACAGACGTCAAATTTTGACACGAATCATTTGAAGGTTGGTACTATATAAAAATAATATGCATTTAATACTAGCGACGCCATTTATGTGTCAGACCGGGGACTTATCAGCCAACCTGTTACAAAGAAATTTTTCACTTAAAGAAAGATTGTTTTGCTCTACAATCTTTTGATAAACAGAAGTGCATCATAATACTTATGATGTTTGTTAATTTATACATCTAAAACTATAAAATTAGTTTTATTTCTCACATAAAACCTCTCATACAGATAGATAGGAATGAACAAAACAAGTATCTAAAATAATGTGTTTGTAAAATGTTCAATGTTGATAAGATCAGATTGCATAACAGAAACTACACAAGGTTGGAAAACTAATAAAACCAACATTTCACGATTTTTACAATTTATCCTGAATGGTATTCGAACAATTCGATATTTTAAGCATTTACATCGAAGGCTTTTTTAAAATTTACTGTTTTCTATTTTAACATCTCTCGATTTTAGCCACTGGCTTTTATTATTTGCAAAAGCCCTTTTTTCCCGAACTTTTCGATATTCTTAGGGCAATTTTGCTTTTTGCGATGGAGTATATCAAATCACCCTCTTTCTCCTAAACTTATTAACACATTATTAGAATATATTTTTTCCAAACTTGATTCCTGGAGCATGGGGATTGGAATTGACTGCAGCAAGCTCTCTAACTTACGCTTTATATGATGTGACCTTTCGGAGAGAAAACTCCGCCGATTTACAAACGATGTTAAACCAGTCCAATGAACAAAGTAACTTGGTTGGTTTGAAGATGAATATTTCTAAAACTAAGGTCATGTCAAACGTAGGAAATTTTAATTTATATTTGAACGGTGTCAAGATTGAGTATGTGTCCAAATACAAATATTTAGGGAAAATTATACCTTTTAATGATAGAAGAATCGAAATAGAATCCAGAATAGCTAATGGTTGGAAAAAGTACTGGTCATTGGGACACATTCTCAAAGGCAAAATACCGTTACACTTGAAGCGATTCCTGTGTTTTGCAGTTTGTTTTTGCTCACGTATGGTATTCAGAATTCGGCACTGACAAGAGAACCTTAGAATAGACTATGTACATGCCAGCGAGATATGGAACGTAACATATTGAATTATTAAAAGATCCGGTAGAATAAATTCAAAAATTATTCTAAACTAATACATCAATAAAAACATCAAAGATAAAATGAATACATCAAAGATATCACAGTCATAGTTAAAAAGTTAAATTGGAGTTGGGCTGACTGGTCATTTGTCGAGGATGAGTCAAATGCATTGGACGCAGAAGTGCGGCACATGGATACCATATTCTAAGCGCAAACGAGATCGCCAAATAAGATGTAGAGATCTATATAAAAACTTTGGGGGTAATCAATGGATGCGGATGGCCATAGATCGAGTGTTATGGAAGTCGATGGGAGAGACCTTTGCCCAGATGTTCACTGTCTTATTATTATTTATTCAAATTTCAACTCGTTTTAAAAATTGTTTCAGAGTATTTATTGGGTCGATGTATATTTTTTGTATTTATTATAAAAAAATCTTTAGCGCCACTTAATTTGGTGGTTTAAAAAAGGATCCTTTTGAATTGGGAAACTAATGAATATTACGAATCTCGAGTAGGTTAACGAACTGACGTGTGCTTTATCAGTGGGCATGCATGCCAAGTGTTATGTTAATTAAGAAAAGTGCAAGATTGGAGAGAATTTTCAGTCTTTATCTATAACCACGACAATACAAAATAATAGAGTCCGAAAATAAATTAATTTAAGATAATCATTGTTTGAAAAACTCTCTGTGTTAAGGATTTAGGTTGCAGATATGTTTTAAAATTAAATAGTATAAAACTAAATATATTATACCTGTCACTAATTATAATTTTCATGAAAACATAAACTTTGCGAATAAAATATAAACTATTCTAAAACTTGTGTGTAGGTGGGTAGCAACGAGTAGTATAATATGTTTGTGTTGTATTTATGAAACACAACTTAAAAGGTTGGGTAGTCGCTGCTGGTATCTACTGTATAATACATTTACTGCATGTTCCAGAAGTCTCTAGCCAACCTTTATTGGCAATTTTCTTGTATGTAAGAATAACTCTTGTTCTAATATTCTTTATTATTACATAGTTTTTTTTTGTCTTTATGTTTTTGAACACAAGTAAACCTTACATCTGCCATAATGACTTCCCCAGTATTAACTGAAAGATAAAAAAATTTCAATCTTCTTACTCAATTTATTAATGGAACTGTAAAAGCAATTACTTAATATTAACTGAATTCGCATAAATATTTTCAACGCTCAATATGAAGAGGCTCTGGAATTGTCCAATAAACGTTAAGAAACAGATTTATAACTAACCCCCGCCCCTATATTTATGGTGAAAATATCACGACTAAAAATTAAACAAAATTTTTCAAAGAAAAGAATTTAAACAAGTGCAATTTACAAACTTAACTATAAAATGTTCTCAATCAAGTCGGTTCGACCGTTTAGGGTCTACTATGCCACTGAGAAACACAGACGCACAGATTAACACTTTTAACTTATAACACTCCTTCTGAAATCAATATCAAAGTGATGGTCAAGGACATCAGATGAGATGAAAAGGATACTTAGAGAGCTATCATTTTTTGGAACAAATTTTTGGAAATATTTTAATTGAAATTGAAATATTTAAGTAGACTTTGTTTTTTTTTTAAATATATTTATTATACTGTATTTTCAACAGATAATGTTATTTATACAGTAAACTTAATAAAATAGAGTAATTGCATTAATACATATTGGTTATATTTGATTTGTGAGCCCTGAGTCTTGAATGAAGTTGAGCACTTTCTAAAAGTTTTCGGTATTATCGGAAAGGATGTCTTTGATGTGGCCTATTATGTTATTTTTAGTTCGTTGGTTATTGAAGTTTTTACAGGTTAATAAGATGTGTTCTGTGGTGACAGGTTCGTTGCAGATTGGGCATATTGGAATTGGCTCTTTTTTGATCAGGTGTTGATGTGTGAGTTTTGTATGTCCAAGTCTCAGTCGCGTTAGTATCACTTGGTCTTGTCGGGCGAGTTGGGTTGAGGTTTTCCATAGGTTTGCATCACTTTTTATTTTCCTTAGCTTGTTGTTGGTGATGTTTTTCCAGTCATTGTTGCGCTTTTCTTCCAGTTTCTGTTTTATAAGATTGAGAACATCGTCTTTTGTAGATTTTCCTGTCATTACTCCTGTTTCATGCGCTTCGTCCGCTATTTTATCGGCATGTTCATTTCCACAGATCCCCGAATGACCTGGGACCCATAGAAATGTGATGATGAATTTTTTATTCAGTAGTTGGTGTGTTTTAAATTGAATTTTTTGTATTATTGATATTTTATTGTATGGGTTTGTGATGGCTTTTATTGCGCTCATAGAGTCTGTGATAATAATAAATTTTTTATGCTCTTCATCCTTCTCAATGTGATTTAGCGCTTTGAATATGGCGATAGCTTCTGCGGAGAAGTTCGAAGTATGTGGTGGTACTTTGTTCTTTTGAATTATTGTTTTGAATTACTTAACTATTTTACCATTTCACTTTTAGAAATGAATGGAGCCAGGTTTATTTGGCCATTCATTTCCATAGTAATTATTTATACGTTAAAATTATATGTCATGTCTTTTCCTGATAATTTTGAAGATCATCGCAAATTTTTTAGTTTTTTTGTCTACGGAACATTAATCTCGCACTTGAAAATCGCAATTGAAATGGCTTAGAACACTCTCTGTTAAATTACCTTTCAAATAAAACCAAAAAAATTAAAATCCGTTCATTCGGTTAGGCGCTACGATGCCAAAGACAGACAAACACACAAACACACACACACATAGCGGTCAAACTTATAACACCTCTTTTTTTTTAGTTCGGGGCTTAAAAAACTTTAAATTTCACTTTGACAGTCAAGGTCCAATCAAAAATTATAATAATATTTCGAAAAAGTATTTCGAAAATAAAATGTCAGTTATTATTTTACTACTAAATTCCAATTTAAAGTCGTATACTGTCTTTTTCAGCTATGAATTCAAATTGATTTTCAAATCTTTTTGAAATGTCCCCATAAAGACCAATAACTTTAAAGCAATTGAAACAATTTTCTCTGATTAACTTTCCTTATATATTTGTTATTTAAGGGTTGCCAAGAACTTATGGAACATTATGTATAGTAGGTACACTTATCATCATTATTATTATATAAATGTTATCATTGCGAATGAAGTAAGGCAGAAAGTATGATAATATTTTGAGTTAATCTTAATACCTAAAGTATCTAAATTTTATGGCATGTGTATTGTATAATTTATACAGTGAAACTTTATGTATATACCTACTAACTAATGTTATCAAAGATTAAAGTCCATCTGTGGAATGTTTGTTGTATATTCTTTTTAAAGGTAATGATTACAAAAATCGAAAACGTTAGTAAAATTATTTACTTTAGTTTTTAGCTGCTAGTTTATCTATTAGTTTAATAATGGTTACGAAATATTTGCAGTTAAAAGCAATTCTATCCTAATTTTCTGCTTAATATTTTTCTTCCGCATATTAAAATAAGTTAATAAATAAACAAAAATTTTAGTTAGATATATTTAAAAATGAGGGTACTTTATATCTTAATTATACAACTTGTTCATGAGATATCATAAGATTTTTTATTTGAAAGAATATTTCGTGGTAAATACTATAGTAAATGATATCAGATAAATGTAACCAACAGCTTCTGTGGGCCATGCATGCAAATTATTAAACTATTTTTAAAATCAAAATGAGTGTTCAGTTTGAGCTACTAAGTGTATTATAGCACATAATTTATTAACTAAGTGTATTAGCACATTATTTTCACCTGTCTCAGTTAATAAAGATCAGACAACATGTAAGCGAGCTTCGTTGAAACTTGAGGGTTTGCCTGAGTGTACTTAAAACAGAAGGCTATCGATAATATCAAACTAAATCTATATGGTGGGTCGAAATTCAGTGACTATACAGATCACATTTGCTTGATATTTCATATCAAACACATTACTATAAAATTATCTTTCTAATTAAAAAATTTCATGATATCTCAACAACAAGTTGTCAAATTGGAATTTAAAGTTCTATCATTTTAAATGAATAACCCTTTAACTAATAAAATCTGTGTGTCTGTTTAATATAACAAATTTTCACTTTTTTTTAGCCCTTATCTTTCTTGTTTAATGCTTAGTTTATTGTTTATGCACGATTTGGAATTTTTTTTTTCTAAAGTTTATATATTTAATTGAAATATTACCAGTGAAAAAAATTAATAATTTTGTCAATTAAAATGAAACTACTTAAAATGCACTAACAGTCATACATTTTTTAGATTCAAAAAATGTGTAGTTCTCGAGGAATTTCATTTCATTTATGAAATAAAGTTTCAAAACTCATTTGCAGGTGTGAGTGGTGCAAGTGGTCCGATTGCAATTCTCGGAGAAGCGTTTCACTTTTTATTATTCTTTGAAACTTTCGCCCCAAATGATTTTTGTGAAACATACTGTATTTAGCATTTTTGTCCTTCTAAAATATATACTTAACTCACACAGTGTATTTGTGAGTACCTTGTGTGTACCTGATAGAAACTTAATGTTGTTAATTACGATTATAGTATATATGTAAACGCGTTCCTTGTTAGGTTATTCGCCCTTGGTTAGTTAGTTACATAGCATGCAACATGAATGAAGAGTAAATGTATTCCTTTTTAATTCACATCCTTACCATGTTTAATAATGTAGCTTAAAGGACATCAACCAGTGTTCTATCTGTTCAGGTTGTAGTTGCTGCGATATAAAGGCTGGTGAACGTTATATAACGAAATGATTTGTAGAAATTTTATGGATGCAGGTGTAAAGCTACTGTATATTATAAAGCCCAGGAGTGCTAACTGTACTGTAAGATATCGCTACAAGTTTCACAGTACAATTATTATTCAATATCTACAATAAATTAGCTGTATGCAGAGAGTATTATATCAACACTTGCTTAGTAAAGAGGGTTTCCATAATGACCAGTGAAACGCGGTGGTAGACCCTTTTACCTTCTGATAGAATTTCACAAAAAAAGAGTGATGCATTCTTCAGCAGGACTAAAATGGCTTAACATTAGGTGAAACAACTAAAGGTGAATATTCTTCTGTAATCATGAAGAAGGCTAGTATGTTCTTCATTGATTATACTTGCTAAGCTTATACGTGCTTTTTAAAACTACATACTAACACTCGTGATTAATAGTAGTGCCGTTATCTCTTGCTAATGCATTTTACCTCAGAAAATATACAGTATTCTTTTAAATTTTCCTATTTCTTCTTTATTAAAGTAAGAAATTTTTGTAAACTTAGCTGTAACGACATTATGATTTTGCAGGTAATATGCTATGGCTTTCTAGAGGTTTCTAGAGCTTCGAATTTGAAATATTTAGCCATTTATGTATGACTTTTATCTTCTTGCTAGATACTAGATCTACTATTTCTACGAACTAAATTTGTTTTCCTCTCCTTGATAAGATTTTCCAAGCTACAAATCGTGCGACGTCATAACACTTATATAGTGTAAAGCAGGCACTATATTTTTTCATTGACTAAATGTTCTTAGATGTTTATAATGTTGAACTATTCACAAGTTATGTATTCAACGTACAACATAATTAAAACATTAAAACTTTACGGTAATTTTTAATGATTAATTATTTTCTATTTATCTTATCTTTTAAGTTCATCAATATATTCTAGCAATGAAAATTGTATCTAAATATATAATCAAATATCACAAAATGATAGGTACCACTTCAATGAACAAAGCCGGGATATATTGAGAAATAATTTTTTATGTACGTTGCGCATAAGATGTTTTTTTTATTGGTTTGTTTTATGGTACTACTTATATTACAAAATACCTAAAGTTCCAAACTATGGAGTGGAGGCAGGGAAGGATTTAAAAAATGACTTTTTCCCGTTGTTTACCTTCGTAACTATCCTCCCTACGATAATTTTACTCGTATGTAAAATTAAGGAATCAACATTTCAAATATTCATTTTCCTTGTAACAATTACATTTTCATTTCAAGTTACAGAAAAGCTTGCTTCTGTTTCATATTTATGACAACTCATACTTCATTGTAGTTTTATCTAAAATCGAAGAAATTGTTTATTATGTTTTAATAATTGAAAATCATTCTTCCCAACCTCATGTCAATTATATTAAGTCGTTGTATTATATTCACTAATAGTTACCCTAAAGAAGCTCTTTTATTACATCGCATTTTTGTCCGGTAATTAATTTCTTAGAAATGTTGTACACAAAAACGAAATTCATTCGGAGAAATATGTCCGTTCGATAACTCACCACGATAACTCAAAAATGATAACTAATTTTGAGTTCGTAATCGACTTTAATTAAGTGTAAATAAAAAAAATGATCTTATTACAAGCTTCGTCACACTGGAACTGAACTTCAGTTATTTTTTTGAGCATGGTAAACTATAATCGATGCACTGAATTGTAGTGACTCTTATTCGTAACGATTTTTACCAATGAAAATCCATAATTTAGAGCCATGATGATAAATAATTATAATCCGATAATTAAAAGTGTTCAGATCTGCTCTAAATTGTTGTAGTTTAAAAATAATTTCCATATTTACCACATATCACGATCAAAATTTGAAAAAAAAAAGTTTAAAATAAAAATATTTTTAATTTCGGAAAGAATGTAAAAATTCGTATCAAACGATGATCAATTTTAGTTTTTATACCAAGTTTGTAACGCTGAAAAATCTTGATGCTACGAACAAAATTTTGGTATATGGTTGTTCATAAAATCACCTAATTAGTTCATTTACGGTTATCTGTCCGTCTGTCTGTCAACACGATAACTCAAAAACGAAAAATGATATCAAGCTGAAATGTTGCTCTAGACATAAAAAGTGAGGTCGAGTTCGTAAATGGCCAACATAGTTCAAATGGGTCTTGTAGGACCCATTTTGTAAACCTTTAGAGATAGAACAAAAGTTTAAATGTAAAAAATGTTCCTTATAAAAAAATAAACAACTTTTGTTTCAAACATTTCGTTAACATGAGTGTTTACCCGTGAGAGCGCAAATTAGGCGCACCTTATAAATATGTATTATATGGGAATATCAGTTATGTATGTGTGACATGTATGTATGTGTGATGTGACAGTGTAAACAACACAGTCTGTCTATACATGGTATTTTCACAATTAATTCAGTCAATTGTTTTTTTTTTCACTTGTTTAAGATGAATTAACTAACTACTTTGCTTGTGAAAAATTTATTTTTAAAATATATGATAAGATTGGATAATAAACTTTAATACTCACGCCATATTGATTTAATCATTTTTATTTTTTTTTTTTACAGGTAAGTCGGTTTGTCAATTCCTATTTGAAAAGAAATTCGAAAATTGCTTCTATAGAATCTAAGTATATTTGATTGTTATATTGAATATAATATAGTAAGTATAATTATTCTTTTACTAAGCAGTGGCAAATATTTGGGAAGGATTTATTATTTTAAAATAATAAAATTGCGTTCCAATTTGTCAATATTAATGTTTCCATAAATCGTTTTAATTGATTAAGTATTTTACTTAAAACTTAAGACTGCTACCTACTTCTTATTTTATACAGAGACCCAAATAAACATTTTTATTCTAAATTTAGTAAAATATGAGGGTTAATTTAATTTTTATGGGATATCAACTTGATAATCTAAAATGAATAAGTTTAAAAAATCGTACTTACTTTCGTATTAAAATAAATTTAAGCCTATTTGTCCCGAAAAATAATTAATGTTTTGAATATTTTTGGTAGAAAGTAAAATCTACAATTACATTCAATGAACCAGGGTTTAACGTTGACAATATCCCGGCTCGAATGCTTTTCAAATATTTGTGGGTGGAAATTTTGTCAATGGTTTTAATAATTATGCAACCATATGCTATATTATGGTATTCTTGTATTCTTGGCATTTGTTTTAATGAGATGATATTCACAATATGTGTGCTTTAGTTGTAAAATGTAACTACTCATAGCAGTTATATTTTCTACTCTGTTCCGCATATGTGTATATGTAATTTGCTAATATATGTTTGAGTTTTTTAGTATTATTACGTAAAGCGTAATAAAGATTTTCCAATCCTAAATGAGTTTATATGGTTTAGTTTTAATTGTAATTTTTAATTACATCTTAAATTTATTTTAAAACATTACCATATGTCTGTTTTTGTTGGATTTACTATGATATTCCATTGAACTTATTTTTCAAAGCTCCTTTACACTTTCATAAAATCGTAAATCGTAAAAATTGAAATGGAAAAAACTGATCAACACACAATTTCGCATGAATCCATGGCTCCGCAAAGCTCTGCATTGAATGGGTAATCTTTGTAAATCTGTTCCAAATTTGTTTGATGTATAAAAAAAGAGTCTAGTTACCTGACGAAAATTCACCCGTTCATCTGATGAAAATATACCCGCAAATTAAATCGCTCGCAAAATAGCAATTTCAAGTTTATACTTGCCAATCTCCCTTTGACAAGTTTGTTAATTACTCCCTCAAAAAAGTTCGTACGGCAACGTTGAATAGCACTTTTTCTAGAGAGAACAAGTTTGAAAAAAGTACCTAATATCGGTATTCCTGCAAAATAATTTATCCAATCTTGAAGATCATAAAATGAAAAAAAAACTTGCTCATCCTTTTAACCCTCAACACGAAGCGGTAGGGCAACACGAAGCGGTAGGGAATGATTCAGGAAAAGTTAAAAAAATTGAAAGTGAATAAGTTCGATTGTTCTGTATACGACTAATCTGATCGGTCCATCGAATCATCTTTCGCGGAGATACAGATGTCAGAAATTCTGACAATTTTTTTGATAATGTTTTGAAGAGCGGCAAATTTTGCGATGACTGAGTTATCAACTCACAATAAGAAGAAAATCAATTTTGTAATTCAAAATATTGCATAGGGTAAACAAAAATCATTCTACCTCTAGTAAAGTTGTTACATAAATATGTAACATAACTACCACACTAATATGCAATACTGTATTAGCCATGATAGTAGGATTTTGTACTACATATAGTATACGTATAGTATACAATATCAACATTCAGTTGTTTTATTACAAGTAAATGTTGGTTTTTATTGTATCAACATTTAATTAGAGCGGTGAATTTAGTACTACTATCTAGCATATGTTTTACTATTTATATATTATTTTTGTAGTGGCTATATTGTATATGTATACAGGATGTACAAACCTTTAAACAAATCGTAGTTTATCCATTGAATATATAATAATATTTTATCAATCAAGTTCTTTTCTCTAAGTTTTTGAATTCAGTCATTCTTAGTTACTTACCTTTGGACAGTAGATTCATATTGCCCATCAATTTTGGAATTCGAAGTTATAAATCGACCGTGTTTTCCTAGGCATGGATACAAATATTGATAGTGTGTTAAATAAAATAAGATGCTAAATTATGCATTGCCTATATGTCAATAAAAAGCCTTCGTTTTTTCTGAAGTTTGTTCTTGTTTAATTTATAGAACTATTATCAGTAATTTTTATCCCTAATATGGCTTGTTTCGAAGACCAAAAGATAGGAACTGAAACTTTAGCAACACCAACGCAAAATTCTATGAATGACAAATAAAGTAAACTTGTATTTGCTTTTGTAATGATATTATCTTTGCGATAAGAACGTACAAAGACAAATTCTGATGTGCTCAATGAATAAAAATTCATGGCTGTATTTTGTAGTTATTAGCGTGGGTCATGTTCTGAATTCCGTTGAAGTTGAATAAGATGTCCATGTTAAAAAATTATTCTGATAGATACAGATTATGTGGATAGATGATTACGTCGATTCACTTAATTTTGAGTTTGGTTTTGCCAATGGTAGCTGTAAACCTTGTATTTGGATTCCAAGACACCCAATATTTGTATATTACAAAATAAGTATAACCGTCCTCTTTTAATGTACATACCTTACCTAGGTATGTTATGTAATGTGCTACATAACTATACATTTTCTATATTACTATTATATATATATATATAATAGTATATATATATATATATATATATATATATATATATATATATATATATATATATATATATATATATTATATATATATATATATATATATATATATATATATTATATGTTTATTACACTTTGTACTGAGTGAACTTGATTCACTTTAATTTCATTCTAGTTATAAAATAGTTATAAAATTACTTTATGAAGGCAGAATAAATTGCCTATGATGGGTTCAACATAATTCCACTATAAGAACCCGGCAAATTTAACTGAGATGGTTACCTGTGATATGTTGATTGATTATATTGGCTGTCGAAGGACACACTTAAGCTATAGAACCTATTGTGATACCATATATGTGTTTTACCACCTTTTCCGCTGATATCTTCATTTATCAGCTTCTCAATTTTTTTCAGACGCTAAGTGCACTTCCTTCATGCATATACCATGCACTACACTAGCCCATCGCAACAAATAATTAAATTTATTTTTTTTGTGACGGCGGTAATCCGCTACCCTAGGCATACCATAAACGGAATTGGTCACGCCTTAACCAACTGAGTTACTAGAGTTGACCTCTATTATGTTACTTATAGTAACTTATACAGCTGTATATTGTTAGGCCCTGGACAGCGTTATCCTTAAAAACGTGGCTCTAGCACACTAAATCATTCATATTATTATTAAGTAATAATATTTTAAATAACCTAATTTAAAATATTTATTCATTAATCTAGTCAGCTAATTTATATTATTAAGTTAACAATCATAATATTTGAAGGTGTAATACAACGGCATGGTTTTGATTATATTTACTTGTCAGCAAAAACCAATATCCAATATTTACGTCATAATATTGTATATTTTGACCTAAATGTTTTATATTTAAAGGCAAACTAAAATATTATTTTTTTTTTTTTTTGTGTGATACAGGGTAAACATAAATTTAGAAAAATAAAATAAGTCAAGCTAAATACACACCTATCATCCTGGTAGCTGCAAAGTGAATGAAAAATTGAAAAAGTAAAAACCTGATTAAAAAAAAGTGATGGTATAAATCTAGCTAAACAAACTTTTAACATTCAGAAATAATAAAAAATAGGACCTCACTCTTATCATTGGATTTAACTTTTGGTTCAAATTTCTTGAAACTCTAGATACAGGGCGGTATCCTCATTAAAAGTCCAAACGGACGGAACCCTCTAAAAGCATTGTTTTCGGAATAACATTTCTTATAAAAGTCAAAAAAAGAGTTTCCTATTTCTATATGAATTAATTATATAATTTATTGGCGTGGAATATATCCAACTTCAGATTTTTCATGTTGAATAATAACGTATATGTCTATGAAAAGACCAAAAATAAGTCTTATTGAATATAAACAAATCGTTACTGATTCAACCATTAAGATGGCTCAATGACCTTTTCTGAAAAAGTTTCAGCAACTTTAAGTAGTGAAATTTAGTATAACTGATTACTGAACACAAAATTTGTATGCTAAAAGCTTTTGTTACATTGAAAATCTGTTACAAATAAACATATAAAAATGCATAAAACATTCACTCTGTATGGGCAATTACATGAGGGCTATTACATCTATTTATTATATTACAGTAGATACCTATTTACTTCGTAGCTATATCGTTACAGATGTTTTCGTATCATCTACGTTTCCATTGTTTAGTAGGCATGTAATAATAATATATAGGCGTTTATGAATTATCAACACATTCATTAACACATCTATTCAATTATCATTTATGAAATTGTGACTGAAATAAATTTTACTTATGTTCTGGCTGTAAGTAAAGTTAGTACGTAATTTCAAAGCCGTGCCATTATGATACCAGTTTATGATGCCATTTTATCAGATAATATTAGTCATCAAACCGAAAAGCCTTGAACAATTGAGAATCGTTTCAACTCATTCGGCATATTATGAAAATGAATTCGCTAAAATATTAAGTATTTCTCATTATTAAGATTTCTCATTTTATACTTTATATATAATTTTATGTTTTATCATTAAAAAAAATTGAGTTGTGAAAGTTATCAGAGGTTAAAGCTAACAGAGATAATTTAATTTAAGTAAATATAATGAAATTTTTAATATCATAATAAATATCCTGATCAAACCAAACGTAATGTACGCACATTAGGTTGACTACTTAAGCAGGAGTATGTCTTTTTGATAATAATAACACTATTAATTGATACAGTTAAAACTAAAAGTAGCTATAAAATTAAACACTTTAAAGAATCAAACAAGCATTTACTTCTAAGATTAATACCTTATATTCCAGAAAAATATTTTGTAAATAAAAAGTATACGCTCCATTTATAATGTACCAAGGTACGAAAGGAATACAGTTCTTACCAGGTGTCTCACGACACCTCTCGTTCTCTTTTACTGTTTTCAATCGATTCTGTCGATTATTGCTAAATTCTAGGACTATTTTTTTATAAATCTAGTTTCTACTACCTAACCGATTTCGATTTGATCTGATTTTATGCTAAATCTTGTTCTTTTTTATTAATCTTTTGCAAAAACCACTTATCATTTTGTTGGTATTTTTGAAACCATTATATTAATTTCGTATATACGTAAAGGTAAACCTAGGTTACTAATAAATATAGAATAGGATACACGGCTACGAGGAAATATCACCTTAATTGTATAAAATAGCAACCAATGATTATTTTATTTAGTTTATTTTTCATTTAGTGCTGTTGTTGTAGTCGTATCACAATTTGTGTTTATTTAATTGTGCTTTGAGCTTTTATGCTTTTATTATAACAAATAATAAATTTTATTTAACAATAAATGACTGAATAAAATTTATAGCGTTTTTGTGTCCTTTATATTTATATTTTTTTCTTTGTCATTTATGTGTATTTGTTTCAAACAGGCTGTGAAGTAGTTATTCATTTTTATGTTCAAAAATTTGTCAATTTATAACTTTAATATTTTTAATAGGAATCAAGGTTTTAATAGGAACCATTATAACTTTTATTAAAGGTAATAACTACTGTGCAAAGCTGAAGTAGAATAATGTGCATAAAAAATACTGCGCATAATCCGTCTGAAGTATCCTTACAAAAAGTATCGTTGTGGCAAATATTCCTAGTAAAATATTTCTAGTAAAATAAATGGAAATTATATAGTTTTTACTCCGGTGGAAGACTGCCTAGGCACTTAATAAAATCGGATAATTTTTTTAATTGATTTAATTTTGTTGAATTCCATGTCTGTGGCTGTTGTTAATGTCAGTTATAGGTTAATGTCAGTTAGTATAAAATAATAAAACAGTGATTCGAAATATGGGACGATTGTCTAAGGATACGTTACATCTCTGCTGATTAGTGATTTAAGCTTACTGATGCAGTGCTCAAGTATTTAAATGACTTCGAAAATTGAATAAAATTGCCTTCAGAGGAAGTGTGAACGATGTATTGACGGATTATTTTAATAATAGATATCAAAGAGTTAAAATGAATAATATTTGTTTTTTAATTACAATTGGAAAAAATTAATAAAGGGTGTATCACACGGTCATATCTTATGTCCAAAATTATTTCAACTCTTTATAAACGATTTACCTTCTTACGTTGTTGATTATAAAATCCAGCGTATTTTTTTACACGTCTGACATCACAATAATAGTTCATAATCGGAGTTGTACTGAAGGGCATGGTTGAAGGGCGGATGACAATCAGTAAAATTCTTAAATTTTAACGAATTATTTTGCATATTTTACAATACGTTGTTAATATCACTTGAGAAGTTTAAATATTTTCACTAAAGCCGTTCCTTTCGTAGTGAAGCTACAAGAAAACCAAAAGAAAAAAATTGAATACATAATGTTTATTCAAGTGTGAATCGAATCACGCTCAAATTAGATAATTTTGAACATCATAAGCAGGAGGATTAAATTGACATTTTATTGTAGGTACTGATTCACTTGTGCATTCCACACTTGCCGAATAAACATTAAATTATTATATTGTTATTAAAAAATATACATAACTTAGTTAATGTTACAAAAAATGCTACCCAAAAAACATATATTTTGGGCATTTCATATTAAACGTGACGCAAACAATTTTCAGTACTACTAACCTAGCTAGAATTATTTTTTGTTATCAATTTTTATTTGTACATAACATATTAGTACTATGTACCATACAGAACAAGTAAGATTAATGGGGCCTTTGTTAAATTGCCTATATTTAGATAGTTTAGTATTAACTGCACAAATATAGGGTGTCCGTTAATTCGATGCCCTTCTACAGGAAGGTTATATTCCGACTTATCTTCAAGAAATATTACTAGATTATTTATATATCCTCGAGCCATGCCATTATAAACTTTCACTCTTATCTACTAAAAACTATAGCCGCCACAGACAATCACACGGTGAAAAATTTACGGGAGCGAATCCCCAAAATTGATTCGATATTGGAAACATGCTATTAAAAAGTCTAAATAAGTAAACGGCTATTGGTTTTTATTTGTTTATTTATTTTTGTTACGAACTTCAAAATGAATATCTTAACTTTGCGGCACTAACTATTGTATCAAAGTTAATTAATTTGTTCAAAACCATAGTTTATATACGACAGTTTTTAGTAAAAAAGTGAGCAAAATTTGAAAAAAGTCTTCGCAATGTTACAGCACTGTTCACTTGCCTGGTTTGATTTAGTGGCCAAAATTTTTGCAAATAAGCCGTATTATAGACTCCTTCAAGCAGAACATCGACATCCTGTTTATATACATTCACAGACTGTCTCAAAAGATTATAGCTCAGCTCTAACTACAATACTTTGAGCAATAATGATTTTTTGAGAAAAATATACTTAATCTTTATAGTTAAATGTAAATCTTTCCAAAATCTTTTTAATTGCTTTTTATAATTTACAATTTTTACAATTTAGTGACTAAAAAACATAAAAGCTTTTGACTTGAGCCAAAAATTTTGTTTTGTTATACCCTTATAAATGAGTCATTATAAACTAAGGGCTTGATTCATTATAAAAATATTTGTCGTTACTACTTATAATTGTTTGTTTTTGAAAAGCTAAAGAAAACTTCAGAAAATTTCATAACAAATTCGAACAGAATATAAAAATAAAACTTCGAAATGTTTAGAAGTTTTGGGACACACTGTATTCTAACATGTTCATTACACATATTAGAAGATTTTTAGGGACAAATGTTACAGTCCCTTAAATTTTATTATGCAGCCTTTCTTTATTGTTTTAAAGGGAAATTTTGACATTTTAGAGGGTATTTATTTTAATGTATATATGCATTTCTGTGTAGAGCATGGTTAATAGATGTACATATGAATCATTTTTAAATTAGAATTTTTTAAATGGTTAAATGGATTCAGAAAAATGAAAGCAGTAACAAGACGCATATAATAATAAAACAATATTCTTTATTCGTCCTTTTTTTGACAATGTAATTTTCTAGATAAAATACTATAATAAAGGGATTGGGCAAACGGCATGTGTGAATGAAATGTATGTTATTACGGCTTAGTTGTTATTTTACTTGTTAGTTATATAGCACGATTTTTTATTGTTTTTGCCAAAGAAAAGTTTTCATATCTATTGTACGCTTTCAAAGTTAGTAAAAGAAATTAGTCCAAAGTGAAAATCAGGCCAAGTTTAGAAATCAAGAGAGTGTGAAATAAAGATTTATGCATAAGAGACAAATTTCAACGGGTTGGGCACAGATTTGCACTAGTGCCTGTTCCTGGTTAAGTCGAATGACTTCGCTTACATGATAAGCATATAACACATTAATATAAATTTACAACAAAGTTGAGTAGTCTAGCCAAAGTTTGAGCAAGACATGTCATACCAAGACAAGAGCAGAGAAGCCAAGTCTTGATTTATAAGCCTTGTCCAAGGCTTTGTTCAAGGTAGGGGAGAAGAGTAGCAAACCATGGCTTGGTAAATCAAGAAGAGTAGCAAACCATGGCTTGGTAAATCAATACTGGTCCAAGCCTATACGGGTTGTTGTCCTTGTAAGTGGATAGTTAGTTACTTGCTAAAATTTTTACATGCTCAAGGAGCTCAACCATTTTTCCACCAGGCCAAGCAGCTTCTCGCCCGAGTACTTGCAGGATGCAAATTGGGAATAATACATCGTATATAGACATTCGGTACACACAAAAATAATTAGATTTTTTTTTGGTTAAAATTAAATGTTACAATAAACAATTTATAAACAATCATAATACAAAAAAATCGTTAATTAAAATAAACAAACAAATAATAATAATGTTGTTGTAATTAAATAAACATCAATCTCAATTTTAATGAAGTACATACATTATATTTATTTAATAATATATATAGCATTGACAGCGAGTCAGTGTACTCGTATGTTGTCTGAAAACTCAAGTTACAGTAACAATGACAATAATGTACACTAAGTATGGACATGTAACATAGATAATGTTCTATTCCGAGTTACAAGTAACAAATGATTTAAATTTGCAAAATTTTAAAAACTTCGTCAAATGCGATTTATTCCTTGTAAACCGATTTTTGGAAACTTAGCTATAAAATGTTTTCAATCAAGTCGATTCGACCGCTTAGGGGCTACGATGCCACTAGAAAAAACACACAGGCCCACAAATCAACACTTTAAACTTATAACACTCCTTCTTAAATCAATACCCAAGTGATCGTCAAGGACATCAGATGAGATGAAAAGGATACTTAGGAAACTATCATTTTTTGGGACAATTTTTTGGAAATATTTAAATTGAAATTGAAATATTTGAGTTGACTTTGTGCTTTTGAATAACCTAATTATTTTACCGTTTCATTTTTCGAAATGAATTGAGCCAGGTTTATTTGACCATTCATTTCCGTTGTGATTATTAATATATTAAAATTATATGTCACGCCTTTGCAAACTGAATCGATTTTGAAAATCATCGTCAATTTTTTAGTTTTTTCGGGTACGGAAACCTAAGCTCGCACTTGAAACAGATAGACAAACACACAGATACACACACATAGCGGTCAAACTTATAAGAAACCTTTTTTTAGTTCGGGCGTTAAAAATACTTATGATACCTTTCTAAAATTAAAAAAATTCCATGAAAAGGTTTAAAGCTATTAATAGAATAGTTACCATATCATCAGAATTTTTTACTCTTCAGTGTTTGGCGATTTTAAGCCTAAAGGACTACTGTTTTTAATATAATTACGCTCTTCCTATATTAAAGTAGATTCAATTTCCTACAATTTAAGCCAAGAACTGTGTCTGTACATCCAACAGTTTCCAAAATACGGCTTTTAGAAATAAAAGATGTCCATTTTTTCGTAATCCTTAATTTTAAGCAAGATTTTGTTGTTTTGTATGTATTTTCACTAAACAGACCTATCCCTACCTGTTTTGTTACAAAAGACAATGCAGAGATTTAAGTAGAGGAAATCGTAATTCTCATTATTATTATTACATAAACCCATTTATGGAAAAACCTTTTTCAGATTCGATAGCTCTGATTTTTTGTTGAGCGGTTTATTATTGTCAGCCTAACAAATATTCTAGTTTTAGATATTGATCAGAGATTGCAACATTGACGATAATTAAAAAAACACACATACACACACACATTGATCTTTTGGTGTTATCTACTCTGAGGGGCAACACCTATTCGTGTATATATAAATGAAGCTAAATTTCCTGCGATTTGAGCTCAAATCTCTTTCTGTAGACACTTATGTTTCCAAAATACAGGTATTCAGTTTATGAATTTATCGAATGAAGTCTTTTGATGTCAAACTTTTCCTTTCTATTCTGGAAAGTTTTGTGAAATTAAATGAATATATTCTTAAATAAATGTGGGAAGGTATAATAAATTGGACTTTATTGTAGTTCACTTGTGAAATACTGCTAACAAATCTGAAAGACAATTTTTCTGAAATAATATTAAACAATCTGATATCTCGTTTGTCAATGGCTCAGTTGATTAGGACGTAACCAATTTCGTTCGCGATATGCATAGGGTAGCAGGTTCGTTTCCCGCCATCATAACCCAAACTAATTTAATTAATAGTTGAGATCGGTTGGTGTTGTGCATGGTATATGCATGAAAGTGGTGCACTCAGCCTTTGAAATTATTGAGAAGTAGACGAATACACATGTATGAAATCACAATGGCCTCTATAGCCTAAGTATGTCCTTTGTGGGCAGCAAATATAATCTAACTTAACCTACAGTCCGATATCATTTGTTAAATTATATATATTAATCTAAAGTTATACTTTCTGAAAAAAAAAAAAACTGGAAAAGGCGTTCTGTTCTAAATTTTTAATTACTTAGGTTAATACAGGCGTACAGGCGTACAAGATTGCACAGGCGGTTCCAACTTCAAAAATGCATCAAGGAATGAATCGATGTTCAATGCAAATAATCTTCGTTTACTTTTACTAAAAATGCTTTGTTACCCCTTATGTTTGTCCAGAACAGCCGCCTGACACACTGTTTTAGTATTAAGTATGCTGAGTGAGTGTGTTGTTGGCCAAATAAACACTCTTATGGTTAATGATGTTCTTAGCCAACTACATACGATGATGAATAATGACTGTATATGAATGAGCTTTCCATAAACGATATTGTATTTCAGTATATTATAAAGTGTTTGTTAAATACTGATTTACTATATTCGAGTCAATAAAACTGTTTGATAGTCCTCAGAGGATGTTATCGTTGAACAAGATCAATGTAGCCATTATATGTTACTGATATTATTCTGAAAATGATTCTAAATCAATCAAACTTTTTCCATTGAATAGATTTGTGACGTCCTGAAATATTTAGAAAGCTTTTTTCAGCTAGTGCTGAACTCGTTATTAGTCAGTAGAAACCGTGTAGGTAACTTTTAAAACTATCGAAAAAATAAAAGCAAAATCTCAGCGACGGAGTCATTATGTATTTTTCTTATATTTTAATGGAATTTTTTTTAAATCAGATCGGTTCGTTTCCCCATTATCTATAAATGAAGAGAAACATGTTTTTGGTTATTTATGTTCTAGAAACGAATTTTTATTAAAAATTTAAATGAAAAATCAAAATAATAAATAAAAGTACTGGATCCTCTCTGGACAAATTGAAAAACAAATACCCAGGTATAATATTATAATATTATACACACTGTTACTATCCCATATCCCTCCCTCCAGACCCCTGCTTTATCTCTACCCCTCAGTTTAGTTTTGCTTGCAATAACCTAAATCTTACTCGAAAAACTCTCCCCACATAATAAAAAAGCTTAAAATTTTCCAATGAATACGTACGCTATGTCCATCGAGTTACGAACATCCTGTATATATAAATATAATAAGCTTTTAACAATTTCAATTTCATCAAAAGCGGCCAGAAGACATGTTTGTTTGATTCTTGAATAAGCACACAAACAGAAATACAATATTTTTATAATAGGAAATAAGATAATTTGGTAGATACAAGCAATTTTCTGTTTGTTTTTTAATTGATGCTATATTAATCGCATGATTACGGTCTATAAAAAAATTGTAATAATAAATCTGTGTTAATTTTCAGAAAAATTGAATTATTTTTAAACTTTATTAAAAACCCTGGATGTTAGTTGTTTGTAAAATATATTTTGTAAAGTATAATTAAAAATAAAAATTTTATCGAATTATAATTATACTAGTCGATTCTTGCAGATTCCGTAGATAAAACAGGCTAGAGAAATAATATAAAACTGATACAAAATATCAGTGATACGACAAATTATATCTGAACAAAGATTTTGGTAACCACGGTATCATGTTTCATCACAGTTTAATATTTTAAGACAAACATTTTTTTTTTCACACTCTGAGAAGTTGATGATGTAGGCAGTAAGGATAATTCTTAAATTAACGACTTGTTCCTGTGAGTTTGTTTGTTCGCTGGACTCCGAAAATTTTTTTTTCCCACGTTTAGACCCATTTTGTTCGTCTATGTAATAAGAAGACATTCGCTTGAAAAATTAAAAATTACAATCACAAAAATTCTCTTTTACATACACAGTTTTAGCCCGTTATTTTCATTAACTATGAGAATATGGAAGTTACTTCATAGTTCAAGAACGCCAATTTTCATTGTTTGTGAGCTACATAGATATTTTCACACTTTGAATATAATACTTTGGCCTTTTTAACATTTACATTGGGTACGACGATACCGTATATACAATATCGATGCGGTTTTAAGGTTATATAGAATAATAGTATTACTTCTATATCTATACCTTTATTAACGAAAGCAATTCACACGACATTTCCATAACTCTTGGTATAAACTAATCAGTGTACCACTACTCACTTATCTGTGTATGCCTGTGTTTTGTTTTGTTACCATTGTATTTACGCCACTGGGTGACCTCGACGAATATTTTATGGAATAAGAACGAACGTGTTATATATTACGGGTGGTACTCTCACAAATAATACCATACCAATGTTGTGTGGAGAGAGAATTAGATCGTTTATGTTTCTTCTATGTGTGTGTATAAAGGCATGGGTAGTATTTGAAACCAATGTCGAATTATATTATATACATGAAATAATACATTTATATAGATATATTAGATAGTATTCAATGTTACAGGATTTACTATTCAATTAATGTGATAAAAATATTAGGAAAATGATTAAAACACTTGGCTGCACTATGACAATCCTAAAATTTTCTTTTATGGTAGTGACAAACCTCTGTCAACTGTAGTAGCTCAGTTGCGTAAAGCGTAACCAATTCCGTAACCTATATGTCTAAGGAAGCGGGTTCGATTCCCACCGTCACAACAAAAAATAATTTAACTAACAGTTGTGATGGGCTGATGTAATGCATGGTATATGCATTAAGGAGGTGCACTCAGCCGATTAAAATAATTGAGGAGCGGATAAATGAAATTATCTGCGGAAATGGTGGTAAAACATATATTTGGTATCACAATGGGTCCTATGGTCCAAGTGTGTCTCCCGTAGACAGACAATATAACCTAATTTAACCTAACCTTTCCTTTATTGCATCTAATGATTATTGTTCTCTAGATTGAGATGAAATATGTATAATAATTATTTTCCTCTGATATTTTAAAAACTTGTGCTAAACGCCGCATGTAGGTACGATAATTATGTTACATCCTGTGATGTAATACAAATATTTTGTACAAGGTGTTGCAAATTACTTACACTCTGGGCTCCACGCAAAAATGAATACAGTATGTAGAAATACAACAATAGCTTGGTTTTGGTAGCAATGTTTTTGTCATACAGTTAGGAAATATCTGTTCAAAATATACCATTCTTTTAAAAAGAAAGTAAAAATATTTACTCAATTGAAATCTTGTTTCGTGAGTAATCCATGTAGAAAACAACGATCGCGCTAAGATAAGACCAAGCCTATTCAAGATTCGATGTCAGATATTGGTTCAAGCCTGGTTTCTGATTCTAGGACATGTCTGGAAGCAAGTAACAAAAATTCCGTCTTTGATGTGTGAATGAAAAACGCCTTAGCGTTTTTACGTCTATTTTCTCTAGTAACGTATCATTAAAAATTCTAAATATAAATTTGCAACAAACTTGTTTCGCTAAACTTGGGCAAATGGTAGCTCATCAGTAAGAAAAGGGTCAGCTCAAAATCGACGAAGCCCTTTTTCTTTGAGCCTCTTTTGTACTCTTTAAATGTAAAATTTACACAGGAAAAGAGGATTTCTTTATGTAAAAAATTATTTCTTGAACTTTTTCTCTTGTCTTAAGGAAAATTCCTTTTTCTTTTTAAAATTCTTGAGTGCTAAAGATATAGAAGCATGCTAAAAAGAAATATATCTTAGTTGCAAAAAAGATTATATAAAGATTATAGAACACACTTATGGAATACCGGGTGAACTAGACAGTGTCTGTAGATAGATCGTTAATTATATTTGGAGTATTAATATGAAACCTTACACGGAATATTAAACAGTTCTGCGGTTTGTGCTGTCACACTAATCACTATCAAATACTACACCCCTTACTTATTTCTGTTTCAATTAAATATAAGGTAAGCCCTATATGTATGTTATGTCTTTATTCGACTACATTGAGAACAATTTAGTTAAGAAGATATATACCAACAACCAACCAGAGTAAGGATACATTTTACGTATAAACTGTCCGTCAATTTTCTATTGCCACGATGAAAACTATTACGCAATTTTATTGTATTAATATCATAAATGTTGTCTTCGATTTGAGGTTTTACATCGTCTCTTCTCTTTCTTCTTTAGTATTGAGTATGTTTAATAAAATTAAATTCAAACCATGTTCAATGTAATTCTAGTCTCGTAGCTGTATGTTACTTCGTGCTAATTATTAAGTGTCTTAAAAAGGGTGTATCTAACTTTATTTAAAGTATCGATACATACTATTTGTTAAGGAGTTCTTTCTCTTTTATCAGTACATGTTCTTGTTACAGCGAAACATGCTAATCTTATAACACATCGACCGAATAATAAGAATATTAAATCTTTGGTGTTAATGTGAGTATAAATCGAGGAAATAAAAACGAAAAACGAAATCTTAGGAAGGAATCGATTCCTGGGCAGTAGATTTTAATGGAAGCTGGTGGAAAAATGTTTGTGGAGCTTTTTCGATTTATGCCCATAGGATGGGACAGGAGTACCCTACTACCGGAAACCTCATTTTCTTTATTTTACATTTAAAAAAAACTATTTTGGGTATTTTATACTATGGATAGTTACCAGTTTTCGAGATATATGCATTAAGTTAATCGTAAGTTAAATTCGTTATTGAGGCAAAGATAGGTTATTTTGTGGTTCTGGTGAAAAATTTAATTTGAAAGCGACAAAGCAAGGTAAAGAAAGTAAAAAAATCTTTATAACTGTCCAAAATATAATGCCATATGGTTTTCAAATTAAATTGTTGACCAGAATCACAAAATAATCTTTATTTTCGTCAAAAACAAATTTCGATTAAACAAGGTTTTTTTTTTTTTCAGACGCTTGTATATCGAAAACATTGAGATAATGTAAAAAATATCAAGAGTCAAAAAATGTTAAGAATTGTTCAAAATAAGTCTTATAGTTTCCACATCAAAAGATTATTTTCGACAAAAATAAATGCTGCGAATTGTTCATCATATAAAATACAAAAGTGTTTTCAAATGTAAAGAATGTGGTACCCGGAAGTAGGGTATTTCTATTCCTACCTATGGTGGTAAATCGAAATAGCAGAAGTTTGCAGGGCTATGACTTTGTTAAGTACACTTCATCATACATTTTCCACCGGCTCCTATAAAAATCTAATGACGAGGAGTCGATTCCTGGGTCAAATGCTGCATTTCCTACAGTATATAAGAAGTTTCCGAATGGATAAATAGATTTGTATGAGATTATCTATTTAAAGCTTTATTTGCTTTCTTTCCATTTTATTTAAAAGTTAAATACAACAAATTATATTGAAATTGTTCTTTTCTAAATTTCATGTTCTCTGACTTCTCTTAATCACGTAGAAAATCTTAATCAGGTCATTTTTAATAAGTCTCTAATAATTTATCTGTTGGATCGATTGTTAAACATTTTACCATACTTTGTAACTTCAATAATTTTCATTGAGGCTAATGGCCTAAATCTAATTGCATCATAAAAATATATTATTATAAAATTCACGTTCATCTTTTGAATAAATTTTACATTTTCTGATTAAATAACATAACGATTGATTATTATATATTATTTTGCATAATTTACTTTCTGAAATATTATTATTGTGATAGAAATATAGATCAGCAAAAAATAAATTACTTACAAAATAATTCGCATGTATTATCCACAAAGATTCGAGTTTCAAAAAACACGTTGAAAACTTAAAGAATTTATAATAAAAAGAACATATCTTCAACTCCATACAAACGTAATAAGATAAAGACAATGCAATATTATCGTGGTTTTCTTGGCTTTTCTTAACATAAGATAGAAATATTTATCATAAGATAAGTCGTAGAAATTATATTTTACTATCATTTATTAATAAATGTTCTAATTGAAAAGCTTATTTTCGAAACAAATATGATAATTGGGTTCACACCTTCTTTAAAAAGCTTTTTTTGTTTTATGATATTTTCTCGGATATATTATACAATTTTCACTAAATTCATGTCTTCTAATATGAAAGTCGTCTTGAAAAAATGTGCAGAACCACCTGTTGTTGTCTACACTACAGAGGGGATATAACTTCGTGACTAACACACTCACGAAATTTCGTGAATGGCTTCATTTCAGTTTAACCTAAAACATTTTTATTTACGAAAACTTTGGAAATTAGGTCTGAGAAAGCGGCTCATGAAATATGTAGGCCAGTATGTACATTTAATTTAACTTATATTTATTAAACAATTGTGTCTTCATAAATTTTCATATCCCCGTTTTTCCGACATTTTGGGGGTGGAGTTCTCTCTTATTATATTCATAAAAAAATAAATCTACATACTGGTAACATATTTCATGAGCCCTTTTCTCCGACTTACGGCTTAAACGAATATATGTTTCATTATGTCGACGCCAAAATTTCCAATGTTTTCGTAAATAAAAATGTTGTAGGTTACACTGAAATGAAGCCACTCAAGACGTTTCGTGAGTGTGTTAGTCATGAAATCATAGCCCCCTCTGTACTGTAGACTATTGTAATTTAACTATTGTATGGAACAAACTTTCCGTTAACGCATGTTTTGGATACTAATTTATTGGATAGACCGTTAACAAACCCCACTTTGCATTGAAATATGCCTCTTAAAAGTTTAACGAAATGAATCGTTTACTTCATTGACATCAACAAACATTTCAAATACGTATTAACATATATTTCATTGAATTGTGATATACAAGCCATAGGACGTCGGGTAGGGAATGTCGAAGCAACTGTTATATAAATAAATCTACATACATACAACTTTGTTAGTAAGTAGTCAGGAAAAAAAGTATATTTATGTAAATATGAAAATTTGATCGTCATCTTTGTTGTTGTTGTTGAGTTTGTTGAATAAGATGAAGAAAAGGAAATTGCGAAAATAAAACATACTAATGAAAATAATATTATTAAGTATTATATTATATATAAAGCGTCTTTACAAGATTTGTGAAAATAATTTTATTCATTTTATTCATTAATATAAAATAGGTAAAAAGTAAAGAGAGAGTGTGTAAGTGTAAGCGTAAAGGTATCATCTGCCTTATACCTTACTAACCTTATACCATATACCTTATACCTATACTATTAACTAACTACATACACCTTTATAATATTATATTAGACTAGGCTTTGTGCTTTGTGTATAAGGTTAACATAATGAGTGTTATTAAACTAAAGAAAAACGTTTCTATCTCATTTTAATGTATATTAAAATAAATTTCTCTAATAAATACTTTTTAATGTTCAAGCACTTGTAAAATTTTTTTCTTTGACTCACGTTTATACGAGATTGGACAAAGGTATACATGAAAACAAGTGAAAACAAACAATTGACTAAGTTATTTGTTGAAATACCATGTAAAGACAGTGTTGATTACATATCAACATTTCATATACATACATGTCACAGTACATATACATGCATGTCACACATACATAACTGATATTCCCATATAATACATACTATACAATTTGCCCCCTCGCGGGTAAACAGTGATGTTTACGAAAAAAAATTTCTAAGTTGTTAATTTTAATAAGAAACATTTTCTACACTGAAACTTTCGTTCTATCTCTAACGGTTTACAAGATGGGTCCTACGGACCCAAGACCTTGACCTATGTTGCTCATTTACGAACTCAACCTCACATTTTTTCGCATTCAATTTGTTAGAGCGTCAGGAAATTTTGTGATCTAATTTGATTTATAAGAAATTAGAAATATGCAATTAGCATTAATTATGCCTTTTATGATTGGATTTTAAATTGACCATAAATATTAAATTCACAATTCGGTTAAAAGTGATTGAAATGAATTCAAACTTGTTACACGGGGTTTTTTGGGGTCGCTTAACCCGACAAAATTGGTTTCAAAGGTTCCTAGTGCCCAGGATGAACGGTATCTCCGTCGCCTCCTGGAAATTTCCAGAAATTCATCATATAATCAGTTCAAATTCGTTACTTGGGGTTTTTTGGGATCGCTGAACACAAATATCGTGACAGCATTCGTCTTAGAGGTACCTGGTGCCTATGGTGAATGGTATCAATTCAACTAACTAGTAATTAAAACAATACAAAGGTATCAAAATTTAAATAGGAAACGTTCAAGATAACAAAATGAAATAGATTAAACAATCTGTCATGCAAAAATTGTGCAGGTTGTAACTGTTTCAACGTAGAGAGTTTCAAAGAGAAAGAGAACTCTTACTGAATTTGAATGTATAAAGGAAGCGATCGAAGAAGAAGATAACTTCAGCGTCTAAGACTAATTCTTAATAATAATAATCTTTAAACATGGTTTTGAAATTTTTATCAGAATAAACTGTACATTTTGTCTTATATTATAGCCTGCTTGATGAAGTTGGAAAATAAAAGACCAACGAAACATTCCAAATTTTGAAAATCTAACATCAAGATAATTTTATTAAGACCCAAGAAAAATTATATCATATTGTTTGTAACATGGATCAGATTCAGAATATGAACTTTCATAATGATTGTTTCAAAAACAAAATAACATCGAATATTTCATATCAACTTTTAGTTAGTCGATAGCTGTTAATTTATACACACATACTACGTACATTTGCAATCGCACTGAACACAAAATAATACAACTTTGAACTTTAAGAATATTCTGTTTCTGTAGGTACATTTCCTAGTAGTAGCTGAATAATGTTGTTTGTATAAATATTCTGAATATTTTATGGAAATGCGTTTTCTGTTTTTTCATTAAAAAAAGATTGTTTTTTTTTCATAAATGTCGTATGATAAATGAAAATTTTTTTTGTTATCAAAATAAAATATCATTCTTTTCTTACCTTATGAACTCATTACTTGTTATATAAATTGAGATTTAGTTCGTTAATTTAAGATTACCATGAGTATAAAAAAATTTCATTTTTTTCATTCTCTTTTTGTTCTGTTTAATGTTCCGATTAGAAATTTTGCTGTGCACACACTTGGGCCCAAACTGAGTTGCCCATATGGTATCCTTATTGAGATTTAATGCAGTATTCCATTTTTTAAGCAGCAACGATTTGAATTAAAATTTTTGGAACGCGTTTATAGGACCCCAAGGAACATATAGTCAACTTAACCTAGTCAGAAAGGAGCATCGAGTTCCAGCGGAAAGCATATGTAGCTTAATTGTTTTTTGAGTTTTTTTTTGTAATCTGACATCGAATTTGCATTCAACAACTAAAATACCTACTAAGCATTTATCTACATAATATGTCCCCCGCTGGGTCGCTATGCCCTTTTCAGACTAGGTTTAGTTGGCTGAATATTCCTTGGGGTCCTATAAACACGTTTCAAAAAGTTTCATTAAAATCGGTACTGTTTCTTTACTTTTCCAATGCATCCCGGCTTATTAGTTGTACCATAAGGTTAAAGAAATGTTATAATAATAATAATAATAATAATAATTTTATTTGTTTCAATTCAAAGAATTTTACAAAGGTTCATGTACATAAATATAAAAGTTTCACATAAATATTCGTTTTAATTGTTAAGTATAAAATTTTTAATTTTTGATGCTTCTCGAAGAAAGAAATATATATTATTTAGTTGATCTTTACTATTGATAATGAAAAGCAAGAAGAAATCAGTGTGATTCAGTCCCTTGATATAATCAGTTATGAAGCGACAGACGCTGGCTGGATTTAAAGTTATTTTTAATTTGTTGCTATAAATGGTCGATTTGGTTACAGACGCTGCCCTTAACTGGAATATTACCCTTTGTCTGTCAATGGCCGTGTTGCTATTGAATATTACTTCAGATATGTTGTCTGCAATTATTAGTTTGTATAAGGGGCAACTGTGGACATTATATATTTTGTGTAAATCCCGTTGTATCAATGCTTGGCTGTAATCTTCTAATAGCTGAGGCATAGTATTTCGCAGATTGTTTTGTTCTTGGGTATTCCAAATATCACAGTCCTCGATCATAATTCGTAAATGAGATGCCCAGTTGTATTTTACGATGTTGTCTGGTAGTTTATCAAGTTCGAGTTGCGTCGAAAAATAACTTTCGCATATCTGTCTTCGGACATCATCGAAAGCTTATTCCATCAACGAATTATGCTTCTAAATACATACCAAGATAGGTGTATGTGTTGAGTTTCATATCTAACTACACAGCCAGGACTGTTTTTTGGAAGCCAGTATAGATTTTTGAGGAATTGACATTGAACTCTTTCTATTTGGTCGAGATATCGAATTGCACAAACTTCAGAACAATAAAGTAGAGATGTTATGAAATCATTGTTATTGTATTATAGAAAAAAATTTTACATGTTGTATGTTTTAATTTCCATTCTGTTTTTATATTGCTTTCGTTCTCTTAGGAGCCGACTTTTATGTTTACTCTTTTCTATTGACAATGATGATGATGATGATGGAACGTCAAACAAATAAGAATGTAATTAACTTATATGTAAATACATGTATATTTTGTAACATAATATTTAGATTGTTTCTTCATTTAGGTATTGTGTGTATACACTTTGTATACGGAACAGAGTATATATATTTTCATATGAGAGATAAGTACTTTTTCTAAATGTTACAAATGGAGTCTGAAATTAGTCAATAACATTATGGGCCAAATAATACTACAGAATGTACTTATCATTTAAAAAAATTGAACTTTAGGTTTCGAAAATGAATTTTGGCGTCGAAAATTTTTTGAATTGCATTCTTATCGCTATTGATATTCTTTGAGATATAATTGTTGACTATCCATAAGGTATACACGCCTAAAGATCCATTGTGATACCAGCTTTTCGCTGGTTATTTCAACTTCTCAGTTAGTTTTAAAGGCTGAGTGCGTCCCTACAAATATTGTAGCCTCAACAGCTGTTGTATATTGACAAAGTACATTTTATCTACCATAGAAACACAATCACAATTATTTAGAAATATTAATAATTATCTCAAATAATAATTTGTTCTTTCTAATTTTTGACAGTTTAAAACGGTCAATTTTTTCATTTTTGCAATTTTTTTACAAATATTTAGAAAATATAAAAGAATTTTGATTCCTATAGCTGGGCATATACGTAACGGTATATGCACATATACGCTACGGTAAACCAGTCAACTCAGTCGAGAAAAATACAAAGACGACGTGATATGTGCTTGTGACTAGTTGCCTAGAAACTCGCCATAGCTAACCTTATGTCTGTGCTGTTTGCCGGATATTACACACATGGTCTGATATCTTCATCTGTGCCTGTGGTCGCTTGCACAGGTTTATCTTTAGGGGCTGAAACTCACGCTCCGGTTTACCTGCACAGAGGACCTGTTCAGTATATCGGTAGTATGGCATTTACTACAATGCTGGTATGGTATAAAAACAAATACATGTGGTATGTATGTTAGCATTAGTAACATTACGGTATTGAATAGGGCTATCTACCAGAAGTGCTGTCGGTTCCGCTAACCAGTAGGGGCAGACGCCCATACTACATTGACTCATCCGCCATAACAATTGCTAATGTTACTACAATAACATTAGCAATATTGTTAATCATTCCTTCAATACAGTATGTAGTATGGCGTTCATAATATGGTATTCACACCAATATTGACATAGTGATATCCACAAAATATTTCTTTCAGTGTACTCAACATTTATCAATAGCGTCAATCTCTATATTGAAAAGACAAAAGTCTTATTTCACTTTGTCCAGAGCTCAGATAATCTTGAGATTTTTTAAACATATTAAAATATGAAATGATAAATTCTTCAGCACCTTAGAGAGCATTTAACTAAGAACGTTGTTTGTACTGAACTCCGACCTATAGTCATTTTTGGTCATCACGAATTTCATATAATCAGTCTGTGTACGCCTTATGTACCTACTAAAATTAAATACATGTTGCACATATAATTTTGTAAATATTATTATTATTATATTTATATAACATTCATCATTTATTATTAACTGTTATTTACATTTGCTATAAAAACAAAATTTATTTCTCATTAGTATCAAAATAGCATTCTAGCCATCCATCTAACGTAGTATTTCTTTTCCATATCCAATATATGCTTTGAGCTTTTATGTATGCTTTATGAAACGCGTTGAAAAATAAATTGGACATCTGCAGAATTTTTAAAAGTAATTATTGCACTGATTAATTTTTGCATAATATCTACCTCAATACTTTTCTCATATACGCTTTTGTAACTTTATAGTTATTATGTTCAAAATCTATTGGTAATTCAAACATTCTTTTCATTGCAACAAATCTTAATGATCCAACTAAAATTTTATGAAACAACAAACATAAACGGGCAACTTACAATTACATTATTAAAAAACACTGCTACATCATTTAATTGCGTAACTATCTTTTTTGATAACGTGTACCTGTAATTTAAGCGATACTATCTTTTTGAAAGATAATTTCTCCAATTTACATTCTAACATCTGTTTGAACAACCCTGTAATTAAATGTTGGTATTTAAGATTTTATTTACTAATTATTTTATTTTATTATACCGTTTTCATATTGTAGCAATACGTTATTTTGTTTGTTTGCAAATATGAAACAATTTGGAGACACAGTGTTTTTGATAAATTTACTGCATTTTCCCGATTACTTATCAAGGTTGGAACATTTGATACAATTATATGTTTACTCAACATTTCATAATGGATACGAAATGAAATATGTGATTCTATTGTAAGTAAAAAAATGTGTGAATCACAATCTAAAATTAATAAATCAGAAACTTTCCAAGCTACCATAATTAGAAAAAACTTAGAAAAAACTTCTATAATCAATACTTTTGCTTATGTTCCCCCGTACTATTTTTTCATTATGGCAATCATTTTCATTATATTTTTCCTCCATGCTGGTTATTATTAGAAGGTACACTATGCAACTCAACGATGAGATTCCACTATCGCTATTATTTTATGTTTATGCATATGAAACAAGCTTATAATCAACATTATTGTTGCATATCTTGCATAAATATCTTTACCTCATCACATTTTATGTTATGTAATACGTTTTAATAGAAGTAGATGGCATTGCTAGTATACGAAGGAGGTATCAAATATTATCCTTCTAAATGCATATGTAACATATACATACCATTTATAATATAAAGTTCTTTATTTATATGAAACTTTTTAAGTTTTATATAACAGTTCCCTAGTGAGTGATTCAAATGCTATCTCACTTCAAATTATGTGTGAGATCGTTTGTCTCATGATATTATGGCTACGTTGTTGATTCAACAGTACCTACAAATTATTTAGCAATGAACTCAAATGCTTTTTTTCATAAGTACTCGGAGACATAAATATTTAAAAAAAATATCCTTAGAGTCAAAAAGGCCACTGTAAAATTTGCAGAGGATATGTAATATTGATGAAAACCATCAGGAATGATTATATGTTTCTTAATAATATGCGCCCTGATTGCCTGGATAACGTATGACCCCAAGAGAGGGGGAAGTAATTTTTTATTGCAAAATTCACAGACTAACTTGGTCCATATGTTATAGTGATCAAGCCAAAGCCAAAGTGTTAGTCAAGAGAAAAAATGATTGCCTGAATAAAAAATGACACAAGTTGAAGCAATTACGAGTTTTTTATCGAAAAATTCACACACTTATTTGTTATAGTGATCAAACCTATGCCAAATTTGGACAGTTCAAATTGTATTTAAGGATACAAATGACTCAAGTGTAGGCAATCATGAGTTTTATCTACAAAATTTAAGTAATTACAAAGAAAAAATATGGCTATGTCGCAGGTAAAAATTGTGGAATAATGTTTATGTATAATATGTATAACTAGAGTGATACCCACCCGCTTCGCTGGGTTTAAAAGATAAGATTGATAAAGATTGTTCTCGCTTATCCCCTTCCTATAACACTCGAAATAATGGTAAGGATTGTTTTACACGGGTAAAATAAATGTATGGTTTTATATTTTTTTACATGTATAATAGTCGTAATTATTCATTGAGTATATCAGAAAAGATGGCCGTAAAATACTTTATATTGACTATTTTTACAGAAATCTGTAATTTATTTATATTTTAACAAACAAACATGCTTACTTTCGCATTTATAATATAATAGAGATGTGTAATAAGCTTTCAACGGGAGGGGACATACCGCGTGAATTTAAAAATTATAAATTTTATATATGCATATGCACTTACTTAATCTATTAAGACTATACTTATTTGAATAGAAAAATTGTTTTTTGCAACATTAATAATTATAATGACTTGCAAATGAAAACATTTACAAGAAAAAAATTGTCGAATTGTTAATCGGTGACACAAAAGTTGAATAAAAAACTTTAATAAGACCTTAAACGACAAAATACATTTTATTTGATGCTAGTTTCACTTTTGACTTACGATCCCATTGTTTTTTACCAATGCAATTGAACACACTGTAACAACCAAGACTGGCCCAGAGTACGTTGTCACAAATGGTTTCGGATACTTAAAATCAGTTACTATTATCCCAACAACCTTTTTAAGTTGATAACCAAATATGTGACGTATGAAGAGGTGTAAACTTTTCATTATTTTCTTTGAATATTCCATACAAAAATTATGACGTTAAAGGCTTCGAAATTAATAAAAATAATATATAATTTATGTGAAAACTGGATTTCCTAAAAATTCATTATGAAGCTTTTTCAGTGTTTACGTTGGTATTTCAAAAGATACTATATAAAGTGAATAGTGAATATGAAATTTGTTTTAATAGATATTCTTATTTCGTATATGGTTGGTTTATATTAGTATTATTTGCTATGTGCTTGCCATATTATGATTGTTCGAATACAAATAGTGTTTATAAATGTTGGCTTACACATATTAAGTTGATTTACAATTAAGGAACTTTTTCTCTAAGGAGCATTTATCGCTGTATCTTCAAAATGCCGTTACCTAGGAAGCTATAATTTGAATCAGGTTTTATTTTATGGTCTAGGTCTAGGATGTGCACTAACAAATGCTTTTGCGAAATGCATATCGTTAACAGAGGGCATCGCATAAAATAAAAAAATACGTATCAAATATTTTTTCTCCTCTCCGGGCGTAAAATAGTACACACTATGGTAGGTATGGTATAAACACACTATGGTAGCAAGTAAAGAATATATCTGACGACAAGGAACATGAGCTCTGAGACAATTTAATTTTTGCCTAATAAGGCAAGTTTATTTTTCTCCCTAGATGTGTGTAATATACTATTTATGTATCCCCCTAACCCAAAGTACCTAAATATTGGCTACATTTAATTTCAGAACGACTTTTGTGGTTCTTTATTTTTGTAACATAACATAACCAACAATTTGTAAAATTATAAACATGATTTTTAACAATTTTCAAACTCTCACTTGTGGTATGTTGGTACTACTTTTTAATGCGTCATTTTGTGATGATCTGAGCCTGCCCTACCTAATTTCACAACCTTATTTATTGATAAAAAAACGTCGTCAAAATGAAATAATGAGAAAACTTAATTCCTTCGGCCAAGTGAATCAAGAAAATTTGTATTTTTGACAAATTTATATAATTTTAGTAGCTTCGTTTATTTAAATTCTTGCGTAAATTAAGATAATGTTGCTAAATTGGCAAGAAATTAGTGAAATTGTCTTCAAATGGATCCCCCACCCATGATTTTCTTATGAATCAAAATTACAGTTCATTTTTTTTTAATAATAAATTCCTACCAATAATGCTCTTTTTTAGTCGATGTTGTCATTATTGTTGCACACACAAACACAACGATAATACTTCTTATCTTAATGATACCGTTCCAAGTATCTAGAATGGTTCTTGCCTATTGAGTATATTTTATAATGACTTAAAAACTGGCCGCCCACGGCAGTTGAAATTTTGTTTCAAAGTTTTCCTTTTTGCTAAAGTTGCACAATAAAAAAAAATTTTTTAATAAAAAAACCCGACTTTGATCAATAATAACAGAAAAGAAAAAACATTCAAGAAATGACCTTTTTTGAACAATTGCGTTTGTCAAAATATGCGTTTAACTTCCTTATAGCTCCTGTCATTATTACTATATTGTAATAATGACAGGAGCTATAAGGAAATTAAGCACATCTTCTAAACTCAGTTGAATATATATCTCAAAGAATCTTTTTGAACCTAGGTAGGGTCTATTCAATGTTTTCCTTATTCAAATACAAAATTACGGACTATTTTCCATATTCACGATTTTTACGATTCTGGAATGAATAAAGGTGCGATATATTTTTTCAATGCATTCTATGAAATAAACTAAGTTCAAGCAATTTCAATTGGAAATTAATTAATTATTTATGACTAAAATTTTAGATTTCTTAAACTAAAGCTTTTTTTGCTCAAACTTAAAAAACGCGTATCACAACAAACTTTAAATCAAATTTTAGCCAAAAAATACGCCCTTACGAACTTTTACAATTGATATGCAATTGTAAAATTTCCGTTACAAGTGTTTTTTACTAAAATGCATCATTTATTACAAGAATAGAATGAAAAGAAATTTTATTTAAAATGGCTAGAATAATATGAAATAACACGATAACCTCTTCTCAGAATGTTTGTACACCTTAACTCAGTGTCATTTGAAAGTTACATGCACATTATCTTCATGTAGTCAATTGCCAATGACATATGAAGCGTTAGGTTGTGAAGTTACACCACTTCCATTAAAATAAGATCGTAAACCTTCTGAATCTTATAGCTACATAGAAATCGGATGTCTTGACTATTTTAGTAAATAATATTCAACAAACAACATACATATTATGTTTAAAACATTACTCTGAATTCCCATACAAAGATTAGAATTCACGTATGTGTATATAATATTTCTTCAAAACTTCTTCTCTAACATGAAAGTATGTTTATCCATAAGGTATAGACGATTTTTTTTATTTAGAAGTTTTATCCTACAACAGTGATTCGTCGACCAAGAAGCTGATATAACATTCTATAAAAGTTGTACAACATTTTGTTTCAATGATGAGTGGAAAATATGATATTTTGTTCAGGTAGTTTTTTTCTTTGGAAAACTCGTTTAAATGCTCGAATAAACACGTTTTTTTTATTAATCCATTATATAAGAGAGATTTTCCACCGCAGTCTTATATAATTCTGATTTGCTTACTCTGAAACTTTCTGAAACAATGATTTGAAATCTTAAAAGCCTGAGATCTTAAAGAAGTTTCAAGAACTTTAACCCGCAACATGCCGTCAGGGTGGGATGGGGAAGGATAAGGGACGATACAGGGAGGGTAGATGATTTCATTATAATGAAGGGAATTATTTTCTAATATAATATAATCACAAATTTTGACCGTAGCATTTTTACGTTTGGTTTTTTTTTTTTTTTTAACTATTTTTGTTTGAACATTTTTACGAAAAGTGAATAGATTGGGCAGAAATTCATCGAATCTGTTTGTCAGACAAGCTTTTAATCTTAAAACGACCAGCTTGAAAATTGTTGTAACTAAAGAGAAGCTTCTTCTTTTTGTCTGGAAGTTTACATTGGCCTTCGAAGTTATCTAAATTTCAACTCAAGCTCAAAAGAAACTTAAACTTCCAATAAAAAATCGAGTAGAGACTGTATAATTTAAGTAAATTTGTTTGTACATTTGTTTAATCTATCAGCATCAATATTTTATTAGGATGGGTTTCTATACAAAATTCACCTGATCCTCATTGACAATGCTTTCAATCAGAAATGTTTTTATTTTTGTGTAGGTACTTAAATATATACCACTATCTTTTAGTAGTTATGAAATTGAGTTGAATTTCAAGTGAACCTAAATTTCAAAGACAAATTCATGGTTTCTATCATATGTTTCCTTCCAACCACACAACTTTAATCCATGAATGATAAAAACAGCCACGAAACCAGTCAATCGAATCGATAGACAAATAAATTTTAGCTAATATTAACTTTTAAATGCTCACAGACCTTATGCGCCGTTTAAAATTATCGCATTGTGAGTCTATTCCTTGTCTGGGTTAATATAAATTAGAAGAATCGCCAAATACCATACCACACCATAAAATTTCTTTCAATAGAAAATATATAAGTATTCGGCAGCCACTAACTGTAAACTATGTCGCAGCTACGACTAAAACTTACCAGAATCAGTTTTCAACAATTTTTTTTAACATAGCAAAAATAAAATAGCTTTTTTGGCTAAAGCGGGGAATCGATCGTTTTTGTACAATTGAGTTAAAATAATAATAAACGTACTGTATTTATGTATTGTGTCCAAAACAACAATAGTTGGACAAAACTATTTTGTTTTGTTGTACCTTTTGATAACTGTTATAGAGAAGCTTACTTATGGCAGGCATAATAGTTGAGCTAGCTAGGGTTGAATTCTTTTTGTGTTCTTACTTGATATGCATTTGTGCCAGCAGGATTATATTCTCATTTGTAGTTTTCTGTATTATATATAGTAAAAGGATTGATTTTTAGGGATCCGTATTCAAAAAATGATCGAATATAACTACTTCATTTAGAAAATTGACCGATTTTTATACAAATAAACTTCATAAGAATATTAGGGTTTCATACTATAAAAAAAAAAGAACGAGAGGTGTCGTGAGACAGCCGGTAGGAGCTATATTCCTTTCGTTTCTTGGTACATAAAGAATGTAGCGCTAACTTTTTTATTTACAAGATATTTTTCTGAAACTTTAATGTATTAATTTTAAAAGTCAAATACTTGTTTGGTTCTTTAAAGAATTTAATTTTATCGCTTCTTTTAGTTTTTACTGTGTGAGTTAATTGGTGTAATAGTTTAAAAAAGACGTTCTTCTGATTAAGTAGTCAACCCAATAGGAGCGTAGCTTACGTTTGGTTTGATTAGATATTCATTATGACATAACATAAAAATTTCATTGTACCTACTTACTATAAATTAACTCTGTAAGCTTTTACTTATGATAACTTTAACAACTCAATTTTTTTAAATGATAAAACATAAAATTTTGACAAACAATACAAATTGACAGTTAGATATTTTTGCATTTTCTCAAAATTCTAGGCAAGCTGAATCGATTGAAAAAGTTTTAGTTTCCTAGGTAACCTACATGTCGGTTTTTGGTGTCGTTTTTTTTATTGCTCTTTTTTTTGGTTTTACCTCCCAGCCAGTAAGCAAATCAGAACGATAACGTAAGGTATATAGTTCCAAAACATAGTCCCGAAAACTCGTATCTGATTCACTTCGACCACAATACGTTTTTATTGACCGCTTATTAGTTTTTGATATTGTAACATAATTTATTATATGTTCCACGTAACCGGACTCTTTGAAGAATATGTCTCCAGGGATTTGAAGATCTATTAAGAATTTTTTTCAAATTGAATCTTTTTTATTTAAAAAGTTCGAAATTAGAAAAAACGTTTGAATTTCGAGAGATTAAAATGCAACGATCATATTTGTACTCTTTTAATCATATTTGAACGAACTTTAGTATGTTTTTTAAGATATGAGAATTTTTTAAGCACAAGCCACACAGGGGTATAAAATATTTACTTGGTTTAAAGAGAGATATTAAATTATTATTTAGTAAACTTCTTATATTAAAACAGACACGTTAGTAATAATTAGCGTTTCAGAAAAAACAAATGTTCAGATCTTTCTGATGAACGTATAATGATATTCATTTTCAATATTCAATCAAATGGAAAACTGTATCAAAAACTAGAATTATATATTTTTAATAATATTTATTATCAAATTATGAATTTTTCTCCAAAAAAGTAAAATTTATTTTCCCTCCGGATTATTCAACCATGGGTATTTTGCTGGACATACTTGATTATAAACCGTCATATACCTCATTTCGTCATCTTTAGCTAATGTACAAACTCTGGCTGTTTTTTCATTGTGCGGTTTTGCAGCAATACATGGAAATAAGTCTTTATTACCTATTTCTTTTGGATTTTGTATCCATTGTATTGCTTGCCAATGATTAACGATGTATACATCTTTTAAGGTTTTCAGATAATCTAAAAATCTGTAAAATAAAAAAGTTTATTATTTAAAAGATATCAAAGTTGATAAAAAAAGCTTTAAAATATAGAAAGTATTAAAAAAAAAAAAAACATAATTTAGAAAGTTGAGAAAACTGGATCAATAAAAGTTGGTCTCGTTTTGATCCTAATTTACTACATCTCGATTTATATTATCGATTAACAACGATCTAAAAGAGATATAAATCCATAAATTTCCCCCTTTAAAGTTGGAAAAAGGTGCGGTATTGTCAGACCGAACACGTCAACGTTCGAACGGAAGCCTTTTGTTATATCACTTTTCGTTTTATCCTCCACCTACCGTGTTTTATTAATTGGCTCATTCAATGGTTTTCTTCCTTTGTCTATCACGGAATAGGATAATTATAGAATGAAAATATTTTTACCGAATCGGCATTTTTTTTTTTCATGAAATGATTTTGATATTAATCATTTTTTGTTACTTTACATCATTAATTTTGCGAATTATGAAATTCTTAAGTAAAAGTGTAAATCTACCGAAGTCCGCCGAATTTCTATCGAATTTACCGTCGGTTACTTATAGAATGATCTGGTAAAATTGAAGAGGTTTGTTTCCTTATTATAATTCATTATTATTAAAGGGTTATATCTTTTTCATTTTGTAACGAAGCCGAAAAACTTACATTTTACTGTACAATGCAAAAACTGTCAAGCATTCACGTTACGGTTTTCGTTAAATTGTGCGGACTCTAAAATTGAGAGATGTTGAATAGTATTTAAATACACCACTTTTTGTGTTTAATTCTAACAAGGCAACAAGATGGGATTTTTTCATATTGTATTTGCCGATTTTTTTTTTTAAGTAAGCTAGGAATTGTTTTATTTTTGTAGATCTTTGTAGATAGATGGATCGGATGAAATGTGTCACTTCCGATTGTGATAAACATATTAATACTTACTTGATATATGCTGCGACTAAATTTTTTTGAGCAAATAATCCTGAATTGATGATCATGTTAAAAGGTATTTTATTTTTTTTATAAGTTCGGTCGAAATTGCTCACGAACCAATTGAATATATCATTCTCATTGTCATTTGGCCTAAGGACAAAAAATAAACATATAATTTCACACTTTTTTTAGTGAACTAAACTTGTAAAAACGCTGGAAATGTTAGTTTTAATTGTATTAAATGACAAAATTGTTTTTAAACAAGATACGTTAGAAGTGTATGAATTTTAATTCTTCACATATCTAAACACTCAAAATTAATCTATTTAACACGAGTTTATTTTATTAATTAATTAGTAATTGAATTCTAAGCTTATCACGTTTTATTAAAATTGGATAAAATATCAATAAAAAATTTTATTGCACGTTTAAGTACTATAAAGTGGTGACCTTAACTACGAGTACCTACATTAATAGAATTTTAATAATAGACAAGTGAAGATAACAACTAGCTTCCTTTTAGACTTAATTGTTTAAATATCCTACATAGGCCTTAGTGATAATGTTTGAACTATTTTTTATTAAAAATGAGATGCAACATTGATTTAAACAATATTTTTTTGATTGGTTCTACCACTTATAAATATTATAACAGCAAACTGATGTGATTGTCACAGCCACATGTGCAGGTTGATTAGGTTTATTTATTTATTTAAATATATTAGCTTACTTATTAATACATCCTTGAACCGTAGCACAAGGTAAATCAGTTGCATCACGCCAATCAACTACTGGTATTACCCATTTTCCTTTATGAGTTTCTTTTGGACAGCTGCCAACCAAACAATCTTGCTTTGATTCAAAATTTAACGTATAGGGCCATTCATTTAATTTTTCTGTGGTCCAAGTATTGTCGTAAGTTAAACCGGAGTTTTCAATTGCAGTAAATGTTTTGTCGCCATTTATTTGCAGTAATGGAGTTCGTACCCCTCTAATATCAGTCTCAGCAACTTGCGCGAATTTTGCTAAAATTTTCTTTTGTCCTTGGAATTCTTGAGTTAATAGGTCCGATGTTGCATTTTCCCAGTATTCGGAACTATAGTTTTTCCTATTAAATTAACCGTTTTTTATAAAATGTTCAAGGCGTGAAAAATATTTGGTACTTACGTTATAGAATTTACAGCAATTTCAAAACCTTTTGCGTATAAGGCATGAACTTTTTCATAATTAGTATATTCATGAGGTACGAAGAATGTTGCACTAATAGAACAATTATTTGGATTTTTTCGGGAAAAATATAATTTATCATACCAGTTTTTGTAATTTTCTAGAGTTATTGCATCATCTGAAGATATGAGTACCATCTAAAAATGATAATTATATTCTGCTTAAAACTAGATATTTCCTTTTATCAATTTTACGACACATTGATTCATAAAAAAATTTGATTAATTACAATTAAACTAAAACTTTACTAAGTTGTCTAAGAGAACATGCCAAAATTGTTATTGAAGTTCCCGGTCGCATTTAACTACGGGAAGAGAAGCTTTTGTGGCTTGAATTTTATTGACTCAGTTGCATAGAAACACTATAGCCTGTAGGAGATCAAAACAAGTAGTATATAACCCATCTGCGACAATGTTTGATGCCTTGGCGTACGGAATATCACATAGGACATCCAATCTAGAGGCACATTTACTGTTCGTTTATAATATTATAAGAAGTTTATAGTGTCAAAATTTAAAAAAAAATCGGCATTAAAATAAGTTAAATCAATCAATATACCCTCCCGGGTAGGTAGCCTGCCTACTGTATGGATTGCCGCCATGGTACAGCCAGGCAGAATTGGTTCTGACTGAGAAAAAAAACAGCAAATATCGGCATTGACTGTAAGCCCCAGTATTTTCGAATGAACAATTTTGGTTAAAAGTGGTCCCAACCAAGATTTTTAGTCAAAATAACTCGGTATTTGGATAAAACCACAAAAAAGAGAAAAACAATACGCACAAATTATAGCTTAATATTTTGAATTTAACGTAAAAAGAAATTCTTGGGTACTAGACTAGATAAATTTTCTTATTTATTTTATTCCAGTTCTTATTTATTTTATTTTCAAGAAAAAACGTTAACTTAAATTATTTATCTATACCTTTTAATTTTTAATAAGAATAAATGATTTCGCAAGTACTTGTAAAATTTTTTTTTCTGGATACTCCTGGCCTAAAGTCGTTTGAGTAAAACTCAAGTCAAGATCAATCTAGATGACTCCTGACTGATTTTGACTGAAGCTTGCAATCCATATCGACTATGACTGATTTATTCAGTCAGAGCCAAGTCAAACCGGTTTTGGGTTTTGAACAAATACTTTAAAATCAAAATTACTGTAGCACACAGAGTATTCTTATATCCACACGACGTAATAGACGTTGCATAAAGTTCCTCCTTCGTTGCATGTTCGAACTTTTACACAATGATTTCATCATTTATGTAATATATATTGTCTATATTTTTCAATAAATAACTATATTTTTAAATAATATAGATGTTATAAATATTTCCTTGTGCGGCGCTAGATTTAATTCTGCACGCAACGAATAATTATACTTCGTACACCTAACGTGAATGTGGTACAAAAACAACATCAAATATAATAATATAAACAAATGCTTTACTTGGTTTTCGACTTTATATCTTTTTAATGTTCAAGAAAATAAAACACTTAAGAAAAACAATTGAAATATCGAGTTGGCATTTTATTTTTTCAAGAATCAAATTATTTAGAGAATAAATTTTTGAGTTTGATATTTATTTAATTAAAGCATAAAATTTTGTTAATACAAGCATTGTATTTTGAAGCAAAATAACTTGACTGATTCAAGTAGTTTTTTGTGCAAACATTATCATACCTGTGGTATTTTATTTAAATCTAAAGTAATTTCTTGTCCATAGCATCTGCAGTCTGGTAATTTACAATTATTTGCATCACAATTCTCTCTTGGCAATGCCCAACAACTAATTACACAAATTACACTTATTATTAATACTGACTTCATTATAATTATAATAAATATTTTTATTTCTAAAGTAATATTAAAGACTTTGAGTTTGTTTGTATTTATATAAGCAAGTGATTGATATTAATATAATACTATTTATCTTATCGTAAGTAATAATATACTATCCACTTCAAAACTATTTTCAAATACCATTAATTTTCAATTTATAAATTGTGAATTTTGTTGAATATTCTTGATAAAATGATTTTTAAAAACTTCCAGCACGTTTTGAACATAATCAAAGTAATAAAGCCATGTAATTATCAAATTAAAATGTATGATTTTGGCAACGCCTGACATGCTTGTCCGCGCTTATAAAGTAGTAAAATTAATGTAACTTGTTAAAATAACAAAAAATTACTAATGTAATAATGTGGAGTTCGTTTGGGTTCAAATAAACAGTAATATACAGGGTGGTCTGTTGTTGATAGCAGAAAATTATACCGGTAAATTAAGCTTATCAAGACAAATGGAAAAGTTCTTTACCAAATTTTGATCTGAGACCCGATTCGGGAGATGTGGCTATTGGAAAATAGAAAGATTTATGAATTCACAGACCAATCAAATTCATTAAATTAGTAGGTGTCACTTTGTAGATACCCTGCAGTCAATTGTAGACATCCTGTTTATATATAGTATTCATTTGAAGAGTAAATGTGAACCACTGTCAAAGACGTACAAGTATTACAAAAACATTGCTATTAAAAGCAGTGGTAACTGACGAACACATTGAAGACATCTGTATAATTTTTTTCGCTCCTTTCTATTTTTTATAATAAGAACGAAATTTTCGTTATTCCATTTAAGTTTGCAGTTTTGATTAAATGCTTCAATTAACAAAGCATGTAAAATGATGAAACAAATTTGGTTTCTTATAAAAAGTCACATAGCCAAAATGGATTTATGGATGTTCAAAAAGAATGTTTCTATTGAAAACTGAATGTTTCTATTGATTCTGATATCGCAATTTTGAGTATTTACTTGAAAGTTTTAACTTAATGGATGATCAACTTTGTTTTACAAAAATTGCCACTGTTCTATTTCTTCTGGACATCGATTGGTTTGATCACTGTTTTCTATACCTTTTTATTTTTCTTAAATGTGTATTATAAAAAAAAAATCGCTTAGTTAATTAATAAATTTACTTAATTATACCAAGCCATCTTGTTGATAACGTTGAGTGGAATATATGTAATAAATACCGCAATCAGTTTTAAGTATGTTAATCCTATAGTATAAATGCAGCAATAATATTTACTTTTTGTTTGTTTAATCCAATTGTATATCAGCAGTAATCTATTATATCGACAATTTTTCCTCCCAACTACAATTTATTCCGTCATTAACCCACTTAGGCAGAAATTCTCACTAAAATAACCCGTTATTTAGACAAGTTTGTGTTAGTATAAATATATTCTATTTAAATTTCAGCGTTCATCGAATATTTTTTTCATTTTTTGTATTTCATCAAATTCTGATGTTCAGGTTATTAAGGTAGTACGAGTGCCAAGGAAAGTTTAGACTTGTGGTTGAAACTATCTTTACCTTATTTTCAACTTTGACGATGATATCCTACTCGATAGATTTAATTTTTTTTTCTTGGCGTGTTACTATTTCACTTAAAAATACACAATTTTTTTTTGTCAAACACTCATTTAGAGACACTTGGGCTCTTAGGACGAATATTACAATACATAAACTGTCGAAATCAATCCAGCCGTTTGGAAGATACGAGGTAATAAAGTAATTTACAAACAAATATGCAAACATACATATAAAAACGCACATTTTAGCAGATATACTCTTTGTTAGTTCGTGCGATTTTTGTTACTCTGAGTGAACATACATACAAGATACGTGAAAAACATAACCACTCCTTGACAGTCGGGTAAAAACAGTTTTCTTTGTAAGGTTCTACTGGCGTACTTTTTCAATTTAATAAGTAAATCATAACAAAAGATGTTATCACAGTTTAAAGCTAAATTTGATACATTGAAGTGGATACTGATAACTTAATTTAAAACAGTATTTTGATAAGAAATCAATTATTTATTTTCAAGTGTAGATAGGACGTTTAGGACGAGTGTGTCATGCTAAAATTTTAATAATGTATTAAAAAAAAAAAATAAAATAAAAAAAAATAAATAAGTACATTTGCTCGCAATCAACAATAGCAATTTCCTGTACAATAGGGGATTTACGTATGAATAGAAACTTTAGCCCAGTTTGATTGAAGAGATATTGGCTGAACTTACTTCAGAATTTGTATGAAATTGTATTGAATTGCAAGAAGAATTGTTAGAAATCTTATTTGGACAATTTCGTTGATTTGGCAAGGGACCGATCTGGAGCGTTTGCATTACCTCTAGAAAAATTATCAATGTCACCAGGATTTTTATTTCTTTAATGTTTGAAATGTTCATAATTAGAATATAAGTCAATTAATATATACAGGATATCCCTAAAAGGCCTGTACAACGCTCGCTCTACCGGATATAGTATGGCTCAAAAGCAATAAACTTAAATTTTTACGTGGACTTTTTTGTCTAATGAAACAATGCTCACATTTGCAATTTTAGTAAACTTATACCCGGCAAGAAAAGCATGGTATTTACTACAGTGCTGGTATATGGTATAGAGACAGATACATATAGTATCTATGTTAGCATAAGTAATATAACAGTATTGATCAGGGTTAGCCACCAGAAGTATTGTGTGTATCGCCAACCAGCATCCGCCTGATGCATTAACTCGTACGCCATAACTATTGCTAATGTTACTATTCCCTCAATACAGTATACAGTAGAACACCATTCTTGTTCACATACGATTTTTCAAAACGATTTATCTTCAGAACTGTGAATATGTTTCAATGGCATATATTGGCTTTTTTAAGGAAATGAATTCTGTTTGGTGCTGAATGTAATTCGAATAACTAAATCTAAAATAAAACGATTATGTAATAATAATATTGCAGTCGTTCGTTACCTTCCTAAATCTAGGATATTTGTTTGTATACGATATATATTTGAAAGTTATGAACTAGGTTTATGCATTAAGCAGCACAGCACAGCACAATATAAAGTGGTATTATACTTGTAAATGTTATTGCTGTTATAATATTTACTGTTATGATAATGTTATTGTAAATAGGTTGTATTAATTTTCTTAACGTTTGTGTTCATAATTTGTTCGTCAGTCTTATTCACTATAACTACTTATATGCATAGATAATTATAGTCCAAGAAGTGAGTGATATTACTTCAATGAAAAATTTGTAAATAATATAGGTCGTAACTGTATGCATTTACTAGCAGATACCCGCCAGCTTTACTGGGCAATTTCTCCTTTAGAGTATCACGTTATAGCCCTCACTTATCCACCCTTTTGTTCACAACTTTATGGATTTTAATTTTTTGGTGGGGAACTCTAACTTTATTGAAAATGAAGTTTTGCCCATGATATTCGCTGACTTTGTAACTTTCTGCAGGTCCAATCATTAAATTAATCTGATTTTTATACTTTTTGGATCAAAATTATTCCATCCACTAACTTTTATCAAAAGGGTGCCCCTTAAAAAAATTTAAAAAAATCGAGAAATTTTTTTATTTTTAATTTTGATAGAACTCAGTATATAAGGTAATTTTGACCCAAAACAGTTTCAAACGAAAAAACAGCAGAGCCACCGATCCATATGTTTGTGAGTTACAGAATGTTCTTTTTCTTCGAGCATGTATCCAATCAGTTATCAAAACAATTTTTACGAAATATATGAAATTTGTATTTTTATTAGGCTTTTTAAAGGCCTAAAAGAAACGGCCATTAAAACATTTATTTAGAAACAGCCACGAAAACATTTTCATTACATTCGACTAGATTCTTATCACAGTCTTCTGCACTAAATTGTTTACAACGCCGAAATATCTGGAACATAATATAGTTGTAGTCATTGTATAAGGTGAGTCATAAGGGATGAAATTTTAACTTTATATGAGTTAATATAATACATCTTGCAAGACATAATATTTCATTTTAATCTATGGTTTAATTTTCTTAACAATATGAAACTTTATGTTAAAATCATATAGATTTGATTATACCATTACAAACTGAAATCATAACAATGTTCAAAACTTTTTAATTAAAGGCATTTATTATCCGCATCCCTCTAGAAAAACGAAAAAAAAATATTTTGAAAACACAACCGAAAAGTTTTAATGGTGTCTCCTAAGAAAAGATCATCTTATAATTTTTAATTTTATTAAAGGAGGTCCTGTTTATGTCCCAAAATGATTTAGTTAAGACTGCTCTATTTTAAAAGACTGTTAAAACTATTTACGCCTTGATTTTTTTTTGTTTTGTAAAGACATAAGATATTGTTGTAAGGGCTTAAACCTCCAGATACGGAGTGCCAAAATACTAATAAAATGAATAGCTTTTATTTTATATAATAGCCTAAAACTTTTGATAATTTTGTGGCAATTGTTTTTTAACATATGGAAATCAGTGATCTGCCTTGATATAAAAAGCAGAACATTGATAAAATTTACGCTCTGGCAGACACTGATGGAGCAAAATGCTATTACGCAACATTGTAACGTTCTACAAAAAATTTTATGTCAATCATCAATAAGCAATTTGATATTATATCTTATGTCTGTAAGCAATTTGATATTATATCTTAATAACTTTTTTAAAACCCTTTTCTTTGTTTTTGATTGATTCAATTTCCTTTGAATAAAATTTTTTCTGATTGTGTAATTTTTATTTAGGTGAACCTTGAAAATTAAACGACGTCAAGTCTTTAATATTTACATATCTGGTCGGTATCAGATAGAAATCAAAACTAGACAATTAAAATAATCTCATGAAGATAGTTTTATAAAATGATAAGATGTAGTCGCCAAGTTCATATGTACCTTGAATCTTCTGTAGTTTCTTGATAGATATGGCCAGTATAGTATATAATATTGGACAATATTTATATTGAACTGAGGGTATTTTATAAGAATGGAGGTAAGTGCGTTTGAGGTACTACAACTTCCCCTATGAATTTTTAAAATTTTGCTTACACTAATGGGGCCAAACATAGCTATTAATGATATAAAAGTTGCAGGCTTATTAAGATTAATAGTAGCTGATCAAAAGTTATAATCAAATAAATTGTAGGTGAAACGAAGCTCACCTGCTCAGCTCGTATGTTATTTAATATCCTTAAAGTTCATTTTAGAAATAATAATTTCTACAGGAAAATAATTATTAAAAAAAAAAATTGAAAAAGGTGAAAAACAAACCTTTCATGAAATGAGTATTAATGACTCACTTCATACACAAACTAAATATTCAAGTTCTTGATGCAATTCGGCAAATTATAAGTTTAAAACACAGGATGTGTATATTAAAATACTCACGTATGTTAATTTCGTTAAATAATTCTAATTTTCGGGTAAATATTGTTAGAATGTTTTTATTTAGCCTCGTCTTCATGTCAGCAAGAAATGAAGTATTCCGTTTCAAATAAAATTATATGAATTACATGTTCAAACATATGAATAAGGAAAATTTTACAATATAATATAAATAGTATAAAGAGAATTATTAACAACAAGAGAGTATTTATTTCTACTATTGTTTGGTTTCTTATTGTATTTTTTTAATTTCTCTTTTCTTTTTGCGCAAATCAGTGAAGTATTTGTTCTTGTCAATACAAATTCGATTTTCGTAGATTTCTCGGTAGAGTTCAATGAACAAGTCAATCGTCATCTTTAATTTATATAACGAATGCCTCCTTTTATGCACAGTACTGAGAAAATTTCGGAAACTCCAACTTCCAACTTCCAAACTTATCTTCTTCCAAACGATTCCATATAAAAAGCTGAAATTACGAGAGAAAGAGACCTATGATACGATTTTTCTTACGACAATACTCCTTTTAAAAGTGTAGATTGTCAGTGCTTGCACTATTTTTAAATATTGCCGCCATCTAAAGTTGGCAAGAGTATTTTGTAATTTTTTTTTCGTTTTTTTGAAAATGTATCACAAGACCGCTATTTAATGCTACCTGCAAGTTTCAACTTCCTATTTTTTAAAGTTTTGGAGAAAATAGACACCAAAGTTTTGAGCTAATTTTTGCCCTCATGGGTAAACAGTTTTACATTAAAACTGTTGTTCTATCTCTGACAGTTTAAACCCATCTCCAAACTCAAACCCACTTTTGACACCTTGAACACGCTATAAATATTTCAGCTTGATATCTCTTTTCGTTTTAGTTATTGAGTTAAGATGACAAATGGATCATATATAAAGGTTAAAGCCAGATCTTTTTTTTGAAATATCGCACACTTGTGAAGATATCTGTTTGAAGACAGTTCTCGAAATGTTTCTATAGGTGTACAACTTGCATGAAAATTACATAAACGAAAAAAATCTGTGAAAATAGTAAAATGATAAAAGCCCTAAACAGAAAATAGCTATACGATTTTGTGATAGATTTTGCGTGGAGACGTCCTAAATTTTTTAAATCACATTTAAAAAATTGATTCTGAAAGACTAACTTATACAGTTAACGAAATTGCGCAACGAAAACAATTATCAACACATACTTCGTCGATATGTAATTAAAATAGCAGATACGTTCATTCATTAGTTCATTCTTTTTGATCAAGAATGTACAAACCATTACACTTGTAACAAAGTGGACCGACCTGACGTCGTTTTTCATGATAAATGTTCTTCATTGTTGTATAATTTTGTATTACTCTTTTCAGAATATTAGTTTGGTTTTTTAGTTTTAAATTGAAACTCTTGTAAGAAAACGTGAAATGGTTTAACAAAATCTGTCTATCTTTTCATTTATGCCAAAACAAAATATATTTATTTTTAAAATTGACAGAAATACTATTTTGTTGTTTTTATATTTTGTGTTGTTGTTGCTTGGTACATCTTTCTACTTTTTTGTTGTTATTGCACTGTTTTTCCTCTTGTTTTATTAACAGCATTGACAACAATTGTGTTCCCGGCTTCTTTTGTGTAGAGCTGTAGATATATGTTCGGTTTGTCTACTATTCTTACATTTCCTCCCTTTTTTTTATTGATTAAAGATATCAAACAAATATTTTAAATTATTATAAAAAAAAAGTGGATAAGTAATTGCCAGCTATGTCATATTTTCTGACTTCAACTTTCTTTTGTCTTTTCCGTTTTATTCGACACATTTTTAATCATAAATATTATTTTTAATGTTTTTTACATCTGCAACTTTTCTGTGGCGTGCTTATTCAGTTTAATATAGCAATTTAGGTTTCCATAAATTTGACTTTCTTGTCATTGAATATATCGCAAAGCATTTTTCTATTTTCTACACCCATCTCGACTAAAGGGCGAGTCCTCTTTTTTGAATCCACTACTTAACTGATTTTAAAAATTGTATCGCCTGTACAATGCTTCATTATCAGCAAATAACATGAGCTATACTATTTTTATAAAAAAAGGGTTCCGCACCCAAAATTAAAGCCCATGATGTGAACAAAAGGGGAGGTAAGTGAGGGCAGGTGAAGTGAAGTCTATAACGGCCAGCTTAGTAGCATATAAAACTGTAGAACAAGCATTGCAAGCACGATGGTTAAATGTTCTCTTAGCAGATGTTAGCAAATTTAAGAGTTTCCGCTAATGGTTGTTTCAATTTCTGGATACGAGAAGTTTGATAAAAATTGTATTATCTAAATTTTCTTTTATGTTGTAAATTAAATTTTCTTCGCTTCGTTAATCGCAATAACCTACATCCGGTAATATTTTGTTTGATTATTTGATGTGTCCTTGAATAGAAATATCAAATACAAATTTCTTAATTAATACCTATGAATGACTACTTAGTTACATCTATATACTCTGTCCATAAAATATGGAAACAATCGAAAATTCTAGAGGAAAATCTTTTATTTCGGAAAACGACAAAATTTGTGTCTAAAATTTTTTTTTAAATATGCATCTAATGAAATTAAAATCTGGTCCCCACATTCATCTGCGGGGTTGAGGTTGGCAATAATCCTTGAAATATGAAATGGAAATATGAAGATATATCGCAAAATATTAAGGTCAGATAATTAAATCGAATTAAATTTTAAATACGACTGATCCCTTTACTTTTTTGATACAGTCTAAGTAAAGTTTTCCGAGATGTGGAAGAGTTACTTTTCATTACGATATAATGGTCAGATTTTTTACTAATTTCAAATTTCTAATCGTAGCTAGACACGTTCATACAAACTTGACAGGAATGCTTGATCAATATTTTCGTAAAAGTATGCTAAATTGTCGCTCGACACAACACAGTACAAGTATGCTTACACCAGCGATAGTTTCATCTTGGGCTACGATGATGACCGTGTAATCAAATTCAATCAATTTTCAAATTACATGTACAATTAAAATGCTTGCGCAAAATTTGCGTACAGACCTTCGAGGTTTTATTTTTATATATAGAGGTAACAGAGGTGAATATTCCCATTTACACAATAATGATTGTACATTTGGATTTTAACTTCAATTAGTGATAAATTCAAAACTTCGAGTATATCCAATATGTATAAAAATATGTCTGTATTCTTTCTAAGCATTCATTTTAAATATTCATTCATTTCTAGTAGTAGTTGATGTGTCTTCAAAATTGAAATACCATACATAAAAAAATGAAGGTATGTATTATCTTTTAAATTTTTTTTGCACTATTAATAGCCTGTGCCTTTTTTTATTAGAGGAAAATTAGGATAGCTAATGAAAAAGCCATTCTGTTCTTAAATAATTTTTTTAAAGTTTTAATATTTTTGATAGCCAATGCAGTTACGAAAATCCAGAGATGGATTAATGCATGGGCACGACTGGGCACAAGCCCAGGAACAATCAAATGAAAAAATATGTGCAAAACATGTAAAAAAAAGAATCAGCAAATGGCACATGGAATTTTTTCCACCAATATTTGCCTTTCCCTAAGACTCCACATTTATATTTTCCTGATACTAAGACAAATGTTTGTTTGTTTGTTTGTTTTTTTTTTTTTGTTTTTTTTTGCTTACAGATGCATTTATTAAATATTGTTTTTTCAACAATACTATTTTTAAGTTTAATAAAACTTAGTCATACGTGTTGTCATGTCTATGATCAAGGCTACTACATGGAAAGACTTCAAGATGAACCATATGCTTATTTTCAAATATCGGACTCACATGCTGTTAAAATCGTTGATGATAGCAATGTAACTATATTATCATCAGCAAATCTTACACGTGAATTCAATGATGAGATTATTTATTTGTATATATCAACTGGTAATTTAGAAATCATAAAATCGTATGCATTCTACAATATTTCTAATTGTTTAAGCTACTTAATAATAAACAACAATAAGATAACAACACTGGAACAGGATGCGTTCAACTCATTAACAGATTTGATATATTTGGATTTAAGTTATAATAATATTTCAGTTTCATATCTTGTATTTAATGATTTAAATAAACTGAAGTATTTAAACGTAAGTCACAATGATTTGTATGTATTAGATTTAATTTCAATTTTTTCTGAAATTATTGATGTATCATATAATAATTTAGATTATATACCAATTGTTAATAATCACAAGATAAAATATTTAAATGCAACAAATAACCAAATTACAGCATTAAATATTAATAATGCAACAAATCTTAAAGAAATAGATATACCTATCTTGTAATAATCTTCGACGGATAAAAGCGAACATAGCAAATTTACCTAATTTAGTAAAATTAAATGCATCCTACAATAAAATAGTTTCAAGTTATTACACGAAAAATTTGAAGAACTTAACAGTTTTAGATTTATCATTTAACGCTTTGTATGACTTGTATTATACGGATTTTTCCGCCTTAACTAATTTAGAACATTTAAATTTATCAAATAATCAATTAGGTAATATACCAGCAAATGCGTTTCAAGGATTAGAAAGATTGAAAACATTATTTTTAAATAATAATAATATTCTATTTGTTCAACCAAATTGTTTTTATGGTTTACAAAGCTTACTTCAATTAAAACTAGATAAAAATAAATTAATCAATTTACCAATTGAACCATTATTTAATGAGTCAAATAGCTTGAAAACTTTATCAATGTCATATAACACATTAAAATACATTCATAGTGGTGCGTTTATTAATCTTATAAATTGTACGTACCTTAAATTTAAGCAATAATCTTTTGGAAAACATTTCAGACAATGCGTTCTTAGGATTATCAGGAGTAGTTGCTTTATCCTTGGCAAATAATCAAATACAATCCTTGAGATCTGAAAATTTCAAAGGCTTACATCGGCTGTGTAATTTAAACCTTTCAAATAACAATTTAAAAGAAATGTCGAATGGAACATTTTCAGAATTAAAAAATTTGAAAAAGTTGATATTATCTGATAATAAAATAACTACAATCCACTCAGGTAGTTTTCTGGGCCCTATCGGACTCTCATATCTAATTTTAACAAATAACTTTTTAGAAGTTATACCAAAGGGAACGTTTAAAGTATCTGGATACATCACTCATTTGTTACTTAATAATAATACAATCAAAACTTTAGAATTGGGAAGTTTCGATGGTTTGGCGTCTACGGATGTGTTAGATCTATCCAATAATTATATAAACGTTATACCAATTGGATCATTGAAAGGTTTAAGCAATGTACATAATTTGTCATTGGATAACAATCCGTTAAATAGTTTCACGTGTGGAAGTTTTTATGGCTTAAGAAATTTAGATATATTAGATTTAACATGTTACAATATAAATAAAATATCAAAAGGAGCATTTAAAGGATTAAACAAATTAAAAACATTGATACTTACAAATACTAGTTTACAATCAATGGAATATGGAAGTTTTTATGGTTTAGATAAACTAAATACACTGAATGTATCGTATAATAATTTAAAAATTTTATCAAACGGAACTTTTAACGAACTGTATGCCTTAGAATCGTTAGATTTATCACATTCTAATTTGAAACAATTGACAGTAAAAATCTTTGATGATTTAAGTTATTTAAAAACGTTGAATTTATCTTATAATCATTTAAATTATCTACCAGAAAAAGTATTTGAAAAATTAGGTAATTTAACAGTTTTATTAATCACCAATAACAGTTTAACAAGTCTGCCGATTTATATATATGGAAGTTTTTACGGTATACAAAGCTTAGATACTTTATCTTTTAATTTAATAGAAAACGTTCAGAATGGCACATTTAACGGATTGAATAATAATTTGAAATATCTGGATTTATCATTCAATAATTTCCAAAATATTGGATCAGGATCGTTTTTTGGATTGCATAACTTGCGTACATTAAATTTATCACATAATTATTTAGAAACAATTCCAAATGCAATGTTTCTTAGTTTAGATAATCTAAATTATCTAATATTATCAAATAACAAGTTAAAATCGTTTGTGTTTGGTAGTTTTGCCGGTTTATCCCATTTACAAAATTTAGATTTATCATACAATCAATTATTTAATATACAAATACAAAAATTAATGGTTTTAAAACAGTTACAAACGTTAGATGTATCGTTTAATGAAATCGTTTCAATAGAATCTCATGTTTTTGTTTATTTAAATTCATTAGGTATGTTAATTCTTGACGGAAATAAACTGTATTTAAGTGAAAATGTTATCGAAAATATTTTGTGTGACAAATATATTTGTAATCACAAATTAGTTAGTTTAGGCAATAATTTACAAAAATGTGAACAATTGGCTGTTGATATGATTTCTGCAGAAGACAAACAAATAATTGTTACAAGTCTGGAAAAAACTACAACAAGACCTAATATTTTTGAATTGAATGCTTAGTACATTAATATTTCAGAATTCAAATTTAAAAAACTGTATTGTGTTATAAATTTTTATTCTTTGTGTATGGATTTTGAATATATTATTAAAATAAAAACATTATATGTTTTTGTTTTAATGTTTTAAAAAAAATTTCACGTTAATAATATGATTACGGTAAACATCATACGTCACACATCAAATCCTAGAAGACCTTCAATCTTTGTCATTTCTACCACGTAGGTAGAAATAAAAGAAACTTTTACCTCTGTATTCTGTATCCAAACAATTTTTCTCTTTCTAATTAGAAAATATTTGAGATCGTGAATAAACCATGCAAAGTTTTAATATATTTTTTTTAGTTATATTTTTTTATACACTCCTTCCCTCAACTATACGAAAATTGAGGTAGACTCCCTTCCCATTATTACATTACTTTTAACATTAATAAATTTAAATGAAAATTAAAACGTTCCTACCACTTACACGTTCCTACCATATCACCAATTCTAGATATAGAAAAAAATTAATATTTGTTATTAATAAATATTACTGAAAGTGTAACATTTTAAGCAACTACAATTGAGCTAAGGTTTGGCGTCATGCAAGCAATATTAATTGTTTTCCATTCTAAAAAAATATTCTTTCATTATTTCACACAGTCTCTTTTAAGAATATATGTAAAAAAACATCAATTCGTCTGCCTTTTTTTATTCGTTACTCTGGACGGAAATGAGGCCTTTTTCATACCCCTTTTAGTATAAAATTATACTTATAAGGTTTCATGGTTTCTGGCCAAATCCTGATAAACAGTAATCAGTTGAAAAAATGCGGTCCTCACATTTTAATACCTTCAGTTCCTGCTTCTTAAGCAATAGCAAAAAAAAAATAATAGAGGTATACCCCACACTCTACATCTATAGAGCTAGTTGAACATATACCACATATAAGAAATGTTAAAATATCAAAAATGATATTTTTTTGATTATAAGGACGAGAAAATCATTTAAATACCCTATCACTTCACTTGTTAGAAGAGGCTTTTGTCCTACATTTGAAAAATTGGTTTATACGTTTCAATAGTATCTGATTTACACTATAAAAGTATTATTTAAAAAAAAATATTATTAAATATAATTATTAAAAATATTACAGTATGTATTTTGCATTTTAAAAAACCAATTCAAATTTACTTCAAAAACAGTGTAGAGTGTCATGGCATCTTGAATGACATCAAACCATGACACACATCATTTTTATATATGTATTTGCAAGTTTACATGTTTTTGTATTTGTACATAAACTTTCATATGATGTGACGTAGTACCTTCAAAGTACATTTGATTGTTGCTTGCTGTTGCGAGACCGGATGTATAATTTTAAAAAATTTATTTAAAAAAATAATAATAATCCTTATTATACATATATATTATAAAAATTAATTTTGTGTTTTGTTCTCTAAATATCAAGATTGATTATTAAGAACTTTTATCTAACCGATTTATTCTTTTTGTTCACAAAAGCCTATTGACTTGGCAGAACAGTTTTTAAACTCTCTGTATAATAAGAATAAAAAATATAGTTTGTGTGTGATAATTTATATCAGGTGTGGAGATGCTGTGTAAGGTGTTATGTGTGGGTAATGAACGCGTCACAATCGGCTGATGTCTGCAATGCGGGCGGTCGGTATAGGAGCTATAGTAATAGTTTAGCTCTAGCTATAGAGAACACATTCATTCATCCATATACACACATACATAAATCTAGAAGAAGAGAGAACTAACTCCTTTGATTGCAAGTCTTTCATGCTGCCAATGCAATGCCAACTATTTCCTTTTATTCTCATAATAATATTTCAACTAAATTTGAAGACACGTCGTCGTTATTCTTGGCGTTTTCTTTATAACTACACTCCTTTTTCTCTCTTTCCCGTTCTGCCGTCTCTACAGTGTTTACTCCTCTTTCATACAATTTCTATTCAATACAGTTAGTAAATCTATTATTTATTATTTCAAATAAATTCTCTCTCGATAAATTTGATTACTTAATGATCGATACATTAATTAGTACCATAAATTACAAGCAAACAATACACCTATGTACCATATATTCGTAAATGTAAGTAAAGTACAATTGGTTTGTAAAATATTAATGTATTATTTTATAGAGAAGAGTTCTTTTAAGTTTTTTTTTTACAGAAATTTCTTGTACAAGATTTTTGTTTACAATCGAGAAAATTGGACACAACCTTAAAGGTGGTGAATTTTACGATACCTCTATCTCCCAGGATTACACAACTATAAAAACTTTAAAAAATAACTATAAAAACTATATAAAATTTCACTGAATAAACTAAAAAACTTATAGCGAATGGCAACCGCTCATTCACATTGAAATAACAAAAAGGTCATATTAAAATTATATAACATTTCACTTTATACAGGGTGGATCACGCTATACGACACGGAGGATTATAGCTAAACGGCTTGATTTTAACAAAATTTTCTTTCAAGGCTAGATGGGGGGCCATTGACTGTAAATTTTATAATTTTTTCCCAAATGTACAGAGTGGCGGAAACGCGGAATCTATCAGAGTTGAATTTTTTTAAGTTGAACACTCTATTTTTTATTTCATTTTCAGGTTCTACGATCAAAATAAAGGTGTTTTTCATTCAGGTTTACCTCACGGATTTTGAAAAACTCTACATTTTCTGAAATTATAGTAGCAATTTTAACGTTGAGTTTCTCAAAGTTTATATCAGTTTTTCAAATCCAATTTAGCTTGGAGTCTACTAATCGATTGAGTTCGCAACTGTGAACAATTGAATTACGTATACAGGTTGTTCCAACAGGTTTTAAACGATAATAACTTGTTTAATTTAAATACAACACGCTTGACGATTAATATCGCCTGCTTTATAAACAAAAGTTTTCTCTAAAATAAATTTTTCTTCACCTTCAACAATTTGAAAACCATTTGTACTAGTAATTGGTATATAATGTTAATGGTATGTGTTAAATTTATGTTCCTTTACGTACTTACAGCATTTATTCTCTCTTTCGATAGAACATTATTTGCTGTTAATCAAGTTGTTATATAGATGTTTTATAATATGAAGGGGTTAAACATTTTATCTTTCCATTTTCCTTATAATATTATAAATGAAATAACCTTGTTTTTCACATAATTTTTTATTCACTTTAATGTATAATTAATTGGTAATTTAATTATTATTATCGAAGGTATAAAATTACAAAATGATGGTGAAAATGCTTAATGAAAGTAAAAGGTTCTTCGATTCAATTTAATTCAAAAAGTATTAACGTTATCATTAAAATGTAAAAGAAGTTAAAAAAAGTATATTTAGATTTAGGGTTCCAAAATTTGAAAGAATATTAAACGTAAATATTAATTTAAGCCGACGCCATCGTTGCCGGATATTTAAAACCCGATGATTTTTAAAATCCTAAAAACTTTACAAAGTACGCCGTATTTTATTCGTTGCCGTCCACAGTAGTTGCGATTGTTGATCTCTTTGCGCGTATCAGCTGTTCTATCTGTAGTCACTGCGTCTGCGGTGGAGCTCGATTTCTGTGGAGCGCGTCTTGCATCTATGAAGATCTTGGCTGGTAAGTTACACCCGGCCACAATGCCCTCGTAACATTTATATACAGGATGTATACTTAAGTTAGATACAAATGGAAAACTTTTTTATTATAAGGTTTACGAAAAAAAGTTTTTCTTTATAAAAATCTCTGCTTTCAAAAATATTCACATTCAGCTATTCACACTTGAAGTCGAATGTACAGGGTGCCAAAAATTGAAAACGTTCGATACAAATGTTAATGGTCGTTTAGAAATGTAGACCATTTTGAACAGATAATGAAGGGGACGGTTTCAGATATTTAGAATTGTTTTGAAATAATTGTGTAAAAGAACAATTACATGTATGGTACGCGAAGGTGGATACGTTGAGACAAAAACGAACTGAAGATAACTGTTTTTACTTACATCAACAATAATAATTGTAACGTAATGTATGAAAATAAATGTTCTGTATTAATTATTTGGTTATAAATGTTTCAAATTAGCTAATAAATATTTTTAGTACGATGACTTGTTAATTTGGATAACAGATAACGTATTCTATAAATAGGGTATGCAAAAATTTAATTTAAAATTTAATTGTTCCAAATATTCCCTTCGCTTAGAATTCATTCCTAAACAGGTATCTCCAGTTCGTTTTTGCCTCAACGTATCCACCTTTGTGTTTCATACATGTAATTTCGTTTACAAAACTGTTTAAATACACTCCTACATAGCTCGAGAGTGATTTCTGGAACCGTTTCCTTTATTGTCTACATTTCTAAACGACCATTAAACATTCCTATCGAACTTTCTCAATTAGTGAACACCCTGTACATTCAATGTCAAAAGTGTATAGCTGAATATTAATATTTTCGAAAGCAGAGATTTTTATAGATAAAAACTTCCTAAACCTTATAATAAAAATCTTTTCCATATGTAGCCAACTTTAGTAGACACCCAGTATGCAATTTAGTTATTTCCATTTTTGATGATTATATGGCCATTTTATGCTCAATGTATATAACTACCTATTTCCCTAATATAGGAAACTAATATTGACATTAAATTCAAGATATCCAAATATGAGTATATCATGCTTTGTGGATATTTTTATTTGTTTCGAAGATAATTTTTATAACAAAATCAGCATTACATAGTATTTATTAATATGTATATTATTATTAACCGACTTGAAACAAAAACGGAGGAGGTTGGCAATTCGACTGAATTTTTTATATGTTTGTTACCTCATAACTTTTGACTGGGTGAACCGATTTCAATGATTCTTTTTCTATTTAAAAGCTGGTGCTTCCCGTATGGTCCCAATTTCAACTTGGTGCATTTCAGACATTAGCATCTATGAGAAAACCATTTAAGACTTAAATTTGTATTAAGTATGTGCATGACAAGTGGACGAATAACTCAATGTCACGCCAACCAAGTTCGATACTTTTTTTAGTGACAAATTAGTTAGTGTACAGACTCACTCAAAATAAAAAAATAAAATAACTTTTAATAAATAAAAACCTACTTCAAAAGTAAAAAAATAAAAAATACACTAAAAAGTAAAAAAATAACGGCAATATAATAATTATTGTTATTTTTGGAGTCGGTGTCAGCTAAGGAAATAACTGCTACAGTATAGTTTGCTACATTAACTTGGCTGACACCGACTCCTAAATAACAATAATTATAACTACATTATATTGTCGTTATTTTTTACTTTTTAGTGTATTTTTTACTTTTGAAGTAGGTTGTTTTTTGTTAAAAGTTATTTTATTACATTGCATAATACCAATATATTAATATTATTATCGAATACTATTTATTGTCTAATATGGTTATAATTGCTTTAAAAACAAAAACCTAAACAGCACAAAATTTTAGATATATTATAAATAATAAAAGTAATATGTAAGATGTCGTTTGTAAGTTGGTTCGTTTAAATTTAAAACACATATAACACAACAAAATGAGAGAGAATTAATCTTCAAAAGGTCTTTATTTATGTCGGTTGCAATAACTGTCATAATACATACAGTTTTGTAAGTTATATAACAACTACCCATGTTATATTTTGTATTGTAAGTTCAACCACATTTTATTATTATCAAATGTTTTAGTTAGAGAGATGATATCCCTGTTTATACATACATACATTTCCATAACCTCTATTTAAATAATTCCAATCTCTACAACCAAAACCGTTGTTCATAACATATATAGATTTTAACTATGCAGAACAGGATGGTCGAAAATAATGACTCAAATGTAAAGGTATATTACATGTAAATTATAGCTAGATTTGCTCTATATAGACTCAATGGCAACATTTACACGCAATGTCTTAAGTGGGAGTAAATAAACTAATTCTAGCTGCAATATGGATCATTATAATAATTTTTTAAAAAAGAAAAAAAATTTTATAAAAAATACTCTTTAAAGCACAAGTTTTTATTGTACTAAAAAGTAGAAAATAATTTTTTCTTTGTTGCACTCATACATGATAATTAGTAAAAGCTTGAGGCGTTCAATATTAATCTAAGTTGCAAGATTCCATCCGAACAAACACACAAACATAGTTAAATAAATACATTGAGGTGCTCCGTCGCTTTTGACATCTTATATTGAATCATATTTTATATTGAACGCCTCAAGCTTTTATTTTTTGAATTTTTGGATCAGATTTAAACAAAAAAATACTTTTGTGATTTTTGCTGTAGACGTTTAGTTTTCGAAGGAAAAATTCTTGAACAATTAAAAATGCAATATTCGATTTTGAAATTTTTCAAGAATTCTCTTCAATGTGTTATTTTTTCAATCTCTTAAGAAGAAATTCGCTTAGCTAACGCAGCATCTTTGCTACGAATCTATAATTTCCTTTAGAAACAATTTAACAACACAACACATCCACATATAAGTATATTATATGATTAAAGTCGCATCTATAACAACATTCTAAATGTACTCAGCACATGTAATGCTATAGTAATAACAATTAGAATGTTTTGGTTAGATTTTAAAGATACGTATTGCATATGGAGATAGAAATGATTTTAAACAAGATTTAGAGCCATTGGGCTGTAAGCAGCATACATTTTTAGCCCACTATTGCAACTATTTGTACACATAGTATAGAGTCGATGCTTTGCTTCACTGGTATAAATATCATATAAATTTAAGTAAATATCATCTCCTGTATGGGAATAGAATGGTTTGACCGCAAATCGATATTAATAAAATATTTATTTATATGTTCTACAAATATAAAATGAATAATATTTCCTTTTACGTATTCCGTTCTCATTTTCAAAAACGTACAAAAATACGAATTTTATATATTCCTAAGTGGGTGGTGCAGAATATTTATTAGATGTGGAACGATCTTGTCAAAAATATGTATTCTTGTGTGTGCTGGTTTGTTTCTATACGAAGCGAGGGTGGGTGAACGGTTTGTGAAAGTTCTACTTTACACAAAAAATACTTGCATTTTTTTTATTATCTGAAAATTGTAAAATAGAAATTTATGTGTTTAGTTTTAGTTAACAATCGCATTTTAAGTATTTTTTTTTTGTATAACCGTGAGCCATTGTTAAACCAAAGAGTAAGAACGATTTCAAATTGTAACGTACTCGGAAAAAAGAAGAAGAAAATGGATGATTTTTCCCATAAGGACGTTCATGGACCCTAAAAAGATAATCAAATATTTTAAATATAGAATAAATATAAATTACGTTTCCTAAAGTTCCACCATATTTCTATTATTTTTTTATTACTATGCTGCAAGCGCCAATATACATTTAAGTCTTTATTATACAGTAAGTATGATAATATTCACCATGTTGGGTTTCCTTTTTTGTGAAAACAGAGCATGCAACTTTGTTGAGAATCAATCGTGTAACTAGGGAATATATATAAAAAATGAGGGTGGAAGTTTGGGTAAAAATGTGGAATTTAGACTTCTGTATGTTTCCCTGATATCTATATTGACTCGTTCGCATTATATAAATAAAATGTTTTCAGACTATATTTGGTAAGATATTAATTTTTCTCTTTTTTATTTTCAGGTAAGATATTTTATTTATCTTGGAACATCTAGTAATATACAACTTTTATACGTAAGTTTAATAATATAAGTATTTCAAAATAAATTTACTTATGTGGATTGTTTTGTATGAACATTTTAGAAATATTTTCTTATATTCTTTGATTTTAAACAATGTATTATACAGCGTGTTTTGCTATTGACTACAGAAATCAAGCTTACCAAAATAAGCTCATCAAGAGCAATAAAAAAACTCATTTCCAAGTGATACGAACTTGACAAAAATTGATAAAATTGTTCATTTACTGACTATCATTTGATAACCAGTAGCCAATAATAATCAGTAGACTTCAGTCAGTTTCATTTAATAGTGTTCAACTATTAAAGTGATTTAAAAAAAAATACAAAATGATTTAATTGGATTTAGTCAAATTATCCAACTTTTTATATTTTTACTGTATTATTGACATAAGATAAACATTTTTATGAGTAATCATTATTTTATTGAACGTAAACAAACAAACCACGCACAATAATATTTGTTTTCTGTCAATAATATAATAAAAATATAAAAAGTGGGATAATTTGACTAAATCCAATAAAATAATTTTATACTTTTTGTAAAATCTCTTCCATAGTTGCATTATATTAAATGAAACGTCCTGAAGTTTACTGATTTTTATTCCTGGTTATCAAATGATAGTCAGTGAATGAACAAATTTATCAATTTTTATCGTATCTTCCAAATAAGACCTCAGATCCAAGTTCGGAAAAGAGTTTTTTTATTGTTCTCGATGAGCTTATTTTGGTAAGCTGGATTTCTACAATCAATAACAGAACATCCTGTATACACTCATTAAAAGTATTAAAGGAACATTTTTTTAACTAAGAATGTATTTCAAACTGAAATAACTAATTTGAAAACATGAACCCTGCTTGTTTTGATATCTTTTGTTACAAAATTTTATCATCCCTTTCCGCTTTTTACGGAGAGTTGAAAGACTGAGAAATGTTATTCCTAAATTTTATATAAAGTTTAGAAGCGTACCAAAAGTTTAAAAATTATTTTCGAGGAAGATATTCCAAAATTAGAAAGTACTAGCTTTCAAATGAGTAAGTGTGGTCCAAATTCGATGATTTTTCGATAAGATACATCTGTGTAAAATTTTGTGTTAAAAAAAAAGTTTAATGCTTCTGATGAGTATATATTTCTTATTTAATTCATTAAAATTTACAAAACAACATGCTTATTTTGTTGACAATAATATTTTTTATAATATATAGAATATATAAAATTTTGTTAGTATAAAAATATTATTAGATAAACAATTTTTTGATTCATTTACTGACTCAATATTTAGTAATTTTATGTTCCATTTAATATCATAGTCAGAGCACGATTTACGATAATCTTTCAGTTCACTGAAAACTATATTGAGAAAATGGTTTATAACAAACTATAGTAACATACTTCTCTTCTATAACTTGATTTGTCGCATCAAACAATACGTCAATATTTTTTTTCGTAATCAATTTTGTAGTAAGCTAAACAAAACATTTTTGATGTACCATGTGTGTAGGAACACTGGCATAACTTGTCTGTACTGATATGTTTTTAAAAAACTCTGGCATATCGTAAAACCTTTTTACATTAAAAAAAAAAAGCTCAACATATTATAAAATACCCCGTTAAAATTTGATTTTTATTATTCCGAGTTTGATTTATATTTACAAAATTAATTATTTCACTAAAATATTAAAAATTTTGAAGAAATTATATACGTGTATGACGTACTACGTAAACACATCCGAAAGTACGTGATAGGAAAGCATTCGAATTATGCGTCTTTTGTATTTTTATCATCAGCAATTGTTCCAGAATGCAGCGAGTTGTTAAAGAAAATAAATTAAGTGTTAATTTAGCGACCTCTCCATGTGGTCTTTAAGAACGTTAGGAAGGATAAGAAGGTCAAGGAAACTATCTCTGCAAAATTTTTTAACGAAATGAATGAGTAGTCGTTAGTTATAAATAACGCGGAGATGTCTGAGAACGCATATATTATTAATGTGAAAAAAAGGCTGTTTGTTTGTTTTGCTTTCACGCAAAAACTATTGAATGGATTTCAATGCAACTCTACAATAATATTTACTGTGACACCTATGAGCATCATTTAAACCATAAATTAAATATTTCTGTGAAAATGATAATGTGATGACGAAATATAATTCATAGCACCTTTTTTCTGATATAGATACTGAATGAATTATGACTATTTTACCTTTAAAAAAAATTGAAAACTATTAATATATTTTACGTGTGTAAAACAATCTCTACCCCTATTTCGAGTGTTAATGAAGGGTGATGAGTGAGAGCGAGGGAGGGGATAGCTATAACACGGTTGGCTATACCAGTAATTACTTCAAACCTCGCGAAGCAGCCGAGTAAATAGCTAGTTTGATAAATATATTTGATTGAATACACAGAATGTTCGATTTACATCTAGGTATATAAATATGACGAGTATGACAGAGTACATGCGTTAAGCAGTGCATCTAGGTAAGAGGTATTATAGGTGTAAATTGCAAAAGTGACTGGTATCGTGGTTTATCTGTTGTAGTTCATCTATTTAACTAAGAAACTTCCTCTATCCAAGCGTCTTACAACTATGTATATAATCGTGATATTTATATGCCTTGATGTAAATCGAACATTCTGTATGTGTTCAGTATACAAACTCTAAGTGTATACTCTGTGCTGCGCACTGAGCCGATAAAGTATTATGAACTTTTGAAAGACTCACATAGAGTACATACAATATAATTTATTAAGTAAATTATTGTCCTCAATGTATTCTATGTGGTTGGTTACTTTGCCTACTAATTTTTACTGTTCAAATATTATGATTCTGTTTATATTTTGTTCGTGACTTCCGAAAAAGTTGGCAAATAAAATATAAGTTATTACTTCAATAGTTTGTTGAAGTTTACTATCGGTTAAAAATTTCTGTTTCAGTATGTAATAAGAGAATAATTTGACTGTGTCTTATACTCTTTATATGCCAATTTAAAAGCAGCAAAGCAAAATAAATAAGCCTTTTCTTCGATATGTTTCATTAAAAAATTTTTTTTAAGTAAACACATATAACTAAACGGGAATTTTTCTCATGCTGATGTTACTCAGTACAGTAATTACTATCTTTTGAAATAATTTTTTTTAATTAGTTTTGTTTATCAAAAATAGACACTCACTCGTTAAAAAATCTAAATAATTTTCACATTCAATGTCTTTCGGGGATTATTTCCCGACAATTTATTTTTCAGGTATATAATTAAATGATTTCCGGGATAGTTACTCATCAAACTGTAAACGCGACAAAAAATAATTAATGATCAGTTTAGAGTTGTTTCTATATATAAGTTACATGAAAATCAGCTCAGCAGTTTAAAAGTTGTGAACTCTTTTATCGGATGTTTATCAAATTTTATAAAATTTACTAGATAATTCTTATATACTTCCATGCAGCCATAATGTCCCACTCCAAAGTGAGGTGGGGTACAGCTAGATACTTTATAAGTAAAAACTAATGTTAAATTTTTTTACAGATGACTTTCTGATGAGGTTGTCAAATATTGACCATGATTGCAGCAGAGTCAAGAATGAGCGCGATAGAATCCTGTGTCACTCGTAAAAAAATTTCTGTTCTATTTTTTCCTTCGGTTGTTCTTCTCATCATTTTATTTTTTTATATTGTTTTAAAATGTCTGCAGTGCTTTTTTTAGAAAAATACCTAATTACCATACTGTTAGACTATTTGTTTGAAGTCAAGGTAATCTGTGTAAACAAACTATATTTTTAGCACTTACGTAAAACATAAAATATTAAATATAAACTTTTCATATAAATTGTTTCATAAAAAATTGGTACAGAATAAATTTAAGTTGAACACTACCTATCTGTTTAAATATGTAAATAGTTTTAATAGCAAAATAGTAAAACTATACATACATTGTAATATGAAACACCTGTACTGTTTAAAGCTTTAAATAGCCTGCAGTTTAAACGGACGTTACAGGTAGTTTATACCGTGTTCAAAATGTTCGAGATCCACCATTAAAATATATTAACTAAAAAAAAAAAAAAAAAAGCTGAAATATTTCGCTTGTCTAATCTAATGGTGACCTAACCTTGACTCTCCAGTCGATTTTCTTAAATGAGGTTCTTAAATGATTTAATAATTAAATGAATAATTCACTATAAAAAATTAGAATAAAATTGATGAATGGTTTTCATAGTTTTGTATTGAAATACACCTATGAACTTAACATCCCTATATTTTATAAATGTAAGTAAGGTTGTTTGTTTGCTTATACATCATAATTTCGGAGATTTAATCAATTTGGGGTACTAGTATTATCCCTAACAACCGCTCTAATTATTCGAATTTCGGCTTTTTTGAAATGAATTCAGAAGAATCAACAATTATTACTATTTATTAATTTATTCTTTTTATTATTACTGATTTCATTGATACAGGCACTTCATATAACGATAAAATATATTTTTCATAAAGAAACATTCTAGCATGTATTTCGGAGTAGAATAATGAGAAATATATTTTTTCACCTACCTATTTCACCCCTTCTTAAATGACACCTACATAATAAACGCAATTTACCTTTAAATTTTCACCCTTCTATCTTTAAAGTTATCGGATCGCTAATATATATAAATATTAATACATTTTTCGAAAATTATTGAGATTTACTAGCAAAAGTATTGAATGGTAACATATACGGGATAGCTGGCATGATTTCAATGCGCGGATTGTATTTAAGAAGGCTTCCAATTCAATGACTTGTTCACATTTTCCGAAACCTGAAAATTCAAGGAAATATAACGTCTAATATACGCTGATTGAGTTAGAAAACTTCATCTTTAAGAACCCATCGCCTTTGGAATCTGCGTCCGAGAAGACTTTCCTCAGAATCCATCTAGAATTATCAGAAAATATAATTTCAGAAAGACCGAAAATCATTTTCGACAAAGAAATTGTTGTCTTCTTTAAAATCTAATTATGTCTGAGAACATCATTTATCGATTTTGAATGATTGAGAAATTTCTATACCACTATAAGACTAATAATGATTTTTGACTACGACAAATATATGTATACAATACATACTACAGTCTAACAAAATATCAACGGTTACATATCGTTGTGCATATATCGAATGTTTTTATACAAAGTTATTAAATTTTTAACAGAAATTCTATACACGTATATAAAGTTAAGTGACTTTAAATGCACTGGCATGGATGGATTAAAAAAAAAAAAGTTTTATAACAACTGTAATCTTACAGTTTACAATAACGTGTCTTGTTAGTTTTAAGAATGGAGTATTATTATCCATTCGACTCAAATGAAAACTTCATAATATAATGTGAGTTAAATAAATTTGAGCCGTTGAGGACATTATAATTTCTGAATTGTTATGATATTTTCCTGTCTCCAGAACTTTTCATTTTATCAGGCCCTAAACAAAGAAGAAAGAGTTTCATTTTATGTAGCCCGGCCATCCAGTTGTGCCAACACTGACAGACGGACAAAAAGGCAAACGTGCCAAACCTGTAATTCGTTTTTGCTAAAGATTCAAAACAGGGGTTGAAAGTACATAAAGAGGGTACTAAAGATGCCAGGCTATACTTGCACATCTATAGGTCATATTAAAATTGTCTAACGTCATATTGAAATATTGACAGTGTAAACGAACGTAGAAAATGTTTAGTATAAAAATTAAAATGCTTCACGCAGCATGTATAATAAGCCCACTATTGTTCCTCTCTCTTGACAGTACAGAAACGGATGGCTCTGTGTGAATTTTTTGAATTTTCCTAACGGACAAGAAGACCAATATCAAGAAAATTATTAATTTTAATATTATTTTCAAATAACTTGTTTCCTGACCACGTTTCGGCCTCGGAGCCGATTCCATCTTATTCAGCATAAAAAAATACGTAAGCAAAATAGAAACATCATCATTTTTACCTTTAGATACCAAGATAGAATAAATATCTTAAATTTACTATTATTTATGAATTACTGGTTCCTCGACCACATTTTCGCTCCACAACAGGTTGTATTCGTTTAGCGTAAAAATAGAAAATCTGAAAATATCTAAACATCAATAAACTTTCTTAATAAGTTGGTAGGGCTCCAAAAGCTTTTTTATTTAATTTGTAAATTAGTGGCTTATGTGTCACATTTTGACCTTAGGACTGCTCCATTGGAGTCTCAAAAAACTTTTCAATTTATTTGGCAGATCTTGAGCATATTTTCGGAATTAATCCCCAAAACGTTTTTATAAGCTTTATTATTTTTTAATTTGGGTGCGAAATAAAACCGGTTAAGGAACAACTGAAAAATATAAATTTAGAAATATTATTCAGGAAATAATTACAGCAAATGAAGGTCAGAAATCTTTACCTCGGACAAAAGGGGAAAATTTATGCGTTCTCAGATCTAGACACATCTTTTGGTATCTTTTTTCACGATTCTTTGTTCTCGGGAATTATTTTCAAGGCATTGTAGTTTCTTCTGTCTCAAAAAAATTCTTCCATACAAAATGTTTACCTTCCTCTGCTTCTTATTGACAACAATAAACATATCAAAATTCATTAAAACATTACTTTTTTTGTTAGCTCTTACAAGTTTTACAACGGAGAATGCATAGAAGTAAAGTAAAAGAGTACGATATAGCAACATGGCTTATAAATAAAATTACTTATCTACTTATATTGTGTGATCATAAGGGAATTCGATGAAAAGCACAACAATCATCAGTTTTTTCTATATTTAGGTAGGCAGTTCCGGTAAAAATATAGTGTATCTTTATAATGAAAATATATAATTCATTTTTGTAGACCTTTTTATCTATGTTCACTTTTATATTTATCAAATATTTATACACTCATTGAAGGCACAAAAACGTAAATACCTGACCATCAAGGAGGTCGTATATAATGCGTTCAGTTGAAAGTTTTATATATATGTTTATATTTTTTATATAAATAGAAACTCATTTATTCAACTATTTGACCTATTAAACATTAGAAAGTTAAATAAGAAAGAACTTTCAAACTTTCTGAAACCATGGATTCAAGTTTGATGAATAGTTAAATTTCCAAAAGTAAGATGTTCTGAAAATTTGAGTTGTGATATAAGTCAAAGTTCATACTTAATGATCAGTCCGTTTACTTTGAGTTTAATTTTTAGAGTAAGTTTTGTGAGTAAATTTATTTGGATGTAAACAATTAGGTGTTTGGAGAAAACACTTAATTTGGAATACCCGACGATATTATTACTTAAATGGAAACGTTTGCCATTAGTAAATTTGTAGATTGTAAAAATAGAATTAAATATTTATAATACAGAGTGTAGCTCTGATAAATAGATTTCTTTCGTCGAAAATAAGGAATATGAACATTTCATTTGAGTTTTATTTAAGGAGCATACAGTCAAATAATAAAAAAATAATACCGAATGAAAATTACATATTCCCAAACTTAATTTATTTGCATTGAGCAACGCTTGAACAAAAACTAGCACCCCAACGGTTAGTTTATTGGACTTGAATAAGGCTTGGTAAGGACTGAAATAAAAAAGATATGGATTTGCCAACTTGCGTAGTAATATAAATACGTTATGCCATACGTATAGATGTCATTTTTAATACTTACTTTGTGTTGTTTCATAGCAATTTCGAATACTTTCATGGAAATGTATATTCAGTATTTTATACGGCAAACTTTGGTATGAAGTTCAGGAAGGAGGAATTCGTTCAGTCTGGATTTTATACTTGTCGTTAAAATGGACTATACCAATTGTTAATTGATTCGCACACTAGGCAGTACTTATATCATAAACTATTTTAAGTATTTTATAATTATAAAATCATGATTAAAGATTATGATTAAGTATTTCGTTCATAATATATATACAAACTAATTTTTTTTATTACATGCATCACACATTGCGGCTTCTTTTTACTTCATACCAAGGTAGAAAAAAACTACTATTGATGTTAATATTTCCCTTTGATAATGTAACAATCTACATATACTAAAAACTTGCATAAAAGAGTTTTACCCTCAAACTACATACTAAAATATATTTTTTCTTTTGGTATTAATAGCCTCATCTCACTTTATCATCAAGATAATCATATATTGATATCTTCGTGTGACTCTTGACATCGATGATGGTATAGTAAAAAAAACGTTGTTGGTTTATATAGTTTTACTACACTTACTGAGCTATATATCTACTTCACAATATTATTCACTACTAGTTCAAACATGCTCTAGTGTTTCAATATCATATTCAACAAGAATGAGAGATGGATCAAGTACTTTTTTGTTATCATGTACGTGTTAAAAAATTTATATTATGTCAAACTATATAGTTTTTATTATTATATGTTAAATATATATATATATATATATATATATATATATATATATATATATATATATATATATATATACACATATATTACAAAAGATTGACTATTCATGTTATTATTTTAAATACAACGAAAATAAATGCGCCGATATATTTTATACAATAAATATGAATTTATTTTTTTATTAAAAGAGACAACTCTGAATGTAAGAGATTTCGACCTTCGAAGCTATAAAAACATTAACTTTTAATGTAAAATGTATAGAACAGCTAATATGACCATAAACTACCAAGCGCCAAATATTAATATTAAAAAAAAAAAAAAAAATTCAGGATGATCATGTTGCAAAATCGGAGTCCTTCTGATCATCTTTAGAGTCACTATCATCACTCACTGATTATAATATATTAATTGAAAAATTTTCGTTACTTTTAAAGTTACTTATGCCTCGAAATTGAATATAACTGGCAAGGATTGCATGTCCGTTTTGAGTAATTTAAAAATATGAATTGATGAATCTCATCCGATATTTACTACCAAACTGGATTCGACTTTGGTTTGACTTTTCCATTTTTCACAAATTTCATATTTTCGTATCGTTTCGAAAATTTCGAAATGGAATACTGCCACTCATGAAGTCAGAGTAAGTTATAAAACTCAGAAACTTAAACGATAATGAAAACAATTCTTGACTATTAACAAGTCACCCCATTTTCAGTGATTAAATTGTTTTTTTGTAAGGCACTTCAAATTGCGCGTGAAATAAAATCTTTTTGTAATAAACTACTATCACATAACTCACTAACGCCATCTCTTTTCTTTTTTTTAATATTAACGATTAAAATATGTAAATGTAAATGGAGATAATTGGAAATTTTTTAATCATGAACAACTAATTAACCATTATTTATTTTAGTGGAACAATTGTATATTCTGAAGGCGCATTTCAGGAGCAATTTTTTGATATAAATTATTTTTCAAATATTAATATTTGAAGCTAACTAGTGACGCTAATATACTCTTTAAAAATACCAGGCTGTAGTCCAGGTTTACCCAGTGCTGTAGTATAATATTAAAATCTGCGAACATGTCTAACCTGACAAGTTATTTTTTCTTATTTTGCTTAATAGTATAGAACTATCAGTTTTATAATTTGAAAATTTTCTTATTACCGAGCTTTTATATCATTAAAATTTTTTAGCTAAACTGATGTATTTTCTGTTCTACGTACAGCTAATTTCAATATTTACCAGGACCATTTGGCCTTTAATTAAATTACCATATTCAAACAAAATTACCCATACAGATGATAGGTACTATAATATATTATAATATACCTACCCCTTATATTGAATACGATCAGTATTAATTGATGAATTGTGCATAGAGAAAATCAATCAAACCGTCAAGTCACAAATACCAATTAATATTCAGTCAGATTTAATGTCAATTTATCATTATTCATCAGAAATGGCTAATATCAATTTTGAATTCAACACATACAGACTGTACAGCGTATAGTCCACAGGAGCGGTAGGCGAATGGCGGGGGTGATTGATAATTTTCATTGTGTGGTGGATATTATCGTTGATATAATCATAATCACTATTTTGAAATATAATATAATAAATAATTCTACCAACAACCAATCAGTTCAGTAAATTATTGCTATTAGAATTAGAATTATTTTTATTAAAAAAGCACAAAAAATAATTTAATGCATGTCCCATGTCCATATCATGTATAGGATAAGATGTCCATGTCCATGTATAGGATAAGATGTAGTACCTAGAATCAAATGTACCTTAAATCAGCCTGTAGTGTGTCATGATATATTTTTAACTGACTTCAAACAAAAAAGAAGGAGATTCTCAATTCGAGAATTTTTTTTTTTAATGTTTGTTACCTCAGAACTTTCGACTTGGTGAAACGATTTTAATGATTCTTATCTATTTGGAAGCTGGTGCTTCTCGTGTGGTCCCATATCATTTTGGTCCAGTTCTGACCACGGTATCTATGAGAAAACCATAAAAGTCTTAAATTTACATTAGGTATGCACGACAAGAGGATGAATAACTCAATATAACGCCAACCGATTTCGATGATTCTTTTTTTAGTTACAAATTAGTAAGTGTACTTCAAATTCACTAAAAATCACAAAATAAAAAAAATTTTGACAAAAAGAAAACCGACTTCAAAATAAAACTTTTCCAAAACAAATTATTATGCACTAAAAAGTAAAAAAATAACGATAATATAATTTAATTAAAATTATTGTTATTTTTAGTGCATATTAATTTATTTTGGAAAAGTTTTTCTTTTGAAGTCGGTTTTCTTTTTGTTAAAAGTTTTTTTTAATATCTAGTGGAAGATAATTCCATAGAAGTTATGATTTTAATTTTTATTTTCAATGGAATAAAAATATAATTTGCGAAAAAAGGGATTCTAGCTGTCTGGCTGCCACAATTTTATATTTATTCCAGCTGTACCATATTCTATTTTATAACATAACGTTAAATTTTGAGCTGAAAAAGTTTGATATACACAAAGTGATTTGATGCTTTTAGGTAAGAAGAATCTCAAAGGCGCACAGAGAGTTTTGAAGTCAAAAAATAAATGTGAGTAGGAGAATCAAGGCAGGTCAAAACAAGGATTGTTACGAGAATTGATCAACAAGTACAAAGTATATTAAATAATTATTTTGGTTAATCTGACAGAATAAAGTATAATTTTTCCATTCAGTCTCTGAAGTCGTCTAGAATATAGATTTCAGATATTTTAGGCTATATATTTTCCACAAAAATTTGCATCAAATTTTTGCAATTTGAATTTGATTTTGTAACATACCTTATTTCGATTTGCTGATTTGCTAAAAGTTGGTTTTTTATAGTTGTGGCAGTTTTGATACATCATGCATTTCGCAAAAGAATATATTTATTACCTGCAAAATATACTTTATTTTATATTAGAGTTGAATTCATTATAATGACTGAATACTGTACTATTCGTTTGTACACCATTTTTCATTTTCAATTCGTCAATGAATTGATCAAAACAAGCAACGCTTCAAAGGTTTCCAATTTATATTAAATTGACATCCACTCTTTTCTTTTTTTAAAGTGTATATGATGAGCATATAACCGGTTGATATAAAGAGTGATAAAATTGGAGTTTTATATTTTAGTTTGAAATAAAAGGAAACCGGAATTCGTAAGCGTCTCGCGTAGAAATATTTAAAACTTTTTTATTTTATTATATAGGCCAATAATTTTGCTAAAAATACAAGAACGCGTCTCCAACCATTTTTTGTTCTAAATGATCTTATCTATTTAATGTCAAATTTTCAAGTCATTCGGTGCCAAAGGAAAGAATTTTTAAATGTAATCCTCGTTTCCTGTACCTAGTTTTACATTTCGTAAACACACCTTTAATAAATTTGCAAAAATTAATTTTGACTGGCTTAAGGTAGTACCAGCATGAAATCACTTTTCGACAGATTTGGTCGAATTTTTTTTTCTCGGGTTTATAATAGCTTTATTTATGAATTCCTAAAATTTCATAATTTTTGACCGTTTAGATCGCGAGATATTTAAAGACAAAGTTCGCGATTTTGAGGGTCATGTCCCATTTAAAGCATGTAAAATGTCCGGTCTCTCCAACTATTTTTTATGATATTATTATATATTGAAGAAAAAGTAGAAAAAAATGTTTATACAATACAATTCTAAAAAAAAAATTTAGAAATTAATTTTCACTTTCGAGATATTAATTTTGACGTAAATTGATCGAAATTGGGACGTTGGCATAATTATTTCCCATTTTAAACGGTCAAAATTTCTGAAACTTTGGGAATTAATAGTAAGCATTATTAAATTCTTAAATTTAATTTTTCGTTAAATTCTGTCGAAAAAAAAATTGTACCATTGCTTTAACATAGAAACTGCAAATACCATGCTGGAACATCGTTAAATAGAAAATTTCGTTCATTATTGATATAGAATTTTAGAGTTTTCGGACAAATATTTTAACACTGGCAAGGCTAGTTTCTGTTTCAATAAATATTGTTTATTGGTACTTCTATACTCCAAACCACATCGGGCTGTTAATTTTTGTGAATGATAAGATGATTCATGAATAAAATGTGTATTTGCCAAACCTCTAAGAGGCACTCGTTTATTTGAAATAATTTTTAAATCCAATATTTTAAAAAATCGTGAAATCTTATAGGGCTCTGTTTTTGATCTGTCTTTTTCAATATTGACTTAAAATGGTCATTTGAACACTCTGTGTGAATTTCAGCTTTTATACTTTAACGTGAGAGAGCTCGGGTACTGCGCCCCTGATTACCTGCTACCTACCGAAGGAACCGTTAGTCAAGGTTTGTAGCCCCCAAAGATTGGTCCCTACACCAGTGAGAATACGCAAAAAAAAATTCAGCTTTTATACTTTAACGTATGTCTGGCAAGCGCTGGCTCTTAGTCCTAATGTTCAACTCTTAGTTGGCCACTCTTTATATTTTAATAGAATAAAATCGAATGAAATTAAAATCATAAAAGGAAAACTAATTTTAAAATGCATATTAAAACGGAACTTATCTATCGAAATAGGATAATATTGTCTCTCCCACTATTATGAAAGAATGCAGTAATTAGAATAAGAATTTGCAAAATATTGAAAGTGGAAATCATTTAATTTTAAATCATTTTCGAAACTTCACACAATAAAATGTCTTACAGTCTGAATTATTCGAAAAAAAGTGTCAAAATACTGGAAATTTTAGCTTACATAATAGAAATTATGAACGTGTATTAACGGTTTGTAACGAATTATTAATTGCAATCAATAAATTTACAGTTCATAAACACAGTCTTAAAAAGATTTACAAATTAAATTACTGTGGTTTATATTGGATTTATAAATTAATTTTCATCGAGTTAAAAAAAAACTAAGGTGCCTATGTGCCTAGTATCCTGGTCCTTTAACTCCAAGCATATAAGACATTTAGTTACTTAAACTCGAGCAGTTTCTCAACCTAAAATTTTAGGTTTTTAATTTTTAAAAAGGGTTTTTGGTAGCCGTTTTCAATAGCACCAATCAAATTATATATATTTATACATTTATATATATCTAAGATTTTGATGATTATATCTTAAATACTGAAAACAAAAATGAAATTATGGAAAAAAAACTAATGTAAATTTGTGATTCAAGTATTATTTTATCTAAAAGATAGCTTTTCATCCAAAAATTTTTTTTAAATATAGGCAATTTTTTTACACAAATATGTTAATTATAATCTAAAAACGATGATAGTCGCAGACATTTTAAGAGAAGAATTAAAGATGATAAGAGACAATTCTAAGATATTTATATTTAAATTTCGATTTATTCCCCAATTTATAGATCAGTTTTGTATTATATAAATACGTATTTCAACTAGTGCTATAATATAATTTGCCAGTTGCCATGAGAGTACGAGTCTCGAAAATTCTTTTTTATAAATTAAATAGCTAAAAAATTACGTTGAGGTACTGCTATTTTTAGAATTGGAAGAAAATGCATTAAGGACCAATTGCAAATTTGCTTGAACTTTGCGTATTCTAGAGTTGATTCAAACATAATGTACTTTTATATTGAAAAATTTTTATATTCGATTTGCTTGAAATCTCTAAGTAAATTTCTATTGATTTTTTTTTTATTTGTAAAAAAATACCACTTTGCAATTAGTTTTTGGGCAATTACACTATCTCTATTGAATACCTTTATTTCAATACACATGCTGTCCAGTAAATAGACACATATTACGAGGAACTACGGAATTGTGAAAGGTACGTTTAATTCTAAGAGCTACGTCTTATCGGACTTATAATTTGGACCTAATCTTTATAATTTCTTTAACCGTATCAGTTTCCACCTTCAGTATTTGAAAAAACCCATTTAAAAATATATATTTAAAATATATATTTGTTTATCACAACGTAAATTATATTCTGATATCGATTCAAGAAAATACGTACGGAAGAGTTGGAAGAATCATTAGATGAATATCTTTGAGTGGTTTCTAATAAGAAAATAGGAGAATTGAATATAACTCAAATAAAATGCATTAAATATATAGTTCTATATCAACTTAAATCGTTTGTCAATTACAAATTGATATTCAATTCCATGAATGTATTTGACTGTATTAACAGTGTATCCAAAAACATTAGCCTAAATACAAAATGGATCCTGGTTTATTGTCTGAGTGAGGTAGCTTACGGCTTTACGTATGTAAACTACTGGACTTGTTTCCTTCTTTTCAGATTTTATTTAACACAGTCGGGGTTTTTACTTTTTTTATTATTTATTTTATCTTGAGACTTTTTAGTGTCCCAGCACTAAAATAATCCTATTATTAAATATACGATTTTAAAACTTTAAAGCCAATTTATTATTCCTAATAAAATTTAAATATATAACTTAAATATTTTTTTAATCCGTTAATTTTTCTTTATTTATTTTGATACCATACTCGATGGTTAATTTTTTTCTTTAATGTATTACGATTTTGCTCCAAAAACCGGCATTTTGTTTTGTTCTTTCAAATACAGAACAGTGGAGATTTTGAGACAAATACAACGATATCTTAAATGTTGAAATCCATTAAGCCGTTTGGTCAATACGAGGTAATGAAGAAATTTAGTTTTAAAGAATACATTATTACCTTTTATTCAAAGCGTTAACAAACAATACATACACAGCATACAAATAAAGTGAATCTTTAATATCGATTTACTATAAGCTCCTATACCGTGTATTTTGTACATGTTCTGCAAAATTTTTTCATACGATTGCCTCATTTCAAGTCGGATCTGGTTTCTATTATCTTAATTAACAGACCTCAATAGGATGCAAATATCCACTATAATTTCAAACAAATATCAAATGTTACCTCTCCGATACAAAGTTCTATTGTTTAAATACCAAATATTTTGTAACACCGGATACTTATACTGCCTATAAGGATGATGATGATTTACAATATTATTTCCTATCGTTTCTCTGTGTGTTACGATCTGTGTGTCTGTGTGTGTGTTAGTGTATGTGTATCAAGCTAGTGTACACACAAAGATGAGAAGTTGTATGAGTGTGCAAACTCATTAATGGTTCCATTTCCATTAAGCACCTAGTAGCTCTTTGCATTCCCATACGTACTTACAATGCCGATTTCACTAAATAACAGTGTGTGTGATACATGTGTATATTTCCATGTAGTAAGTAGATAAAGAAAATTTTATGTTTTCTACGACTTTTATTTGATCAATTTTCCGTAAGCTAAGTTGGGTTAGATTAGATTATATTGGCTGTCCACAAAGGACACACTTAGGCTTTAAAGCCCATTGTGATACCATATATATGTTTTACCACCTCTTCCGCTGATTATTTCATTTTTCAGCTTCTTACTTACTTTGAGAGGTTTAATGCACCTACTTCATGCATATTATACCATACACAACATCAGGGTACGAAACCCTAAACTCGAACTTGAATCGCATGGGCTAAGAACGCATGGGTGTAGGCGCTACGATGCCACAGGCAGACACGTACATAGTTGTCAAACTTATAACAGCCCTTTTTTTGGTTCGTTGGTTAAAAAGTGATATCGATGAGTGGACACTACTAAGTAAACAATTAAAATGAATAAGCTATTCTGAATAGATAGGATGCTTAATTAGATTACTAACTTCTGGTGAGTGTGATCTCTGAACAAGTTTATTATTTAACAAATGCACAAAGAACTCCCCGGCATAATATTTCTCGAACAAAATATCTCTTTTTCAATCCACCTGTAGGCAAAATACACACAAATATGAGCACAAAGAAAAAAAATTAACTCAAATGAATAACACACAAATGCGAAGAAAGGAACCCATTAAGGGTATGGCCACCTCTGAATCACAGGGAAGGCGCATCACAGGGTGAACACAGGGTAAACACAAGGGCCAAATGCCTTCAGGTCTGCGCTTACTTGCCCCCATGAGAGAGAAAATCAACTCGGGTATCAGAGATTGGATACTGTCTTAGAGTGAACGGAAAGACCAAAACACCCGCAAAACCGTGCTAAAGCGATCTTATTAAAGGCATAGCTAGCTCGGCGGAATACAGGTTGTATGCAATCACAGAATGAACGCACCAGTCTGCAAGTTTGTTGTCCCTCGTGTTCACCCTGTTATTTTTATTCGATTATAATACGACTAAAATATTTAGTTTGAAGATATTTTATTTTGAGAATATTTTGTCGAGAATATATTTTATCAAAGGATGAATATTTTGTCAAGGGATATTAACGTGCGTCGCCATTAAAAAGGTATGTCTGACATCATGTTGGACCACGGACATCCATTTTTTATTAATCAGACAGAATAATGTTATTAAAATACGAATGGCCGACAAATTGAAGCTTGTGTTTTCAATGAAACAGTTTTAAGATTTTTAAAGATAATACCCTTCCAGTTATTACGCTAAAAAAAATCACCAAACAATATATATTTATCAATTACATTCAAACACATCGAACGTTTTTGGAAAACTCTCCACAAAGATTCTAACTCTCCACAAAGATTCTTTCAATGTGAGTACTTGCTATATGATTATTAAGTGTATAACGTATTGTAAATATTCTCTAGGTGTAGATGATTGTGGATATTTTTGCCATTCACTAGATATATAACGAATTCATTTTGTTGCATGCATTAGATTATATAAAATGTACTATGCAGAATGGATATGGTTTAATAATACTTTTCTCATGTATAGAAAATTATTTGTGTTCCAATTCTCTCCTATTGAATTATCATTACACTCTTTTGTGCGCTAAAGGTACCTAAATGGGATATTTTATGATGGTAGTTTTCTTTATATTTTTTGTAATTTATTTTGTGTCAACATTAAAGAAACGACGGAAAAAAATCGTTACAAAAATGTCTTTGTCTAAAATTTACATTAAAATATTTATAAATGTTTTATAGCAGAGATATTAACTACAAAAATGAAATTTTTTTCTGGGAAATTTTTGAATTTTTGAAAATCGCTTTTTACTAGGAATACAAACTATTTAATCTTTTATTTTAAAATAGAAATTTTTCGGTGTAGCGGGTGGGTAACTTCCAGAATCTTTATAAATTAGTCCAATGTTTTATGCTGTTGTATATGCAATATTATTGTAAAGTTTTATTAAAATCCATTCAATTGTATTCGAAATTGTTAAGCGAAGTAGACGTTTCACTGCTATCTTTTTGAATTTTGATAATGCGTTATTCTGAGATGTTCCTTTCCAAAAAAAGAACCATTTTTACTAAGGACATTTTTTCCAATAACTTTCAGGTATACAGAGCTTTATAGTTAAATTAGTTTTTAAAATAGTATCTTAAACAATAAATTATTCATTTTATTAAAATATATCTCCTTCAGGACCCACAATGAAAATATTTAGCTAGATTATAAAATTATTATTAATTAGATAGACCGGTTTCGATTGCTTTGGAAATCCTCTTCAGTAGCATTACATAAATATCTTAAAATTAAAAATAAATTACCAAAATACGAAAAGTCCGCAACACCCTAAATCAAACTGTGGGTCCTGAAGGGGATATATTTTAACAAAATGAATAATACAGCCCACAGAAGTGGTCATCTTAATTTGAATAATAAAATATTGTATAGATATCAATAATACTGGCCTAGGCGGGGAATAATGTTATACTATCGTAATTTTTTCCCCTGTGTAGAAATTATATTCAATTTAGAAACTTTTTCCGTTGTTTCAAGGGCGAACTTCGAACCCATAATGTTACATTTATTAAAGAAACATTATGTAGAACAGGGAATAATTATTATTGTTCACATAAAACGTATTCGGTAAACACGTAAAATAAATTATGTTATCAAAACATTATAATGACTTTGTATAAATAAAGTCCTTAATTTTTTCTATATTCCTACATTCTTTTTTCATATATGAATTAAACCAATTACATATCATATAAGGATTTCATACATATAGTCGGATAAAGGAATACATAAAATAGCCATTCTTAGGAAGTTCTCAATATCAGCTTCGATTTTGATGATTTATTTTTCAAAATGATTCTTTTTGTATATTTTTTAAAATCAGAAACATTTCAGAGTGGGAAAATAGTCTAGAGTGGGGATAGGCAATGTCGCGACAGATATATCGACGAACAGCCTAAATCGCTAATGATAGAAGTTTAAAATTTCGAGAGGATAGTGATTTGATACTGTCGGTGCCATTTAAGAAATAATTTTTCGAAATTCATCCCCTAAAAGGTTGAAATAAGGAATGAAGTTTTGTATGAAAATATGTACAAATCGTCATTTTTGAGTTCACTACTTTGCCGATTTAAAAAATCCAGTCACCTATCGAATGCTACATTATTACCTATTAAGATGGGTTTCATTTTATTTCCAAAAAAGTTATTGTTCCGCAACAAAAGCTAATTTTTATTACTATTCAGTTAAAATACATTTTTTGAGGAAAGAAATCACACAAGAGTGATTTTTTATGTATAAGTTGCACATATATTTTTTAAACAATATAAATAAACAGCAGTTATCCACGTTATAGCCTTCAAATCTCTTAACTGCCATTTTGTCACTTTTTAATAGATTTTAACTTTTAGTGTGAATCCTTAATTATTTTGAAAAGAAAATACGGCCATGGTACTTGCTGATAATGTAGCATTCTATTGGTGAAAGAATTTTTAAAAGCTGTTAAGTAATGAACTCAAAAATAACAATTTGTATGTATTTTTATAAAAACTACCATCCGATATTTCACCCTTTTAGGGAATGAATTTCGAAAAATTCTTTCTTAAATGACACACCAACAGTAGAAGATCAATATCCTCTCGGAATTACAAACTTCTATCATTTCATATCAAACGATTTAAGCTGGGCGTCGATATCCAGATTATTTCTCGCTTTTGAAATGTTTCTGATTTTAAATAATATACAAAAAGAATCATTTGAAAAAAAAATCATCAAAATTGGAGCTGTAATTGAGGTCACCTGAGTAAAAACATTCATTGATGCGACTTATATTATTATAACAAACATTATTAAATAATAAAAACATAAAACAACAACATACATCAAACGAAATTTTAAACATTTTGATATTTGTTTTCTACATCGATCAGAAACAGAAATTACATGCAGAATTTACATATACAAACATTATTTTATTTTTTATTTGAGTTTTAAAAAAAATTCACCTTTAAGTGGTTTGTTAAAATCAAAATGAGTGTAATGCTGGAGGCTTATTTTGCTTAAAATCTCTTATTTAATTTATTATATTTCATGTGTGTTGGTATATTTTAAAGTGTTTATATTTTTAAACTATTGTTTTTAGTTTTTATTAAAATGTGTTTTAGCTAAGGACATTATACCTATATATAATAGATAAAAATATTTGAATTTGTTTTTTAAAACCAGAGGTTTCGTGGGACACCCGGTTGGAACTATGTTCCTGTCGTACCTTCGTATATTATAAATATAGCGCTTACTTTTTTATTCAGATTTGATTTTTTTCTGGTTTGAATGATTGATTATGCACATGTTTTTTAAGAGCATTTTGGGCTTTTTTCTATTTTTTTAAAATATTCAGTGTGACTTAAGGCATCACAACGGATCTTATGGCTGTTTCCCTCTCAGACAGCTGCTAGAAATAATCCTTATGTAAGAGTTTGTTTAAAGGAGATAAAGTGGCAGTAGATTGTCATTTATTTCGGCTAAGGGACGGCAAAGAAATCGAACTAGGAAACATTGTCCTTCTACTGGGCAAAATTTTCGTCGACTTTTTATTTTTCTTTACATTTCAGTAGTTTTTAAATTAAAGTTTAAATCAATAATAATAACGTCGTTGTACTACGAGATTATGGCCCGTAGTTACTGTACGATTAAAAATTGTTTACCGTTAAATACTTTAATCAATAAAAGTTTACATGGCATACAGCAGACGGTTACATTAACTTTACAGTAGGAAGTTGTTGTTTTCACCCTGAAATTATGTTTGGATAAGTATCTCTAATTTCAAAACATCATTTAAAAGAACTTGTGTGTGTCAGTAAAGTTTAAACAAATTAATTTGAAATTTTAACCTATGGTAAACGTGGAATTAATCACATTTGATTTGTAGCCTAATTGGACTATAGGAAAGGGAAATTTATAAGACCAAATATTTTGAATACTAAGAATATATAAGAGCGGACATGGCTACGTTAAAAAAATTTTATTTAATACAATATTTTTATTTTATTTATGGGCTTAACAACGACTGCAAAATTCAGTTATTGGAAAAATCAAACTAGGTCTTGAAGATCTAGATCAATATAAGCTAAAAATACCATCCATTGTAGGAATATTATTACCAGACTATCATATCTTCGCTGAAGAATTTCAACTTTAAAAATAAAAAAGAACCGCTTTCTGGTCTTGATTTACCTTATCCACAGTTATTTTCCTTTTTTTTTTACAGTTCATGGATTTTCATGGAGCGGAACTCTAACATTTATGAAAAGAACATATACTTTATGTTACTCGCTGATAATATATCGAAGAAAGCATTTTTAAAAACTTTTTAGTAGTTCATTCACAAGTATACATTCCTTTTTTCACCACTTAAGGAGTCAATTTTTCAAAAAAAGGACCACCTACAGTGTTAAAGAAACCTATATGTAAGAGAGTATGGAGAGTATGTGGGTTGTATTTTATCATATTGTCATTAGTCTGTTCCCCAAAGGTTTTACTGACCATTGCTTGTTACATATTTATTCTATACTTCTGAACAACATAATCTAGAAGATCTACCTATCCTGTATATCGCTTTCATGTAGTTGATGAAAATGGTCGGTCTGCTGACAATTGCGATATTAATAAATTGAAAACATGGATTATCCAACAACGCGAGTAAATCTGTTTATTGTCTGCATAACTTCACATGCTCTGCTTCTATATTACTGGAGTCAGTAACTACCCCGATTATATGTCTATATGTATTCGATATGTAGAAAATTCTATATCTCGTCTATAAATTGCAACCATCATCCAAACAATATCATCTAGTTAGTTTTGTTGGTAACATCTATGCTCTGTTTGTTTTTGAAATTGAAAATTGTTTTTATATAATTCTATAGAATTTTACATAATGATATTACGTACAAAATGTAACAATCCTTATTTTTGTACATTCATATGGTTTTTTTGGATCTAGAAAAAAAAGTCTTTTTGGAAAGTTGACTATTTCCGAGTAAAAACCAATGAATACAGTTATAACATAAAGTGGGCTAAGAATCTATGTTGAAAATTAAGTTTTTGAGCTGAAATACTTTAATAATAGGTTTGAACAACATTTAACAAAATGTGGCATTATTACAGATTATCTCAGCCCCATCTAAAGCCTTAATTTTTAGAGTAAGACCTGGGCTCGCCAGCCTCACATCATGGTAACAAATCCTAGATTTTTTCTATGATTGTGTGGTGTGTGTGATTTTATAAGACATCTGGTTCCTACTTAAGTTTTATTATTTCACCAATTTTGCTCATTCGTGACTCTGGTTAAGCAGAAATTAGCTTCGTCGATTTATTCATGAAATAATCGATCTGCTAGAGAAGCCGCAATGCCCATCTACGGTAAACCCACATGCTCATAATTAAAGTTTATAATAATTAACAGTTTGGCGAGGCTAGAGGTGAAAATGAAAAAACAATTTACATGGAATCATTTTTGCATAAAAATGAAAAACTTTTTTATCGCTCTCGTGTAAGTATGTGATTCGAGTGACTATTTTGTAGTATTTTAAATTGCTATAAACTGTATCGACAAAAAGAGTCCCTACAGGCATAGTAATGACCCCTATGAGTGCGAACTCTGGGGCATTAAGTTATTAGCTACATTATTTAATAATTCGACTATATGTTAAAGTGTTGTTAAAGTATCTATCGCTGTTCAGTTCTAATAAATCTAAAGTATCCTTGATATGACTCTGAAAAGGAATGTTAAATTAAATTTTGCCATAATTTTTTTTCCTAAAAAAATTTCTTGATAAAATATCCACTTAATCCAAAGTGCAAATACATATTCTGAAATTCAATTTATTTGAATTTTTATCAAATATTTAAACTATTATTACATCTTGTACTCATTTATATAATATTGAAATAGTATCAATTATACGTTATCAGTTACGAGAAAAGTAGATATAATAGAAGTAATAATTTTAATTTGGATAAATGGAATTGTAACATGATCAAATAATAATTTGAAAAAAGTATGCATAAGCCAAAAATAAATATATCTATAGTCAAAATAAAGTAATTTTAAAAGAGCTATTATTACAAGCTTTTATTTAGTTTCACCTGTCCCGTTGTCTGTCTGTAATCAAATCTTGAAAGTCAAATTTGATCCACTTCCCGGTTTCCGATTGAGCTGAAATTTTGCATGCACATTAAGTTAGGATGACAATACATTTTTTAGTCTTAAATTAATAAGTAGAAAATAATTTTATCTATGAATCACTCGTACCCGACTATTTGTGAAAGCTTGAAGCGCTTAATTTCAAGAATGAAGCGAAAGATAATAAGGCATGTGGAGTAGATGAGGTGTTCCGATTCATTTTTGATATTTTAAACTGAGCGCCTCAAGCTTTTACAAATAGTCAGGTATGAGTGACTCATAAATAAAATTATTTTCTACTTTTTAGTACAATAAAAGCTTGTACCTTAAAAAGTATTTTTTATTAAATTTTTTTTTTTTTTTTGAATTGTGTTGATTTTGAACTAAAAATATACAGTTTTGTTTCGTGTAGCTTTTACTACTGGCTAAACTAGATTACAAAAAAGATTGTCAGCCATTTTTGAGTTTTTCTTTATCTATTTTGAAATAAGGCTCGCTGTTTAATTTCATATTTTTATATAAAGTTTGTGAAAAAATTGCTACAGTATTGTTAAAAAACTTGAATGAAAATTCACGAAAATTACGTCTTTTGTCGCCAGGGAAAAATTTGCAACTATCATAATATCACAGGATTATTACTATTATATTTATTATTTGTTCTTTATTATTGAGAATTTTCCCAAACGTATTAAGCTTGATATACCGAAGCCTCATCCGTTCGTTGCCAATGCATGGTAATCAATAAAAAACTGTCACTAATTCGTAGATGCTGCTGTAATTAAGATAATGCAAATTTTTGACGGGAAAGAAATACGATTCTCTACTTGTGACGTAAAGGACTCTTCAATTTGTAAATTCAATGCTTTTTTTAACATTAGGTGTCATGAGCTCTTATTTAAAAAGAATCTATTCTAAAAGAAGAAACTAATGAATTTATTAAATTCTCTACTCAAATACTAAAAATTATTTGTCAATAAGGAAGAAAATTGTACACAGATTTTTGTAGCAGCTTTGTACAAGGTTTTAAAAAGTTGATGAAAAACAACATTATTTTTATATCCTCTACACTTACCCCTCACAACTCAAAACATTGTTCTTTTTGCCTCAGTGCACATTGAGTGTATGTAAAAAAGGATGGTACTATTTCAGTGGTATACTCTTTTCTACCTACATTCAGTTTAAATATACCGATTGTAAGCTACCTCTTTAGCCATATAAAATATATGAAGTAAGAAGAGTTTTTTTGGAGTGTTGCTTTTGTTGGAATGTATTACTGTGTGTGATTGGTATTGTAAGTGTACAACTTCAAGTGATGAGTCTGGCCGGCTGTTTTCATGTATACACATATACAATCCCACGTTATTTTATACATCAGATCGTCCATAAGATCTCTTCCTACTTCATTAAATATAAAGGGCTAACGATATGGTATACAAACAGTATATGCTAGGATTCAAAAAGATATGTTGTTACTAAGGGGTATACATTTCATATTTTATTAATAATAGTTACAGTTGTTTGTTTGGTGATTCGATTTCGAACTTTGTGACTTTATAATTGTTATTTTGTTTATTCTTGTTTGTCTATTATTATTATTATTATTATTGTGGTACTAATAGTAATTAAGAATGAATTATTATGCTATATCTCAGTTGTTCCATGTTTGTTAACACAAATATACGCCCGTTGTACAAAACACTCAGCAAACTAAAGACAAGAATAGTAATATGGCTCTCTTCTTGTAAGTGTATATGCTACTGTCAAAATTCATTGCGAGTAAAAATTTGTTTTGACCTTATAAAAATATCGATATTGACTACACGCATGGGTCAGTAGAAATCGATAATAAAAAATCTGTCAAAATAGATTTTGACTGCAGGAGACCTTGTAATTGCATATTAATTGTTGGTTTAAAGCTGTTTAGAGCTTATTTTGATAAAAACTTAAAAAGAGAAGTAAGTAATCCCTGTAATGTTAGTATGTGATTATAAATTATTAACTTATAGCTACCAAATTATTCCAGGCGAAAATAAATCCAACTGTCAATAATTCTCTTTTACTAAAAACATTTTTTTTTTAATCTGTCTATTCTGATATCTTAAATTTTAGTTGGGGTTAGTTGGTGAATGGGAAACTTTCACTGAAAGATGATTAAGTACCTACCAAATATCTCTCTCGCGAATCGGTATTTAGCCCGAAAACGATGACGCATTACTATTCAACATTCCTTCAAGCAATATTACTAGTTAGACGATAATTTTCATGAACCCTTAATTTTGAAACAAAACGATTTAATTTTTTTACTTAACGCGAAAGTGATTTACTATTATCGTAGGTACAGCAGCTCTTTGAAGTGAAAGCAAGGTTATTTTTTTTATCAAAAATGCGACCTATGGCGACTTTCATACCACAAATCACTACCATATTGCTGACTTTCATTGATCTAAAGGTCATGTACATTATTTTCTTCCACTTAAAATTAAAATTAACAAGCTACAACTTAATTGTCACTTTTGGTGTGAAAAACATGCTGTTTAAATCCAGAAAAGTTAAAATTGGTATAGTTTGTGGTATGGAAGTGTAAACGCACCATATTTTTTTTTTTTAAAAGAAATAGCTCTTCCGCTACTTTGAATAGGGGTTCATAAACATGAAATCATTTTTAAATTAAAATACCATGAAGTGTTTAAAGTAAATCAAGTAAATTCATATTGCTACCTCATTCCATTTTGTTGATGTGCAATTCAAAATGTAATTACTCTTATTTGATCACTCTTTAAAATAATCGACATTTTTAACCGACTTTAAATTTAAAAAAGAAGGAGGTTTTTAATTCGGCTGTATTTTTTTATGTTTGTTACCACAGAGCTTTTGACTGGGTGAACCGATTTTGATGAATCTTTTTTCATTTGAAAGCTGGTGCTTCCCGTGTGGTCCCATTTCAGTTTGGTTTAGTTCTGACAATTGCATCCACGAGAATACCATATAAGTCTTAAATTTTTATTACGTATGTGCGCGACAAATGGACAAATAACTCACGACAATCGATTTCGATGATCATTCATTTTAGTGGTAAATTAGTTATTGTACCTGAGATTCACTAAAAATAACAAAATAAAAAAACTTTTTACAAAAGAAAATCGACTTCAAGAAGTAAAAAAATAAAAATGCACTAAAAAGTAAAAAAATAACAACAATATAATGTAGTTATAGTTATTGTTCTTTTTGCAGTCGGTGTCAGCCAAGAAAACAACTGTGACAGAACAGTTTGCTAAAGTAACTTGGCTGACACCGACTCCAAAAATAACAATAACAATAACTACATTATATTGTCGTTATTTTTTGACTTTTTAGTGCATTTTTATTTTTTTACTTTTTGAAGTCGGTTTTCTTTTTGTTAAAAGTTTTTTTTATTATACCTACATTTTAAATGTGTTACACTTTTTTAAATTGATTTTACACATGTATGTTATATGTACCCATATGTATTTAATATTGGTAAGAAGAAAGGTGTATCATGATCAAATATGTTCAAACATATTGACATAGTACCTTTACATGTCTACACAAATATTATCTTATACAAGACGTCAACATAAAATATATATGTGCAATTTGATGAATTACATGATTGATATAGAAACACACATGAACATCTAAAGCATTGATTAGTGACAGAAATGTACCTACACGTAGTATAGTAAAATTTTAACACAAGTGAAACTTAAAAACGCGCCAATAGTTGTTAATTTATAGCCGGAGATTATGACAAAAGGGATGTCGTGAACAATCTTGAATGTTTTTAATTGGGATGTTTTTAATATTTAGTTCATTTTCATAAAGCACTTATTTTCAATTGCTTCGCCGATTGCTTGATTGAAAAATGTGTCATAGAATATGGCCCATAACTATTCAAAAATTACATTTTATGTATATCGAATACTCATAAAACTCGACACCCAAAAGTTGGAGATATAAAAATATTACTTTGAGTCTTCCCGATTAATTCCGGTATAACTAAAGAATAGCATCCCTGAATTTTTGAAAATGTGATAAAACAGTTTTACTTATTTCACAAGCACACATTACAGTTATGGCAGGCAATAGTACACTGAGACTGCAACAGAATATTTTAAAAATAGAAAGCCTCTTTACATATTCTAGGCCCCGAAACGGCTGGGTCCACCCCTGGGTTTTATGGAGATATAGATTTTTGCTTCTCTCTGTTATTATTTTGTCTTTCAGTGCTTTTTATGCAAACTCAACAAATGATTTTTATGAAGAATTTTTAAAAGTTTGTTTCTTATTCTTCAGGCTCAGCATTTAAACATTAGAATCGCATATGCGAAACAGCGTCTATGTTATTTAATTTGTGTATAAAATACAAAATTAAAGGAGTATTTTTATATTTCTACTTCTTTTCAATCATTCTGATACTGTTAACTGTAGTGGTAGCCGTTTGTTGTATTATTTTTTGTGGTGTATATGAAAAAAACCATCGCGCAATCTTAGAATCTTGTTGCATGATTTCGAAAATTTGACGCCATACAAATAAACTCAGTTAGCGTGTAGTGTATCCCTTTATATTATAAATGTGAAGGAAGGATGTTTGTTTGTGTGTTACACTTTTAGGCAAAAACTAAAAAATTGAAATATGCCAACTACTTACTTATTTTTTAAATATTTATACTACCCACAAGTAGTATAAAGCCAACTTTTAAAAAAGTCCCTAGAATTTATGGAAACGGATCTTTTTCAAGATTTCGGTATTTTGTCATGTGTAGATTTCTAATTAAACGTCATAGTAAATACTTAATAATACTGTTAAAGGTTAGAAATTAGAAATGTGCAGATGCAAAAGAAAAACATTAACAAATAAAGCATTTAATTTTTAAATAATACTAAAGAAAATTCTTAAGTAACTACTTAAGACAACTTATAAACATTATCATATTATTACTAAATCCGTACATATAACTATTAATAATGCCAGACAGTTTCGGAAGTGTCTAATGAAAGGATAGTCATCATCGATTGACATCTTCAAAAAGGTTCGTTTCCATAATCACAAGTGCACTTGTTGAAAGTGAACTAGTGACATTTAAAAAGCTGATTTTATACTTGTGGGTAGTACATATTTAAAAAATAAGCTAGTGTAGCGCCACTTTCTCATAAATTGTCAGTGAGCCATTCTGGCTTCCATAGCCAACCTAGACTTTTTTAAAGTTGTTTTTTTTTATACTTGTGAGTATTACACAATTAAAAAATAAGCTAGTGTAGCGCCAGTTTCTAATAAATTGACAATGAGCCATTGACAGTGAGCCATTCAGGCTTCCGTAGCCAACCTATTGAATTCATTTAGAAAATAATTTTTAATCAGTAGTATATATATACACATATGTGCTTGCATCATTCACAATATTGACATCCAGAAGTTGAGAAATGTATCGTTTCAATTTTCTGATATTAAAGTATATTCATTCAAAGATATATAGATATTGAAAATGTATTGGCAAATAAACAGAACTTTGTATGTTTGTGTTAACATTTCAGCATTGAAGAATAATTACATGGTGTGTCACGTGTGTCATAGTTGAAGATATTCAAATTTATATTTCACTACTTAAATTATCTTTGATTTCAGTTATTTTTACCCGATTGGTAAGGAGTGGATATGTTTTTCGCACGTATCTTGTATTTATGTATATATATTTGTTTGTACACTTCTTTATTACCTCGTATCGTCCAAACAGCTCGATGGATTTCGGCATTTACGATGTTTTAACAATCTTCATAAAAACCCAAGTGTCTTTAGGTAGTTGTTGGAACAAAAAATAAACAAAACAAAACAAAATAGCGGATTTTTGGCCAGAAACAGTAGAACGTTAATAAAAAAAATTAATAAAACCTATTGATAAGGGTATTAAAATAAAGTAAATTAAAAGTTGATTACAATAATATATATAAATTATATGTTTAAATTTAACTAGGAATGATTAATGGAATTAAAAATTTTAATATAGTGTAAATAAAAGGGTTCTTTTAGTGCCGAGACACTAAAAATTAAAATTAAGAAAAATAAAATATAAAAAAACTCGACTACGTTAAATACAGGGTATAAAAATACCAAACTTTCTATGTGATATAACAATTTATTTTTATGAAAATAATTTTTTAAACTGTGATTGAATTATTTGCTAAACCGTTATTCGTTATAGCTTCCAAAACTTTTTATTCAAATTCCCATGAAAATTTGTAAGTTTGTAGTTATTCCGTCTATGCTGTAATAAGCAAACTAAAGTATTAAAATATGCTTGACTACTCCCAAACGAAGTATCTGTGCTTGAGGAAATTTTTTCTTCGTTAATTGATTACTTATGAGAAGGAAAATGTATCAAAAATTGGAGTTATCACAGTTTAGTTTAGAATCACTAAGTGGATGTAACGCTGATTGTACAAACGTGATTAATTGTTTAAAAACAGGAATGCTTTGTAGCTACTCGCACAATGCAGCTAAAATATTATATTCACAATATTTATAAAGCATCTTGTATATAAATGGCAAATACTGTATGTATAGCACAATCACTAGAGATATAAATTAGAATGAAATTATTGAATGAATTAGAAATAAGAACAATGTACTCAAAAATTTTAGGGACTCACTGAAAAATTGGTTATTAATAGTTAAGAACGTAAAATAACTTACCAAAATTCGATCAAATGGCGCTTTTTTATCCGACTGTCAAAGAGTCATAATTTTTTTCGTGTGTATCTTGTATGTGTGCATGTATATTTATTTGTAAATTTCATTATTACCTCGTATCTTCCAAACGCCTTGAAAGATTTCGGCATTTATGGTATTCTTATATTCGCCTTAAAAACGTAAATGTCCTTAGATTGGTGTTTGAAAAAAAAAACTCAAAATCAAAATCGGGAAGGATTTTTTTTTTTTATAATTACATTGTCGGTTTATAAATTTTCTAAAAGCTGTTTGGGACAACAACTCTAACATGTTATTTTACACTCTTTGAAGTACGTGCAACCCAATTTTCAGCCAGTTCCAAAAATTTGTGAACTAAAAATCTCTATTTTTTGTACTAATATGAGTGTAAATACACATGGTAAGTTTACTGTGTTGACTATGCAGTACGTACGTTTGCTTATTTCTAAAATAACACGTTTTAATAGTCACTCCTCGGTATTTCATATGACAACAACGGCATATTCAACTACACATACAACCTTCCATACCTAGTCGCAGAAACGAATCAATGAAGTTTAAAAAATTTGAACAGTAAGTTTTGAATGCGATTTTTGGCATTCTGGTCGTTAGAGTGTCAGGAAATTTTGTGGCCTTAATTGATTTATGATTCATAAGGAATAAAAAAATTGGTTTGCCTAAATAATATGCATTTTATAATTTCATTTCAAAATAATCGTAAATATACAAAATTCATAATTCGGGTAATAGTGATGAAAATGATTCCAAACTTGTTACCCGAAGTTTAAGAGGTCGCTGAACACGAATATTGCAGAAGTGGTTTCCGAGGTACCTGTTGCTCAGAGGTACCTGTTGCCCGGGCATCAGGTACTTGAGTATATGGTACCCGATTCTGTGGCGATATGCATGTCCAGCGACCCCAAAAACTCCCGAATTACGTTTTTGGATCGATTATATAATGAATTTACCGAAAACTCCAGGAGGCGGAGATACCGTATATTTTGGGCACCAAGTATCTCGGAGATCAATACCCGGTATCTGGTATCCACTAATGTCGTGATGTTCGCATTCAGTGTCCCCAAAAACCCTCTAGTGACATGTTTGAAATCATTTTCATCACTATTAACACATTTAAATGCAATTATAAAATCCATATTATTTGCAAATTGCGTATTTTTAAATTTCATATAAATCAATTTAGGTTTCAAAATTTTCTAACGATCTAACGAATCGAATGCCCTAAACCGCATTCAAATTCGACTTACTATTCAAAATTTTCGAACTTTGACCGTTTTTAGTGTTTCCTTTCTGCCTCTAACCAGTCGCAGTCAGTTTTTAGTAGTAATAGTTTGAGAAAGAAGAGTATGAGTGAATATTGTGTATGTTATTTGTTAACACTTTGACAGTTCCAAACTAATGGATTTAACTTGTCCATAAACAAACACTCATCAACGAAACATCTACAGCTACCTGAGTAAATGACACATATTACTAAATTAATCATTTTATCAATGATTAGAATAATTAAATTTTTTTCTTTTCTGTTCAGTTTTCATCGATATCATAATTTAGACTGCGATTTGAAATTGATGTGAAATAACTAATTTAAATTTATGTGAAATAACTAAACTGTCAATATTCATCCTGTGTCAAGGTTTTAAATGAGTGTGTATTTGATGGCGAATATTCCAATTCATTTTGATTTCCACAGAATGGATGAATCATATTTAGATAATTACAACGAAAACATTTTCATTGGACTAACTTCAAACTATTAACAGTCGGTGCATTTTTAACAAAGTTGAACACTAGATTTTTTTCATTTTCGCTTCTAGATTTCAGAGTTTACTACGTATAAGTTGATCTCAAATTGGGTTGTGGAGGTAATATTCAAATTAAATTAGTTTTGAAACGCAATAAATGTACATATATATATATATATATATATATATATATATATATATATATATATATATATATATATATATATATATATATATATATATATATATATGACAATGTTTCTTATTTCATTTAGTTTAGTTTCAATTTTAAAACTTTGAATCAAATTACAAAAGTTTGGTCTTGTATTTTTAACATCGAACTCTTAAGTGGGCAGGAGTTTAAGGCTATGTATGAAAAATTGAAAAAGAATTGTTTATGAGCAGCCAGTATATTTAATCGATATACATAGTTATTGAGAGGAATGCATTGAATTGAAAATACGTTTTTATATCTTTAGAATATTTTAAAACTGTGTATGCCAGTATTTTGCAACGAGATCGTCCGCCTATGCATAAATGTATATGTTATTTTAATATATATATATATATATATATATTCCTCCGTAACATATATGGTATGTCAATAAGGCGATATTTTCTTAAATTACAAATATTTCAATTAGGAGTATTTGTAAAAAAAAAAAAAAAAACATTTTTTAAGAAAAATATTAAAAAATAAAAGTCTTGGGTACTTAATATCTCTCATTGATTACTTGTCATTATTTTTCATTGAATGGTCTACTAGCCAAATGGCCTTGGTATACGAACCAAGCTGAGAACTTTTGGGTTATTGCTTTTACTTCCGATTAGTATCAAATGGTCAGATAACCAAATATCAATATTTAAAAGAAATTTCAATCTGCCGAAGAACAATATTAGCAACAGATTAGTATCTGATTGATCTGAAAACCGAGGTTCAATGTTTAGACCCGATCAAACGGAGATTGTTGCGATCATTTTAATATAATAACGTTCTGTCAGCCGAGTTTTCGTATACGAGCGTATTTTCAATCAAATGGATGTAGGTACTAGTATCATTTTGGTAATTGAATAACCCGTTAGCAGAAATCCAGAATTTTGATGGAATTTTAATCAAAAGAAGACTACTAATCTTAAATTGATATCAAATTGATATAACAACCGAGTCCCGTGTTGATATCAAAGGTATGCGGATGCTGATTTTGGTGTCGGGGTGGTATCAAAGGGTTTTTCAAAGCATGCTCGCAAGTTAAACCGTTTTTTTACCAAACAGAGGCTGGTGCTAGTATCAGATTGTTATCAGAATGGTCTACCAACTGACTCTTGTTATTAAGACGGATTTTCTAATAATCTCAGACTAGTACAAGTTGGTATGAATATGATCTACAACATATGTCTCGGTATTTGAACGGGGTAAAAGGCAAGTAGATCCATTTTGTTGTCCATTTATGGCATCCAATCAAGATGGGAAAATATGGTTCAAAATGATGTCAGGCTAGCGTTATCATTTCATACCTCCGTCCGATACTGGTTGGTACTGCTTGAATAATGACAAGATGATCAAAAAACAATTTTGATTCGTTATTGGATTATTGTGTTCAATTAACATTGGAAAATATGGTATAAAATGATATCGGGCTAGCATTATCTTATGTTATACCTCCGCCTGACATCCGTTACTAATGCAGGAGTACAAATGTAAGAAGTTCAGTTTACGATCAAAATTTGGCAGGCTTTGGCTCTCAGTAGAAAATTGACATACATTATAAAAAAGAAATACATTTTCTATGTACAATCTTTAAAATTTGTCAATACAATTTCTGCAATATTTATTATTTATTTTTTCTATAGTACATTTAAATTTAAAACACAAAAAAAGTCATTTAAATATTTTATTTTAAATGTAAATTTTTTTATAACTTGTGTATTTTATTGTAATATATATTTTTTATGTAACATGTTTAAATAATATATAAGGCATTTGATTAATTTTAGAAATGTAAGAGATTTAAAAATTTTAAGTATTTTTTGAAAGTACCAAATTTACAAAATTTTTTCTATGTTTATTGAATCTAATCTTTATAACATTGTAAATGCGAAAAATTTGTTAAATTGTATGAATGACTTTTTGCTCAATTATTCTCAAGAACCATTTATCCAATGAATTTTTTTTAAAAGGTAAATCCTTTTAAAAAATAATCAAAAAATCATTTTAGCAAAAACATGTTTACTCCAAAGAAATTTCCAATTAAAGAGTATTGTGAAATACCGTGGATAAAATAATTGGCTCCCCAAATAATTGATGTTGAAACCAAGACGGATGATCGAGAAGTGATTTTAGTTAAATTGAATTGTACGTCAAAAGTATAAACAACTTAAAAGTAAGTCAAGGTTGGGAGTATCCTTTGCTCAATAGTGACCTCTTTAATTTTAGTTTTAAAATTCCATTCCACTTAATAAAAAAAAAAAAACTAACCATTTATTTTTTAAATTATTGAGTTTTGATTTTGTTATATAGCAATTCAAAAGTTTGTTACTACATTAAAAATTCGAATCAAAAGAAAAAATTTAAGAATGAATTCTTATCAGTCAGTTACTTTCTATTTTTCCAATTGCTTACCTTATTTCATTCGACACTCTTTCTACTTATTATGTAAGTCTTTGTACTCAGTTAAGCCGGTGAAAAAGTTGTTCGAGTCAATTTAATTTAAAGAATTAAGACCTTCATTAATCAGGTACATAAACAGAATATCCCCGTTTATATCTACTATAAATCTTATATAAGTTAAATTATTACCTTAAATCTACTTACCCAAAATTAATACATTCATTATTGTCCACGATCAGAAAATGGTTTTGAAGTTTTCTTTCTTGATTCCCGTATGGTTCACAATGCCTTTCTGTATGTGTTATGTGTGTATATTTGTCAGAATAAAATTAACCGCATACAATTTTGTAAAAGATTTTATTGTTTGTTTTATTTCAATATACACAAACACACTGAATTGTGTGCTATCAAAAAGTGTATAATATATATTTGTTTGTATAATTTATAGATTTTCTTTTACTGAAATAAATGGAAATAGATTTTTATCATTGAATTTAATGTGCAATAAAATTTTTAAATTATATTTATTATATCTGTTATATATGTATTTTTTACAACATGTTTCAAAATTGTTTGGCACTATTTTATTCCATATTTATCGGAGGTAACAATTAGTATAGACAAGGTGTAACATCTATGGTTTGCCTCCACAAAAAATTTTTTTTATACTATTTGACAATGCTTGAAATATGATTGCTTGCCTAACTTGGTTCCAAGCATAAGCCATTGAACGACCATCCCTTGTTACTATGACTGTGCATGCTAGCTTGCCTGGCACCTAATCCTAGCCCGAGTGCTGGCCGTTCATAAAACCCTTTACGGTAATTCACAAACATATTTACATATTTTATTTATAGTTTTGAATTGTATTTATTATTTGGAAAATTCAGAAGAAAATTTATGAGAATTAATTATTCTGCCTGCTTATCACATAAACTACTTGTTTCAAATTGGAATAAATTCAGAATATAGGGCCTTATTCAAAGTATAAAAAAAAAAAACATGAAACTATAAACTTCCAGGAAATAGAAAATTTTCGTCAAAACATCTTTATTATCATATTAAAAAAAAAACATTTTTTATTTTGGAAAATGGTTCTCAGTAAAATTTTTCTGAAAGATATCCTTGCCTATTTCTTTTGTGACACAGTTTAGACAACAATCATGTTGCCATAAATTGAACATTTGTACCTAAATACTTTTTACATAAACTCCTTTAAATCCAAAATTTTATTATTTTTCTTTTTTGGTGTTTTCATTAAATAAATGCTTTTAAAACATTAAAATGATATATTTTCCAATGTCGATGAAAACTTTAATGTATTAAATTTTGCAATCAATTTTTTTAAAGCTACGTCTAAGAAATGTAATCTTATATATTACGTGGCGTATAAATCAAATTGCTGGAATGCTATTACTCGATTGTCAAGACTAACATCAAAATTTTTTGAACTTATATTTTGAAATTATTTCTGAAAATTCAATAATATAAACGAAATTCTACACGCTTTGCTTTGGAAAATAACATTAAAACTAACTACTTGCCCAGATAATTGACATAAGAGTAGCCTGGTCAGATTATATGAGAGTAGTCAGAAACACAGCAAGTTTATATTTTTTGAAAGGGGCGTTTAATACCAAGCTACTACTAAATAATGATATGACGTTTTTTAATCTATATACATATAAGCGTTTTAACACTTATTGACTCATCACGAAATCTCCGAAACTATCGGTCCGAATAAATTCAAATTTCGCATTATTAAATCTTTCGTGACATAGACGTCCACTAAGAATGGATTTTACGGAATTCCGATCCCAGCGGATTTTTTTTTTCAGAAATATTCGTAAAAATAAACAATGAAAAAAAAAGTCCTAATAGGTCAATTTTGTAAAAATATCTGTTTAGTAAAAAAAAGATAGATTACTCTTATAAATTAAATTAATAAATAATTTAATATTTTCTGAAAATAAAATACTATTTAATTACAAAAACGTGAACGCATCCCAATACACAGCACCTCATGGGTGATGTAGAAATCTGTGTATTCACTGACTGGCAGTATATTTTCCTATTTAAAATTTGAAAAATTTACAATAAATATCAAATCGAAATTAAGCATTTCGTTACTAAAAGTATAGTTTCACATCCAAATGGTAAGTGTGCCCAGCGAAGCTAGCGAAAATCAGCTACTAATAATCATATAAATAATTTTTATCATTTGACACGCTTAAGCCATTCCCAACGTAACGGTGTAGTTTTTTGTATTGTTTTATCAACATACACTTACTGGAGTAAATCTAAGCAAAAAAAGGCTGTTACATGGATTAAAAGTTCGAGCAGCGAAACTTTGGGGTTTTTCTTTTCACATCAAAATAAGTATTTTTTGAAATTTTTTACTTTCCCGGAGTGGTGCAACATGTTTAAAAAACAAAATGGCGTCAAAATGGAATTTTTTTCAGAAATTTTATCATTTTTATTTTATATTCGCAAAAGGGGACATCGGTGGATATCCAAATTTGGTAGGTTTGTAGTCAATGTTAACAACTACTTCTCATATTTTGGGGGGGGGGGTTTCGTCCCTTCCCCTCCCAGTTATATATATATGTATACATACATATGGTAAAACAGTTCATTTGACTGTAACTTGAAAAATATTTGATTGATTTTAATGAAACTAATATCAATAGTAGGTTTCATTACTTAAAACTTTCGGTTAAAATTTTAGCGAAATCCGTTACATAGTTCGGCCAAAATTTCCAATTTAGTAAATTGTTTAAAATGGCTGCCATTTTATGCCATTTTGTCCTACGAGGTTAAATTTTTTTTTAAATTGTAGCATTTTTTTATCTTTCGATTTTATAATAAGTGGCTTACCCGTCAAATGACTCCTTGATCCATATTTTTGCGAAAAACGGAAAATTTAACACTTTCTGGAAATAATTGTTTGGGGGGTATATAGACTGACTTTGGGGGGTGTTTTTTGCTTTGGCTTCAGAAAACTATTTTTAAAAGAGGTCTATATGTTTTAAAGCAAAATTTTTAAGTTTTAACCCCCGCGCTGTTAGGGGGAAGGGGTGTATGGAATAAATGTATCTCAAAGATTTTAAAAAGAGGTCAAAATAGTTTAAAATGCTAAAGTAACCCAAAACTTTAGATGTTTTTATTAATATAGCCCTTTTTACAACATCCACCCCTCCCCGTTCCGCTTTCATATTTTTTCAAATTCAAAATTTTATGTCGTATAAAGGGGTTTTTGGGGTCGCTGATCTCGAATTTTTGGCCCAAATAAGTACACCCCCTAAAAATATTACTATTTTTGCTTGATAATCAAGTGCAAAATTCGAGATCAGCGACCCCTTTTGTCCCCTTTTGCGAATATAAAATAAAAATGATAAAAATTTCTGAAAAAAATTTCATTTTTGACGCCATTTTGTTTTTTAAACATGTTGCACCAGTCCGGGAAAGTAAAAAATTTCAAAAAATACTTATTTTGATGTGAAAAGAAAAACCCCAAAGTTTTGCTGCTCGAACTTTTAATCCATACACAAGGCGTAATTTCACTCTACTAACTATATATGAAATTTCTTCTATTTGTCACTAAATAAAGTGTACCTACTTGTAAAAAATCAAAACACTACTTCTATTCAATTCAAGGATTTTATATCATAAAAGCTCTGATAAAAATCTATAAATAATAAATGATCGATGTTGAAATTGTATTGGTGTCCATTGTGGTCGGTTAATATTGTGTAAAAAATTTTTATTTACAAATTTTTTTTATACATTAAATTTAAAAAAAAAAGAGTGAAAGTCAATTTTCCTACAATGAATTTTATTTATAAATTTGTTGTTATTTCTCTAATAAAAGGGAAATTTATTACATAGTTACGCATAATGAAAGCCTTCATAAATATTATTTTTAGTCTCTTGATAAATGATGTTTATATGGCTATAAAAATAATATATTTTATATGTATCGTCATATCTATCGAAGCTATTCGATTCATTCAAAATCAATGCTGGATAGATTTTGATAGATGGTTTAGTATTTACGTTACACGAACTGAAAATATCGTTAAGATTATTTTTATAAGGATTTTAGTCTGCGTTATCGTTTAAAAATATAGGTAGGGTATGGTATATCTTTTATTTTTTATAAATGCGCTTTTATTAGCTTCGGTTATTAACTTTACCTGAAAACATTGTACCAAAAACTCAAAAATTATTTTTCATTTACTTTGGTTGAAATTATGTATTTTCCACTATGAAAAACAAATTACAAAAGAAAGAAATTACAAGATAATTTCACGGCAGATATTGATATTTACTGGATAGAATTTGTATTGAAATGAGTTTATTTTATCAGAATGCAGGAAGTTTGAAGACTGATTTTATTTTTTTTTAAAAACTCATGTTTTTCTCCTGAAAATGGTGTTAAAAAATCGAACGGGTTTATATTTTTCAATACTGAGGTATTGTGCGCGGTTGCGCCACATATACTATACTTTTATGTTGTCATGAATTTCACACAATTAAATTTTTCCAAATTAATTTGAATAGAGTAAATTTATTCAAAAAATTAAGGTAGAGGCAATAGACTTCGCTTCTCAATTAACGAATATATTACCCACAATTTCAGCTTAAGTTTTAAAATTTCATGCCCAGTTTGTTCTGACAATAGTACAAATTATGGCATGATTTATCCGCAGAATATAATTTGAAAAAGCTTGTATGTTCTCTTAAGCTTCTTTTGTATTATCCTTGATTTTTTCATTAGGACAAATGCACAAATTTAAGTATAGAAACATTGTAATTTGGTTAAATAGAAGATTCTTTGATTGTGGGTTGAATTTTTTATTTAAGCTATTAGTTTTTGTATAACTGATCGAGAATCTCTAAGTGGAATAGTTCTAATTTTAATGTTTTTAAGATTAGGTCATTTTTGAATAACGTCATCCAGTTATACGTTAGAAACGACGAGACGTAGAAGTTTCTCACCCAAACCCGAATTCTAGAATGGATCTAAGCCATGAAACCATCTCCAAAATGTTCTTCGGATCATTCTGATCAAAAGTTCTCCCGGCCGCAATATTTTTTAACGAGTAATTTTCGAGGTACGAGCGATTAAAGCTACACATAACATATTTTTAGTATATGCCTACCGGTTTAATAATGATACAACGTACAACACAAGACAGTAGCATATAATACAACTATATAGAAACAGACACACAAACATACCACACACGGGTGAAGGTAGTCATATACTATAACTATAATATACGTATAGCTTTGATCGCCCGTAGCTCGAAAACTACTAGTTAACAAATTTTGTGACCGTGATAGCTTTTGATCAGAACGTTTCGAAGAACATTTTGGAGGTGGTTTGAAAAAGTTCACAGAAAGCAATTTTCCTATCTAATGGTGCGGGTTCCTTTATCATGCTTGCAAAACTTCCGTTTTTACCGTATGCCAAGACCTACTGATATTATCCTTTACTTTTTTTCCAAATTTTAAACTAATGCAAGCATTATTTGAACACTTAAGTTATTTCTAATGATAAAATTACTCATCAGACAGAATCTTCAGTATAATATTCACTTATTTTGAGTGTTGTTTTTTCATTTCGGTATCTACTCGACTACTATTCTCAAGTTTTAATAACATTAATAAATTTGCAATAGGATTGGTAATGACATTGAGTAGCAAACAAGTGTGTTTACACCAAAAGTGTTCACAAATAATAATTTTTGAAACGATGTCTTTACTACGCTACGCTACTTTAACATCACATATGATATGATAATAACATTAAATATATGTGTTATATACGACGGATAGCACTTACAACTACGATTTATACAAGAGTCATGTACATAAGATGTGCATGATGATATACCTACATAGTCTGTAATGTTTGTACGCTTACCCTGTTCGTAATATTAGTATCTGTTATTTCTATGCATCATTATAGTCCAATATAAATATCCATATATTATTCCCCGAAGGTGTTTTTCTATTTTAGATTTTATTATTGTTTTCGTTACAAAAAAAAAGGTATAGACAAGGTGTTCTATAATTGACTGCAGAACTGTTCACTTCCTAAATAAGCTTATAAAGATGACCGAAAGACGACCGAAGATTAATAACCAAATCAATTAATAAATTTTCGCCTATTTTTTAGTTGCTTCGGATACAGAACCCTTAACTCGTACTTGAAACATAGCTAAGAACACTCCCGATTAAATAACTTTTCAAACGAAACAAAAAAATCAAAATCGATTCACACGTGTAGGCACCACAAAGCCACAGACAGACAGACACAAAACAACGGTCAAACTAATAATATCCCTTTTTTGGTTCGTTATTAAAAATGAAAAAAAGTGAAAATGAAATGATGTTTCTATAATTTTATTATACTGTACTTTTCACATATTTGTGTAAATTGTCGATATTTTAAAAATTGTCTGTAAATGCACAATTTTATTTTGTGTACTTGAAGGTTAACCGACGGATGCATACACTTGCTTGTGCCTCTTGGGAGTAAAATATGTCACACGGGTCATCTTGGTCATTCAATTTTTGTTATTTTGTTTCTTTGGTGTTATAAAAGTACTATTTGATCTTAAATCGAATTTATTTGAAAAAATTATTTCCTCGATCAGACGCACAAATTTTTGTAAGTACACAGGACATTTGTTTTGGTGACGACGATGGTTGATGTTTGTGACAATAGTCACACATAACAGGATACAGACGTTGATACTTATAGACATAAATATAGAAATATTAATCAAGAAAATTGATTGCACATACCAACATTCATTTAAGGTTAAGATGAAAGGGAAGCTGGATGAAACAAAAATTGTGCAGTAATTTGACGTAATTAAGCTTAGTTTTATATTCTAAAAGCAAAATTAATACAACCCTTTGAATCTTTGAATCTTAACCCGAAAAATTTCAAATAACATGTATAATCAATACATACATTATTTTGAATCATGTATATTCCACTCGATGTTGAGCACTTCCAACAATTTTCTTTGCATTATCATCCTTAGGATAGAACCTAAAACGTTGCAGCTTTGTTCTTTACTGCGTTAAAAATGATACTTATGGTAGAAATATACATATAAAAGTATATACCGTTAGGATGATGATGGCGCATGCTAAATAAAGACATTCTTTGTTGTTTATGGTTATTTTTTATCCTTGTTTAATACTATTCATACTGTAGAGTCTCGCATATTGGTAGAGTGTAGTTGTATTCACGGTAGACTGGGTGAATTAGATAACGGATGATATATGCTTTCCCGGGAAAAGCGAACCTTGTATACTACGCCTTTCGATTCTATATGTATGTGTGTTATATGTGGTTGTGTTATATGCTTGCTGGTTTTACTCTACTTGTATATGCTTGCTACTGCTTGTTGGGTTGGTGTGTGCAGTATACACTAAACTATCATAACGATAAATATTGTGACTAGGCATGTAGTTACATAGGCCACTGTATTTATCGTAGCCTTAATGTTAAAGTCATCTTTTTGTAAAATAACTAAGGAAAATGATAAAAATATAACTAACTTAAATTGTTTGTCAATACCTAATTAATAGTACAAGAGCCGAATAAGGATAATATATATAAAATATTATAAAAGCTACTATAGTAACTTGTTGTTAGTTTACATTTTGACAACTCATTTGAAGTGTGGTAATGAATTCATTACCATAAAAGTGCATAGTTCATAATCGCACTAGGGTGGAAAGAACTATTTTTCGCACGCATGCTAAGTGAGAAAAAAAGTTCTTATCTCGCGGACGTAGGTAAAACAATAACAAAGTTCCTTGTAATGGAATGTCCAAAAAATATGGTCAAGACTACGTTTAATGAAATTATCAAAACTTTGACAGCTTATAAACGTTATTTTTTTATCAATAGTTTGTGGAAAGTCATATATATACGAGTCAATGATTTATCAGATAAGCGTTATTACTATTATCAGCTTGTATATATACAATAATAGCGAACGAGACGAAGCAGTTCAGCATTCCTTATGGTTGTTACTTTCGAGTTGACCAAAAGTCGTTAGATACGTAACTCAAGAGAAAAAACAATTGACTACGGCTTACAAAATAGATCCTACGCACCGAAAACTTTATTGACTTATGTGGCTCACTTAAGAACTGTAACTCACTTTTTACGTCCTGAGCGCCCTTAAAAAATTTAAGCTCGATATCCTTTGTTGTGTTTGAGTTTTCAAGATTTTCTAGGAACGGGCAGAGAGAAATGAACTAATGAATTGATTTTATGAACACCTATACCAAAATTTTGTTCGTATCATCATATTCATTTCTAAGCAATACATACTTGGGACTAAAATTAAAGTATACTTTGATACATTTTATATATACAGAGTATAAAAAGTCTAACATTTAACAGTGGCCCTCAGCAAGTCTGACATTTAGCAGTGTCCCTAAGAGTCTACCATTCAGCAGTGGCCCTCAGCATATTTTCCTGCTGCTTAGTTTTCAAGCTGGAAATGTAGATAAATGCTAACCTACTATCATTCGGTTATCGTGATATCTATTTATTTAAAAAATTACATTGATAAAAAAAAATCTGTCTGAGCTATTTAACGCATGAAAAATTCAAGGATTTTCGACTTCGTTTGTTTGTTTAAAAGTTAAATGACTGATCCTAGAGATAATAAATAATACTTGTCACCGTGTTCAGAAGATATTCAAATTGGAGAGGAGTAAAATTTTGGATTACACAAATATAAGGGCGAAGGCTACAAAAATATACCATCGGTAGTAAAGTTTCTTGGCGATGGTATCTTTATCAGGTGATAATAAAATAATTATGTATCCCTAGCGATAGTAACTTGGGCTCAAGAAATGATATAGTTTCTCCCGGCTCTGAAAATCAATAAGAATATTCCAGAGTTTTGCCAATAAAGAAATTTTATGATAATCTGTTTTTATTTGAAATTACTTGGAGGATATTTATTTCAAATTTTTATTATGAAAAAACTATACAAAACAAAAAATCCCGAAACTTAGTGGTGAAATCTTAAAAAGTAATACTCACAATATTGCATACTCTATGTAAAATAATTCAAATAATTCTATTATTTGTTTTTTGTATAGAGTTATTTTTTTGTATTCGTTGTGTGCGTAGTCATGGTGGGGATAATAAAATCGATGCCAGCGCTTTAAGTGAAAAATTTTGGAGATAAAGTGGGCTGTTATGACTAATTTGCAATTATTTACATGTTAATGATATAGAAACTGTCAAATTAAAATGATTGAAAAACACTAATTAATTAAACTTAATGCATTAAAAATTGTGAAAATAAGAAATCAAATTGTACAAATATTATTTTTCAAATGTTAATTATCGTAATTATTTATTTAAATTTGTGAAACAAGAATATTAAATTTTAAATGTAAGTTTTCAATGCAATCCACACAATTATATATGCATCCATTAATTCTATAATTAAAGTAGTGTATCGTTGTCATGGAAACGAAATTCACGCTCGGAGCGAATAGAGTTATTGTAATAAGGTAATTGTGTGGTACTCTTGCGACATTTCCATGTGTTATTCCAGTGACTTCAATTCTGTATATTTATGTAGAAGAGTATACATAACCTATGTGTTGTTATGTGTTCGTACGTAGTAATATGTATTATAAATATTAGAGAAAAAAATTAGGTTTAAAGAACATGTTTTAATTATTATTTTGTTTCACATGTTAATTTAATTATTTTGTATATGCATCTCGAGTACTATTTTTGTGTTTTAGTAGTTTGAACATTTTGTTTTGCAAAATAAAAGACTCAAATCGTTATAAATTGGCTGTTAAAAATTGGAAAGCAGAAATACCAAGTGAATGCCAACATAATTTATAGTAAAATATAATGAACCAGAATATAAAAATATATAGGGTGAACTACCTGATATTAAGTTTTTAAATACAAAATATATCTTTTCATGTCATTTATATATGCAAAATAAAATTAAACAGGTGTTAACAGCTATTGATAGGCTCCGCAACATCAATTTCATGTTGAGAATTGCTTTTTAGGTTTTTAACTCATGGGCAATGATTCGATGGCTGCATAAATAAAAAGTCACATTTGATCAATTTATTACGGTCGTTTTATACCATGTATATATGAAATATACATAGTATATTAAGTTTAGTCCCAAGTTTGTAACGCTTAAAAATAATGATGCTAGGAAAAAAATTTTGTCATAGGTGTTCACTAAATTACTAATTAGTCCATTTCCGGTTGGCCGTCCGTCCGTCCATCCGTCTGTGGACACGATAACTCAAAAACGAAAAAAGATATCGAGCTGAAATTTTTACAGCGTACTCAGGACGTAAAAAGTGAGGTCAAGTTCGTAAATGGGCATCATAGGTCAATTGGGTCTTGGGTCCGTAAGACCCATCTTGTAAACCGTTAGAGATAGAACAAAAGTTTAAATGTAAAAAATGTTCCTTATCAAAAATTAAACAACTTTTGTTTGAAACATTTTTTCGTAAACATCACTGTTTACCCGTGAGGGCGCCAATTAAGCGGAAATATAATATGTACTACACTTGATTATCAGTTATGTATGTGTCACATGTTTGTATGTGTAATGTGATAAAGAAATCAACACTGACTATGCATGGTATTTCAACAAATAACTCAGTCAATTGTTTGTTTTCACTTGTTTGCCATTAAAAAATTACAAATTTCAGATGGGAGCCTGTAAACCGAACCGTGATTTATGGGAGACGATACGAGAGAAGGGCTACAAGAGACGGTAATTAGAATCCTTATTTTCGAGAAATAGTCGAGAGATTGGCAAAAATTATTCGAGTCAAAGTTTAATTTTTAATATAAAAAAATGGTACTAATCACAAAATGGTAAATTTTGAACGGAAGTCTCTTTTTACGAATTTTTTTTCAGTTTATTATCCGGGCAGAGTAATTGTAATTTTTTATACTTGGACACAGAAACTTTTATACTTGTTTTTTAATTGAATTTTTCTAAAAAAATTTTTCTAGAAAACGAGACAAGACAAAATGATGAACACAAATTCGAGACAATACAAACGACATGTATTCTCGGCATATCTCCCATTTCTACTTTCTAATAATGAGTTTCGATTTTCTCTTTTAAAAGTAAAGTTTAGTTTGAAACATTTTTTTGAATCGTTCTAGTTAGAAATTTAAAAGACAAATCTATCTGTTTGTAAAAATAGGAAAAAAGGTTATAACGAAAATAATCTTTGTAAACAACAGAAAACTTTTATTAGTAATTTTTTTTTTCTAAAATCGCCTAGATTCCACAGAGGATATAGAACAAACTTTTTACAGTCAGTTTTTGTTACGACTATTCGGTTTTCGAAAAAATGGCTGAATGCTTAGGTCGAATTTATTACCTATGCAGTTTGCGTCTATGAACTCAACATTTTTTGATTGAATAATTTTTCGGGATAAAACTTATTTTTCGAATTTCGAGCTTATAAGTATCAACTTAAAAAACCACCTTGTATGCCGATAATAGATGTATAATTATCTTCTGCACTCACAATATACACCAAAAGTTTAAAATTTAGTTAAATTTGTAAATCAAGTGTCAGAAGTGCTGTTGGATTCACCTTAGTAAGGGATTTTTTTTAAAATACATTCCGTTGATTTGGGAATTAATACTTTGTGTTCAAATAAAAGTAATTAATACAATTTGAGTTCAGACCAACTGCTCACGTTGAAATTATTTCTTCAGCTGACGCTTGCATAATGAGTCTCTCCGATTTTGCCTTATATTCATTAAATTATTTTTTACTGGAACATGAATTGATTAAACCAAATTATTTAATGAAATTTACCGTAAACATAGAACCGATACTACAATTAATGTTAAATTCTGAAATGGAAACGAGCATACAAACATGTTTATTTAAAATCAGTGTATTTGTCAGATGTATTTTCTACCCTTTTAGAAGTTTAATCAGTAGATATGTTGTACGTTTTGTTAACTGCTATCATGCTGCAATAATTCCACATTGAAAAAGCTAATTGTAAAAGCAGTATCATATACTAACTTGGCGTATAGTGTATTTACTTATATTTAGTCAAATTACTCTTATTTATGTCACTGACTTCCTGCTCGAATACAAACTAATCCAAAGAATGCGAATCAAATTTAATTCAGTTTACTTTATGGATCAAATTCCCAATATATAGGTAAAGGGAAGTTCTTGTAATTGGTTCAAACAAGCGAATCTTAATTTTCACCATATCTTTACGGTTCATGGTCTGGATAATGTATTAACGTCACCTATAGATTGGTGCCTGTGTGAACGCATGTATGTGTGTTCGGGGACATTCTTTTTGTTCACGATTTCTCGCGAATGAAAGATAATAACATCTTGGAAAAAACCAAAGAAAATTAGAGCGTTGAGGGGAAGGAAAAATGGTAAACTGGATGATAGAGAATTGTCGAAGGAAATAAATAAATATATATATATATATATATGTTTATGTGTAAACTCTATAGCGGTCGTAATTTAAGTCCGATTTGAATAAAATTTGGTATCAAAAACGGTTTTGGTACTTAAAAGGTCAAGTTCGTTAATGAGAAAAATCGACAGGCGTGGGGGAGTGCGTAAAGTTCAAAATATTTTTCATAATTAAAAAATATTTTTGTATTATTTGATTAGTTTTGAGCAAAATTTCAAAAATAAATACTCTTGTGATTTTTATATAGTCGCTTAGTTTTCGAAATAAAAGTTCATAGAAAGAAAGAAAGAGGGAACTCGATTAGCTAACGCAACTCTTGAAAATATTTTCCCCCCGTACTTCTTGAATAGAAACCGAGTATTTAAAATCTAAGCTACATATTGATCTCCGTACTTCTTGAATAGAAACCGGATATTTAAAATCTAAGCTACATAGTGTTACATTGTGCGATATAATTATTAATATTGCAATATTTAAGGCATTTTAGAAAAGTTTTTAGAAAATGTTCGCACTCACATGAGTGTTTTTGAACTTTCTGTACATATATGTATTATTTATGTATATTATCTATTGTATGTATGTAGGTATTTATTCTACAACATGTATATTACTATATTGTTATAAGTGCAATTAAATTATAAAACCGCAACAAAGATTTACCCCACACGTATACAATTGTTATTTGCATGCATTTGAAGAAAAATAAACTATAACACAACACTACTAACTAGCTAATGTAGTTAGTTTGTATAGGATGCTTCACCAACTTTGAAAAATATCTTGTAGCGTAAGTATTTAGTTTTATGTTTATTATTAATGTCAAACTGTTGCTATTTTCGCAACAAATTTCAAATTTATATGAATGGTGTTTACCTAAAACAAGTTGGTGAATTTTTAATACCTCGGGAAACTTTATCACAACAATAACAAGGCTATTGTTGAAATAAAATCAAGGATAGATAATCCTACTAAATTTGAGTCATACTTTAAAAATTTGTGAACAAAATTAAACTAATAGATTTCCAGAATTTGGAATCCTGGTCCCGGAACTAAGCACATAAGTGATAGCTAGGCATCATAGCTGAAAAAAATAACCCAAAATAAGTGGGTTTTAAAAAAAAATTCCAATAAGATCGGATCAAATTTGCCTGTGTTATCAAAAAAATCGAATTTTTAAACTTTATGATGTCATCAGAATTCAAAAAAATTAATTTTGCTCTATTACATCCAAATTTTATCCAATTTTGAAATCTGAACTTCACTAACTTATATGTCACTAAAAAAGAGAAACATCGAAATTGGTTGATTTATTGTCAGAACTAGATCAAATTGTAATGGGACCACATGGGAAGCACCAGTATTGAAATAGAAAAATAATCATCAAAATCGGTTAACCTCCTCCTTTTTTGTTTGAAGTCGGTTATTAAAAAATACAAGGGTGTACGAAAATACGAATTATGGTTCAAACATTTTTTTTCTTACTAACATTCTGGTTTTACATTTGTTATATTTTGACTAACATTTAGTTATATTTTATTGTTATGTCTGTTTCTCATATTATACGCTGGTTATACATGTTAAAATAATGGTTTGTTATGTCGAAAGTGTGACACATCATTGTGTGTTCACGATCATACATTTTCTTTTGTTTCAGTTTTTTTTACTTCATTTTGTTTTTCTTTTTTTTTAATCTAAAAAAATATTTTTTTATTTCTTATATAGTTTTATCCACACTTTATCTGAGAGTATTGTTATTTTGTTTATGTTTAGTAAGTATCCAATTATTTTGCTATCATAGATACCGTAAGTAGAAAATTACATTTAATTATGTACATTTTAATTTGGATTGTACCTAAGAGTATACTTTTATACATCCAATTTTTTTTTTTCGAAAAAAAGACAATGAGTGCTGTCTAGTGTATATTTTCTCATTTGGTTGTAATATAGGGGCGCAAATGTGTAATATTTTATTCTTTGCGGTAGAGCTAGTTTCTAAAAATAGTCATTACTCGACATCGCTGTTAAAATTAGTTTGGATATGTCCGCTGGTGAATCCAAGTAATGTTATTTATACTGATTAACCTGGATGAATGAATGGTGTGCGCGAAAAATTTCTAAATCCTTTTATTTCAACTTTGAAAAACCTCTATTAGAAACAAATAGATTCGTTCAAGTTATTATTATTTTTCTACAAAAAAAAACATTTGAAGCTGACAAGACTTTGTTTTGCATTATATTTTCATTTTTACTTCCTTTTGATTTTATCCTTGAATCTATACTCACCATTAAGTTTTTTAATATCATCGTTTCAAAGTGGAAATATCCTTTTTACATATTCATTGAAGTAATCGTGTGTATATAATTATTAAAAGAGTCAAATTATATGAAAATTTCAACAATATTTTGTATATATTGTCGTTATAAAAAGGACTGCCAACATCACATTACTATCAACAATTTTTTCTATAATATTTTTCTTAATGATATCATTTCCCTCCGTATCGTTCGTATACAAAAAAAAGCTTCCAGAAGACGCAGTAGAAAAGATTTTCTATCCATATGTCACACATTATTAAATAATAATTCACACTATAGTGATAAATTGTTAAAACATCTATTCTAAGCTAAATTTAATAACTTCTTTATCACAAAATGTATAATATTTTATATACGAAATACTACGTAATTTGTTATTGATGTAATACAATGAGTTTCTGCAAAATTGATGTTGAAATCATCTCCGATTACAACTAAAGACATATTTGCGACTTTTAAATTCTATCCATACGTTAAAATTTAAACTGAATAGTCGAGTTTCACATCACTTTTTATAGGGCCTCTGAAAAAGATTTTTTTTTTTTTGTTGAAAGCATGCCTTTTTATCGTTTAATGATTACCTCAAAAATTTGTAGATACTTTCAACTAGTTAATCTTAAGATAGTTTTTTTTTTCAAAAATTTTTATAGAAAATACCTCGAAAAATTTTTTGAAATTTTCAAAAGCTAAAATTAATGGCGGCTGAAAGGCCACCATAAATATATCGGTATTTTAAGCTTTTCTAATTTATTAAAAATAATGCAAACATAGATATTCATAATTGTCTATAAACGGTATTTCAACAATTAACTCATTTAGTCAATTGTTGTTTTTCATCTGCATATAGTCTGCACATAAGTTTAACTACTTAATTCCAAAAAATATTCGTTGTAGTTTTACGATTAATTCCAATAATTATACACACTTTTATATTTATCAACAGTAGTGATCTCTTATCAGCAATAGTGATCTTTTATCAGCAAAATTTATCGTCAATAAGAACTCATTTTTGAAATTAAAGAGGTAATTCGTAAATGCCCTATGGTCTATATGAATAAAAATACTACTCGGTCATCATGTTTTATTTACGCCACCCACAACTTGAATTAAATTTTGTAGTACACAAGCCAACCTTTGATTAATGTTTAGTTATTGGAAGAACTTGTAAACAAACCTACTTGAACAATATAATCGATAAACATACACGGAGACATTCTTACATCCTCCACATTCTATTTCAAGAATTTATAACACAAACGATACGTCATAAAGCATTTTAAAATAAATTGGTATAAGCACCTGTAAAAATGTCCTACAACCATCATAACATCGTCAATATCCTGTAATTTTTACTTAAGGTAAACTTTGTTTTTATTTTCTTATATTTTGTTGTAACACCTTTTTTTTTTTATAAAGTACAAGTGAAGACAAACAATTGACTGAGTTAATTGTTGAAATACCATGCATAGATAGTGTAGATTACTCTATCACATTAAACATATACCTATACATGTCACACATACATGACTGATAATCCCATACTAATACATACAATAAAATTTGCATCTAATGTGTCCTCGTGAGCAAACAGTGATGTTTACAAAAAATGTTTCAAACAAAAGTTGTTTATTTTTTTATAAGGAACATTTTTTACGATTTACAAGACCCAATGTTGCTCGTTTACGAACTCGACCTTCCTTTTACGTCCTGAATTTCAGCTTGACATCTGTTTTCGTTTTTGAGTTATCGTGTTCACGGACAACCGAAAATGGACTAATTAGATGATTCTATGACACCTATACCAAATTTTTTTTCGTAGCATCAATATTTTTAAGCGTTACAAACTTGGGACTTAACTTAATATACTATGTATATTTCATATATAGATGGTATAAAAATGAAGCAAATTTGACTCAACTGCTGATTGTCAAAATTGTTAAAATTTTATTCAATCTTCTATACATAAAAAGCTTTGTCCTCAACTTTTGGACCGATTGATTGACAGACTGTCTGAGTGACGTATCAAGCCACTGATACGTAAACCGCTGATCGTAGAGACCTGAAACATGGAGGGTGTACTCTTTGTATGACGTAGACATCCGATAAAAAGTCTGGATTTTCCAAAATTCTACACTTATTGGGGTGAAATAGGGGATGAAGGTTTGTATGAAAATCCATCATTTTTGAGTTCACTATTCAACCGATTTTAAAAATTCTTTCACCTATAGAATGCTACATTGTCCGCAAGTAACTAAGGTTACAAATTAAGGTTCTGCACCGAAAAATTAAAACCCATTAAATGGCAAACAAAAGGAGAATTAAGTTCAGAGTAAAGGAAGAGAAGGCTATAACTCGGTAGTCTTTGTTTTTAAAGTTGAAATTTCTCAGCAACGCTAATAAGTAACTGCTTACTCCTAGAAAATATTAAATTTTTTTTATTGTCTACCAGCTCACCTCTGTAAATAAATATCTTTCCGATTATGTATATTATCTACAATACATTAGAAATAAAAAGTATTTGTGTAGGATATTTAAAATTCTCCGTGTGGACTCCGTACGTTTGTTTAATAATTATCAGGTGAGCATTAATTGACACAAGAACTATTATAGTCTGATTATCTGTAGTGTAAGTAAGCACTAACATAGTGAATTGTATTAATAATAATACTACTATGATATTTGATACATGATGTGAGCAGATGAATACACGTAGATTACAACACATCAGTAGATACACCTGATATTATCATTACCTATTGGGGTAGATTTCTCATTCAATAAATATAATAGTGTGTGTAGTGAGTGACTAGACGACCCTGGGCGGTTCACTAGTTTAATGGTATATATACCCTTTGTAAATAATGATACATAGTTCGATCAAGAAAACCAACAATTTTTTTTTTTCAAACCCCCATTGATTGTGATATATCGAACCAAAATTTTAATTTTTAAGCATAAAAATCAACAAGAAGTAACAAAGCTCCATCTTATTGAAATGAGTGTAACAATTCAAAAAATAACGAGAGATGTCGTGAGACACTCGGTAGGTATTATATTCCTTTCTTACCTTGGTACATTATAAATGGAGCGCTTAATTTTTTATTTACAAGAAATTTTTTTGAATATAAGGTAATAATTTTAGAAGTCAAATACTTGTTTGATATTTAAAAAAATTCAATTTTATAGTGAATAATAATACCAATTTTGCTGTATGAATTAATAGTATGAATTATAGTTCTAGTCAACCCAATATGTGAGTATATTACGTTTGGTTTGATCAGGATATTTATTATGACATAACATAAAAATTTCATCGTACTTACTTTAAATTATCTCTTTTATCTTTAACTTCTGATAATTTTCACACAATTTTTCAAACGATAAAATATAAAATTTTGACAAAAAATGTAAATTGACAGTTAATGGCAAGCTCAATCGATTGAAAAGATTTAGTTTCCTAGGTAATCTAATTGCCGGTTTTGGGTGTCGTTTTTTTTGTTCCACTAATTTTGGTTTTACCTCCCAACCATCAAACAAATCAGAACGATATCGTGCGATAAGGAACATAGTTCCAAAAACCCAAGAACAAGGCAATTTTTCCTTTATTGATAGATGAAGGCCGATCTACCACCGTCTCCTGTACTATATTATGAAATATTTATGTTCATTATAACGAAGCCACCCACATATGAAGTGTTCTCGTGTTAGTAATTATTTGTGCAAGAAGGGTTGACTAAGGCTCAATCAAATAGTAAACTTCATGTAATTGTGGATTTGGCTGAATGTACCATAGTATATTGTATTGCCATATTAAAACATAACTATTTGTGTCAGTATATGATGCGTGTATTAGTTAATTGATACCAGTTAAATACCATTTAGATTGACCGATGTACCCAAAATTAATTATTGTTCATGACACTACATGTATATTGTGTTGTAATATCGCAGTTTCAAAATATTTTTACTTTCTTAATTGAATTTAAAAGATGTAATCGTTTTCAGTAACTGCCACAAAATATTGTCTATAATCTATATATATAAGAATTCAAGCCGTATCTCAAAAACTATCCGGCCAGTCGTCAAATGAACCCGATTTTTGAACTTTTTGGATCAAAATCACCTTATATACTGAGTTTTATCGAAATTGGAGATAAAAAAATTTCTCGATTTTTTTGGAATTTTTTTAAGATACCCTTTTAAAAAAATCGAGAAATCATGAACAAAAAATTGTTTTGGAATTTGATGAATATCGGTGGATGGTGTAATTTTGATCCAGAAAGTATAAAAATCAGGTTAATTTAATGATTGGATGCAGAGTTTCTGAGATATCGCAATATTTGGATCAATTTTAGTCCGTATCTCAAAAACTATTCGACCAGTCGTCAAATGCACCCGATTTTTTAGCTTTAAGGGTCACAGTTACCTTATATAGTGAGTTTTATCGAAATTGGAGATAAAATATGTCTCGATTTTTTTGCAATTTTTTTTGGGATACCCCTTTGAAAAAATTGAGAAAATCGCAAAAAATTTTGTTTTGGAATTTGATGAAACTCGGTGGATGGGGTAATTTTGATCCAGAATTAAAATTAGCCCATAACATTTTCCAAAACTGTGTAAATTTGAAACTTGATTTTTAATAAATTGGTAGCTAATCTATTCGATATTTTGAATGGATTTTTTCGAAAATTTTGAAACCTAATTTATCAATATCATTTATGTCATTTCAGTATATAAACAATATTTTATTGCTTAGTTACCAACTGTATAATGTCTGTACAGCTACTTATGTCTTCTGACATAAAATACTATTTACGGGTATAAAATAGTACTTAATGCCCGCAACAAGTTTAATTATATATTCAAATGACATAAAAGTCTGCACCACTGTTATTAACTGATGTTTTAAACCGCGGGCAACTTTCAAATCCTGAAATTGAATACTAATTTTTTTGTTTATTCTTGCAGGTAAGGAACTTTTTCTTAATTTCAAAAAACGAAAACCAAAAGGTGAGACTTATTTATTTTGTTTTTGTTTATATTAGATAATAATGATTATTGTCTGGTTATATTGTTACATGTGGGTTGGAAGGCAGGAATTATATTATGTTATAGAAATAACCTTTGCAACTAAGCGGGTATAAGATTAAAAAATTCGAAAATTTTGGCATAGCTCTTTAATATTTTTACGAATATAATAAATGAATTTATAGCACAATAGACATATCAAATATGATGCACAAAGCTTGTATACAAAAATAAACTTTTGTTCTTATACGCTTATTCTATCTTTTTTTCTTTAAATAAATAAAATTTATTTAAATTACAGTTTGCGTAAATAATTTTTTATAAATAAAACTATATATAAACCGGATATTATATTAGGTATATTTGCTGAAACTATTTTAATATCGAGACTATTTTTCATTTAAAATTTTTTAGAAATAAATAAACATTGTTTAGAAAATATAAAGAAGGTTTTTGAACAAGAACCGAACATGTATTTAAATAGATGTGTCTTGTTTATTGACTTTATCGTAGTTCAATATAAAGAACTCCATCTTTGTATAATGCCAACAAGCAATAATATCACTTTGAAAAGATCTAGTAAAGCTTCCCTCGAAATATTTGCATTTTTGTCAATTGAGTATTTGGCTTATTTTTAGAAACTTGCTTTGGAAAGATTATTACATGGAATTTATAATAAGTGTCTTTGTCTTTTTCAAAATTTTAGTGAATAGGTACCATACATAAAGCCTGTAGCGTATTGTTTTAAAAATTTTCAATGTATTGGGAAGGAAATTAAACAAGCTAATTCAGAGGCAAAGCATATAGTGATTCGTTTAATTATTTGTTCCAGTTACTACTGAAGAAAATTTGACGTCCTTGTAGTAAGTTATGGGGTGATGCAAAATGTCCTGTGCTTACCTCATTTTGACTCCACAATTTTATTTGAAAAAACAAATCTTAATAAAATTTGATGATATATGATGTAGATAAAGATATTACAGTGTCTTAAGAGTACCTCTTTTATCAACATCAAAGCGATCAGCTGTCACTGATTATACAAGGTGTTCTATAATTGTCTGCAGCTGAGAAAGAAAAGAAGAAAATGTTATGCGCCAATTTTGGATCTGAGGCCTAATTTACGAAATAATTTACCTATTCTTATAAAAATCAATTAATAAAAAATACATCCATCAAAATAAAAATCATCCAATAAAACACTACTTAAATAGAAGATGTGTTTTGTCAGAGAATGAAGAAATTACCTTAATTTGAAATTACTACAAAAACATGCTTAAGGTATGTCGTATGCGCACAAAACTTAACAAGATAGCTTGCGTACAAAACTTAATTTACAAAGACAGGAAGTGTAATAATAATAATTATAATAAAAAATAATCATAATGAGGCTTAACCTACGTTTTTCAAGTATCTATCTATAACAGAAGCCACTCACATCATTATTTTGTTCATCTTTATTTATTTTATTTTAAACTACATCCAATATACAATTAAATTTTCATGTTCTTTTCCAAGCGACGACAATTTTACAGCCCCATTAATTATAATTGCGCAAACTGCCGCTGCCTGGATTTGAAAACGCAACCTCCCGGTCAATAGCCAAACGTTTTAAGACGATTTAGATCGCACGACCACTGAGCCGGTCCTAAGGAGTGCAAAAAAACTTTGTTTTTATGGGCTGGTTTTTATAATAATATAAGTAGCCAAATAGAATTTCTTGTAGTGATTTTGTATTTACAAAATTACTCATTCACAATATGATGAATCTATTTTTTATTAATTTATGAATATATTTTTTATTAAGAGTAGGTTAATTATCTCGTAAATATGACCTTAGAACCAAATTTGGTAAAAAACATTTACTTGATTTTTGTTTCAGCTTATTCATGAAGCGAAAGTGCAATTATAGAACACCTTATATATAGAATTTTTCGGGATGTTCTTTGCTAAAGTTTTAAAAACAAATAAAATTGAATAAATTGAAAAAAAATTAAATGTTTTGTTATAAAATTGTTTAGAGTTTATTTTTATTTTCGAGCATTTCGGTACTCTCAAATTCGATTTCAATCTCTATCTCCAAAATACAACGAATCTCATATTTATGAAGATCCTTGCACGGTTTTTGTAGCTTGCAATGTGGAAACTAAAATATAAATCATACTGTAAATATTTACATTATGTACTCTTACTATACGTTAACAAATATATATGTACAATATATTTAGACTACTCGACTACTTACAAAGTAAATGGTACATGTTCAAAGATAACGACTTAAGTGTTTCGATATCTCAGTACAGAATAACAATGTATACACATTAGCCTTACATAATTTGCTTTGAATGAGGATACTACTAGTATCTAATACAAGTTGTAGTCATATAATAAAACAAGGACACTATTCTCCACTCGATGATATTGTACTGGATGTGTATTCGATCAGCATTGAAAAAGGTACCCAAAACTGGTACCTATTTCGCCACTTTCACAAATTATGCCATGAGTAGGATAATTTGTTTGATAAAAAATATATTAGTGATATCACTTGAACTATTAGTAATATCTCATAACTTCCATTAATATATTTCATGAGTGGAAAAATTGTATTACGGAAGTAGAAATATCTGCATAAACGATTCAATTAAAATCTATTTGCCGTAATCTGACAAAATAATTATTATTTATTTTAAAAATTTTAATTTTTTTCTGCTTTTGTAACGTGATTGAAAAGATTTTAGATTGTCTGTTATGTGACGAAATAACTTATTATTAAATATTATAGTTTCACAAGGAATAGTTAAGCCAATATAAATAATTTTTGGTTCTGCCATATACAGCTTGATCATAAGTTTTCGATTGCCGAAAAATCTTATCCTACCATAAGTATCAAGTCTATTTGGTTGAAAATGGCGACATAGTATTAGTTATTCGTTTAATTGTAGTAAAAATTAAATATCGTATTTGTGATATCACAAATTTAAAGGCAAAGATAGGTACCTATGTTACATACACCGGTAGCTGGGTTATTTAAAGTACTAGTACTACTTGTTATTTTTGAAAAAAATCATAAAATTTAGCACTTTTTATGGGCTCTTTAAATACCATCTGTTAATCTGATTTCCAGTCAAATACCCTAGTTTAGTATTAGTGGATAAATGGGGCATACATATATGTCTGTTGTAACCTGTTGTAAATTTTCTTATAAATGCGTATAGAATGTGTGGAACGGTGCAAGACATTCATTTTTTGACTTATTATTGACTTATTAACATATTTTACCTTCTTAATCATAGCTGGTTTTTTTTGTAGTCGGATAGATGTTATAAAACGGGCTGGACTTTTTATGTTTTTGAATATCAGTACAGCCTCTCAAAATTGATTTAAAAAGTTGGTTTAAAATCGGTATATCGGGTTTGGGGGTGTCAACTTTTCAGCCCTCTATTCTTTTTGAATATTGCATATTTCAATTCAGTCAGGGATTCCGTGTCTCTTTTTTGTCTTTGCATACAACCAACTTTTTTAAATTCAAAGGCTATGTTTCTATTTCTATTTGCTTTCTTTAAAATGCAATATCTCTATAAAAATAATGATCCATTTGCTGGTATTTACCAGTTTCTAGAAGCACATTCGGTATAGTTACATTCGGTATATTTATGAACTTTGTACAGCAAGAACAAGGATCTAAATAAAAACAGACAATTTAACCTTCTTACACCCATCAGAAGATCTATGGTATAGTATTTCTGTCATTGTTTTCATCACAGAAATGTATAGCAGAAGTTTTTCGAGGAATAAAATGATGTAAATTTTATGAAAGAGAACTTGTTCAATTACATATTTACGACCATGTAACTAGAAAGTAATATGTTTTTTATGAACTGTAATGAAATGGCGATGAAACATAAAATTCATTATTTCAATTCTATCAACAGGCAAGAATATAGGATATGTGTGTGATAACTTAATATTTTTAGCTCCACAGATTTTCATAAGAAAAATGGGCTTCTGGAGTTTTGTCTACTTTAGTTTTACTCATAAATAAATGTACAGATCTGCTTCAAACAGTTCGTTTAAAGTTACTAAAGCTAGGGAAGTAAATTAAGTAGAGTGACACATATTCAAGCTTTTCAAACAAACGCGAAACGAATTTGGATTTGTTTTCTAGGAGACAATGGCATAGTCTTATAAGCTCCATATTTTTCTCAATTACGCCTTTTTATGCCTTTTTATTTTTTAATGTCGTGCATAAGACAAGGATGTAGTTTGGATAGCATAAGTGATTATCATTGAGCCAATCAAGGCCCAAGAGAAGAATGGTGTAGAACACTTGAACCTTCAACGCAATAATCGAGTTTAATTTTTTATAAAAAACACTTGTAAGCTATATCATCAACAAGGTTTGGATAAAGTATCCACTATTTGAAATAATTTATGCTTTCACTAAAGCAGCTAGTGGAAGCATGCATTAACTAGATAGTGTATTCACTGATTGAAATATATACTTTAACTGTAACATATACACGAAAATGTCAAAGTATTTTTAATTCTGTTTGGTCATGATATAGCGTTGTCGCCTTGATTTTTAAACTTGAGTTTTTAAAAATTTCCTCAAAATGGAAAAATGGAGCCAATTTTAAATTTAGACCTAAAATTTAATTCTTATTACTAACAATGTCTGTGGAACTTACTCATGCTTCGAAAAGGTGTTTTAAACAAAATGTGGTCCTTTTAACTTACCTTCAAGGTTAATGATCAATGGAAGGTGCCTAAGAAATGCCTACCTTTGATAATATCAAAATATTCTTGAAACGTTTCTCTTTATTTAATTTATAGTAAGTGTTACGGCACATTCTTGTGGTCAAGGACTTCTGAGGCATACTGTGTGTTTAATTTCATCTCTATCTATAACTAGGTTTCATCGTGAATGAGTAGAAAAAAGACACATTATTTACATTAGTCGTAAATAAACATTTATAACATATGTTTAGATACAATGCTTACATAATATTATCAATTAAAAACCACTATGTAGTATATATTTTTATTATACAATAAATCACTATTACAGTGCGATAAATATATTATTTAATATTTATTAATGAATGAAACATACATAATAATATAATATGTTTTATAAAATTACATAATATATAAAATAACAGCAAACATATCTACATAATAATATTTAACTCTACATACATGCTAGTTAATTATTAATAGTTAAAATTCAATTAATCAAATTAACGTACATTATTCTAATATAATACTGTTATATTATATACCTACTAATTACTATTTACTGATTAATTTAGTAATTAACGTTTAATAAATACTTATACGACGTTTATATTGTAGCAACACTATTAGAACTATTCCACGTATATATTACACATGCATTTCATAATTTATGTTATTATCTGTCATCTATGTGTATCATTGTATTATTACTATTATTATCATTATTACATGTATTATAATCGTAGTGTCTAGTCACACAATAATGTTATCATCAGATTTTTGTATATTCTACACGTGATCTTAGTTTTTTACTTCGAATTGTCGACATGACAGATGAATGATACATGTAGAACACGGTAGTTGACTAATATCGAATTTGTCACATTTGATGTCCATTAAAATGTAAAGTGCATTTGATACCATAACAAAATTTGAAAGTTAAGGTGATTGTAAACCTACATTATTGTAAAAAAGTTTCGGTTTATTGCACGGTCTATATATATATAAGAATTCAAGCTGACTGATTGATCAACGCACAGCTCAAACCGCTGGGTCTAGAAGCCTGAAATTTTGTACACACATTCCTTGAATGACGTTAGTAAGCACTAAGAAGAGATTTTTGGAAATTCATACCCTAAAGGACTCAAAAAGGGATGTGAATTTCGTTTATGAGAACCCATGTTAATAATTTTATGGATAAATATAGAACAATGGTTGCATATTTGTAATGTTACCAATTCGTCATTTTTGAATTAACTACTTAACAGATTTTAAAAATTATTTCATCTATAATAAGTTACAATGCAGTGTTTCTGAAATGTTCGGTTCGATTTTAGTCCGTACCTCAAAAACTGTTCGACCAGTCATCAAACGCAACCGATTTTTGTACTTTTTGGGTCAAAATTACATTATATACTGAGTTTTATCGAAAATGGAGATTAAAAAAATTTCTCGATTTTTTACAATTTTTTAAGGGGCACCCTCGATTTGAAAAAATCGAGAAAATCGCAAAAAAAATTTTTGTTTTGGAATTTGATGAAACTCAGTGGATGGGGTAATTTTGATACAAAAAGTATAAAAATCAGGTTAATTTAATGATTAGATGCAGAGTGTCTGAGATATCGCAATACTTGGATCGATTTTAATCCCAAAAACGATTCGGTCAGTCCTCAAATGCAACTGATTTTTGTAATTTTGAGGTCAAAATAACCTTATATACTGAGTTTTATCAAAATTGCGGGTACAAAAAATTTCTCGATTTTTTGCAATTTTTTTAAGGAGCACCCCTTTGAAGAAATCGGGAAAAACGTAAAAAAAATTTTGTTTTGGAATTTGATGAAACTCGGTGGATGGGGTAATTTTGATCCAAAAAGTATAAAAATCTGGTTATTTTTTTCTGGTCTGGTCTTATTTTTAATATTTATAAAAATATAGTATATACGTAAACAATATTCAAACTCAAATCATTTGAATTACATAGAATCTTGTACAAAAAAATTCGTATGAATTCCAGAACGTGCAGAATGTTATCTACGTGTATTGATTACTGCCAACAGTGGAGATTTTCTATCAATGGTAAGTGTATAGTCTGTTAATTTAGAAGTAAAGAGAAGGAATGGCTATCTGAATTTTTTTGTTATCAATTGGTAAAACAATGACCGTTAAGCATTTTTCATATTTACTATTAACACAGAAGTTACTAAAAGTTTTACCCTTTTATTACGAAGTGGAAAATAAGAAACTTAGTGTTGCGATGGTTTTCTTACTTTTTATATAAACTTTGTAGTTTGAGTTTTTATTATCTTTTCAATTTAAAGTTGTGTAGATTTTCGAATACAACGATACATAAACGACCAAGTGGCACAAATTAAAATAAAAAATAATTATTTTAATGTTTTATATTATTCTTTCTTCAAAATTTTTGTTGCCAAAAATTGTTTCATTAACCTTTTTTATATGTGTATGGTATGATATGCTTTTATATGTGGTATAGTTTGCAAGATTATATACAACATATCCATTAAAAATTATATATCTATGAAAGTCAACACATATAGTACTTTTTTCATTCGCTCGATAAAGTCTTTCTTAGCATTTAAATCCTACAATACCGTGTGACCTGCCGTTACCAATTATAATAATAATATGTAGTAATTACCATATGCGGTGTTTAGTTGGTAGTCTATAATAAACATATATGTGAGGATATTGGATATATATTATATTGGTAGTATCTATCATAATTATTAATATTAATTTTGGTGGCACGCTCGAATTACTAAGTATGTTCGTATTATAAAGTAGCTGCATGCAATCGTAACTTGAGAAATTACCGGATGATTGAAGATTACAGCTCCGAATTTAAAAAATTACAATGAGTGAAAGTAACAGTGATTTTAAAATTTATTGGGCAAACATATGATGTAATGTTCAACTGATATGACTGATATGGTGTTCACGCGTTCTGCAGATGCGGCGTCAAAGATTTTGTGGGTTAAATAGTTTGATTACGTGATTCTTTCATTGAGAGTTAAAATATTAGAGCAGAGAAATAATCTGAATGAATTTAATCCTTTTAACTAATTTCACGGTATTTCGAGTACTAATTTAACGAAATTACTGAGTAAGAATTAACGAAACTCCTTTTTGTTGCTTACACCTTAACTGTCGTGATGAGAAAAATGTATTATTAAAAACTGAAGTTAGGTTGTAAAAATCGGAAAAATTCATAATTCGTAAATTACCGAAAATTATGTATCATCATTTTTCAATCATTGAGGTTTCCATGAATTCCAGAGTTTTTAACTTGACTGTTGTGGATATTAAAAACTGTTTGAACCCACTTATATTACAAGTGCCTAACCAGTGAACAATTTTATAAATTTCAGACATATTGGTCCATTGAAATGAATATCATTTTTAATATCACTTGTGATATCATTTTTTTTCAAACGAAACAAATTAAGTCATCATACAAACAATGAGCAAATAATAATATCGGATGAAAATTTAAATGTATTTACAAATAGAGTAGATATTCTATTATAAAGGGTATCTCAATATAACGCAAAATTAAATTTTACGCCATAAATTTTGCTGTAAAGTGAAAATGACATAACAAAAATTTCGTGAAAGCTAACTTAATTACCATTCTGAAAATTTGGGCAAATAAAAAATTGTCTAGTGAAATGTACTTTTATCGTTGCGTTGGCTTCCTTTTTGACTGGAGAATAAATATATATTTGTATAAGCCGCACAGATAATGCCATAAAATTTTCAACCGTATCGCAGTTTTCTAGATTTTACTAGATTGATTTTATATCGATATCCACAGATAAATGGAACAAATAATCGTATGATTTCGAATGATTATATTTCAGGGAAATACATGAAGGTATTTACTCATGTATGTATTTTGACATCATATCAATCAAAACTGCTATTAAACTTATTTACATGTCGTGTAATTGACGTATGTGGTGATAATAATATTTGTACCAAAGTAACTCCTTAAAGAAATGCGTGGGTGTAAAGTATGCGTCCTTGTTGGTAAATAGTCTCCTTTTAAATTTTAAAATATTTGCTAAATACTTTTGGAAATATCTGCATAAAAATTCTTGGTAAGCACAGTACGCGAGATGAAACTTCATTTACCATCAGCACACAAACTTTCTAAATTTATTACACTGAAAGATAGTTAGGTATACCTCAAGCAAGTGCGATCAGAAGTGAGATTTTTAAGACCGATTTTCCCAGAGATTATTATAAATAATTTTGAAATGTGCGTTTAAAATAATTTATCAAAAATATTGGCAATTTCGTCTATTAAAAATTTAACACGAAAACTATATTATTTTATATATGATGCCAAACAAAGTTGATTTAATACAATTTTCTAGTACCTTTTCTATTCGAATCCTATTGGTTATGTATGTTCACAAAACTACTTCGTCAAATAGTAATAGTAATGCTCTGAAATAAATTTATATATACTAAAATTTAAAGTAAAAAGTTTTAAATCGTAATAAAATAAGTACATAACAATATACTTAGTTAATCGCATATTGAAGAAGATAATAACAATATATATTTGAAGGTAAATAGTGCGTCATTAGACCTTAAGGATAGGAAATTGGTACCTTTTATCACACTATAATTACCACTTAAAGTAATAGTAACAGTTACCCTTTTTCATAGTAGTTGTATATCTATACATTAATGGGTACGTTTATTTGATTTTAGTTTTCATTATTTTCATCCTCATGGGAAAATAATGATTTCTGAATAAAATGAGTTTAGTGTCTTAGTTAAACAAATGAATATGAACTAATATCTAAAAAACACAAAATTAGTGAAAGGAGAAAAATAATAGACCAAATCAGTAGCCGTGTTGCGCTATGAAAGTACAATGTCGTTTTTAAAACTATATAAAATAGCAGTTGAATTAACTCATTTACAACTTGCGAATATTTTAATTTCAGTACGTATATTACTTATTTAGTTAAACTGAAATGATACTATGAACAACATAAAATCATTAATTATTATTCTTTTATAATTTTTAAAAATCAATTAAGATCATCCATGTTTTTCAAATTTTATATCAAACGTCATCTATGAACAGTAATCAGAAGTTACCGAAGACCAGAATCACTTAATTAATAGTTTATTGTACAGCTTGAATTATTGTTATTCGCTCCGAGCGTGAATTTCGTTTCCATGACAACGATACACTACTTTAATTATAGAATTAATGGATGCATATATAATTGTGTGGATTGCATTGAAAACTTACATTTAAAATTTAATATTCTTGTTTCACAAATTTAAATAAATAATTACGATAATTAACATTTGAAAAATAATATTTGTACAATTTGATTTCTTATTTTCACAATTTTTAATGCATTAAGTTTAATTAATTAGTGTTTTTCAATCATTTTAATTTGACAGTTTCTATATCATTAACATGTAAATAATTGCAAATTAGTCATAACAGCCCACTTTATCTCCAAAATTTTTCACTTAAAGCGCTGGCATCGATTTTATTATCCCCACCATGACTACGCACACAACGAATACATAGGTGTCGTTTTTTTCGATTGCAGAAAGCTATAATACGTACATGCATTTTCAATATTGATTTCAAAATCAGTCAATACATCTGAGCACTTATGAGCCTTTTGCCTTAATATATCAAAATATTTTAATTAAATTTTGAGTTAATTTATTAAAATTGTAATCGTTTAGTAAAAGTTACATTTTTTTCTAATAGAAAAAGTGAAAACATAATATTATTTTTCGTAGCATAAAAGATCACCATTAATCTCGAATTGGAAACTTAATTTCCTATAGATTTCTTTTTAAGTTATAATTTCTAAATCACTAATCTGTAACATGAGTGACCTATTCTGAGTCTATAGAGTTAAACAATTAATGAGCTGGAGCGGAACGAAAATGCTATTTATAAAACTGATGAAAAGCGAGAGAGATTTTTACCCAGAATTTTGGTATACGACGAAATTCATTTAAATTAATATTTTGAATAAAACTTGTAGTGGCTTAATCTTCTGTGTATCTCCACCAACTTTAGTATGTTCATGCCAACCCTAGTAGCTCAGTTGGTTAAGGCGTAACCAATACCGTTTGAGATATGCCTAGGGTAGCGGGCTCGATTCCAGCCGTCACAACAAAAATTAATTTAATTAATAGTTGTGATGAGCTGGTGAAGTTCATGGTATATGCATGAAGGAGGTGGCCCAGCCTCTGAAAATAATAGAGGAGCTGTTTAATGAAATTATCAGCGTAAAAGGTGGTAAAATACATATGGTATCATAATGGGCTCTGTAGCCTAAGTGTGTCCTTCTTGGACAGCCAATATAACCTAACCCAATTTAGTATATTCATTTTATTTTGAAAATATGTACATTTGCAGTCATCTCTACATAATGTGATTCAAAATACATTAAAATTGTAGTATCAAGTATATTGAAATGAATGAAAATTAATCGAAACGTCTGTTATTGTAATGGTCGTTTTCATTTTATTTAGAAAATCTCAATTAACACTTTTCGTTCGGCTGATATTTTAATGTTAATTTTCCAGTGTGTCCGCGGATGAAGTACTCAAATAGAAAACAATGGTAAATGTTATACACTATCAGGTATCCACTCACGCCGCTGGGCAATTTTAACTTTATAAACAAAATTTACCCCGTTATAGCTTTCTCTTCTTTTGCCTTCACTTATTTCCGTAGAAGCCCAATTTTTTTTTTAAATAAAAAAACAAATCATGTTACTTGCTGATAACATTCTATAGATGAAATAATTTTTAAAATCGGTTAAGTAGTGGCTTAAAAAATGACGGATTTTTAGACAAACTATCATCCCGTTTTTCACCACCTAAGGACTTGCATTTCAAAAAATTCGTTCTTATTGAACGTGTACATCAAGAAATGAGTAATTATGCTGAGATGAGCTAGTCTGTGAGTGATACTTCGTTTATATACATATAGATTTCCATGAGTTTTGCAATTTCGTCATAAATTTTGATTTTAATTATTTAATTATTCATAAAGAGTGGAAAGTTCTTGTAGAAAATGATAAAAAAAGTCCTAAGGCATATTTTCAAATACAACAAAATTTCTTACTTAGTAAGTGAAATTAAAAAAAGTAACCCGTAAATTTAACATTGGATTTGTTTAAATACACTTTTTTTTTTGGAAAGTTAAAATTAGCTTTTCTATAATGTTGCTTATGTTATCTATCTTCCCATTCACTTTCACATTACCTGAAACTAAATTAAGGAGACTATTTTTATAATTCGCCACAGTCTCGTATAGGTATTCCCATGACTAAGTTTCAAAAAATTAGACTGAATTTTGAATACCTAATTAGATCCTGTATATATTATACTGATAGATACTCACTAACAAATAATTTCTATGTATACAAAAAGGGCAGTAATTTATTTATATGGCATGTTTGCCTAGAAAATTTTCGATTTTATATACTGATTCTTTAAAATCTCATCAATTCAATCCGGGGACACACTGTAATAAATTTGAATCTTTTTTGGGTATAATATGCTCAAAAAGGAGGTATAAATGGTATATTATTATTAGTATTAAGTTAATGACCACGTATAGCAGTTTTATCAACATTAAACTTAAATGAAAATTATTTGATATTACTATGAACTTGAATTTGGTTTATGTAATTTATTTATATGGCAAAGAAAATAAGCGACAATTATTATTTAAAATGTATCAATTATTGAATTCATTACCGCCCTAGTGTGGGAAAACAATTTTCTTTTTTCAAAACAATTTTGAATATCCAACTTTAGGATCGCCTGATATACTAGCGGAGCAACTGGTAGAGCTTTAAGAGACAACATTGTAATTACCATATCACATGGATGCTAATTGATATGATTAGGTACATATTTATTTAGCAGGTAGATATTTTTATCAACAATTTTATTTATAAAATAATTCAATCAAAATTGAAGTATTAATACATAATAATTTAATAATTTTAAATTTTATTTAATAATTTATTTTAAAACCTGTTATGTATGGATGGTGAACGGTTTGAATCCGTAAATAATACAATCACACAAAGCCTACCCCATAATAAACATTATATAATTAATTATTATAGGTTATATTAAACGGTTGTTTATAATAAGTTATTATTATTGGATTTTAGATTTATAAATAAGGTTTAATTTATCCAGTGACGCATTTGATAAATGTGAAGGATTCTGCCACTGCCTGCTGCAAGTGATTGCTAGTCAGTCCATTTTATCCGTATAGTGAAACTTATATATGACTAATTTATATTTCAAATTTCCTACCTTATTAGATCACCATTTGTAATTTTGAGAACATCTCGATATATAAATCAAGTTTTCTAAAAATATGTTACTGAAAATTAATTTTATAATAATATCCTCTTAGAATATTTAGTCTTATACAAAAGAAGATTGGACATAATTAGCGCCATAAATATTCAATTTAGAGAAAAAAGAAATTATAGCAAATTATATGCCTACGCCTTTATTAAATAAATAAAATAAAATAAGCCTTTATTGCTGTTTACAATAGTTTAATTTTTTTTTTAAATACATTATTATAATTTTTTTACTGACGATCGATTTTTCCCACAACAGCATTCCCTTCGAAAAAGTCCTCCTTCAGTAATTCGCACATATTCGCATGCAATTCTAATCCATTCTGGACCAGCAGCTTTTCTGAGGTCGTCTTCCCAACGTTTAATTTGTCGATCTTTACATCTTTTTCCACCTCTGGGGTGCCACTGATATTATTTTAGTCCATTTCTTATTTTTCTCTGTTAGCATTTAGCCTGCCTATTTTCATTTTAGTGTTTTGCATAGTTTATTGGCATCCTTAAATTTCGTTATACTAATAATATAAGAGCCTAAATGGTCGAGCGGTCTAAGCCGTCAGTCTTAGACCGTTTGACTACTTAGATTTAGGTTGCGGGTTCGAATACAGGCAGCGGCAGTGTGAACAATTAAAATTAATGGAGATGCAGAATTGATCACATTGTCGTCGCTTGGATAAGAACGAAGTAACCGATCCATCCACATCATAAATGTAATTGTAAAAATTAATGTAATTAAATAAATAAAGATTAACAAATAATGATGTGGGTGGTCTCTGTGATAAGGTGCATGGCATAAAAACGGAGGCTAAACCCCCATTATTATTAAAAAATTTGTTATATTTTTAATTTAGTTCAATCCCACTTTATCTTTTCTTCTTTCTGCAACACTTCTCTTGATTCCATTTTGACATACATTTATTTTGTTAGCTAAATTCTCTATTAATGCCCATGTTTAACAACCGTAGGAATAGGATTTTCTTTTATCTTTAATTGGCATGTCAGGTAGGTTGGGAATGGCAAGTTTCTTAAATTCTTAAGAATATGATGAATTATGGATTGGTAGTCTTTTTTATTGCTCGAAGCTTAAGGAATTTGCAAAAACGATATAAAAAACAATTTATTTTTAAACGCTTGCTAAAAAGTATCTCAGTTTCACTGTGCTTATAAATATATTACCTACCATTGTATTACCTACGGTGCGGTAGGTGGTAGGTATTAAAGAGAGTTTTGAACGATATAATAATATATTTGTTAAATAAATATAAAATCGATTGGTTCACAAATAAATAAATAAAGGTACATAAACACTATTTGGTTATGCATGGTTTATTTACTAAATATACCATTGATTTATTATTTGTGTTCGATTCACTATGCATGGATTTAAGTTTCAAGTGTTGTTTTTGTTTTTAGTCATATATTCTCCGAAAGCATAGACTTATGAACTGTTTCGAAGTTCAACAGTGGGAAGGATGTATGTTTTATAATTGTTTCACTACCACCAGATGAGATTTGAGGAGATATTCAGCTAAAATTTTTACAGTAAGCTCTAGGAATTAGAAGTTACTTCGTAAACATATCATAGATCATTTTGTACGCTGTAGAGGTAGAAAAAAAGTTTAAATGCAGAAAAAGTTCCTTGAAAAAACAGAAATATCTTTTAATTTATATAGGAATATTTTACTTAGAAATCTAAGATCAGAATTTTTCCAAATTTGCTAAAATCATAAAAGATTAAGTTAAACATTTTTAGGTAGCAAACCCAAAGAATTAAATTTTCGGGGGAAACTTTTTTTCTATACGGGTATTTCAACTACTAACTCATTTGTCAATCACTTGTTAATTTTTGTTTCCTTAACACCAAAATCAATTTAATTATTTAATTTTTCAATGCTTCTACAATGTATTTATTATTTACATATATATTATAACAACTCTGGTTAATGAATGTGAGCTCAAAGCTGTAAGCTTAAGAAGTATTTGAATATGAAGTATAAAGTGAATACAAGAACTTAAAATAAACACATTTTTCTCCAAAAGCAAAACTTTAAACAGGAAACACCAGTTATCAAATTTCATACCAGCCGTAACGTGTAATTTATATCCAAATAAACAAACCTCTTAAGAAAATTATATTAAAATTATATGTATCTTTAGGTAAACTTATTAATAAATCCATTCCCCTTAATTGCATATTGATGACTTTCAGTTATAAATTAATGTAGAGGAAAAATAAATTGGTAATGAATGTTACCGTTCATATATTTTCAGTATTCACCAAGGGAAAAGTATTGTTATCTTTCTAGTTGGAAATTGTGTGCCAAGCTAAAACCTAATTTTTTTTTTATTTTATTTGGTTAATTAATTTTATTATTTCAATGTTTCATAATTATTGATTTCGCATTATCTAATAGGTTATGAAGTGTAGGCCCGATAGAATTATAAAACAAGAATAAAATAACTAATGAAAAAATTTAAAATCCGACTGCGTTCATTTAAATCTGAAAAGAAAGAAACTTAAGTCCAGTAGTTAACAGACTGTAGAGACAGACTTTCTTGAACAGTCGAGGCTCATTTTTGGGAAGATTTAAGTCAGTCTAGATTTCAATGGGCGACTTTTATAGTCTGTTTTTTAACTACTGGACTTGCTCTTTCTTTTAGATTTTATTTAATATAGTCGGTAATATATTTAATTTTTTTTATTTTATTTTAGACTTATTAGTGGCCCGGCATGAAAAAAAAACAAATTATTATTCCTAATTAAATTTAAACACATAACTTGTATATATCTTTGTAATCTCCTTTTAATTTTTCTTTATTTTAATACCTTACTCGATAGGTTTGGTTCATTTTTCAAAGTTCAAACTTCTCTTAGCACTTATTTTACGTGTGATGGTAATTGAACTAATCTTAAACAGATTAACCGATTTTGATGAAATATTTTGTATGTGTTCAGGTGGATGCGAGGATGGTTTAGGATGGTTCGCGGGTTTAAAAATTAAAAGCCACGAAGTAAATGGTGGAAACGCATATAAATAATATATTTTACATTAAGTCTAACCATTCAAATGTATTTATTTACGCTCCCACCATATTAATCTAGAATTGTGTATTTGTATAGTGTTGAGGTATTATTTATTTATATTATTTATTGTTTAGGTATTGTGAATAGGTATTTAGTAGAGGTATACGCGAACGTAACGATCAGTTATTCTATGTATAAAGTTTTCACTTCCGTCAACAGTCCCTATGAGTATCTATCTTTCTTTTTATTAACGTATTAATATTTCGCGCCAAAAATCCGCCATTTTGACTTTTTTTTCGAGCATCTCGAGAGGGCACTTGGGGTTTTTAGACGAATACAGCGATAACGTAACTGTCTAAAACCATCGAGCCGTTTTGATTTTTTGTTGTTACAAAATTTTACTGGCATCCCAGCACCATTTTCACACTGAGGATAACTAATTCATACTGAGGATAACTAGATTGCACCCAAAATACCTATTCATAAATAAAAATTAAATGAATCTAGGTATTAGAGCTTCAATATTTTAGAAAATATTACAGATCCATAAATTTTGTATATCCATAAGTAAATCATTCGCCCATTATCAATTAATCAAAAAATCAATTTATAGTTGCTATGGTTGTTGTTTAACATTTAACATCCATTTATAAATATGCATTCTGGATATATGTACATAATATATGGAACGTTTGAATTACTTTCATAGTCCAAGATCTATAGAGGATGATCACAGTTAAAAAAATATTTATCACTAAATAATTTCCTTTACAAACATTTTTCAGCTTTTAGGAAAACAGTTGCTGACAATTTCCTGTTGGATAAACTTTTTTATTCTAAATTACGATAGGAAATTGTTGGCTTGAACTGAAAAATGCTTTTTAGCGCACTTATAATCTTACCACCTCTAATTTTTTAGTTTTTCTCTCAAGGGCAAATCATCAAAAAGTTGTAAAGCCTCAATTATTATAAAAAAAAAAAAAAAAAAAAAAAAAAAACAGGTTATTTTAAATAATTTAACCTTACCAGCTTCATCCTTCTATACCCTTAAATACCGTAAAGAAGATTAAGAATCTAACCCTACATTCTAAAAACTACCTATATTCAAATCGAAATTATAATTATAATTTATGCGTTCATGTTAGATCAAATGAACAGTCTTTTTATACCATGTACACAGGGTGGATCATTTAAATCTATAACGGCTAATAGTTCCTTTTGTAGGTAACCAATCAAAAAATGTTGCTGAAATATATCAAGGTATACTGAGTTTAGTCCCAAGCTTGTACCACTTAAAAATATTGATGCTACGAACAATATTTTGGTATAGGTGTTTATAGAATCACCTAATTAGTAATTAGTTCGTAAATAAGCAAAAAAGTACACGCTACAATTGACAGAAAAAAGGTATTCGTGTTCAAAGACAAAAATTTTTTCGTGTATTTCTTTTTATAACGGATTTTGAAGATAAAAGTCCAAGATATGGGTCAGAATATATATAGGTAAAATCAGATTTAAGGTCTCCATACAACCCCTTATTGAGTGAATGAAAAAAAAAACTCTAGTGTCATAACTTTTAAATATTTTTGTTGTACGGAAATAAATAACTTTTGTTTGAAACTTATTTTCGTAAACATCACTGTTTATTCATGCGGCTAGAATCATTATATAGTATGCATACATTTTAAATTTATACGTTACACATATTATGCATGCCTTTATTCATAGCATGGCATATCTATACTTACCCCAATTGAGTGTGAGGAAGAATACCCTGATTACTTTGTGTGTAAGAGTGGCTATTTTTCTTTACTTACATGACCTAAGACAGCGGAAAATTGTGTAATCAACACTACCAATACATGATATTTCAACAATTAATTCAGTCAAAAGTTAGTTTTCATGTGTTTTGTACACATTGGCAAATCAATTGGAATGAAAAACAGCACCACACAGCATATTTATACGATTTTTGGCATGTTTGCTCCTAGGCTATAATAACGTATATATTGATAATTAATTAATTTGTAACACATTGTATTAAAATTAAATCGTATTTAATTATAAAATTTTACTCATCATTGCACGATATAATTTTATTAAGCACTTTTTTTACGTCTATATATATATACTATATTGCTAATATCTTGATAATAAAATTGCTTTGAGTCATAGTTTAAATAATATCCCGCTTAATAGGACATATCATGTCAATTGCTATATTGCTTGAGAAAAAATAAATACAGAGTGTCTCATTTTAATCTATAATGGCGAATAGCTCGTTTCTTTTGTTAAACAATCAAAAAATGACTTGAACAAAAGTTTCAAAGTTTGATGGGGGACATCATGTTATGACATCAGATTGGTTCTAGTTCTTCAACTTTTTTAAATAGTCCATTTAAATCCTAATTGGTAAGAGGTAGAATATTATTTTAAATAAGAAACTGGATCGAACATTTTTCGAAAAACTTCTGCTTTCCGAGGAAATGTGACTTACAAATATGTCAATATTGCATTAAATCGAAAGAAAGTACGATAAATAGGGAAATTCTTATGCTAAAAGTTGTCAAGCACAGTAGAGGGCACTCGCCTGTGTCCATAAATGCAATAATGACATAGTTTTAAGTCGCATTTCCTCCGAAAGCTTACGTTTTTCGGAAAATGTTTTGAACAAAACTTGTTGGTTTTTTTATGAGGACAAACTTTCTGATTTAAAGTTGTGTTCTTTCTCTTGCCTTTTTGAATCTAAATTGGTTATTAAAGCAACCCGAAGAACTTGGTCCTATCTCAAACTCTACAATTTTTGTTGAAGTTTTTTTTTTTGATCGGTTATGAGGCGTTAATGGGAAAAAAATTTTGGGAAAAAAACTACGCAATTGTGTTTGCTTATATAGATGTATACTCGATCAACCCTCACAAGGTGTTTGCGTGTTGTTGATAATTTATTAATCTGATTTTAAATTTTTTACCAAACCATAAAAATTCGAAACATATTTACAAAATGAGCTAATGAAAATCCTGTGACAAACGGTGAATAGCTCAAACTAATCACTTATTCTGTTAAAAAAGTTCAATAATTTACAAACGTTCTTCAACGTTGCGTGTAATGTTGCAAGATAATTCTTTCAATAGCAATTATATGGCGCTGCCAGCGAAGGTTCGGATAATGTTTGGTGGGGATGGGGTATCATTTATGCAAATAAAAAAAAGTTGCATGATATCTCATTTACAAGTTTCAAGAAATAATATTAATTTAAATGAAAAACTCTTTTGTCCTTTGTAACCTGAAAGCCGATTATTGATCTCTTTCGAAAGTTCAAAAACAGTTCATCGAATCCTTTTATTTTAAGCAATATCTCCATGATTTAGGATTAAGATAATTTAATTCATTCTAATCAGTGGCTTGGAATACGGCCTCGACGCATTGCGAAAGATTTCACATTCCAAGAAAATAATGGCTTATTACTGCACATTCAGGTTTTCAGGACTATTGTCTGTATACAGATGTCATTGCACAAAAGTTTACACCAAATTTTTTTTATAACTGCTAGCATATGTAGGTATACATTATTACAGATAATAGCTTTCTATGCAGACTGGACTGGATATGTATATTTTATATAAATAGCTAAAAAAATTATATAAAATACATTCGAAAAATTTTTAAATTAAAAATATATATTATATAAAATTGCTGTTCATTTGCAAAGTATCTCAAAATCACCTTTGAGTTTTGTAAGTATTCATAATGAAAAAAAATCTTTCATTATTTGGTCTAATAGAGTAAAGCTGGGTACTTTTTACACGACTTCACTGTGCAAAGAATTTTTATTGTGTTTATCAGTCCATATATGTATGCATGTATGTATTTATGAACTCGTGCTTATTCCTGTGCTTCATGCTAGAGCACAAGCAGGTGAGTTGATTTCGAAAGTTTTTACTTCCATCCATTTGTCTAAATCGTGTCACAAAAGATAAGAATAATAGTAATAAAAATTCAATATGGCGACAGTCAAATACCAATTGTGAAAAAGAATATTTTATGTTAAGCAAGGTCTCATTGTATATGTACATATTTGGAAAACTAAAAAGTGTAAAATAAAATAAATAAATATGACTAAATAAAATAAATAAATATGACTAAATAAAATCTGCAATGAAAAAAAACAAGTCCGTAAGTAACATAGCGGCTCAACATTAGGACCCAGTATATCTTTATTGATCAACCAACCAACCAACCAACCTTTAACCAGCCCCTTTATGCCCTTTAGTAGTAAAGATGTCATGGCGAAGACAGCGGGGCGAAGTCGGTTTTAGTATATACGGGAATGCGGTTTGAGGAGACTTTACGGATATCAACATAATAAAATGAAATATTGTGTGAAAAGAACGGGTAATACCTAATACATGAAAATTATATTTTATTAGTTATATATTTAATTCAACCATTTAATGTTTTTCAAAAAAAATATTTTTATTTGAAATTGTATTTGACCTACCCATCAACACAACTAATGTTAGTAATGTCTCCTATAACCCACACTTTAACATTTTACATAGCCCGTGTTAACGGCTATAGCCATGGCTATAGCTTGTTGTTAATAAGCTATCGATGCTTTTTTATGCTTTTAAACGAAAATTTAATTAAAATTGAAAATATTTGTACAATGCGAGTGTATGATCATCCTGAAGAGTCAATTATAAAATAAATTTCATAAAAGTAATTAATGAATTATTTAACTTAGAATGCTTGCAAAAAATATGAATATTTCTAAGGGTTCTTTTTCTATAGAATTTTACGTTTTTTGAATTGGTACTCACAATATATGCCAAATTTATAGTACAAACAGCGTAATATAATACATAAATAATAATAATAAAAAGTACCTTAAAGTCTCACTAATCGGGAAATACTAAAAAACAGGGTTGTTTGGATTTTTGGGATTGTACAGAAAAGTAGACGGAGCATATATTATTTTTATGTGATGCTATTCTCACAAGCGTAAGACGCGGTGTAGAAAGAGCGATCGAAAATTGCTTGGATTACTGAATCATTTGTATTATTTAGTGTTCCGAACCTAAGTGGAAATCGTTTCACATATCAAATTTAAGGGAATGTTATGATGTAAACAAGTATTTTTTTTAATTATTTCTTAATGGTTTGGACAATTTTAAGCACAGTTTGGACAACTCGTGAAATTTGACCATTTTGCTGCCTTAAAATTGTGTAAAAAAAATTTAAGAAAATGAGCTCAAATTGTGAAACTTTCCAAAAAGCATATACGATAAAACAGACTTCAATTATTTACAACACATGCTGCAATTTCCCTTCACAATGTAGGATATATTTTTTGGCTACACAAACAATTTTCCAAGTTTCTTTTTGTATCAAATTCAGACATGCGTGTAGCATACATAGTAGTTAAAGAACTGGCCATATGATTTATTGTTGGTCATGGTTACGGTCTGCTGAGCATGTTACGGTCTGCTGAGTTACGGATCCGTGAATCGTAACTGGTGGTGCTGGAAACCACCACGCATTATTTGATAATTCATTATATGTGATTCTGAGGAGTCATTCTGTAAAGTTTGTGCTCAACGTGTGGTCCCCATCCGGAGTTATCTGAAAAACCGAAAATATCGATATCCATTCAACCCCCTCGCTGGGGAGGAGAGTATTCTACGTAGAAATTTGCGATCTCTCACAGTGTGACTTATGGCATTACCTATTATTAATTACCTATTTATTTTATTTTATCATTTTAAATTTTATCAGACCATGACCATCGTAACCATGACTATCAGTAAATCATATGGCCAGCTCTCTAACTCTAGGGTTTTTTATTAATAAAGGAAATATATTTGATTTACTCTATTCAGTTAATTTCAGTTTCTCATTGCGACTAGTAAATACTAAATTTTGTGTTGTTTCTGTTTTAATATGAGATAGAATGAAATCAACTGGGCAAAATCATTAAAGCATATTAACATTAATGATCCGTATTCATATTCATTGATATTTTGCTGATCCGCCACATCATTAGTATTAGGCAGTGACCCAGGCAACATCCAGAAACGTTTTTAAAAAAAAAAATTTTCTTTTTTGCACAACACTCTAACAGTGAGCGATAATTTCTGAAAGGTAACTTGCAAATACAAATGTGAACTATTGTGTCATTGAAGAACGGTAAAGAACGGTTATTACTTCAACTCAACTCGGCTAAAATTGACTCTTATGTTAGTGGTTCATCTTTCTTTTTTAGCTTTGAAAAATCATTTCTTACTCATAATGTCAGGTATTCACATTCCATCTCCATCATATACAAGACTTTAAATTTAATCAGTTATTCACAATATGTGTAATGACTATAAAATGTGTGTAATGACTATAAAAAGTTTATTAATTTGTGTTTAGTCGAGGGATATGACTCAACCACGCATACCATTGCCACTTTGTGTCTGCAAAGCACCATCGTAGTGTCTATGAATAAATGTCTACGTGACCGAGGCCAGTATCGAATACGAATGAAAGCCCCGGAATTTTTTTCCTACCAGCGGATTAATGTTTTTCCTGTCAAAATGATGCTCATGGTTAATATTTATTTATTTTCTAACTTAAAACATTTGATTAATTTATAGAAAAATATAAACAATTAATTTGTAATTCGTATTGGTATTGTTGTTTAGAAGAGTTATTGATGGTGGTTTTTCAAAGTCTGCAAAGGTATATATACCATGTATATATGTAATATAACCAAGGTATACTAAGTTTAGTCCCAAATTTGTAACGCTTAAAAATATTGATGCTACGAACAAAATTTTGGTATAGGTGTTCATAACATCATCTTACTAGTCCATTTCCGGTTGTCTATCTCTATGTCTGTCATCTGCCTGTCCGTCTGTCATCATGATAACTCAAAAACGAAAAAAGATGCCAAGCTGAAATTTTTACAACGTACTCAGGACGTAAAAAGTGAGGTCAAGTTCGTAAACGAGCAACATGGGTTAGCTTGTAAATCGTTAGAGATAAACAAATATTTAAATCTAAAGAATGTTAACACCACTGTTTACCCGCTTATACTTAGTTTATTATATTTTATAGATATCGAAGACAAAAAAAAACTTCGTTTTCTTAAGTGGTATCTCTTAGAAAAAATCGGGAAAAAATTTTTGTTTCCGATTTCGATAAAACTCTGTATATAAGGTAATTTTGACCCAAAAAATACAAAAATCGGGTTTATGTATCGATTGGATGCATAGTTTCTGAGAAAATCGCTCTTTGTGTCCAATTTTGGATTATATGTCAAAAATCACGCATCCAATCATTAAATAAACCCAATTTTTGGATTTTTTGGGTCAAAATTATGTTATATTATGAATTTTATCGATATCGAAGACAAAGAAAATTTTTTGATTTTTTGCAATTTTCTCAAGGTGCACCTCTTAGAAAAAATCGAAAAAAACGGGAAAAAATATTTGTTTCCGATTTTGATAAAACTCTCTATATAAGGGAATTTTGACCCAAAAAATACTAAAATCGGGTTTAAGTATCGATTGGATGCATAGTTTCTGAGAAAATCGCTCTTTGTGTCCAATTTTGGATTATATCTCAAAAGCCTCGTATTAAATTAGTCAATTAACCCGATTTTTTAGGTCAAAATTATCTTATATAATGAATTTTATTGAAATCGAAGGCAAAAAACTTTTTTCGATTTTTTGCAATTTTCTTAATGAATTTTATCGATTTCAGAGACAAATTTCTCGATTTTTTGCAATTTTCTCAAGATGTGCGAAGGGAAAAGTCGGGTTTATATATTGATTAGATGCATAGTTTCTGGGAAGATCACTCTTCTTATCCCATTTTGGATTATATATCACAAACCTGGATGCGATCATTCAATAAACTTGGTTTTTTTATTTTTTGGGTCAAAATTATTTTATATTCTATAGGATTATAACAAAATGTAAAAAATGTTCCTTATAAAAATATAAACAATTTTGTTCGAAACATTTTTTCGTGAACATCATTGTTTATCCTTGAGTGCGCAAATCAGGTGCAAATTATATAGTATGTATTTTATGGGAATATCAACGATTCCATAAACAACACTGTCTTTAAATGGTATTTCAAACATTTACTCAGTTAATTGTTTGATGTCACTTTTTTTTTGTCTGCTGACCCAACGATGTTCCTAACATGATTTTGCATCCGTTTGTTTTTAAGGGTTTTATGATGCTCTGGTTTTTGTTATAGGACCATGATCGATTTATAGTTAAGGAAAAAATAAAATATCATCAAATATCCGAATTTCATGAGTTTATATTCGCTAGAAAAAAAAACAATAAACTTTTTAATATAAATATTATAATACAAAACATAATTTGTAAGTGTTTTTCATTTTTATCTTGTAAAACCAAAAAGTAAAAATATCTTATGCGAAGATGGGTAACAAATTTCTTTAATGGAATATTCTTGTAGTTGATAGTACTTACTTTAAGCGTCTTGGTATTATCATCATATGTCTGAAGTACAAATAATAAAGTATCTTCACCCCGCTTCACAAATTACCTACATACCTTTTACATTTATAAAAACCGAGCTTTATATTCAAAATGGAAAATAAAATACAAAATTCAAAACTAACTGCTAATTTAGAAAAACCTATTTGAATAAAATTTATCGCATGGAATATTGCCATTTATCCATTAACAAATTTATAAAATTTGTCTTTTACAATACCACAATCAAAACAGTAGACATCAATAACTTGAAGCATTAATTCCCCAAAATGGATACCCTAAAGGAAAAAAATTCTCAGGTCTAAAATCTTTTAAATCTTTCGCCTTGCTTGCATAATTTTAACTTTCCATCGACGATGAAACTTTCCAAGTCGCTCATGGTTTCTCCGCGGGTTTTCTTTCTTAATTATCTTTAATTTTATCTTTCTTAATTAATTATTCCAAGGGTCAGAGTAGTGTTTTTGTGTAAAAACTGTAATGGAATCAAGTTATCCACTAAAAAACAGTTTATATGGAAACCAAGATTACATCAATAAGATTCTAAATTAAATAATTCAGTTCGACCATTTATGTCGACAAGCAAGCATCTCCTTCAAATACATAAATATTATGTAACTTTTTATATGAATAAATAATTTAAATATACATCTTCGGTGTTATAAAACTGTAAATTTGCTGTTTGGTTAGGTTATACTGGCTGTTCACGAGAGACATAATTCGGCCATAGGACCCATTGTGATAGCAAATATATGTTTTACCACCTATTCCGCTGATTATTTCATTAATCAGCCCCTCAAATATTTTGAGAGAGTGAGCACACCTTCTTCATGCATAATTAAATTATTATTTTCCTATGCCGGCAGGAATCGAAAAAGTGGAAAGCTTTTGAGGTAAGAATTATTTTAGATTGGCCAAATTTTACACGTTGTTAGAGTAGATTACGGTCCAACTTTTGCCGTCATTTGATTTATTGAACCTCATCTCAAGCCCGAAATATTTAAATAACTGCTTTTTTGTGCCTAGAAACTTATTGTATCGATCCTACGAGGAGTTGAACGTTGTAGTATCAATTATATTTTTTAAATTGAGTTAATTTAATATAATACGATTAATTATATTAATAGACTGTCAGACTGTGATTTTAGGTAGTTATACTAATTAATTATATTACCATTAATCGTTTACACATAACTTTACTTGAATTTACGATTATTGTAAACAACCCTATTGATATACTGTTGCCTGTGCCAGTAAAGTATGAATATAATTTTAAGTGTTGATATATATTGTAACATACACAATAAAATGTTTACAAAAGAAAACACGCCATAAATAATAAATTCATTAAGTTAAAAAAAAAAATTTAAAAAAATGTTGACACGAATACAAATAAAAACAGTTCATTAATAAAATAGCATGTGAATACATTCTTTATTAAAAAAAATATTTTAAAACAGTTTTTTAAAAGATACATAATAATTTCATCTTTGCCAAAATATCAATACATTTAATATATTACATATAGACAATGAATGGTTTACCTAACATTGTAACATTCTCATTAATGTCGACTTAATTGTTTTTACACAAATGTTTTTCTTTTCTTTTTTTTTTATATTCTTTTCAAAAACAAAAAAATAAATATATTTTAATATATGGTTAAAAACTCCTAACTTTCGGAAAAATAATTAAACCATAATCATATACAAGGCGTTTAAGTATCTACATTTTTGGGAAAAAAATGTTTGTTTTGATCCACTATAACTTTCGAAATATATACTATATGTATAATAAAAAAAAAGAAAAAAAAAACAAGGGAAAACAAACAATTGACCGAGTTAATTGTTGAAACACCATGTATAGACCGTGTTGATTCTGTCACATTACACATACATACATGTCACACATATGTAACTGATATTCCCATATAATACATACTATACAATTTGCGCATAATTTGCGCTCTCGCGGGTAAAAAGTGATTGTTACGACCAAAACCCAATTGATCTATGTTGTTCATTTACGAACTCGACCTCAATTTTTTCCTCAGCACGCTATCAAAATTTCAGCTTGATATCTTTTTTCGTTTTTGAGTTATCGTGATGACAGACGGACAGGGAGATGACAGACATAGAGATAGACAACCGGAAATGAACTAGTTAGGTGATTTTATGAACACCTATACCAAAATTTTATTCGTAGCATCAATATTTTTAACCGTTACAAAATTGGGCCTAAACTTAGTATACTTTGGTATATTTCATATACATGGTATAAAAATTAAAGATTTTTAAATTTTGTATGGATCCTGATGATGAGCCTTGCCTATGTAAAATAATTTATCATTACATTTAGCATTACGTAAATTATAAAAATTCAAAATCGTCATCGAAAATTTTTTTTGTTTTGCTTAAAAATTAAGCTAGAGCTATGAACATTTTCACTAGAACATCATTTACAGACCATTTCGTGTATGATTTTATTTTTTAACATAATGGAAATGTATATAAATGCAAGCAAAATTAAAATATTATGTACCGTTATATTGTTAAATTAAATGTAAAGATGAAAAAAGAAAACGAAAACGAATGAACCAAGGTATTTTAAAAAGATTGCTTTATCATATAGTTCTTACAGATGTTATTAATAAAAAAAAAAATCGTTACACATGAGCTGTATTAATTTTTAATACTACAATTTTATGAGTCTTTATTACATAATTTTGTATTGCCGGTTTTCCACTAAACGTACAAACAAAAACAATACTCAAACTGCAACAAAAAGAAAAACAAAACTGATTCGATTCGAATTTCAATTTTATTTCTGTTGTAAGATTAGTAGAAAACCGGCATACTAACCCAATATATCATTAATGCATTCGCATGTTATGCATTTGTTTGTTAAGTTCTTTTTAATTTGTTTTATGAAGACTGAATTTCGTGATATCTCAAATTTACTTTTCTAAATAATAAAATATCGAAAGTGCGTGTCGTACATCCATACTAGGTTTCATCATGGATTTAATCTTTTCATTATTGCAAACATCTTAGTGCCTTTTAAAATACAATCAAAAGTTTTGTGGTGCTTTAACACTTTAGGTGCACATTGTTTAATATGCTTGTTTATCTTAATATATATATTTCTTGTGAGCGTGTGTATGTAATTGAACTCCTCCTAGACGGCTGGACCGATTTTGATGAAATTTTTTGTGTGTGTTCGTGGAGATTCGAGAATGGTTTAGATTTACAATTTGGTCCAGTACAACTGTTTTTGAGGGCTCCGTACCAAAAAAATGAAATTTCATTAAATGGTGGGAGCGCATATAAATCATAGCACATTATGTATACTATGTGTACTATGTATTTTTAATAGTATTCAGGTATTGTCAATAGGCATTTATTAGAGCCATATGCGAGCGCAGCGAGCTCTACTATCAAAGGTCAGGCCAAAGGTCGAAGGTCAGGCCACTCCAATAAATAGGAATTGGGGTTTAGCGGGATGGGTTTAGCGGACAGGCTAAACGTAGTATAGGTATTCATGAATTGGAGTTACGTTTTTACGGGACAACGTCCGTCGGGGCCGCTAGTCTATAAATAAAAATCAGTTTTATATGAGAAAACAACCACTTGGTTTCAACATAATTAATAGAAGTAATTTATCAGAACAATCTAATCTAGAATAACAAAAAAGAATAACAATTTTTAAAATCAATCAGTGAAGTGTTATTTTTGTAGCAAGACAAAATTAAGTCATTCGATAATTAATTATAATTATTTTTATTTTTAACCAACTAAAAAAGTTTTTTTTTTTAACCAATATTAGCGAAATTTAAAAATAGACAAACACACTTAAATACTGAATCATTATGATAAGATTTCTTTGACAGCTACCTGCAATATTGTAGTGAATTCCGCTTAAGCAAATAGGTTGGCTTAGGTTAGTAGATGTTCTTAGTTAAATAAAACTCAACTTAAGTCAAATTTTCATTTACAGGCTTTTGTAATCTTATTAATCTCCGACGCAAAAAGAGGGGTGTTGTAAGCTCAACGTATGTGTCAGTGTGTCTGTCTGTGTCATGGTAATTCTCTAACGGATAAATCAATCTAAATTTTTGTTGGCGTTTTTCCCCACAAAACAATTAAATCAATTACTTCCATTTTGGATATTTGAAAGCTATTTCAAATAATAACAATTTTATTTGATTTTAAATGCAAATTAATTATTAAAACAATCTGTGTTGAAAATACAGATGTTCAGTCAAACTGACAACAAAACATTATCAATTTAAATACAATAGAAAAAATCTAAATCAAATATTAACTTTTCAAAAGATATTTCAAACATTCAAAAACATTCAAATTATTTGACAAGCAATATCATTTACGTTAATTAATTAATTTTCTTTTCTTTTTTTTTAATTTAAAAAGTAGGTGCGTCATTTCGTTACACGTTGGTGTAATATTTGCTACATTCACGTGAATAAAGCTATTATGTCCAGTTTAAAATAACTGTATTCCTTTTTTCAAATTATCCATTCAATTTAACCCCAGTTCAGTTTTATTTTTGTTGTTTGGATTGTATTTTCGTTCAAATGTTGTTACATTAAAAACAGCAAATTGAAGCAAGAAAATTTTTGTAACTACAAAAATAAATTTCATTTTAAACTTAAATCCGTCTATACATTAGTTTTTGTTCACTAATTAACGAAACTATTGACCGCCATAGCGGTTTCAGGACATCCGCCTCTTGAACTTTTTACAATCTCATCCCCTTCCTGGTTTTACCTTGGATCTCAGAAATACTTACTTCTAAAATTACCAGTACTGGCGTTCTCTAGAGATACAAAAAAGATAAAAAGATAAGCGTATTGTAACGATGATAAATTTGGTTAAACTACTTCTCCTTAAGAAAAATAGAACTTCAATTCTAGAAGAGTATTAAATTCATATCCAGTATTCAAGAAATGTAGTGTTCGGTGCGTGTATTTCGCTTATTGAACATTTGTACACATTAACACATTAAGACATTTGTACAATTAGTTTTATTATATTGCAACACTATTGTTTTAACAATTACCTTGCATTAAAAATTAAATGAGATTATCTTTCTTTGACATAATAGCTTTCACACTTCCAAAGATGTGATTATTTTAATTTTTTGGGCTCATTTTTTAAGGCGTTCAGTCAAACTGAGCGCTCACTTCATAAGACAGCTTACTAGTGAATATTCTTGATCTTTTATTCTTTTAATTAAAAGGAAGTAGTTATCAAGAACGATTGCAAAAATCAAACATTTTTTGCTAACTTCGCATTTAGTTGAAGAAACTTTTTCGGAAAGAGAGAGGTATTATTTAAAATTTATACTTTGAACGATTGAAAATGCCCATGAATAGTTGTTTTATTTATCTTGTTAAAAAAATAAAATATAATAAAAATCTGCAGATATTTGCATTGAAACTTTGCTAAGCAATATTATCAGCAAAAAATTTTCGAAGATGTTTTTTTTCACACATCAATTAAATTAACTAAATAATTCAACGTGAGAGATCACGCTAGCTTGTGGTTATACACGAAGTAGAACGAATAAACCATATTGTTGAATATGTTTGTTTGACAATGTTCATATCTGACAATCACTTGTCTGTCTATGTCATTAAAAGGGATGGTAAAAAGACCATAATATTTCACATTTATTTATTAAAAAGTACACATTTTTTGTTGTTTTGTAAATGAAGATTTAATAAATGAAGTGGTGAAAGTGACAGATGCGACACTTCTCAGATCTTTTCTTATTTTCTTTAAAATGTTTATTTGTACAAAACCACACTATACACACCTGCTTATTTGTGCTTTCTTCAATTGTATAAAAGATGTCTTCAGATAGACACAAGTATTTTGTTGGGTCGAAGTAGATAGTTCAAGTTACCCTCAGGGATTTTATAATGCTCTTTTCCCGTTATATGTATTCGTGAAGTCTCATTCTTTTAACCATTCTCTCTTGATCCTAAATACACCAACTGTTCATTCACTTTCACAAATAGCAACCTTAAATAGAGAAAAAAGGAAAAAATGTTTCTAAGGTTCAGTAGAATCGATTTGAATCAGTATCAAAAGTATCATTTTAAAGGGTAATTTCTATGCTAATATGCTCTTAGTTTTATCTGATAAAATATACATTTATGATCTCCACATAACTTCTATACAATGAAAAATGGGAAAACTCTCTTTAGTTTGAAATAGTGAAAATAGTGACTTTTCACTATTTAATTTTTACAGAGTAATATTGTACTTTTATAAATATAGTTTCCTACACGTTTAAAATAATAAAGCATCAGGACCCACCGACTGCAAAGTTAAATAAAATCTGAAAAGAAAGAAAGAAGTCCAGTAGTTTATGAATAATTTATTCTTGTATCATAAACTGATATTGTATCTTAGATCAGTTTTTTGTATTTTATAAATACGTATTTCGACTACCAAGCAGTCGTCATCAGTATGAACTAGCTAATCATAACTACACTTATGTTACTCGTTGCTTATTTTGTGGCAGAATGCCCATCGAAGTTATCGTGTACCTACAATTTATACTGTTCAAAGTATCTGTAAAATTGTAGTGTCATTGACGTCAGCCAATCAGCTTCCTTCAGTTGACTAGTGTTTGGCCAATGAGCATGATCCTTCTGCGTAACGACATATTTTTTTGACGTTTAAATTTTGACGTTTAAAATAATAAATTACAAATCAAACTTAAATTAAAAATTTTAAATAAATCATGAAAGTAAATAATATTTTATTTTCACAACGTATTACCCATTTTAGAAATTCAACCTTGATTTTGCAATTGTTATTAATTCCGAATTTGGAATTAGTCCCTTGTCCAAGTTCATTGTTTCATTACCTTGTTTTTGAATGTAGATACTTTCATAAGCGTCTAATTCACAAGGATTGGGTACTGATTTTAGAAGTTTTAGGTTCTATTTGTCAATTTTATGGTCATTTTCGATAACGTAAGCGGCTACACATGATTTTTCTATTTTTCCATACTTTTTATGTCTCATATGTTCTTTAAATCTGGTAATAATTTGTCTTCTACTTTGACCTACATATTTCTTCGAACAAAAATAATGTGTATGATTTTTCACTACACCATCTATGAGTATAATTTTAAACCAATTTCTGTAAAAAATTGTACGAGATACAGTTTACATAGCCACCTGTTCTCACACACTTAATGAATGAATACAATCTCTACCCCCGTTTTCAGTTTTATGAAAAGGCTAAAAACCTGCCAAATCTGTAATGAGAATTAATGAAAAAATACTTTGACTTATATTATTATAATATCTGATTTCTAAAAATCAAATACAAGTTAGGAAAATTCAAAACAACATTCTCACATCAAGTGGAAACAGAACTAACTTTATTATACAGACAAAAAATATTATTTTTGATTTCATAAGGAGGTGAAAGAAATTCTCTTGAGATTTAACACAATAGAAGAACTACAACATCATAAACCGTACGGAATTCTAAATAACAAAATAAGTTATGTAGCTGTTTTTTGTTGTATAAGGAAAGGTACTCATATAAATGTGTAAAAAAAGAATGGCATTGTTGAAAGAAAACACACAAACTCACAAATTTTTTTCTTGCAAATTGTACGGAAAAAATATGCAATGTACTTTTTGTGGTTGGCTTATTGTTATGTAAAAAGAAACATTTTTTGAAACATATTCATGTTTTTAATCATGTTCTGAAAGAAAAAAAAAATCATTAAAGCCATCTCATCTAACAATTGATAAGGTTTTATACGTCTAAGAGGACATAAAATATTATGTTATTAAAAGATTTATACGATTGATTATTTTTTACTGAAAAGTTGGTGCGAAGTATTTCTTCATTAACCATTCATGTCTTCTTGAAGTGATGATTATTATGTTAAACTCGAAGGAAGATTTTACAAAATAGCTTCCATCTTGTTTAATTTTAATTTTTGGAGAAAATAATCATTATTAAATAATTTAGAATAAAAAAGACGGTAAAGGGACATGAAGACATAAGTTATATAGAGTGTTTACATATAGAAAGTTGGCTTCATATGGAAAACTTTATTAATTTATTTTTACAAAACCATATTAATTTTTAGAAATTAAAAATTTCTACTTTAGAAAATATTAACATTCAGCAATTTACTTTTGACATCGAATGTACTCATCGTCACAAAGTTTTAACGGTTTTTACCATTCTAATTGATATTACTATAACAGCTATATCACTTAGAATGGTAAAACCTGTGCAAATTTTGTGACGCAAAGTATACAGGTTGTCCACAAATTGAACAAGTGCGATAGCAATGTTAATGATCGATTTGAAATGTAGACCATTTAGCACAGATAATAGGAGAAACGGCTCTAGAAATCACTCCCGAGGTATCTAGTAGTGTATTAAAGAAATTTTGTGCAAGAACAATTCCATGTAAGGAACGCGAAGGTGGATACGTTTACAATAGGAACGTTTTGATCAATTTAATTTTAAAATAAATTTAGAAAATTTTACTTATAAAACACGTTGTGTGTTATCCTAATTAATCAGTCATCGTACTACAAATGTTTATTTGCTGATTTAACCATTTAATGAATGATGTGTAACAAAATAATTAATACAGAACATCCATTTTTCATACCTTACAATAAAGGGAAAGTTTGAATTTGATATCCTAATTTCCTGCTTTATATTTGAAAAAAAAATTTTTTGTAATTGTAATTTTGATACTTTAATTGACTTTTATTAAAATCAACGTATAATGAAATGTATTTTCATCAACTATATATTTATAAACACTAATCAAGTTGTTGTCTTCTGGTTGCGAAATTAAGAAATTTTAATCAGTTTGCAATATATTATATATTATGATATATTATATATATAGATGAATATATTATATATTATAATACTGTCTATGTTTAGTATGGTATTTCACAGTACTCAACAATTAAGAAGTTGATTCGTTCATAGTTTATAATGCGGAACGATAAAATTAGTATTTGAATTCTAGTAACAAAATTTGAATTTGAAAGTAAATGCATTTATATTTATTAGTTAAATGCATATTTGAATATTACATCTATTATACATTTAAAATGTTGATATCAAGCGTTGATATGCATCCAGTAATAGACGCATTCAACTTTACGAGTACCCTTTAATCTGAACCCTTAAGTTACTCATGTACGTTTTTACTTCATTAACAATTCATGGTGAAATCGATTCAATTTCGTAGGTGTAATCGATATTCATCCTCTCGTCCGTCGAGCGGATAGGCTAGCATGTTATACACATGAGAAAAAATTACGTTTCCATCATTCAAGATACATTATGGTTGATTTTACCAATAGTTAGCGAACTTTTGTTGTTTTAATGCGTAGCTTATCATGTGAAACGCATCGTTTCGCAAAGGTACGAATGTTCTTGTGTCATTAAACACGTAGCGGTTAGAACATTGTAAGTGTTATAGCCAAGACTTGCAAAAAAAAAAAGAAAAAAAACGAAAATAATCCAGTAAATATGTATGAAAATATAGGGTTGCTGTGCAAAAGGTCGGGTAGTTTTGATTTTTGGATATGTTGTTAGTGTTGAGCCCATGACTTAAAATCCAAGTTTTCCACCTCGGGGTGCCAAGGCGCGCCGCGGGGCGCGCCACTTTTTAATGAAATATCGAAAATTTGACCATTCCTAAGTGAAATCTCTCGAACGGTTTATTTTAGAGAAAATATTATTTTAATAAATTAAAGGGTAATAAATTTGTGACAGTTTAAGCCCAACACCAGGTTTGTAGCGTAAATAATGGCTGAATTATAGATCTTCAAAATAAATTAACTAAGATAATTGGGATCAATGATATAGGTTGGTAAACCTGCATTATTAATTGATCAGCTGAGTGTTAGTAGTTTAGTAAAAACAAATTAATTCTATTGTCATGTTATTGTCAGATTTGTTGTTTAAAATGATCTGAATGTTCGTGCATGGTTATTGCTTAAAAGTATCATTTTTAAGATACAGAAGTGGCTAGGTCAAGAGAAAAACCCTCTTGAATGGGGCTGGGTATCTACCAGATTTGGGCTCTCTCCCCTCAAAATGGACAGAGATGCAGCTCCTGAATCCCTTCTTAAAATGATATCTTGCAATTGTAAGAAAGCGTGCAAGAACTCATGTGGTTGCCGTAAAGCTGTTCTTATATGTTCTTCTCTATGCACCTGTTCTTTAGGAGAATCTTGCGAAAACGTTTCGGAAATAAATCCGTTTGAGGGGAGCTTTGAAGACGAAGACGACATGCTGGCGTCAATAAATAACTCTAAACATGAAGATATAGGAGAGTTAAATTTTCCACTGGATGAAGAGAACAAGGAGCATCAGGCAGAGCTTGAGCATTTCCATCCTGGCCCATCAAAAATGCGAAAACTTTAAATAGATACTGTTATCGTTATTTGTAACAAATACTTCCAAAGTGTACTGTATTGTTTTAACTAAATAGGACATTCATTGATAAAAAAATGTTAATATATAACTCCTACAAACACACTTTTCATTCTTTCTTTCATAATTTTATTAATACTTTCTTTTATTCTTTTATAGCAAATAAACTAACATACACAATTAATTTATACGGCGTTTGATTTAAACAATTATATTGTGGAAATATTTTTAAAAAATCACGATTTTCACAAATCTTTGAAAAATTGGTTTATTTTGAAGGTTTGTATTTCAGCCATTATTTACGCTACAAACCTGGTGTTGGACTTAAACTGTCACAAATTTATTACCCTTTAATTTATTAAAATAATATTTTCTGTAAAATAAACCGTTCGCGAGATTTCACTTAGGAATGGTCAAATTTTCGATATTTCATTAAAAAGTGGCGCGCCCCGCAGCGCGCCTTGGCACCCCGAGGTGGAAAACTTGGATTTTAAGTCATGGGCCTAACACTAACAACATAGGAAAAAATCAAAACTACCCGACCTTTTGCATACCACAATGTATTATTTTACTGAACTAAAATGTACAAAATTATTTCAGCTATAAAAAACAAGAAAGGTGCCCTTTTTGTAAGCATAAGCAGACAAGATTTTAAGCATTACGAATTAAAATGGTCCACCATACGTATATAAATACGATGTTATTAGATTCGCTTCTTCACAATGAAGACAGGTAGTAATATTATAAGGAAGACAAGTAGTAATATAAAGATACTTTATAATAGTAACACATATCTGATAATATTACAACTATATCGTAGTAGTACTCATTATAATCAGATTTATTACATAATTGATGTTACGTTATAATATGTATACCAGATACATCAGAATAAGAGGTCAATAATCTAGAAGGTGATAGGATAAACCAAAACAAGCATTTTGGTAGAAAGATAAATCCGGAAACGCTCTCATTCAGGACTACAGATTCTAGAAACCTTTCATTTTACTTTTGTAGGCTTTCGAGCGTGTGTAGCTCTGTCCTTACTTTCCAGTATCGAAGTTTTTCGTTAATCAATTTTTGAAAAAGTTGTTTTGGCCCAAAAATATTTGTAGTTTTGCGATTTTGCGAGATTGGAAGGTTTTTGCTCATAAAAATTGAAAACTTTTGTTGGAAACAGTTTTTCGAAAATGCGATAAATTTGGCAGTAATTTAACTTTAGGTTCTTTTCATGATTGATTTTGGATTCAATTTTATTCGAAAATAATCATCTTTCGAAAAAATATTGCTAACAAAATATTTTGACTGGCTAACTGCTTGCCGAGCTATACCAATAGTTTTCCTTGGCTACGATCGTTAAAGTCATTTCAATGATGACAAACTAGTGAAAAATCTTAAATATAATTTCAATCATAGAAGTCAATTTCGGCCGCATCTCTCGAACCCTCGATAATTAGTTCGAACAAAAGTTAGATTTTCTATGAGGAACAACTTTTGAATTGAAGTTTTTCGATATCTCTTATCAGTTTAAAGTTTGCATGTCACTTACCTTGAAAGTCAAGGCCAACTTCTAGATTAGAACTTCGACAACGCCCTTAGCTCAACAACTTTCATATAAAACTATTTTCTCCAATCATTATTTTCCAAGTTTGGCTGCTACCAGGGTACTTTTCTTAACAGCTTGTATATAATGTATGTTCTTATGTTGTGTTTCATTATATTATTATATGCTATTTAATTAATATTTCTGTCTACGTGAGAACGTAGTAACTATAGATTTTATTATACAAGTATAGTATGAAATTTAAGGAGTAAAGTTAACAAATGTTAAATATTCCAAATCCGTTGATAAAGTTAGCATGGAATCGTATAATTCGCAAAAACACAATAAGAAATTGGATTGTTTGTAGATCTCGATATACATACAATCTCGCATGCCAGAACAATTTTAATTTTCTGCAAATTTTCGAATATTAATAATATTTAAGTACATGCAAATGTATAGAAGACATAAATTAATTTATTAAAAATAAAAGTTAAAAACACATAAATATAAAAGCAATTTATTTTTAGAATGTAAAGGATGATTTAAAATAAGTTTCCGTCACTGTAGGGATGTCTTGGTGTTAAGATTAAACATCAATAATCATAAACGCTTGTTTTAAATAACGCATGAAGCATCAATTGCAGATATTACTCGAACAAGTTATCATAACTGGTAGAAACACATATTAAATTTGAAAGTTGTTCTCTACGAAATAACAAAAAACTTTTGTTGAAAAATATTTTCGCAAAACGAATACATTTAGCCGAAATCGTATAAGATTAAATTTTTACGTTCAATTTCTGTCGAATCGTTTTTCCAAGGAAAGTTGATTTTTAAAAATGTTTCCAAGAAAAGTCAAATTTCTACAAAATTCTATTTTATAAATTTTTTCGCTGTAGAAAAAAATGTTCATTAGTTTGGCGTTGTGTTTACCACTAAAGTTACCGTTGGGCTGGCTCAGTGGTCGCGCGATCTAAATTATCTCTTAAACGTTCGGCTATGACTGGGAGGTTGCGGGTTCGAATCCAGGTAGCGGCAATGTAAGCAATTACAATTAATATAGCGTTGAAGTTGATCATACTGTCGTCGCTTGGATAAGGTCGAAGTAAAAGGCTACACATACACCATAAAAATTTAATTGTATATTGAATGTACTTTAAAATAAAATAAATAAAGATTAAAAAAATAATATTGTGGGCGGCCTCTGTTATAGATAGACTTGTGAAAAACGGAGGTTAAACCCCATTTTGTATTCTTCCTATAACTGCATATACCAACTAACCAATACATATAATGAGTTAATGTTGGGACCGGTTTTTAATAATCTCCATTTTTCATATTTCCACGGTTTCTAGGCCGCAATATCCGAATCAAACCTTTTCAATGTGATGCCTGTGTGTGTGTGTGTACGTATGTGCGTGTGGTCGTTCGGATTCTTTCGCCTCGATTATCAAGCGAACCAGTTATGACATTAACACGTGACTGGGCTTAGTCAACGCGTAATCAAGAAACGAAAGAATTTTCAGCAGAACTAGTTGAGCCGTTTTTTAATGGTAATAAAAAAAGTGGAAAATGGTAATAAATAAACTGAATGACTGAAAACTGAAACAGAATCTGAAAAGTAGATAAAGCACATCATTTATCTATGGAAATAATGATCGTTCCAGCAAAGCTGCAGTATATGTTTGAAGAATAATCTATGAACGCTAAGAAGGCTAACGAGACCTTTTTTTCCCCTATGGGAAGCTAGTGTGGACTACAGGGGTCGCACTCACACCACTTCAGTACCACACCGACTATGTACTGCAAATTTTTTTTTTTACGTTTAGGTTTTTTTATTAAAAAAAGTCAGTTAACGAAAGAAGACTATTCGTCGCAACGGATATACTTTTATTAAAAAAAAATTGAAACAAAATAAAGAGTTTTGCTATAATATTCAAAATATCCGTATTAATTTCCTTCATTGATGATATATTTGACTATGCTACGTACAATATGAATATATTAACGTTTACAATGCTAAAAAAAAAATTTCATACTGAAAATATTTATCATGTGCTAACATCATGTGTGTTGCTCATATTAACGTTATATTTATATCGTACAGTAGAATGTCTTTATTAAGTAATAATGACAGAGTTGGGAGAGTAAGAATTTTTTTTTTTCATGTTTTTGCTGTTGTCAAAATCAAGCAGTCGATAAACTAATGACCTTTTTTAGATCTACTAAATCGCCTGGATGTGACAAAACTGGAGTCATTCCTAAAGAATAAGAAACTTTAGTGATTTGGTTTGCATTGACTACAGTTGATATTTTTTTCTGTGGGAGTAATGAAAGTTATATTTTTACTCTTAAAAGTATGAGTTGTTATGGCATACACAATTAAGAAGATTTTTAACCTACTTAAACAAAAAAGGAGGAGGTTGTCAATTAGACTGTATTTTTTTTTGTGTTACCTCATAACTTTCGATTGAGTGAAGCGATGTGCTTCTTAGGTAGGTTCCATTTCATTTTGGTCTAGTTCTGAAAACGGTATCCATGAGAAAACCATAAAAGTCTGAAATTTGCATTAAGTATGCACAACAAGAGGACGAATAAACTCAATATCACGCCAACCGATTTCGATGATTATTTTTTTAGTGACAAATTAGTTAGTGTACTTCAGGTTCACTAAAAATCACAAAATAAAAAAAAACTTTTAACAAAAAGAAAACCGATTTCAAAAGAAAAACTTTTCCAAAATAAATTAAAATGCACTAAAAAGTGAAAAAATAACGATAATATAATGTAGTTAAAATTATTGTTATCTTTGGAGTCGGTGTCAGCCAAGCTAATGTAGCAAGGTGTTCTGTCATAGTTGTTTCTTTGGCTGACACCGACTCCAAAAATAATAAAACCATATTCTTATCAAATTGAAATAATAAAACCAATATTTCAGATAATTTTAAACATCCTTTTACGAACGGGCAGGTCTACTTTTAAAATTACAAGAATCACAATGTTGTGTGAAAATAGCGATTCTGGGTCTTTAATTGCTTTAGGCTTTGCTTATTTTCTTTAGTTCTCTAAACTTGAAAAAATCTTAGGTAAAGAATTCTCAACAAGAAGAGCTAGCAAGTGAAATTTACAAAATTTAAAAAACCCCTGACAAATTTTTCGGCTACGGAACCATAAACTAGCATTTGAAACAAATCTAAGAACACTCTCCATTAAATTGCCAATCATCGCCAATTTTTAGTTTTTCGGTTACGAAATCCCAAATTCGTTCTTGAAACATAGCTAAGAACACTCTCCATGAAATTACCTTTCAAACAAAACCAAAAATTCAAAATTGGTTCATCCATTTAGGCGCTACGATGCCACAGACAGGCAGACACACACACATGGCGGTCAAACTTATAAGAACCCATTTTATTTAGTTCGGGAGTTAAAAACCATCTTGATGCAACAAATTTCATTTCAAACGCTCAATTTCTTGCCATTTAGATAGGAACACAATCTTCTTTGTTGCTGAAAAAGATTTATAATCAAAGCTAAGGAAAATATCTTTTTAAACTGTGTTTTTGGTCACTCGCTCATGTACTACTTATATAAAAAATGGATTTTTTAGAAACTTGAAGACATTCTCGAAATTTCTATTGTTTTAAGTTTGAATGAAAATAAATAGGGAGTGAATAATGTTTTACTATATAAATGAATTTACATCATACACATAAAAGCTCTTACATTTTATATAAATGTTACCTGTTTCGACTCATATCTTCTATAAGCGTATATCTACCAGCTAACTAGATAGCAGTAAGAGTATAGGTACCGCATACACATTCAAACTTCATACCTCATGTTCTTCTCTTTTCTATATTATATTTATTGCTTACCTACTTTACTTTATATTTTGCCTGACACAATTTGAATCTTTGACGTTACTGTACATTTTTATAATATAACAAAATTATTTGAACATATCAAAATAACGAGCTAGGGAAGAATTTTATTTTTATTACATTTTATATATCAAGTATGTATGGGTGGTAAAAATTGGAATCTGCCAATCTTTATCTAGGCTAACTTTAAGAATATCAAAGATTACTCGCTGAGAAGTTGTCCAAAATCGAAGCAGAAGGTCAAAGTCAGATGCTTCACTATAAATTTTTAAGAGACTTAAGGTGAGTTTGAATTCGTATCGAATGTTGATTTCAATTATTCACCAATTTTTTTTTTTTTTTTTATGAATTTAATCGCAATACAGTATCTTGAAAAATAGATAGACATGTGGTGTAAGCGTTATAAAACTAATATACTTTTTCTTCTCATCACGCCCAACATGCTTTAATGTACAAAATAATACTTTTAGTATGTTTAGTACAACGCTTTTGAGTATTGTATGTAAAACTTTAAGGCATTCAGGCTTCAAAAACCACATTAAATAAAAAATACAATTTACCGTCTCAAGCTATTACATCCCTCATATGTGGCCAAATGATGCTAGAAAAAATTTTTGACACAGTCATATATTGGATGCTTGGATCAAATGGACTGTTTTCTTGCAATAAACAGAAATTATTATTATAACTCTTTTATCGATTACATATATTGATTCAGAGGATTAAAAAAGGAATATAAAGAAAATATTTTGTTCGATACCGTCTCACGGATACCATGCCAGTCTAACGTATTCACTTAGAAAATTTTGTTTAATAACGCTCTTAAACCAAACAGTCATCATCATATTTTATTTTTCCAGACCACATTTTGTTGACCAGTATGATCGGGCACACTGATCTAAAACAGTTTTTAATCTCCGAACTAAAAAAAGGGTGTCAAAAGTTTGACCACCATGTGTGTGTGTCTGTCTGTCTGTCTGTGGCATTGTAGCGCTTAAACGGATGAACCGATTATAATTTTTTTTCGTTTCGTTTGAAAGGTGATTTAACGGAGAATGTTCTTAGCTATGTTTCAAGTGCGAGTTTAGGGTTCTGCACCAGAACAAAACTAAAAATTTGGCGACGATCTTCAAAAAGCTTTATGGTAAAAGGTAATTTAATGGATAGTGTTCTTATAAATCTTTCAAGTGCCAGTTTAGGGTTCCGTACCCGAAACATTTCTCGGGCTTTTTTTAAATTTTGTAAATTTCACTTGTTAATAACTTTAAACAAATACTTTTTAACTAACAGCGTTTCCCTACATCATCATAATAGTGTGAGTGTTGAACCTTATAAATAAATCTAAAGTCACAGGCAAAATTATTTATTTCGGTATTCGGAAAAAATAGACCGAAAAATTAGTCCCAAAAATTGATAGACCCGGAGTATTGGTGTAATTACGAGTTGGTTGGGTTGAGTTTGTCGACTATGGACGAGTTGGTTGGGTTCTGAAGTTTAAAGTCCTTGCGTTCAAAAGTAGAAAATTATTACATGTAGAGTATTGAAACAATTAGACTTAATATTTGCCATTTTCCTTTTTTTATTTGAAAGTTTATTTATTTAAATAATCAATAAATGAACATAAGCAATCAGTTTAAGATTTGTCGAGAATTAAACAAATTTTTTTGTCTTAAGAAATTCGACACGACACTCTCAAATGAAAATAGCTTGTTTCAATTAGGCATTACCAGAAGCGATGGATTTCACTAGTTACCAGCACCAGGTAATATCAATAACCACTGTTGTATAAAATAGCAACACCACCATCCCCTCTTTTTATAATCAAATGTATTGGATACAAACACAATCTAATTTTTTCGTTCAAAATATAATATTTTTAAATTATAGAGAGATATTTTATGAAAAATATTTTATCATTAATTTCGTTTATATTGGTATTTTTTTAATTACAAAAATTATTATAAATTAACAAATAATAATCTTTTATATTTAACAATTTATTTATGATTTATGATGATAAATACCTTCATATATATTGTAGATAATTACAACCATTTAAATTTATTTTTAATTAAATTGCATACCATAACAATAGTCATTTTATGTTACATGAGTGTTTCTATATTATTGTAGGAGTAAGCGCGTTATTTAATCCGGGAATCTTGTCTGTCGGCTGTCTGGTAAATACGCTTTTTAATCAATCCAGAATTTTTTCCAATTATCTTAAACGACGTGTGTGTGGCTATTCATGGCTATTTTTAATTTTAATTAATTTTTTTCATGAACTTTTTCAGACAAGCCTATACCAATAATTTCGTTATAAAATTATCTTTCTTTATTGTAGGAGTAAGCGCGTTATTTAATCCGGGAATCTTGTCTGTCGGCTGTCTGGTAAATACGCTTTTTAATCAATCCAGAATTTTTTCCAATTATCTTAAACGACGTGTGTGTGGCTATTCATGGCTATTTTTAATTTTAATTAATTTTTTTCATGAACTTTTTCAGACAAGCCTATACCAATAATTTCGTTATAAAATTATCTTTCTTCTGATACTAATTTTGATTAGCTAACAGATTCGACCAAATGGGCGAAGATCGACCTTATACCGTCTCTTGTACTAATACTGCAACAAAAACCTTACCCCGAATAGCCAACATAAAAGTAAAATAGAAACTTCGACGCTAGGTCAGAAAAATGGATTTAATATTTTCGATTTAAACACCGAAACGAAGTCGAGTTAAGGATCAGGACCCGATTTAGATCGCTTCTTTGTTGGCGAAGCATACATTTTTGAGGAGAACACGTATACAAATAGACTTAAAGCAAATTGTTTTCCCAACTGCATATGATTATATAATTACACATATAAGTTTTTATTGTATGTACTTGAAATGAAAATGAATTGTTGTACAAAGTATTCTACATCCCGAGTTAAATGACTCAAGTTGTTTAAAATGAAGTAGTTTTTTTTTTTTTTAATAAATATTTACGTATTTATAAATTGCTCATTAAATAATAGTAATTTATATAAAAAGAATGTACATCCATGTCAAGTAACCATATAATTTTAACACACGTAATTGTATATAATGACTTTTATAACATACTTTAAATAGTAAAAGTAAATCTAGTGACCTACATGTATGTATTACCTCAGTAGATGGTGGAAGCAACCAGCAACATTCCGGCACTTAAATATTATAAAGTAGGATTTTCTAATGCAGTATACACTCTACAGTGTGATAAAGTTTAAAGCAATCGAATTTTTCAGAAAAAGTTGTACAATGATGGAAGAGCCAGAGCCAGCTAAAAAAATTCGTTGAATTTACTAAAGCTGATCATTTGAGGTTTGGAACGATAAAACAGTGGTCGGATATATGCTTTCGAATCGGTGAAGTTTAACGTGGTACTGAAATGAATTTACTAAACCTGAAAATTGTTATACAGATATATAACAATTATAATTGTCCGTCAGTTAGATGGTAAAACAGGGCCGGTCAGTCCGGTCTTATTTATGAACAATAAAGAAATAATATTCATTTATGATTTTCAGCTTTAATAAATTTATTTAAATACCATGAAAATATTAAATGAATCTTATCTATTTATTGTTTATAAATAAGGTCTGACTGATAAGTCCGGTTCTAACATTGAATTGACTGATTGTCATATGGTGTGAATTTCAACCTGTACTATGGTGTGCATTTTTTATGACACAGAGATACATTATGTCAGGCTGTGTGAGGATACAAATTTACTTTTCTCACCTCCGTGCAGAATATTCCTACAGATGTATAAAATTTGTATGTGGGTGTACACGTTACTAAACTCCTCATAAACGACTGGACCGATTTTGATAAAAATTTGTGTGTGTGTTCAAGCGGATTCGAGATTGACTAAAAAGAAGAGATAAATTAACGGCAGGAGAAGTGAAGACTATAGCGCGGTAGTCTGACCCAAAGCAACGCGTGGTTGGGCAGCCAGTGCATATATAAAATTTCATAAAAATATCTTGATTGGTAGTATTTAAGAAAATATTTTTCCCTAAAACTTTGCTACACTGTTTAAAACAAACGAAGCGTTTGTGAACTTAACATGAATTTTTATTCACACAATTTTCTCAAGAATATGCTATTTGAAGTTCATACACTTAAGAAACACATAAACATAATTACTGTTACATTCTGTGTAATACTACGTATGTATATTTGAAGTTCCTCAGCTCTTAAACGTATAGTAGTAGCAAATGGTTTGTTTACGAATGGTGATGTAATGGCCTCCTGGGGCCGTCTATATACTCCAACCATTATAATAGTTAGCTTATCCGTGCTTTATGGGCGATATTATATTGTAACATAGGTATATATGTATGTTATAACTATCATTTATTATCTACTGCTTTTAACAGTTAACGATACTACTACTAGCCTGATAAAAAATAAATTAGTTGTAGTAATGAAAATCATTTAATAGTCAGATAATTTTAAGGTTATGACAAGCAACAACTAGCTAGTTGTCTAGCTTAAATACCTCTCAGAGATCATAAAATGCTGATGTTATATTAAATTTATTGTCTGTTTTTAGTGTATTGTCGTTACTTGTTATTCGAAATTAAAGACTCTCCATTTGGCTGAATTTTAATCAAAATGTAGTATCATTAAATTAAATAAAAAATAAAATAGTAAGTATACGAACGGATATTTATGTACTTATGTAGAAGGAGAGTTGAGTTTAGTAAACCATCCATAATATTTCGAATTCAATATTAATTTCTGTATACAGTTCTTACATTATTATTTAAAAAAAGGGGTTTTTACTACCTAGAAATGGTTCAAACTTCTTTACAAGCGACTAACTCGAAAAATTTAAATGGCACAACCCGAAAACTGAGTTGGGAATCAAGAAACGTGAAAATACTTATCGGCTCATTTTTAAGATAAACGGAAATCAGTTTATGGCGTAAAAATTTTTGTTCAAACAAATTCTCAAACTTATAATTTTTACAGATTTTTTTTTTTTTTTTGCGTAAATACTAATTACTGTTTCCGGGATAATTTTTTTCCAATGTATGAATTACCATTTCATTTGAAAGGAAAGTAAATGATGTTTTTGATTTCCCATTCCGTTTTCGAAAGACTCGTAAGGTTTTGAGTGATTTCATGTCCGTACGACAAGTAGAGTATACTACTTTAGTCACTGTGATGGTAATTATTTACAATAATTCTATACGTTTCATATTTGTGTTTAAGCGACTCCGATATTACCAAACACTACGCATCTTCGATCGAACTCAGCATATTATTTCGTGACTCCTTGCTTTTTGAAACTGAACTGAGTTTTTAATTTTGATAAAAAAAATTAATAATTTAAAATAAATTAAGGAAACGTTATATAACTTTTTTTTTTAAAACTAATAACAGACATAATCCAAAATGATTTACCTAGAAAAAAGTTTAAAAATGAATATAGCTATATGTACTCAAACATACGGGTATAGTGGCAATGAATAAATGTCGTGAGTGCACGATGTGAAACACAACATTCAGGCCTTAAAACAGATAGGAAGTTCTGCATATTAAACAAATCTCAACTAACAGTTTATACCAACTAACGTAAATGGACAGTGTCATTCAGGTATATGTAGTGCAATAATCAATTTTAAAAAAATCCGCTTTACTTTATAAAAGAATGTATTCAGTGGCGTAGAGGGCTAAGTAGAGCTAAGTGACAAGAAATCATTAGTCTTCTCCTGATACTAGCAAACCTTGAGGCTGCTCAAAGAATTTTGTTGTTGGTGTTAAATGAACATTAACAATTACATAACTCCTAATTTAAGACTTTCCACACATTTGGCAAGCGTCATTGATAAGCATGTGATATTTTTTATGGTTATTTCTCATAATAAAACATATATGGTTCAGATTGCAGCACTTTTTATCTAAAATAACTTTAAACTTTATCAAAATGTATAGAATGTTTTTCTAAACTCAAGTTTGAATTGACAAATGATCTAGAAAATATAATATCTCATTATGAACTGATATTGATTTTGATTGCGATAGAAAACCAGGCAACATCAAACTTGGATTTGGGTTAAGTTAGAAACGAATTTGCAAAAATTAAAGATATTAGGAATATGACTGGGAATTTTGATGAAAATCTTTTTGGGTTCCTGTGTATCTAATAATCATAGATTTTATATTGTCATCTGCATCGTTGTTTTGGACGTGGAAAGACGGAGTGGGGGCCTGATTTTTTCTCTATGCACCGCGGCCCTTGCCCACTTAGCTATGCCACTGAATGTATTGCGCTTTTGGAGTAAAGCCACAAAAAAATATTTCAAAATATCAACTCTAGCACCGGTTACTCTAGCTCTACTATATGTAGTAAAGCGTTGTACATTTCTTTAAGGAACATACTATACAGAATGTTCGATTTACATCTAGGCATATAAATATCACGAGTATGGCAGAGTACATGCGTTAAGTAATGCACCTAAGTAAGAGGTATTATAGGTGTTATATAAAATTGCAAAAGTGACTTGTATCGTGGCTTATCTGTTGAAGTTCATCTATTCAACTAAGAAACACCCACTCTCCGAGCGTCTTACAACTATCTCAACGCATATCGCAGCTTCAACACATGTATATAATACCTCTCACTTAAATGCATTCTCTACCGCATGTATTCTGTCTGACTCGTGATATTTATATGCCTAGATGTAAATCGAACCATCTGTATAATTCAGCGTACATAGTTCATTCCAATATTTCCTTGGACACATAATTTTTAGAATCTTATTTAACTTGCAAACAAAAAACTTGAATCTCGTAAGGAGCTCTAAGGAATTACCCAAGAAATGCGTGTTATTTCAAAATGCAAATAGATCTTTCTCCTAGATATCAAAGTCGCGCTACAGAAACATAATTGAAAATTACAATTAATATTTACTTTCCGCTTTATAACAAACTGTATTCAATAAATTTTTTATAAACATAAATATTTTGCTAATATTAGAATATGATGATAATTCAAATAAAATTGATGTAATTTCCGGTGTATACCGTGAATGAGTGTTTGGTTCTCTTCACACAAAACTTAGCTAGTGTATTGTTTTTATATATACATGTTTAATATGATGGGTATAATTATATACACTAGCAAACCCTCTAAAATTATTATTGTGTACATGAATGATCCTGTATCATAATGAAGTAAGTATTAGTTTGTTTATGTATTAAAAGTAACCAACAATCCTTATACAAAATGTTTAAGAATGTATAGGTATTTTAACTACATATTATTTCTCATGTTACCTCCTCCCATACACTATGTTCTAGTAATACTTAGCCACTCACTCTCCAATAAAAATTTGTAAGATAGACTCGATGCAGAAACATACTTCAAACAAAAAATGTTAACAAATGAAAGTTCACTTTAAATTTGAAAGTAATTTCTTAGAAAGTAGCATACATTTTTTTAAATACAAAATTTTCCATAATTTTCCCTATTTATAATTCAGCTTCTTTTGTTTGAGTGCTTAGTCTTTGTTCATCTAACTTAACCTATATAAGATATTTCCTATTTAAGAGTTGTTTAGGACATCAAAGTTCATCGTAGAAATAAAATAACGTGATTTATTAAAAATCGCTTTTCGTAATACTGTCACAGTGGTGATGTAATTATACTGTTTTCTTCTTCTCACCTACTATTTTCGAAGTGATTTTAAGAAGAGGAGTAAAGTTGTAAAAACTCTCATTGGTATACTTGAATCAAAGTTAATGCTCTTTCACTAAAAAAATTAAAAGCAAAATTATTATTCAAAGAATCTTATTTAGTTTTATTTGTAACTAGATTGATACCCGCCTGCTTCACTGGGCACAAAAGTAAAAACCACCGCTTCATAGCATCCGCCCTGTCTTGATATACACAGTTTTTAATTTTGTTAAATGTAAAATAGTCATAAATCATTGAGTATATCAGAATAGTTGTCCATGATTTGTTTGACATTTACTATTTTAACTTTTTACAGAATTCTTTAATTTATGGTTCAAAATCATGATAATTAAAGATTTCTGTAAAAATTTAAAAAATGGTAAATGTCAAATTATATTTTATTTTTTTATTTAAAAAAAAATTTATCTTTATAAATTATAGTTCATGTGTTATTCTGATATATCAGCTATATTGCTGTACAGTTTCATTAAAAACCATTCTTTAGTATTAGCGTGAATGCGTAACAAACAAACAAACATACTTTCACATTTATAATATATAGGGATAAACGTCTCATTTGGAAGAAGGTAAATAATTACTGTATGTCACATTTTCGGCCTAGTCTACTTCTTAGTCTTAATACAGTCAAAAATATGGTGCTCGAGCTACTTAAAACAAAAATACAGATTTATATTTTATCACTTTGATTTTCTAATCTGTGGGCTATGGTCTTGTTCTGGATGAACATTCGTGGAACAGTGTGTATTTACTGTATGTGTACATAGAAAACTAAAATAAACCTCTGTATAGTAACTCATAGACTCACCTCATCGTCTACCTGAAATGATTAATTATCAGTTCACACGCAATATTTTATCAATGTAATAACCTAGTAATACCAAACTATTATATTTAACATAGATCTACATTTTATCAACCTCTATTACCTATATGTGTATGTGTATGTCTAGAACCGAACGGCTCAGCCTTGTGAATTTTCCTACACCTTCTTTATAAAATCGATTAAGTATGAAATTATCTTCTAACATTTAAGATTCTGAATAAAAATATAAAATTTTATTTTTATATATTAACAAAAGCCAGTCATTATAAAAATTGGTTTCATTACTTTTTTTTTACATTGCTTTCTTTTGTCAGATATTCGATTAAGTGTGCTCCTATCATGTCTACGATATGTGTACATTGATGATTCTGAAAACTATAAAGTGCATTTTCGTTTAATCTAAACGTGAAATTAGTTACTTTAGCGAAATGCTTAAATTATTTTACTTTTTAGTGAATTTTTTTTTCGAAAAATGAAGCATGACTTTTGTATTTTAAATGTTTACTTATAAATGTTAAGCTTTTGTATGTTATTAACAATTTAATTTTTTTGTAAAATATTTTTTAATCAAAAAAAGGTCTTACAAGTTGGATAGCTCTGCGTGTCTCTCTGCACTAGTCCAATTTGGAAAATCGGGATATAGGTTTAGTTAGTATCATGAATGTGCTTTTTGGGCTTTGCTGATCAACTCGTATGTGCGTATGTTCGTTTGGATTATTTCGCCTCGATTATCTCGCAAACCAGTTATGACATTAACACGTGACTGGGCTTATTCGACGCGTAATCGCGTATTTAAGAACTGAAAGAGTTTTCAGCAGAATTAGTTGAGCAGTTTTTTAATGGTAATAAAAAAAATAGAAAAATGAATAAACAGAATATGAAAAGTGGATAAAACACATCATTTATCTATAGAGATAATGATCGTTCCAGCATAAGCTGTAGCTGTTTTTGATATTGTTTTTTACTCCTCTGGGAAGTTCTGTCGTGTGTACTACAGGGTGAGTACCACACCGACTATGTACTGCCAATTTATAAATTTTTTTTGTATTATGGCGTTTTTTTGGCGTATTTAAGATTTTAAGGTTTTAATCAAAAATTTTGATTTAATCATTTGGTACAACATCCTAATAAATAATACGAATGTGCAATGAAAATGTACGTGATTGCTTTTATTAACTGGAGCATAATATCCATACATAGTTATTATTACCTATCCTCCACAGTTACAGTAACTATGTATGTGTATTAGTTTTACAGCCTTAGTACACGTACGTATACAGAGTGTTCGATTTACATCTAGGCATATAAATATCATGGGTATGACAGAATACATCCGTTAAGCAATACATCTAAGTGAGAGGTATTATAGGTGTCATATGAAATTGCAGAAGTTACTTGTATCGTGACTTATCTGTTGTAGTTTATTTATTCAACTAAGAAACTCCCACTCTCCAAGCGTCTTACAACTATCTAAACGCATATCGAAGCTTCAACACATGTATATAATACCTCTCACTTAGATGCATTGCTTAACGCATGTATTCTGTCATACTCGTGGTATTTATATATCTAGATGTAAATGAAACATTATGTATACATCGTATATGAGTAGTAGGTATATACATATAGACTGACTAGTCTATAGTAGATAGAGCTTTTATATACCATTACATTATCTTTAATGCATGATTTCTTTAATAAAAGAGTGAGCGAACGTACGTACGATAGATATAGCACTACCATGTAGTATGTAGGTATATATTGTATATAGATGATAGTTAGCATTTGTATTTATTTAACTTTAATATTTACCATTAGTTAATTATATTTATTTTAGTCTGGATATAAATAAGTGTGTGTATTTTGATTCTGATTCTGATTTCAATGATTCAATTTTCTCATTTGTATATATATATTTATTTAAAACATTATTATTATTTAAATTATTATGGAGAATTAAGAATATATTTATAGAAATTATTAATCAAATGGCATTTATGAATTTTGTTTAATGCATTTATATTTGTAACTTTTATGTTTTACTAGCTTTTGCCCACGGCTTCGCTCGTGATAATGATTCATTTCAATGTGTTCCATAAATGATTCATTTAATGAATCGTTTAGTGAACCAAAATTTGAAAACCCACATGCTATTCTTGAATCCTTTTTCTGTCCCTTAGCCCATCCTCTAAACATTAACTTTAATTACATCCCGTTGGAAATAAGGCGGCATTCGGTGATCACTAGTTAGCGATGAAATTATTTCATGCAAGTTACCATTTTTTAGCCCCAGCACCAAAAAAGCGGTTTTATAAGTTTGACCGCTATGTGTGTCTGTTTGTCTGCGGCATCGCTTAAACGGATGAACCGATTTGGATTTTTTTTCGCTTGAAAGGTAATTTAATGAGTGTTCTTAGCTATGTTTCAAGTGCAAGTTTAGGGAACAGCTAAAAAATAGTCGATGATCCTCCAAATCGGTTCATGTTCGAGAAAGCTCTGAGGAAAAAGGTAATTTTATAAAGAATATTCTTAGATACGTTTCAAGTGCGAGTCTACGGTTCCATACCCGAAAATTTTTCAGAAGTTTCCTAATTTTGTAAATTTTACATGTTATAGATTTTGATTTGTTTAACCTCGAATCGAATTTCAAGATTTTTTCCAATTGCGCCTGAAAATTGAAAAATATCTACTTGGAAAACTTCTCATCATTTTGTTCTTTCCTTTTCACTGTGGCATCACGATATAATTTGTTTCCGGAAAATGCTTAATGACATCTCAAAAAATTATTTTTCTCCTTTAAAATACAAGTTTAAAGCGTTTGCACTGTAACTTTTTATTTCATAAAAAAGGTCTTTGATTAAATACATTCTTTCATGTGAGATATCAATTCTTATAATCACATCGCTAAATCGAAAAATATCATCTTGGGAAACCTACGTTTTTTCCGTAATGGCATTATGCATTTTATTTAATGCATTTTAAATTGTGCGTTGTATTTAATAAGATAATCTGAAAGAATTCTTCTTCTCTTTATACCTGTCCATCTGTCTGTCTGAGCGTCTGTTTGTTGGCACGATAGGTCAAAAACGTAAAAGGATATCAAGCTGGAATTTTTATAGCGTCTTCAGAACGTAAAAAGTGAGGCCGAGTTCGTAAATGAGCAACAAAGGTTAATTGGGTCCCGGCTCCGTTGGACCCATCTTGTAAACTGCTTGAGATAGAACAAAAGTTTAAATGTAAAAAATGTTCCTTATTAAAAAATAAACAACTTTTCTTTTTAACTTTTTCAACCTTTATATTTTTTCGTAAACATCACTGTTTACCCGCAAATTAGGTCCAAATTGTATAGTTTGTATTATATAGGAATATTGATTACACTTAAAAAGTTTTAATTTCAATAATTTTTATAAGAATACTAGCTATTGTTTTTCAAAATCGGTAATTTATATTAATTTTCTTTTTTTTTTCAGGTAAGTTATCATCAATATTATCTCAAAAACTTTCGCCTAAGGGTAAGATGATTCCAAATTATGTAAGTACATAATACTATTTTATTCTTAGTTTATAAAGCTAAATTAAAATTGAGAAAAACTTAAAATTTATTAAGGCAGGTACAATAACTATAATGTACTATTCAAAGATTTTGGGTCACTGTATTCAATTTATAAAATGTTTTCCAAGTAACTGAATAGAAAAAATCAAGTACTTATCAAACAATTTAAGTCAGACGATTCGCATTCATTATTGGTAAATGAAAGTAGGAAAATATGCATATTTTTGAAGGCACCAGCTTTTTTTAGTTTTTTTTTTTTTACTGGATGGTGCACATTAACCAATGTTCAATTAGTTCAATTAAACTATGTAGTGCCAACAATCAATTATTTAATCAAAAATTTATAGCAGAAACAGTTGACGTAGAACCTTAAACAACACTAGTTAAATTAATTAAAATTCCCACAGTCAATATTTTATATTTTATTTTATTAATTGTTATCTATTTACAAACAATTTTAATTAATTTAAATTATAAAAATCTTTAAAAAAATTCATATAAATACATGATGACTATAAACAAATATTTAATATAAATATCTATTTATTTATTCATTGCAATTTAATTAATGTAATGAAATGAGTAATTATTTTTTATAATGTAAAATCAATCACATTATTTTAATATCAAGTATAATTAATAATAACGTAATATGCCATCATATTATAATTTATATAAAATTTTACAAAATTATTATTATTATTAATTTTTGTTGTGTATTATATCTATGTCGTTTAAATATTATATATTAAAACCACAAATATGCTCTATATATTATTTTTATTAAAATATAAAGGAAGTTTGATCATTCATCAGGTATGAGTATGGATGATATATTAAATTTAAACAAGAATCAAAAATGCTACCTCAATTAGAGATGTCCGTGAAATTGTATTAGGTGTTTGACTCAAATATTAAGTTTAGTTTTCTGGCTTTAGTATCTTACGCAGAGAAATCGGTTTTGTTTTTAGGATTTAAACATAGTCGCCAAAAGCTGTTGGCTGGAACGTCTGCCTATGGTATGATTCGGCCACCAAGTAGATTAAATCGTACCGCCAATTAAAAAAAAAAAAAAAAAAAAAAAAAAATATATATATATATATATATATATATATATATATATATATATATATATATATATATATATATATATATATATATATATATATATATATATATATATATATATATATAACTCTATAATATATTCTATAATAACTCTATAATATAAAAAAAGATTGATTCAAGAAGAAGAAATTATTTATATCTTGCCTGCAAATTGGAAAAGAGAATATTTCTCGGTTAATATAGCGGCTTATAGAGCTTAAAAACCGGTTTTTTCAACACCTTCCTTTTCAAATTGCTAAGATAGCTTCTGTTCTATTGTAAATATATTATTCTACCAAGTGCAGGTAGATAATAATTAATTATCTTTCTATCCAGTGCAGTATACAATAATTTTTTATTGACTATTATACCTACCTGACACAAACAAATTTCACTTGTGACTAGATTTTGTTCGGAGAACACTGCAGATTCCTCAGAATTTAGCACTTTGAATGATAACTACTTCAAGGAAATAATTTTGATTCAAAATTTTGTAGGGACAAACTAGAAATTTGGTAAGAATTAGTATGTTCTACAAATACATTATTTTGTTATACATATGCCATGATATTGGAGCTGAGCTACTTTAAAGTAAACTAGCTTTAATGACGATAGTCGAGGCTGCTCAACTTACTCCACTTAGGAGGCTAAGCTGAGCAAAGTAAGAAGTACGGTATAAAAAATAATATAATACCTAAAATCATGAACATATTATAATTATCAATCAATTATTTACACATTTTAAATTTATTGTTGCCAATGGCGTTTCCAAATATACGAAATGCACTGTATATGAAGTATATTTGTATAATCCACAAATGGTTAAATTTATGTAATTATAATGACACATTATTTTTAATCTACAATGAATTTAATGATTGTTATTTATGATTATATTTTAAAAGCATTATTATAATTATAATTATTATTAGTATGTTTTTTTTTTGTTTTTTTTTTTTTTTTTTGTTAACACAACAGTGTAAATATTATTCTATTTGCAGGTATATGTATGGATGTTGGTGAATACATAATTATTACAGGGTTCCATTTTTTTTTAAATTTTTTAATACAACACCATACTATAATTTTGATTTCTGAATACATGATATTGTTGAGCATCCACTGTGTAAAAGTTCATTTTCATTGATAGAGATAGACACCTAACAATCCTAACTGAATAAAAAGACTTTCAGGCATTAATCGAAACATGCAATGCCTGCATTTTGCTGAATAAAGCATTTGCTGGGATGTATTTTGGTCATTATTGGGTGTTATGTACATAAAAATCACAGTATAGAAACCGAGCGCTCATTTGTGCCAAACGCAGCCATTACTCGCGATGTGATATCTTGCGCCATTTGAAATTGTATACCTACAGCATTATTTGATTTTCAACTGTTTGTTTATCACTTTTTATATTTGCAGAATCAAATAACTGCAGAATCGCACACTGGCGAAGTTTGAATTCTGAATTATTTGAAGATGTTTTAATAGGTTTTATCTAATCAAAACTTGAGAAATATATATTGCAGTTGTTCGAAAGATCTTCAGCCATTGTCTGCAATCTATGTTTCAATGATACTGGACGGGTAATAAAGATGAGTAAGAGTAGTCCATGTTTAAAATAGGATTCTGCCATTTTTAAGTAAGAATTACTGCCAGAGGGCTTTTCACTCCTAGAACTGTTCTGGACTTTATGTATGTCAAAAAATTACGAACTAAACAACTTTAAAGTAAAATGACCCATTCGTCACTGTTTCATAAAAAATAAAAACAATCTCCCTCATTTGTACATTCTTGGGAGAACTTTTTAATGCTCTTATTTCATTTTGATTAGCATTATTGAAGTTTAATATAAATTACAAACAAGTTATGATTATTATACTTTTACAACAATTTTTAATACGTAGATTAGATGAAAATGTAATGCAACGGGCTATCGTAATATACAGAGTATATTAACAACAGTAAATTTTAGTAAAAAGTGACATTAAATTAAATACAATGTTTTGTAAATAAAGCATATTTTTAGTGATGAAATTGAATTGCTTCAGGGTAAAGGGGGCTACATTATTTATGATAAATTGTTGGTAATAACATTTTTTTAATCATAATTATTCAATAATACCTTTAAAGATTTGATGAAAAAATAATTTAAAAATAGATTTTAGGGGGTTAGTTTGCAACGTGGAAAATCGAAATACCTCAAAAGTTGGTACAATGGTGTTTAGAAAAAAAAAACACGTTTTGCTATGACTTATTTTAGAGTAATTATTTTTGAAATTATATTAAAAAAAACAAAACCAATTACTTTTTTCAATCGAATTGTATATCAAAATAAATGGCTGATTTTATATAAAGTGCCCAGGTATTTTTTTCAAAATCAAATTGAAATCTCAAAAAATGGTTAAATTATGGAATGGTTATATATTCGGAGAGAGTAAAAATATTGTGTCCAATTTTATTTTCCGAGGGTGCCTTCAGGATCCAACTATGATCAATCTTTTATGAGTAAAAATATTTTTTTTATATATAGAAGATTCTGTTTTTTACCGCAGTTTTGCCTGTTTTTACGTTTTTTTAAGATTAGAAACTGTAGAAATACAATAGGGAAAAAAATTTTGTAGGCAAAAGTTATTTCTTTTCGATAAAAATGACACCCTATACAGTAAACTGTAAACTGGTTGGTAAATTTTTTTTTGTGCAAGCTTGATAGGAAAAAAATGTTTCACACAAAAGTTGCTTTGTTGTGGCAAAGAATCAGAATCTGCTATAAAATTTGTATTCTAAAAAATCAAAATCTAATAATTTTGTATTCCCCTCGAAAGTTAAAAAAAGACCTCAAATTTTACAATTTTTTAAAATAAAATCATTTGGATTTGAAAATAACTATAGATTTCGAGAAAATTGTAAGGGAACTGAAGAATTTCCAGTCAGAACTTGCATAAATATATACGCAGGCGGATAAGCGGATAATTTTAAATGAAATATTATAATGACAAAAGCCTAGAAACATCTGTCAAAAATCAACTTAAAAGTAAATTATTTTAAAGAAATATAGAACAAAATAAAATATATAACAAATTTTAATCCTATTTTAAAAATAAAATAAAAAATAATAATTTTAATAAAAAAAAAATATGTCACAATGACAATTCATTTTTTATGTATAAATAAGAAAATCTTTACCTTATCTCCACACCATAAGTAGTTACTTCCTCCACATATTCAAGTTATTATGACGTCACATTACCTGTGTAATTTAAAGTATAATAATAATAATATGCATATGATGATTATGATTATGATGAAATATGGAGCGTTGGTTGTTCAACAGAACAGTGGCAGGCGAGCTAGAGCTTCATATGATCGATTCATCATTGTAACTGTTTAATACTCATCAACACACTGACTAAGTGTATATTGTCTGCTTTATACACTGTGTTTAATAAACAAGAAATGAAAAAAATAAATTTTATTCTTAAAAACTTAATCAGTTAACAATGTAAAAAAATGGTGTTAGAATTGAGCAGATTTTTCTTTCGATTGTTGGTTAAAGAATTCCAATGCATTGTCTTTGAGCTCTATTCGTTGTGTGCGTAGTCATGGTAGGGACAATAAAGTCGGCGCGAGCGTTTCCAGTGAATTATTTTGGCGTTAAAGGAGGCTGTTATGTCTAATGTGCAATTTTTTACATGTAAATGTTATAGTAAATGTCATATTAAAATTATTGAAATATAACAATTAATCAAACTTATTGCATTAAGAATTGTGAAAATATGATACCAAATTGCACAAATTATTAATTATTTTTTAATTGTAAATGATCATAACTACTCATTTAAATTTGTTAGACAATAATATTAAATTTTCAATGTATGCTATGGTGAGGTTAGGTTAACCTCACCTAACCTAATGTTAGCCATAAATGCAATCCACCCAATTATATATGCATCGATACAATTATATTAATAAAGTGGTGTATCGTTTCCATGGAAACGCCTCCAATAAAGCTCATGCACGGTGCGAATAGTTTTATATTCTGCATATAATCTTTTTGGTTATACCATCAGTTTTCTTAAATCGTATAATTACTCCACTCCGGTCAGCTGGCTTGTACATAAGGTGATTTTTTAAAAGTGGGTCTAAACTTTAATAATGACCTCGAATTCGCAAAGGCTCAAATTGGATAGTGAATCCTAGTTTTACAAAACCCATCTTTTAAACCGTACTAGATAGAACAAAAGTTCACATACAAAACTTTTGGTTGTTGTTTGTTAAACAAACAAGCTTTGTTTAAAAAAGTCTATAAATTTTCTTCAATTTCAGCTCTGAGTAGCTCAAGAAAAGAAACGTTTTTTGCTTTAAAAATCCAAGTGAGTTTTTAATCCACTAAAAGTTTATTTAAGTCGACTAGAAGTTCAACGAAAAAGTTTGATCTTTGAGTTTCGATTTTGGCAAAGAGTTAAACTAATTTACCTCTTTGGAAATCAACATTATCATGGTTATTTTAGAAATATGCCTCCAATTGTTTCTATGACTTTGGTATACGTACGCTGAAAATTGTTTTTATATAATAAATATCATGGAATCCCCTTTAAAATGACAATAAATAATTAGATCCATACTTGAGTAACAATAACATATCTTTTTTAATTTAATAATCATTATAATAAATTATTAATACTTCAAACTTTAATTCTCAAACACATGAAGAATATTTAAACAATTTTATCTCTGTTAGTTGTTATGCTTCTTTTAATGTACAGTAATGAAATTAAACTTTGTTTTGAGACAATCTGTAAATATAACGTTATAAAGTATATTTCTTGCACTAGTAGGTAAAACTCATTATCCTTCTTAGCTACCTTCTCAGACTCGTAACATAACAACTTTTCTTTCTTTTCTCATATTCATTATCGTTGTTACCAACACTTGGAAAATACTATCACCACCCGCTGTGACCCGACCACACCGACCTCCATTATCCATCCCATTTCATTTCATATAAGTACAAGCAAGAAGATGTTATTCGCGATCGTCTAAGTATATATGAAAGCATATATTATTTTAAGGTTTGTTTTCCCTCTGTTAAAAAAGTATTGGAATAGATAAATAACTTTTAATAAACAAAGGTCCCTGCATACGATACGTGCGGCTTTCAAATCCCGCCAAATCGATTGTAGGTTGAAAAGTTTTTTAGTACAACCACATTTATGATTGCAAAACTGTTTTCCACTTCCTGTATTTATGAAGACGGAGAAAATGCCAAGATTGAGAAGTTGACTGACATCGGAGCAAAGACTCTTTTAAAAATTCGAGACTGGGAGAGATATGGGAGACCACATTGACAACCAGTTCTAAGCCTACCAGCAGTCTGCATTCTATAAAATACTCACATTTTAATGCAAATGCTATCTTAATTAAATAGCAATTTCTACAGAGAAATATGAAAATCATTCAATGTACATTGTATTTTAGGTTGTATTACTTTTTAAAGTAATAGAACTAGATTCTGTTACTTTCTAAAGAAGATCTAAAAACAACATGAAATACAAAAAAAATTAGCAATGAAATTCAAAACGAATAACGTATAATTTACTCGAAAATGCAAATGAAGTCATTTTTTATTAATTTTTCACGTTATTTTTCAGAGGTCTGTTGCTTATTTAATATTCTATGTTAAAATCTGAGACACTCTGTTAATATGCTTATAAAATTGCATTATGTCTCAATGTATTTTCTATAATTTAACGATAACAAATAGGTTTAATCATTGAAGCATTCAAATACGGTTCAGTTTGCTTGTATAGAACCGGCCGATAATAACAGATTTCTCATAATGACAGTGTACAGTTTGCCTCGTTGAGTAAACAAAATATAGCTTATTACAAGCTACGATTGCGGTAAAGTTAGCGGTCCTAGGCGTGATAGCGTTTGTTATAAAAATTGCAAATCGTCATTAAAAAATTGAATTTTTCATGTTTTTATACCGTCTTTCTTTTCTCGGCCTTGAAACCGCGGAAATATGTAAAAGTGGAGATTTTCAAAATTGGCCCATTACATTAGCTTCCTCTGGGAAGTTAAAAATTTAAAATAATTAAAAAATAGTCCTTAAGAATCTTCTAATAAATTAATACAAAACCAAAAGTTGTTTACCCACTATGATTAAACCACTATGGTTGTGATAAACCGCTATGTTGTTAATTATAAACAGAATTATATTGATACTGACTGGGGACAAAACTGATTGGGACCCAGTTCTTATTCTGGTAAGCCAGTCAGCCTTTCCCCCAATACTAGTACTAGAACATGCCTTTATTGAATACATAAAATTGAAACTGAAAATTTCGAAGGCCACTGATAAAATACAAGAATTACGATTGCGCTGTTATATGATGATCGCAATGGTTTGGTGCTACAATTGAAGTGTATTCATAGTTTTCTTCCATATTCTACTTTCTACGTTATTTGATCATCAACATCTATATTTTCAGTGAATTTATTTATGTTTGTGTAATTTTAAAATTTATTTATAGAATTAGTTAGTGTTGTATGTGTGTTGTTGAATGATTTGACTTTATCTACATTTGTGCCAAATAACTTTAAGTATGTTAAGAATGCTGTTAAAAAATATTAATAATTTTAACAATGTTATAAATATCTTTCACATATTATTTATGTAGAAAAGTGTAGGTACATTCATTAGGTGTAAAATTTTATGATTATTATTACTAAAAGAAAATAATTGTTATATAAAACTAAATAATCATGAAAACATTTGGAATATAGTCATGAAAATATTCAAAATTGTGTTTCTATATTTTTTGCGCTTTTGAAATAAATTCAAAAGATACGATAATTGTCGAAGGTGGATAGTAGTAAATTCCTAATCAGAAATTATCTAAAAATGACTAAAAATGCATCTTTTCATTTCTCTAGCAAAAAAATTTAATAAAGATTTTGACAATAAAGACATTAGATTCAAAATATCTATTTTCTATACATATAAAATGCTATATCCTGAATAGCTGATTGACGGATCAACGCACAGCCTAAACCGCTGATCGTAGAGACTTGAAGGCTGGAGGATGTATTCTTTGTATGACGTAGGCATCCGATCAGAAAACACTTTCCGAAATTCTACCCCTAAGGACGTGAAATAGGGGATGAAAGTTTGTATAAAAAAACGTCATATTTGAGTCCACTACTTAAAGTATCATCGGCTATAATTTATTCTAAAAAAATAAGGATTCCGCATCAAAAAATTAAAATCCATAAAATAATGAAGCGGGCGGGTATCTGCTAGGTTATAATAAAAGAGAAATTTACCAAAAGATTTTAATCATAAAAACACTATTCAGCTTTTCCTTTGAAGCTTATTACCTTTGAAGGTAATACGTGATATAATACCTGAATGGAGACATCATGTGCTCTAATCCTACTGCGTGTAATTTAGGACGAAATAAACATAATTTGAATAATTTGAAATTAGTCCAAAAACCACTTTTGTTTTTAAAACAATTGTTTTTAAGATTATTTTTTCTTGGATAATAAAACTTTCTTGAGAATTTAACTCCCTATTCTATATTAGTTGAGCCTTCAGTTTTTATACTTTATATCCCTCCATTGGATAACGGGAATAATGAAAAGGAAAATTCACAATTTAAACGAATAAAGTTTCATTTAAAAATTATTTATTATCTTTTATTCAATATGAATGCTTGATGCTGCTGAATTTGAAATGTAGCTTTTAAAGGTTATTTCCTATCAAAATAATGTTAACATTGGTTAATGAGTCCATGATATTACCTATTGACTCCTACGTATTCTTAAGTATTCTTGATCTACCGAAATTTTGCCCTTGTCACATATTTAGACAATAAATAAGCTTTTTGTGATTATTTTTATATATTATATAACCCGTTCTGTACAATTTCCTTTATTAAATTTAAATAATATTTGATCAATATCCCCTTTTCTAGACGTGCAGTTATTTAAGCGTTTCTGTTAATTTAAGTGTGAAAAACACGTGTATTGTGGCATTTGTCACATTAAACATGTTCCGGACATGATGATGTATGTTAAAATTTATTGTAATAATATATGTTAAATACCTCTCCGCCCATTTACAGCGTGTCTAGTTAAGTTGGCTCCAAATGGAAAACTTTTTTATGATAATATTTACGAAAAAAAGTTATTTTTACTTTATAAAAATCTCTGCTTTCGACAATTTATACATTCAGCTATTCACTTTTGAAATCAAGTGTACAGAATGTACACAAATTGACTTTTTCCACAGGAGTGTTAATGATCGTTTTGAAATGTAGACCATTTAGAACAGACAGTAAGGGAAACGGTTCAAGAAATCACTCCTGAGATATGTAGGAGTGAAAATAAAAATTTTTTTGAAATAACATAAACTACATCTAAGAAACGCGAAGGTGGATACGTTAAGGAAAAATCGAACTGAAGATAACTGTTTAGGAATGAATCTTATCTGTTATCCCAATCAACGAGTCAACGTACTTCAAATGCTGATTTGCTTATTGACAATGTGTGGTAGTTAACAAAATAATTGAAACAGAACATCTATTTTTCTTACATTATTACATTACAAATACAATTACTATTGTTGACGTAACAACAGTTATCTTCAGTTCGTTTTTGCCTCAACGTACCTTTGCGTTCCATACATGTTTTTGTACTTTAACAGAATTCTTTAAATAAACTCATACATATCTCGGGAGTGATTTCTTGAACCATATTGTCCTTATTGTCCGCTCTAAGTGTTCTAAACGACTATTGAAATTCCTATCGAACTTTTTCAATTTATGGACATCATGTAAAAACTGAATAGCTGAATGTTAATATTTTCGAAAGCAGAAATTTTTTCAAACAAAACTGGCTCAGTGGTCGATCGGTCTAGGGCGTTTGTCTTTGACCGTTTCGAATCCAGGCAGCGGCAGTGTGAACATAATATAATTAATGGGGACGGTAGAATTGATGACATTGTCGTCGCTTGAATAAGAAAGGAGTAACCGATTCCACCCACATATAAAATGTAATTCTATATATACGGATGCAGTTTAATAAATAAAGATTAACAAATAATGATGTGGGTGGCCTCTGTTGTAGGCATGTGTCCGAGAAACAGAGGTTAAACCCCATAATTTTATTTTTATAAACAAAACATTTTTTCGTAATCATTATAATTTAAAGTTTCATATGGAGCCAACTTAAGTAGACACGCTGTATATCATCAGATCAGCATCAATATCAATATTATTCCTAGTGTTTAGTTAGTAAGAGTGAGAAAGTTGAATGCAATATTGATGATGATATTCGAGTTCGATCCGTTTATTTCCGATTCGATTAATTTCACTATGAATATTCATGTTATCTCTTAGTCAATGTGTATGTAATATTACACTAACTATAGTTTGATTATCAACATTACAATCTTCATTGACTATAAATGTTACAGATATAACTACTCTATATACCTAATAATAAATTGACACAGTAATGTGTTGAAAGCCTACTACAGGCAGCTTTCAAAATGTTCAAGATAGACATGGATTCAGCATTTCGATTAGGGAGGGAGAGAAAATATTGTACGAGCAAAAACAAAACTACACAATACTTTCCGGAATTTGAAATAAAATTTTCGAATTTTTAAAAAGGTCATTATTGTTTTTGAATCACCGAACCAAAAAAGGGATATTATAAGTTTGACCGTTATGTGTATGTGCCTACCTGTCTGTGGTATCTTAGCGCCTAAACGGATTTTGCGTCTTTTTTTTGTGTGTCGTTTGAAAGGTAATCTTATGGAGAGTGATCTTATCTATGTTTCAAGTGCGAGATTAGGGTTCCGGACCAGGAACAACTAAAAAATAGTCGATGATCCTTTAGATCGGTTCAGTTTGGAGAAGGCTGTAAAGAAAAAAGCAATTTAATAAAGAGTGTTCCTAGATATGTTTCAAGTGCGAGGTTAGGGTTCTGTGCACGAAAAATTTGTCTGGGTTTTTTTAATTTTTGTAAATTTCACTAGTACTCTAGGATGTCCATGAAATCAACTAATACAAAATATTATCCATTCTTTTTAAGAATTATTTTTTAAGTTTTCAGAATTAATTAATTGTTTGTTGCGTCTAGTGGTTAGCCTGTATCTAAAACCGCAACCGAACTTGCTTATTTAACGATCTGCACTACCATCGTACATCAGTGAGCGTCTAATATTTATTCACGCCATCATTTATTTTTTGAGCGAAGTTAAAGGAGTCTTCGATGTTATTTTTATCAGTAATTTGGAGTAAAACTTTTTTTTTTCAAAAAATTAATTGTATCCAAGATTCTCAGGCCTCATGATTTGGCAATACACTTCAAGATTTATTTACTGTTACTTTTGTAAAAAAATGTTTAACATTTTTTAAGATGATGTTTATGGCAAGCACAAAAGTTATGGTCAACAAAGTATACCCGATCTAGGCGACGTACATCTTATAATCTATACCGCAACATGTAGCGTTATAGAGACTTTGTTACCGCAGCAGATTTCCAGGTTTAAATTAATATAAAAAGAAAATTTCCAAATTGTTTTTTTAATTCAACTGATTGATAGATGAAGTTATCTAAAAATTTAGTAATTTTTTTGTAATCATGGTATTTAGAAAAGAAACAACAGTCCTTCAGTAACTTCCTATCCTCAGGTGAATATTTCGCGAGATGTATAAGATTGTTAATTTATAAAAGCACACGGAGATCGGCTCTCATCGGCTTGCAGCCATCGGCTTTGAGAATTTTCGTAGAGTAAAAATTTGTTATATACGATTTTGACAACAGGCTCTCTAATTTCTACGTTTAATAAAATAAGTTGTTAAAATGTATCTATTCTATTCATGAAGCTATAATTATACCATGTATATATGAAATATACATAGTATATTAAGTTTAGTCCCAAGTTTGTAACGCTTAAAAATAATGATGCGTGGAAAAAAATTTTGTCATAGGTGATCATAAAATCAATTAGTCCATTTCCGGTTGTCCGTCCGTCCGTCTGTGGACACGATAACTCAAAAACGAAAAAAGATATCGAGCTGAAATACAGCGTACTCAGGACGTAAAAAGTGAGGTCAAGTTCGTAAATGAGCATCATAGGTCAATTGGGTCTTAGATCCGTAGGACCCATCTTGTAAACCGTTAGAGATAGAACAAAAGTTTAAATGTAAAAAATGTTCCTTATCAAAAATTAAACAACTTTTGTTTGAAACATTTTTTCGTAAACATCACTGTTTACCCGTGAGGGCGCCAATTGGGCGGAAATTTTATAATATGTAGTATACTTGATTATTAGTTATGTATGTGTCACATGTTTGTATGTGTAATGTGATAAAGAAAACAACACTGACTATGCATGGTATTTCAACAATTAACTCAGTCAATTGTTTGTTTTCACTTGTTTTTATACAAATATTTGCCGTAAAATTTTATTTAGCAAACTTGTACGTTATATTAATTTTATTATAATTTGGTACGGAACTTTAATAATAAATTAAAAAACATCGTCTAAACAAGATATCAAATTAAAAAAGTTTTTTATTAAAATATTATATCTTTTAGATGTTCACAGCATAAATGATTTTTATTAAATTTATAGCCATATCGTTACAACAAAATATAATAACAGTAATTTTTTATGAAACAAGTATGTTATTATTATTATACATTTTATTGTGTATTATTTTAAACCATACATTTTTTTTTAAACTAGTACATTTTTAGTAAGAGGGGAGACTGCAGTCCCAAATTACCTAATTTATTTAATCTTTTTTTTTATACCATGCATATATGTAATATGCAAGGTATATTAAGTTTAGTCCCAAGTTTGTAACGCTTAAAAATATTGATGCTAGGCAAATAATTTTGGTATAGGTGATCATAAAATCACCTAATTAGTCCATTTCCGGTTGTCTGTCTATCTGTCGTCTGTCTGTTCGTCTGTCATCACGATTACTCAAAAACGAAAAAAATATCAAGCTGAAATTATTATAGCGTACTGAGGACGTAATAAGTGAGGTCAAATTCATAAATAGGTCAATTGGGTCTTGGGTCCGTAGCCAATCTGACCCATCTTGTAAACCGTTAGAGATAGAATAAAAGTTTAAATGTATAAAATATTCCTTATAAAAAAATAACCAACTTTTGGTTGAATTTTTTTCGTAAATTCAACCAAATTTTTTCGTAAATATCACTGTTTACCCGCGAGGGCGCAAATTAGGCGTAAATTGTATAGTGTGTAATTATGGAAATATCAATTATGTATGTGTGACATGTATGTATGTGTAATGTGATAGAGTCATCAACACTGTCAATGCATGGTATTTCAACAATTAACTCAGTCAATTGTTTCTTTTCACTTGTTAAATCTATTTTTTAGAACCAATTTAAAAATTATTACAATGGAAATGGTTTAAACTTATAACACTGGTATTCGAAAAAAAACTTTCGAATAAAATGTGAGCCATGATAAACGATCATACTCAAAAATAACTAGTCAATCTACCTTTGCAGTAATCTTTATTGTTCAAACTGGATTAAATAATGTATATGATTAAAACACTGAAAACACTTTTACTCCAGTAAAAACGTAAGAAAATACCTCAGAAAATAGCGAATCATTCTACGACAGTTTAAAAAAAAAAGCATTTTCGTCGATATGCTTTCGTTAAGAGTTTCTCTAAAACCTCTGCCTACTTATTAATCTCGAAGATGCATGATGAAACCGTGAAAAATGATTATTTACAACAATTGCGCACGGCTTTACCAAGCATCTATTTTTGCATTTTCGAAAATTGTGTGGAAACCTTTTATTATTATTGCAACGAACAATTTCTTACAAAAAGTTACCAAAAATATCATTAAAATCTAAAATTTGAGACCAGAATAGATTTCCTGCATACAAACCGAGAAAAAAATAACGAAAAACGGCATATTTTCGCGATAAATTCGCGACGTTAGCAACAACAGTTTTTTTTATACAACTTTCTACACTCCAAATTTTCTCCAAAGTATGTTTTCTTAAAAACTACTGTTCTTCTCTAAATTATCCCGTTGAAAAACCGGACATGATAATTATTTTAAGTTTTAAGCTCTTGAGATTGTACTATACCTTTTTCTCATAAGGGCATCCTTTCCTTACTCTGAGCATCCAGGTTTCACCGCTGTCTTTAATGAGATTTTTTTTGATAAAGATCATTTTTATCGACACACGGTAACCTACAAAAAGAGAAAAATAATATTAATGTAAGGGCATACCTATTACCACCATGCACCAGTAAGAAGTGATTTAAGTAGAATAGTATTTTACTTAAAAAATAATGCACATAAGTTACTCTTGTTTTCGTATAGCTGTGTTAAGCTAACGTTAGCAGCCTAGAAACTATTTAACCATACAATAGTTTATTTTGTTCAATAATCGTTGTTCTTCGATATCGTCGAAACTTTAAGACCAATGGTGTAAAAAGCATGAATAACAAACTTTAGTGGTACAAGAAATGTTTTTCACCTCGAGATATTTTGCTTTTTTGTATATAATTAATGTTTGTTTGGTGTTGGGTAAGGAAAGATTGTTTATAATTGTCTAAAAGCAAACTTATATTCTATTATTACACAAATAAATAGATATATATACGTATTAATGGCAGTACGATCCAAAAAGAATTTCATAATATTCGGTCGACCCGTTTCGTGTCGGCCAAGCCTTTTTTTTAATTTTATCCTGATCGAGCGCGAACAAAAAACGACTTCGTTTAGGTGCAAATCAAAGCTTATTAACGGCAATATGATCAGAAAAGAATTTCATAACATTCGATCGAGTCGTTTCGAGTCGGGTGAGCTTTTTCTTCAATTTTATCCTAATCGATATCGCAGGAACAAAAAATGATTTCGACTTCTTTGAGGTGTCGATCGAATTGTATTAACGGCAATATGATCCGGAAAAAATTTCATAGCATTTGATCGAGTCATTTCGAGTCGGTCGAGTTTTTATTTTTTATTATAATAAGTTCGTCGTGTGGACCTCAAGGGTTGCACCAGACTCTATTCACAACTTGTTTATCTTCCCTTCTTAAGAAAATATGTATAATTTATTTTATCTATTAATAAAACCTGAAAAACACTTATTAAATAATATGAACTAAATACAAGTAGTCAGGTAGGTACATTTGTTTAGAATTTGTTATTCACCTATTGATAAAATAAACCTTCAATCTTATTTATGTAGTATCTCTAACAACATGACATTGCTAAATTAGGTTATGTGTAGAATTGGGTTGAATTTGGTTAGTATATTGATTTTGTAAAACAAATATACCTAATAAATATATTTTCGAAAAAACTATTTATTAATTTTAATGATTAAATAAATTTTTTTAATGAAATTATTGTATTAATTTTTGTTAATGTTTACTTTAATCATATATACGATATTTATTTACATCATGGTCTCTCGATTATAATTGCTGTTTTTAATATGATACATACAGCGTAAACTAAATATTAACAAATATATTGTCTTTAGTAATCTTAATTAAAGAGAATTGAAAAAAATACACTCGAACCAGGACTCAAACCCGGACTTCTTGGATAGGTCTGATGTCTTGTGATTACGTGTACTAATCGTTTTATACAAACATATTAGCAAATCAATGATAGTTCACTCTCCATCCATCTTCAAATTTGAAATTATCTATTACATGTGAAAAATACAGCGACTAAATATGCATCTTTTTATCCAAAAATAATGATAAACTCAGAATACTGCATCGAAGCCTTCCACAGAAATAAAAGAGAATAAATAAATGCCTTAATAACAATTTCAACACATTTTATTTTATTCGTACCTCTAGTATCATATAGAAGATATATAGATATAAAATATGGAAGAACTATGCCCTCAAAATTTAAAGCTTCTTCGGATCATATTATCCGCATGGAACGCTTTATACTATTCTATTTTCCCACTTTTAGGTCAGTTGCAGACAATATTATAAATCAATGAAGGTTAATTTTTATAATATATACTATTTGTAAACAATATCGTTAGCCGTTTATATTATACGAAATAAGAAGAGTTCTTACGGACGTTCATATGTATAAAACAAAGAGGGATTGTAGATGCGTTTACATGAACCCAGCCGGTCAGACTCATCACTTGTAGTTGTACACGTGCAATACCTGTCACACACAGTAACACATAATCAAAACACACCATAACACACAGTACACATTTCCTCTTTTTTTTATACATAAGAACGTAAATAAAAACTCTTTTTAATTCATATATTTATATGGCTAACGAGATAGCTTACAATCAGTATAACACCCACTATATCCTCGTTTATAGGCACCAGTTTAAACTTTTCCTTTAGGTACGACCTTTAGCTTTCGGTTATACCCTATATATGAAACATATCAAAGTATATTATACGCCAAAGTACACTAAGCAGTGCCAAATTTATAACGCTTAGAAATATTGATGCTACAAACAAACAAACAAAATTTAGCTGTTTATTAGTCGATTTTCCTTTATCCGTCTGTCATTACGAAAACACAAAGCAAAAAGAAATATCGAGCCGAAATTTTTATAGCGTGCCCAAGACGTAACAATTGAGTTTGAATTCTTAAATAAGCAATGGTCAATTTTTTCTTGGGTCCGTAAGACACATCTTGTAAACCTTAATAGATACAAAAAAAATTAAAAAATGTTATTTATTTAAAAACCTTTTTTAACTCAAGAACTAAAAAAAAGGGGTGTTATAAGTTTGGCCGCTATATGTGTGTGTCTGTCTGTCTGTGGCATTGTAGCGCCTAAACGAATGATCCGATTTTAATTTTTTGGTTTTGTTTGAAAGGTAATTTAAGGGAGAGTGTTCTTAGGTATGTTTCAAGTGCGGGTGTTCCGTATCCGAAAAATTGGTGGGTGTCGGGTGAAATTTTGTAAATTATTTATAAAAATAATACAAACAATGATATTCCACAGTGCGTGAATAAGAGATTTCATCTATTTCAACAAATACTTGTTTATTTGCATTTGCTTTATATTTTTTTAGGCAACCTATTATTATTTTTATTGCATTTTTGGAACCATCCTGTATTGAAGTATTTAGAATTCATAAAAATATACAACTTTTATTGTATATACAATATATATTGCATGTTATTGCATCGTTTATTATATTTATATATTTCTATACTAGGCATATATAGAATAGAAAAAAATTTTCTATATTACATAAAGGTAATTAAAGTTTTAATAAATTTTCGTTTGCCTGGTACAATGTCATGTTGAACAAAATCCTGGTACAAAAAAACATATATACATATTTATAGTTTTGTAGTAGTCGGCTTTAATCGTATTAGTTACAACAAACAAAATAAAAAATATATATAATATCGTTGGTATTCTATTGATTTGATTATGTAGAATTGGTTCAAAAAACCAATTAAATGTAGTAGAGCAGGCGCTAGGTAGAGTTGATGTAAAAATTTGTAATTACTCTTCAAAACTTTAAGAGATGTTCAAAGATGGTTTTAAGATTTTGAAAAAACAAAAAATTTAATTTATTTGCATGAATTTCAGCTTTGAAAAAAATAAACATTTATCTGTTCATAACCCAAAAAACGGTGTACTTTAGGAAAATATTACACTTTATTTGGTTAAAAAAATTGAAATTTGACTGTTTCTATGGAGTAGACGGGATTTACAAAAATTGGACAATAACGGTTTCTGACAACAATCCGGAATATTCATCTATAAGCTTCTCTGATCAATTGGGAAAATGCGGTCCTCTATTTTTGCACACACAACTCTATCCAGCGCCTCCTCTATAGTTCTTTTTAAATTATTTGTTATTAGTAAATATAGAATACTAGCTTTTGCCCACGTTTTTGTCCGTAAATGATTGGCCAGATCTTTAAAAAGTGAATAAAATAATATGAAATTTATTTTTTATAGCCTTAAAGATAACAAAAAAATGGAAAAGGCCATAAATTGTATCTTTCATGTTTAAGAAATGTCAAATAATTAATCAGTTTTCATTTTTTTTTTTAACGTAAAAAGTATGTCTGATATCCTTGATTGGCAGATGTCCATAAGTTGTCTCCTTCACCCTGATTTATAAAATGTCAAAAAAATTAAATTAATTTATGTTATTTTTTTTAAAAATATATCTTTATAAATTATAGCTCATGTGTTATTTTGATGTATGAGCAATATTATTGTACAGTTTCATTCAAATCAATTCGCTAGTTTTTGAATTTTTTTTAATTTAAAAATTTCTTTTTTGTTATTTTTGTGCTAGAGAAACCGTACATAAAAATGTCATGAAATTCTTTCTGTGTAAAGTTAAAGAATTCTTCAAACACTATCAGTAAAGATCATGAAGTAACAATGATTTTAATAATTTTAATTCGTTGAAGATTTTTATCTTTGTTGTTTATGCAAATTTCTTAGAGTTTTTCAGAGTCAATGAAGCTTCCATCAACCATAAGGAAAGCTTTAAAAATCTAAAGCGGAAACGCTTAAACTAAATCGAATTTATTATGATTAAAATATTACAAGATTGGAACATATCTAGTATAAAAAATTATTTTTTATCTTTTCCAATTTTCTTATAAACATAATTCGTGTGAAAACCTGTCAAAACTTTATTAAATATCTGTTCTGATTATTTGAATATTATATATTGAAAATATCTTTTTAGATAGATTGAATAATACCTACCCACATAAATTTAAATCGAAAATAATTTGTAACAAAAGTTTTCAAAACTGATTTACTATTATGAATATGAAAATAAGGGGCTTACTTATACTCTTGGTAATTTTTTGTAATATATGCGATACTGAAAGCTGATTACCTACCGCTTATAATGTTTTAAACAGTTTTAGATTTACAAAAACATAATTTAGGATTGTTACTCAAAAACACTTAATTTATTTTAAAGTTATGTATTGTGTGCTTATTGTGGACGATATTGTAAGATTTAAAAAACTTAAATATGGAAAATCGGATTAACTTGAGTTAAAGCGTAAACCAAAGCAAAATGCTGGTATCCAAAATGGTTAACTTCAATTGATTGACTTTTTATGAATCATTTTCTATTTTTATGTATTTACAAGATGCTAAAATATGCCGCGATCAGTTTGACTTATGGCTCTGTCAAGTGATAATTAAACCCAACTTTAGCTGAGATAAATTATTGGCTTTTTAATAACTTAAATAATACCACCTATCGAATCCAGATTTTAACTAACATGCTATATACAGCGAGATAACAACCTTGATATATACAGGGTGTTAAAGTCACCAATTTTAATAGATACAATTTAGACTTATAAACATGTATTGTTTCCTGACAATATTTGAAAGATTAGAAATGCTGTACAAATTTCACGTACTAATCAGAGTAATTAGCAGTTTCAGATAATATACAATTACTGAGTAGTTTAGAAAAATACATTTTCTTTATCTACGGCCGAAAGTACGTACTTTCTGCTTCTGTTAAGAGGCAGAATGTCGACATTTTTGCTTTGCTACCACTTTCGGCCTCCCGAAAAATAGTATACATCACACGAACAGAAAGTTTGAGATTCCAGCACTGCGCGATATGGGCATCATGAAATTTTCTGCCCTTGTAGTGTAATATATTATTTTGTTCCTGAAAGTCAATTAAAATTACCTACTTCACCACATTCATTTTGAAGCCAATACTTACATTATTTCTTCATTTTTCATAATTTGAACCATTCATAATCACATCTTAATTATAAACTCCATAAATAAATGTTTCCAAATTTTAATTTTTAAACAAAAAAATGTATTTTTCTCAATTCATGTGTGATATTCATAAACGGTTATATATTATAATAATTTCGTTGTTTATCCGATGTATTATGTTATAATGCGTTGTAAGTTTGGTATATATTCGTGGATAGGTGACTTCTAAAAGCGTACAGAAATCTAAAAAGTGCAGAAACAGAATTACGGATCTACTTCCGGGTGATGATATATTTAGCTATATATATAAAAATAGCTCTCTTCTGGTCATTTCCCTAATTTTGTTTTTTTTTTGCTGTGTTAATTATTGCCAGGAGTGGGTATATATGGAGGAGTGGGTTAGTAATCGCTCATCAATAGTTACAATTAAATACATTGTAGGTGAAACGAAGTTCATTGGGTCATCTGGTGGTATCGATATCGAATTCAATATTCATAGTTAAAAGAAAGGAAGGCGTCTGTCGGGTCAGCTAGTATCAAATAAAAGAGTTTATTCTGTGGAATACAAACATATATTTTTTATGATTTAGTTTACAGGAAAATCTAACCACAAAATCGTTTTCGGGATATGCAATTCAGTAATGCGAATAACTTATATCAATCGGTCTTAGTTCTCTTACGCAAGGTGTACTACTGGGCAACAACAGAGACATACATAGCTTTTTTAGTTTCCACGGAAAAAAAGATTGAGTCCAACTCGCACAAGATGGGTATGTTTTTCAACGAGTATGTATCCTGTACAATAAATATAATCTTTTATCCATTATAACAACTATAACTAATGTTAAAATATTATTATATCCTATGAACTGAACATTGATTGATTACACTTCCGATTTTGATAATAGAAACTAGTACATGAGGATTTTATCATCAAATTGAAATATATTAAAATTATATAAATCATGATTGTTGTTATATAGTTATAGTTCAATTTTTTTTTTTCATTTTAACTATTGAGTTTAATTTGTTGTTGTTGATAATTGAGTTTAATTTATTTTAAATTTTGCTTTGTAGTATTCGAAAAAAATTTGTTCTTTGTTTACAAAAAGTTTTATTTTTGTTAAAAATAATAGAAATAGAAATTTTTGGTTGGTATTTCTATTATAAAAAATAATAAATAACCGGAATGGATTTAATAAATCTTGATTATGGCAGGCTTTACCCAGCCTGATACGGGACGAATGATGAACGTTTATTGTTATGTAATATTTATATATTTTGCTGATATGATATGAGAGATATTAATGTGTCAGCAAAGGCGTTACTTACTATTAACTCACAGCAAGCACATACTCTGCTCCATCTCCATCGCACGGTTGTGTTTTCTGAATATACTGCCTAATATGTACAAATTTAAAAAGTACGCGTTATTATCACGTCATTCTATACAGGCTAAATATCAGTGTATCAAAAGAGACGAGTGAGGTAATTTTTAATACTTTTGTGGAGATTTGGGCAAAAACTGGAAACAAGACGTACATCAAGCTCAACAATCTCTCATTGTTTTCTCTATAAGTAGCTTACAATAGAAAAAAATTTAAATTAACACTGAGTTTTGCATATTTATCCCAATGAAATAAATACCGGAAGTAGTTTCCTCCGCGATTGGAACAGATTTGGAGAAAATACTTCATAAGCTTTATTGATCCAAACTTTCGGTTATATTTAGTGATCGAATAAAATTTTTAAACGAAGATAGTTTACAATCAACCCAAATATATATAACATTATCGATAAATCTAACTCTTAAAGATGCTAGAGACTAGAATTTCTGTAAAGAAAAAGTTATTTTAAATATACTTTGGTATAACATTTTGTTTTTAACCCAAATTTTTCTTCAAAACTTTGCCTTTTCTAAAAGATAATTTTGTGTAAAAGAGGTGTGTTTAGATGGTACATATTCATAAGACTGTTGTATAAAATGTTTGTAGATAAATATACGTATATAAAATCTATTAGTATTTTTGTCATTATTTTTCTTTTAAAGTTGCTGATTTGATTGAATCTTCGCTCGACTAATTTGGTAACAATCTGAACACAGCCTTATTGACTTGCGGTATGTGCTAACACATTGTCTAAAATTTAATATAAGTAAATTTCCTGGCAAGCTTTTAAGAAATGTGAATTCATGGTGTTGGCGCTGGGAAGTTAATAAAGCTTTGTATAGCTGTTGCCTGTCTTCTTAAATTTCATTCGAGTTCGCCTTGTATACATTTATAACAAAAATAATATGCTAATAGAACGTCATTAAAATACTTAATTATTTATGCATCCAAATCCATCTCGCCAGGTTTTCGAAATGAAAAATTTTAATCTTATGATGCGAAAAATTCACTTTTTTCTTACATTCAATGTTATGCTACTCTGGGATATAATGTTTTTCCTCGAAAGATTGATGCTATCAGAAAGTAGTTTTTGATCCATTTTGAATTTTTTCTTGATATATTTTTCGAATCGAAATCGAATAGATTCTTGTAGTACCTAAATTGTAAAAATCGGATAAAAGTATATTCATTATTTATATTACACATTATACAATTAGAATAATAATAATATAATCAGTATTCGTAATTATTTGTCATTTATTATATTGGAGCTAAAAATTCTGGAAAATTCAAAGAGGATTTTTAAGGGTGAGAGTCTTATTTTTTGTTTCTGTTGTGAAACTTCTTGGGATAAACAATTATGTTGTGTTGTAACGTTATTTCAAGTATTGAGAAAAAAAAAGTGGATGTTTTTTGTCAAAATTCATTGAAAATCTCATGTGAAGAAGCAATTCTGAAGTTTCGAACATTTTATAAGAAATTGTATACCACATAACAAAGAAAAAGTTTTTCAGAAAAGTATTATTTTTATCACTGTTTCTATGCAGTAATTCAAAAATAAAATGATATGCAAAATGAATAATGACAATGAATCTGATACAGATGAAATTTTACCATTTTGTATTTAAATAATCTGCAAAGGTTGCATTTGATTCAGTGTGTAAATACGCTATTACATTTAAGTCAATATCAATGAACCTGTATTTTTTACTTTTGAAATAATGTCAAACATTATCTATTTTCTTTTCGAATTTAATTTTTATAAAATTTTCATCGACGAAATAAATATACAGCTAAAGAAATCAATACACTACGATAACTTTGGCAAATGCTCAATTCAACTTCTAATATTTCATTTATTTTAATTTTTATATAAATTTTCATTGCATTTAAAAAAAATATAAATTTTCATTGCAATTTAAATATAACTAATATTTTTTAAATTGAATATGAACAAAATATTAAAATTGGTAAAAAATGAATAGTCAAAAATTTAATCTAAGAAATGATGTGAATACTTAAACCCAGAAGTTAAAAAACAAATAACTTGCAAAAACTATACTTGGAAATTTAATGAATTTGCCACGGAATTGGGTTTGTGATCACTTATTTTAACCAACTATATTAAAGTTGTATCGCTTGTTATCAAGATATTCTGAAATAAAATTAGCAAATATTTGTAAAGCTACGAAAGAAGTTATTAATTATGTAGTAATTTTGGCCTTGATCCATTTTATTTTTTTAATATATTTGCATATTTGTTTAAATTTTGAAATATATAGTAAGCCCTATTTATTTCAAAAATTAGAAAATTTTGTCCATAATTTCAGCATAGGAACTGCAAAAACCGTGCTGGTAATACCTTAAACAAGCAAGTTTTTAAGAAGCATTCTGACAGATAATAGGCGGAAAATATTGAGTTTCTGAACAAAACTTTTATATTTTTTACTTGTGAACGAATACAATTAGATACTTAATAACATCATTAACATCATTAACATCATTAACAACATTAACAAAATAAATAAAGTTCGGAAGTAGGTAAATGATTAAAAATGGAAGAGTGTACCATATAAATTAAAACTGAATTTGAAATCTAGGTAATTACATGTAATGACATAAAAATCAATTAAAAAGCTAGAATTAAAAAATAAAATAACAATAAATGAAGAAGTCATAATTACAATTGGTTTAAATATGAATGACAAAACAACACTGTCATTGATATGACAATTGGCCAAATACAATTACTCCATATTCAGTATTTATCGATGATAAACTGTGGTTTGGAATGAATCCAGAACACAACTTTAGCTTTGCCCACCTCACCGAAAATATCAGTATAAATGCATAACATCGAAATGCATTTGAGTGTATCATATTTGTATATTGGATGACATTCCGTTTTGATTACAAACAACCAACTACACCAACTGACTCTGAATATGGTATTTAATCGAATCAATATAATATTGAGACAATATTATTCGAAGTAGTTTGAGGTAAATGAAATGGTTTGGTGTTCGATGGGGGTGAATTTAATGAAATGAATTTGTGCAGATCATATACTGTTGATAACATATTCAATGAAGCAATGACGCGTGCAATGTCAACTACAGCTGGTTGAAGGGGACCAAATCATATTTAAAAGCCAATTTGACCCGAAATCAACCAGCTAAAGCTATACATCGCAACATCTCATTTTTTATAAACAAATTTTTTAAACACCTGGAAAATTATTTCTACTCACAGAAAAATCAAAATGCACTTAGAAAGTTTTTACATCACAATACACTTTTTACACAAAATTTCACTCAAAGAAATAATAATAAAATAAAAACACAAAATTCACAAGTTTTTTTTGAAGAAATTATTGCATTTCTTTTGGTTTTTTAGAGTATAATTTGTATGTTGGTATGTATATGTCAGAAAGATAAACAAACAGATACATTTAGAGATAAATAATGACAGAAATATAATTGGTGTGTATGTTTTTTGTATAGATGTGGACATTAAGTATATCAGGTAATTGTAGCCGATGATCGGCTTCTATTTTGGACACACGATGCGTTATTTTTGGCAATGGTAACTTCAGCCGACGTAACAACTGGTGGCGGTGGGAACCAACATAATATTTTGTCGATCGCATTTGTGTGACTCTTCGCGTCACGACGATATGTGTATATATAATATACGTATGTACGTTGTCGGTCGTGATATTGCCATCCTAGGAGCGGGCACCCCAACGCTCACTTCACCGCTTTCGCTGTGTATGTTGTTGTTGCTGCGGCTGTGTGCTCCTCCGCTTACTATTAAAACATATATTGTGGTCTTTGTTACTCCAACATATAAAATGTAATACCCATTACTTGGACCCTCTTTTTCTCACTCATACACAATTACAACAATCGTTTTCTCGTCGTACTTTCATCTCAAAGCCCGTTCATATATTCCATTCGTTTGCTGTGTGTATACGTAGTACGTTTCCTAGACAGACGGACACGACGATGTCTCCTCTTTTTATCTCGAAAATATTATAGTCTGTCTTCATATCATTTTTATTCTTCACCCTCTCACTAACCGAAAATCACCTTAGACAAATTCATGGAATTCAAAATTCGAGAAACACAGAAAAAAACACCAATATTCAATACCGATGCTCTCAAGAATTACACTTAGAATAACGTGCGGTTTTTTATTTATAAACGCTTCCGTGACTGATAAATACAAAAATAAAAATTAATCAATTAAAATAAAACACGTATTCACCCGAAAATGTAATAATGTGTCAATTTAAACGCAAATGTAGAAAACTAATGTTAGCCAGAGTTGTAAATAAAATCTGATTATGGTTTGAAGTTAAAACAAACCGCACCCGAATTAAAATCTCTATTACTTTTTTTATTATTCACTAAAAATAATTGGTGGAAAATATCAAATAAATATGAAGAAAATAGACAGGTAGATTATTAGTTGATGATAAAAATAATAATGGTATATTCTGTGAATGGAAAAGACTGCACCCTTTTTGTATTATTTTTTCTATGATGGGTGATGATTGGTGTTGATTTAATAAATTAAATAGTGGCTGTGTGTATGTTGATACAACCACTTGCCAATAAATCAGTTAGAGACACCACTCCCGATTCTTTCATGTAATTCAGTTTAATAGTTAAACCAAACAAAATTTGTTTTCGCACGTTTTAAATATTTATTTAAAAAAATAATAAAAATAATTTTTTCCCTTTAATTATTTAAATCCTTCCAAAAGAAATTTTTCAAAAGTTGAACGACCTCTATCATATTTGATTTATCAATTATCATTCGCACTGTAAACGCGACAATTCTTCACCACCGGTGTTTAGAATTCGATGTCTATATGAGAGGAATATGACACCACAAAAATGTCTTTAAGTGAACACACCTGAATCAACCATGAGATCCAGATCTCAACTAACTTGTATAATTCCACTGCTGGTTTGTCGAACGACGGCTGCTTGCTGCTCCACGCCCGCCTCATCATGCACAACATACATATAGCAAGCAGGCATCGCGACGCTGCTTATTCACAGCGCCGGTCTACACTACAACACTACATTTACTGGTGAATATATGTATCGTATTTGTTTCTCTATATGCTAAATATCTTACTCTCTCAAACACATATTACATATTCCGTTTTCATGTTATTTGCAACCTATTTTATATTGGGTAAAATGAGATGACGTAAGATGGAGAGTTTCAGTAATACTGTTTGGTTGTTTGCGTTATGTTGCACATACAATATCTCTATACACACTGTATAATCACACAGATTTTACATTGAATTCTTCATTGTATCCGTTCCTTTCACCATAGTTGAATATTGTGTCCGTATTTTGGCATGCGCCACAAAACTATCCCTTGCATATATACATACATAGTTAGGCCGCTACCCTCTCTGATTTCGTGGTAGTCACCAGGATAACTGCCTAACTTAAGCTGCTGTGCTGCTGGGCACAAACAAATACATATATGCCTGCTCTGCCTCGTTTGCCGCTGTGTGTACCCGCTCACTGGATTGAATGTATCGTGTGCAGACTAACACAGAACAGAAAGCTTACACTATACACTTTTACTAGTGCCATTAGTATGTATATAACAACAGCCAGAATTTTTGGCTTCCGTCCGGGGGTGTGGCATTTCATTACTGTCCTAAATTCTGAAAAACATACATATATACACACTACTGACGCGTATTCTTTTCCATGCATATTGTGTGTTGTTATATTATCAGGTTAATGCCTTTTCCCCTAATACAAAAAAATATCTTTTCAATTCATTATGTAATGAAATATTACGTATCTTTTTTGTATCTTATGTATCTAAAATTGTTATTATTAACAATATTATTTTGAATAACTTTACTAACTTACTTTGGCCAATGACATCTCATAAAAGTAACTAGGTTGTTTACGACATATGTGGATGATTCATTTCGTACATATAGCAGTGCTATTAAACATTTAGTAAAAAATACTTTTAACCTAGAAGTTTTTATTAGATATGTGGCCGGTGTAAATTTAAGCTTCGCATGATTACGCACTTGTGTTGAACTCCTTCATAATAACTTTATTTAACACTAACTGTACCCCCTCAAACTTCGCTATGGGATATTATGGTTGCATGGAGGAAATAGATAAAAAATATCTAGTAAATTTTATGAAATTTGATAAACCCCCGACAAAAGAGTTCCCAACTTTTAAAGGACTGAACTGATTTTTTTTCATGGAACTGACAGTTTTTAATGTACACAATACACAATATCGTGCCCTTTTATTTGGTACCGGACTAAAGGGTATAATTTTTAAATATCCGATTAAATAATCCCCACTTTCACCCCTCCCCCATATCCCATCATTCAAGGTTAAAGTAATTGAAATCTAGGACCCGAAATCTAGGACCATTAGGAGTTTTTAAAGTGAAAATTACTCCCGAGTAAATTGTTTCTGAACTGGTGGATGTAAATTCTACCGCCTTCGGAACATATATAACAAGGGAGTATTGCTGTTTGGTAATTAGTCGCCTTTTTGCAAATGTAATCAAATATTAATCACAACTTTACATGTAATATAAAAAAAAACTAGCTTTACAATATGCTCTTTCGATAGGTTTGTACAATTTGGTATGCTTTTTCGCTGTGCAGATAGACTTTAAGACTTTATATTTAATCAATCATTTGTAAAGATCCTGTGTAATGAAACTATTTAGTCGGGTTATGATATTATGCAAAATATTTCATTATATTTAGGCCTTTCGTCCACTGGTGCAACGCAGCTTCTATTCGTTTTAAAAAGAATCAATCGCTGTAAGAGACTCGCTTCATAATAGGTCATATTTTATGTTACTAAACTTCACCCACTGGAATAGCTATTACGGAACTATATTTAAATTCGAATCTGCTATTGCAAACCGTTGCAAATGAGCTGCAGTTGCAATCTATCGGTGGGCATAAAGCTATATTATTTTTACTTAATTGATAATGTTTACAGAAAATGGGTTGATGATGTAAATGTGATGATTTTGATGAGCCGTGGGGGGGGGAGGGCTGTCTGTCTCGTTTTCCAAAAATCGCGCAATTTTTGGCAGTATTTAAAAATAAAGTATTTTTTTCTGAACATAGTCTCTAGAAACTACTCATACCTTGATATAGTTGTGTAATTGTAGTATTTCCAATGTCAATATTTAATATTTGTTTGTAAGTAAAAAATATAGCGTGTGGTTTTTTTTTGTGCCGTTTGGCAAAAAATGGATTTTTCGATTTTCGGTTTTTCGAAATACGTGACAGAATCGGATTCGTATTCTGCGACCAAAAAAAAACCAACACTAGATGATAAATTTAATTCAAAAATATTTTGCACCACGTTTGCATCCCGCTGGGGTCCTATGCCCTCCTGGGACTAGGTTAAGTTTGCTGATTGTTTCTTTAGGCTGAATAAGCACGTAACAAAAAACAATGCTGTTTCCCAACTTTTCCAATATCGACACTTTTTCCTGCTCACTGAAATAAAAGACCCGAAAATATATAAAAAAAATGAGCCTATAAAATACTTTTACTGCGTCATTATGAAAATTTATTAATATTTTGTATTGATTTTTCAGGATAAGCTTTGTAAGCTTTAAAAAAAATATAATACACTAGAATATAAGCTGGATTTACTATACAATAGTTGAAAGTTTTTTTTTTTTCATATTTTTAATAAAAAAAGACATGACAAATGATCATATTCTGTTTGGTTCTGCTATAGTTTATTTATAAATTGATAAAAACTGTCAACAAATAACAAAGATTTTTTTTTTGGAAAATGGTTTTAGATATATTACTCGTCCAGTCATTTTGTATTGCGAAAAAAAGAAAGAATGTATTTTACAATAATTTATCGGTAATATTTTCCGTCGAGATTAGTATCACTTGTTAAATTAATGTAATAATCATTTACCTTTTTTTGAAAAAAGTTTTGGAGGACTTATTTTATCAGTTGCTGGGGATTCTCATATCTCGAAAACTTATTAAATATTACCTGTTTGTAAACGTCTTGTTCTGAAGCTATATGATGAATTGTCATAATTACAGTTCTAAGATTTGAAATTGACAGAAATCAATTGTTTATGATAACCTCCCTAATTCAATAAAAAAATGGATAATTCAATATATCTTTACGTTTCATAGTTTGGGCAATGTATTAACACCACTTTTAGATTGATGCCTGCGTGTAGTCGTTCGTTTTTTCATACGCATTTTGTGTATGAAGATGTATTTTGTTAATATCAAGAATTTGGAAATTTTGATCATTACAAGGTATAATTATAGTCCTTGTAATTATGACTGCAATTTTTACAGAAAAGTGAATCATTTAAAGAATTTATTAAAATTACTAGCTAATGTGAATCGAAAAGTCAGCCAATAGACTATTATTTCTTGACATTAAAGTACACTTTCTTTCATAGAAAACGCATTTCAAGTATTTTGAAATGATGTCCAATCCATTATTTGTAAACTAAATATTTCTAAACTAATGTTTATACGTCCCTAGTTAGTAAATGATTCCTAGTTAGTAAATGGAGGCCTAGGGTATACTCATAGACAACTAATTATAATATAGATAAGAAACTTGAACTGTTTTTACCATGTGAGTTCCAAAAACTTATCACTCTGTTCAAAAGATTTCACTACTGTAGATCAAGTTCTTAATTTATACAGTATAGGCAATGAATATTACAAAAACGTTGTATGTATCACATAAACTTTCTAAATTTCTACAATCATTTTGATCATAGTTGCCTGGTCAAATTTGACAGACTAATACAAAAATTTATCTGAAATAGTGTCAAATAAAATATTAATTAAAAATTAAATAAATATTAAGATGGTTTTTCATTGTTGTGTGAAAGGTTGTGTAAAAACACAGAAGGATATTAGTTTACATGTGATTCCTAAGAATTTTGAGGTAAGTAAAAAAATTGTTAACTTGGATAGAAATATTCCTGAAAGACTTAATTTTTCAGAAGTTTAAAAATTGGACAATAGCGATTGGTCGAACGGACATCGAATACTCGTACTTGCAGAAATGATTTATTAAAAGAAGATGCTGCTTCAGATGACGAACATACCTTAATTGAAATTAGGGCATATTCAAAAAGAGCATTGTTGCGGCCAAATACACATTTTCGAAAAATATATTCAAAATGCTCCGAGATTATGCATACGTATTTACCTCAGTTTGCGTATTTGCAAAATCTAAAACTGTTAATTACACCACGGATGCAAACATTTATTAGTTTTAATTCTAGTTGTAAGAAACACGATTTAAAATTTTTATTTATAAATAGAATGTTTTTATTTTATACAAGGGTGTGGGTTCGGAATGTAAATAATATTTTGAGGGGAATAGATTTAAGATTTGCTACTGATAGGATTAAAAAATTAGCTTTACGTAAATATAAGAAATATAAAATTAGACATAAAAGTATAAACAAAAATAAAAGATTAGTTGTTTAATAAATTTATTTTATAATTTAAAAGCGTCTTTTTTTCTTTAAAATATTTAATTATTTTTTGTTTTACTGTTTTAAGCACATGATTTGGAAAAAAGATATTTGATAGCATTTCAAATAAAAATTTAATACCAAAACATGTTCTAAAACAGTAAAACAAAAAAAAAAGTAAAAATTTAAATTGTATTTAGAATTTGGCATTGAGTATTTTAAAAAAGGCGGTCAATTGATTGAAGCGCTGTCTGGTGAACAGAGTGAGAACTAAATCTCATGTTTCCTTGGTGATGATAGAGATGCCTATCTATAGTATAATATAAATATTTATTATCTATGGGTATACTGACCATAATATATTTTCCAATTTTGAGATTTTTAGAGTCTTGAAGGACATGTTCGAAGTACTTATAACGTCCATAACCCCCTTAATGAACCTATTTACCTCTATATGATGATACAAGGTAAGAAATGCATGGCGTTTACAATGCTGGTATGGTATTTCAGACGTATTATGAATATCACCAACCAGTATGGAGTATTTAACCGTTGCTTAAAAAATGGGTCTTTTACAGAAAACGGAGATATTATCGTAAACTTTATATAAAAGTTTAAGTTAGAATTTTATTTATTTATATTCATAAAAGATATGCCAAGCGCCAGCTTCCGCCACAGTCAGTCGATTTTGCTATGACTAGAAGTATGTATTCGGTATATATTAAAGCGTTCACAATAATGCAATATGGCGTCTCGGTTGTACTTTTTTTCATATTCCCGATCTAAGTCAAAAAACAAATTAAAATAAGTCAAATATATTACTTACTGCTACCAAGGAAACACAATTACCCCCTTTTGGAAAAGTTATAACTTAATAGGATCTATTAACTAATGTTGGATGGATATACGTTAGTTTACGTTTAAATAAGTGAATAGCTTACCTTTCTATTTGAGGCTTGTAAAATATATTTATTCGTACTATTAGGAGTATGTTTATTTATTTACTTAACATCACCAGACTGAGTTTTCTAATTTTTTTTTTTTTTTTTTTAAATTAATATTCTAAAGTTTGTAGTTGAACAATAATATGCTCATATTTTGATTGTTTTAATAATAAATTCTGGTTTTAGATTTGTAAAGCAGCTTGATACAATAAAAATACCCGCAGTACATCAGATTTAAAAAAAAATTGATTTGTTAATAATGGCAAACATATTATTATTAATATTATAACAGATATGAGATGATAAACGTTAAGTTTTTATCATTCATGACAGACATGCGCATATATGGTCTCAATTAGTATATAAATTATATAGGGATCGTGTGTATTATATGTGCTTTCAGTAAGTGATATTTATGTTTGGGTACAAATTACAAACACCCCATCATCAACATCATCCACACATTTACCCATGCAGACCCCCATTTCCTATCCTTGTATCACTATACCAACGCCAGCCACACATTTTCATATATGTATAATAATGTATATGTATATGAGATAGGTGTTTACAGTATTCATTGTAAATTATGAAATAAATTGAGATAAATGCTTTAAATTTGGAATGCAAATTACTGGGTAAAAGAGTATGTACATATACATACACTGTTGTTAGTATTGTGTATGGTTCAGGAGTAGGGATGAGAGTGGGGCTCATATGTATTGGGAGAAGGTAAAGAGTGTGTGTAGAGATACAAAATTATGTTGCAGTGATATGTTTTACATTTAGTTTGGTAGTAAAATGTGTGCAGAATGATACAAAAAATGTGGACCAAAATTTATACTTTAATTTATGCTAATAATTTTTTTCGTCCTGCTGACCATCAAACATCAAATGCATCGATAAGTGGTTCTACATGAAGACTTGAATCAGCTGGCAACACGTTCCGACTATTGGTGGGAAACTTGAAGAATAGTATATATAGTGTATATGTCTAGCAATATTGCAATTATATTTTTAACACTTAATTAACCCTTTGTCCATCGCATGATAAGTGTGGCGCCGCATTTAAACGTTTAATATATATTTTTAATAGTCTAGTATTCATTAAAGCAAATTTAAATTCAATTAATTTACACATGGCGAAATTGCACTTATTTTATCAATTTTTTGAAAAAATCTCTCATTACGTGGGGCATTCCACGATTGAAAACTATATCGAATTACTAACGATTTTTCATGTTATTGTCCAACGTGATATTAGTAATCATATCTTTAATTTTTTATACCCACCTTCCCCCTCCCCCCCAAATTTTTTAAATATTTTATACCTAATAAGTTTTTATTTTAAAAAAATTTGCAGCGGTGACCATTGAAATGTATTTTCGTCGATATTTTGGGATATCCCGGGAATACCTAAGCTTGCAATATTTATACTTTTGTGGAAAGTTTCGTGACTCATGCAATTTGTTGCCTTACATTTGCCACCATGACATGATTTGAGGCGCGTATAGTACTTTAAATTCTGTTCGCTATGTTCTATATTCCGTGTGTCACATCCACGTTCGGGCATGACAACCAGCAGCAGGGCAGGGACCTCGTCTTTCCACGTTCCAAATAACGATGCTCATGACAATATAAAATATTTGTTATACAGATGACATCAATAGACGGGAAAAAAGATTTCCAACAAAATTCTCAGTCGACTTCACAATCTCTTGTGCACTTTAAGTTTTGTTCATAATAAGGTATTATAGTTTCTATTATAGGTCATTTTTTGTCAATTCCAACCTGAATTAGAAAAAAATTATTTACCTTTCGATAAAGTTGAGTTATTATAGATATACTGTTGCGCTACTGCCTGTTTCATACATGTTTTATCGTTGGAAATAACGGGGAAAAAATAGCACATGCTTATCAAAGACGCTTGGCGGATGTGTTGAAAGTCGTAATAGTCTTAAATTAGGAGTTATATCATTGTTAATGTTCATTTAGCATTTTGTTCGGTAGCTACGAGATTTGACTGCTCCTTAACTGTTTAATTTTTAGAGCCCTCCGAGTTTTGAGACCCTGGTTCACAACACCACCTAGCCCTATGATAGCTACGCCACTTTATTTATTTTAAACAGAAGCATCAACTTTAAAAGGATTTAAAAAATTTCATTGAGACTTTAAATTGACTGCATTGAAATGGAAATATGCTGCCAAACATCGTTAAAACTCTCTGTGAACATGTGTATAGTAATCTAGAAACAAAACTGAACTCTAAAAAGTTATTAGTTTAGTAAATTAAATTAATTCTATATTTAATATCTGATGTTGTTTGTTTGTGTATTTGTGTGTGTAACTACTGTGTATGTTCATACATGTTCTGGTCGTAATGTTCGTTACGATCACCTCATGGCTTTACCCATATACGTGTGTGGATGTGGATAGTTCCTTATTTACATAAGTACTTTTGTGTTTTAATACTTTACTAAAACATATGAACTTTTTAGTAATTTTCATGATTATTCTATGTAATAGGTTTTAGCTAAATGACCTTGGTATGCTAAGTGGGTTTGGCAAATATAAAGGAATCTAGTGTAGTTCTTTAGAGGAGCTTCAATCCAGTCCACTGTATCTTGTTATGGGTCTCTTATAAGTTACCATAACAGCCAATTGTTTTAGTTTTTTCTTTAGCTTGCTTGTAATTTACAATGAAATGTTTGGAAACGTGACCAGGTTTTGCGCAATAATTATTACTATCTTTATTTAACATTTTTGTACTATAAGCTCGAATGTCTAATTTAAATTGAACAGGTCAATGGAAATATAATTCAGAATTTTACTAAATAATGTTGAAAAAATCTTCAAAAAAAATCTTACTTCCTTCCAAAGAAATCGGCTTCTTAAATGAGGATTTGTGATGAAAAACGATTTGGATTGGTTGTTGTTGTTTCCAAATAAACAATTAGTAAATATTAGAGTTGCCCACGGGAGAATCCAGCCCTATAAAATTTAATGTTTTGTTCCGCATAAACAACCAGGTCATTGTCTTAACTCTCCTTTGAATAACACTAGTTTTCTAAATATGCTTATCACATCTCAAGTTTTAGTGCATACATATTATGTACTTGTAGTATTACTACCGTTTTGAAAAGTTAAAAACTTTTACTACAAATATCATCTAATAATCTGCTTAGAAAAGATTTAAAAGTAAAACACCTTTCTACAAAATGGACATAACTTTGGCCATTCGGAACCCCCCAAAAATTTATAAAGACTTAACAAAATTATTTTTTCTAGTTCTATATATGCTAGAAAGATGGAATTAACAGAAAACACGTTATTTCGAGGGGTTCCCTAACGGTTGATAAACAATTTCTTATCACAGTTGATTTGATCCTATAGTTTGAAAAAGGACTACTATTCGGAAGATGTTGGAGAAAAATGTGCGAGGAGGCTTCTTCGTGTTACATCGCTAGATGGGTAACGATCTATCTACCCCTTTGTACAAAATTTTGTCCACCTAGGTATCTTCATCAAATTCATTATTTTTCAAAAATTTTTATTGGCGTATATGGTCCTTATGTTTCGTAGGCTGACGAAAATGATGCAAAGTAGCAGATAGGCCCATCGCTACATATTTGTCAATGTTTCACGAAGTAGCCAAGTCTGAAAAATCCTTGTTGGAATTATAATTATGGCTCCAATATCGAACCTTGGTACAATATGGTAGATACCATTATTTCTCTGACTGGTATTATAATTTCGACGCTGCCTTTTCGCATTAATCTCTCGAACCATTAGTAATAAACAAATATTGAATGAAATATTAAATTTTATCGTGGTGCGAATACTGAGTGATTAAAAATGGTAATAGATATTTGTTCGAAACTTTTTTCATATACACCAGACAAAAGTAGTCGGCAAAAAATACAATAATTTATGAAAAACTCGGATTTTGGTTCGTAATTTTTTTTTGTACCAAACTTTTGTCAACCACCAACCTACTAAAGGATAGACAAAAAGTATCGTACAAGTTTATTTTATTATGGCGTTATGATCCATTATAAAAAAAATTTTTGATTATCTTTTTCTTCTGTTTACGGTATCCTTAAAGTAGTAATAAAAATAATAATCATTATTTATCGTTCGTTATCTATTATAACATCATTCTTATGTAGGAATGTGTATAGTTAGTTGTTGATATTTGTTGGTTATGGAAGCAAAGCGAATAGAAAACTGTCTGTTTATGACACACGAAGATAAATTAAATGTTTTCACACTACAACTGTACGGAATAAAATAAGTACTATTTTACATGTGAAACTTTAGGTAAATACGAGAAAATATAATCCAAGCTGGAAAACTTGTTGAGAAATGTCTGAAGGAAACCATAGGAACTTATTATATACTAAGGTTGCAAATGTTTTAAAAATATGAATTTATTTATGTTTGATTAAAAAATCTATCATCTTTCGATGCTTTAAAGTATTGGTGATCTGTCGGATCGTTAAAAATTTTGATCCGTGGAAAGAGATTTGAACACGGATCCTTCTATAAGAGCTTTTAATTCGTTGAGTGTTTAAATTGATCCAGACAAAATTCTACTCTGTTCTGATAATGAATATATCTTCAAAAGCTTTTTTCTATTTAATACTGTATATTACTTTGTCCATTTGAAAAAATAAAGTTGACCACCTAGATCCAATTTACCCAAAAATAAATATGCATTTGAAATAATTTTTTGTATTTGACTTGTTTTTATTTTTTTGCAAATGTCAAGTTAAAAAAGATAACCTGTATAATACAGTGATATACACTTTCATCAGAATATAATTGTAATTAAAGTAGATATTTCACATATTGTCCTCTTAAAGTAAAGAATCAAAATATTACAAGGAAAAAGGCTTTGCAAAGTTCTATGATTCTGTGATATATCTACATGTTACTAATACTTACATACAAACGTACTCACACTTTTCTTAAATTAGTATTATTATATTATCCTAACCATTAAACGAAATAATATATCAGAAATTTCGATTTAGATTTTCGTATCTTTTATAATAATTTTTCGAGATTGTAAAATTTAGGATCACTGGATAGACGTAATTGTTTAAACATTATAATAAAAAATGTACTTTCTGCTGATTCTACTGCAACAACAACATTGCTGTCACTGTTTTTGAAATTCAAGAAATTGAGCAGAGAGTATGCAAGACAATGTACTATATAGAACATATGATTCCAATTTATTTACCTAAGGAAATATTATTGTGTACCATTTGAAGAAAAAAAATTAAAATCAATAGAACAATATAAAATGCTCAAAATGCACTTTACAAAATACTCTATACTATTTTATTCAAGGAGCTCAAACCAAATTCAATGAAATATTTTTTTTAATCAGTTCTTTCAAAATCAATGAGGTTCTTATAATATCTTGATGGCTATGACTACTTTTATTGTCCAAGTCTAAATATTATATGTTGAGTATACTTGAAATTAAAAATATTCAAGACATTTTTATAAAAAACGCCTAATCTCGATGTCAAACTTAAACCCAAGTGTAACGTTAATTATGAGAACTATTTTGTTTTAAGGGAAGTCCTCATTTGTAATCTGTATCTGATGAAACTCTGGTAAAAGAAGGCCTTATGCATTTATTCTATGATGATGTGTATTTCATAGTGAACCGAAACTATGGAAAAATGTTTTACAAGAAATATTGAGCGTGATAAAGGTTTACTTCAGCCCACATTTCTTAAGATTTGAATTGAACCAGCTATCGTGAATATTATTGATTTTTCGCAGTTTTCACGATTTTTTATGTTTTTAAAACAGAAAGTACCTTCTTTGAACATAATTCAACGTAACAAAATCGTTATACTTGATTAGTGTTTGTTATTCTTAACAAAATTAAAATTAATTTCACTAACAAAAAATAATTGGTTTTATAAATAGAGCAAGTATCTGATTAAAGTGCCATAGTTTATATATAAAAAAAACATATGCTTTTGGGGAACATATCTCCTGAAACTCAACTGTAAAAATGAGAAATTTTTACAAACAAGTGAGTTTACAAATAATAATACATAAATAATAAAGATTATAGTTTGAAAACTTCTACTTGACGGAGCTTGTGTGGGAAGAAGTATTGCGTAAAAGAATGGTTAGAGGGATGTAATAATAAGTTAATAATATATTGTGTAGCAGATATGTTAAGATACGTTAGTTACTATATAAGTGTCATATACTTAACATAATTTAAAATAAAACGTGAATAAATGAAGTTAAAAGTAGATAAGAATTTAAAAACTTATGTAGTGTAAAAGATATTTATTTTCCCCGTGTATCATACTTTTAACTCATAAAATTTTCCTTTTCATTTTTTTTGTACTTTTTTTTCTTAAAAATATTTTATAAGAATTATCGTGAAATATTACCTGAGAGAGCAGTAAACTAGCTACTTCAGGTTTATTTTAAACTTTTATAAATCTATAAGGAAAAATATATATGTAAGAGAAGAACACTCAAGTTTGGGAATAATATTATCATGAAGAGCTATCAATAAATCAATAAGATTGTTTAAGATAATATACCGAGTATTATAAATATAACGGGACGATCCAAGTACTTTTCAGAGAAGCATTTTTTCGAAATAAACGTTTCATGGGATATGATAATATATTTATTGAGCTAAGACATGTTGTCTTTTTTGTTGCCGATTCGTGTAAGTGGCTTAAGCGAAACATATTTACTTCGAAGTATTTTTTATTAGCCGAATAGTTGAAGCAAAAATCGAAAGCAAAATTCTACCTAGAAACTGACATAGATGGTTATTCTGTTAGGTGAGCCATATTAAAGTGCATATTAGAATGTACCACTGTCTGCACTGCTAATGTAGAAAGCAGGATGTTTTCCACTTATTTTCAAAAATTAATTAATTTAATAGTTGTGATGGGATGATGTAGTTCGTGGTATATGCAGGAAGAATGTGCATCGTTTTAAAATAATTGGGGAGCTGATAAACGAAATTATCAGCAGAAAAGGTGGTAAAACACATATATGATATCACAATGGGCTCTATAGCCTAAATCCTTCGTGGACATCAAATATAACCTTACCAAACCTAACTTTCATTAATTACCTTTTTTAAAAATACTTAAAAATTGCTTAGCTTTTCTAAAACATAGCTACCCAATAAAACCAAACATTTATCTGTCCCAAACAAAGCATCTACCTGTTTCGTTACTTTATAGACAGAATTTTACTTTATAGGAAAGTGGTTTAATTTTAGGTAATTTGGTTTTTGTTTTTTGTAGTACATTTTAATTAAGTTTAAATCTATCATATATCAAAATTTCGGGAAATTAGCTGAAACAAATTTTATATAGTGTGCATAAATCAGAAATTCGAAGTTTAATAGTCGTTAAAATTTTAACGTTTAGGTACTAAGCTTACTTGTGATGTTTCATTACATTTTTACTTCTCTTTTACTTATACTCCTTTTCTCTCTCATAAAAAAGACTCCTTTTCTAGTTTAAAAACTTTTTATGCAAAAACATCCGTTATATCAAATTTACTGTATAAAATTAAAATGTCGCATGATTTTAAACCATAAATTAAATAGCTAAATTCAATATTCTTTTTCAAAAATCTTGCAAAAATTTCCGACAGTACAATCTCGAAATGTATCCTATATTTTACTCACCTGGTATGTGTTATATAAACACATACCTTTATACAAGTAATATAAAAACATCTTAAGGTAGTACCAGCATGAAATCACTTTTCGACAGATTTGGCCGAATTTTTTTTCTCGGGTTTATAATAGCTTTATTTATGAATTATTAAAATTTCATAATTTTTGACCGTTTAGATCGCGAGATATTTAAAGACAAAGTTCGCGATTTTGAGGGTCATGTCCCATTTAAAGCATGTAAAATGTCCGGTCTCTCCAACTATTTTTTATGATATTATTATATATTGAAGAAAAAGTAGAAAAAAATGTTTATACAATACAATTCTAAATTAAAATTTAGAAATTAATTTTCACTTTCGAGATATTAATTTTGACGTAAATTGATCGAAATTGGGACGTTGGCATAATTATTTCCCATTTTAAACGGTCAAAATTTCTGAAACTTTGGGAATTAATAGTAAGCATTATTAAATTCTTAAATTTAATTTTAAGTTAAATTCTGTCGAAAAAAAAATTGTACCATTGCTTTAACATAGAAACTGCAAATACCATGCTGGAACATCCTTAAATGATATACTGCTTTTGTTAAAAGAATTAATGCTATATTATTGCTTCTAGAATTTATTATCTATTCGAATAACATAAAATTTATAATACCATTATATTTATTATAGTTAGCGGTAATTTTTTGGGACGAAAAGTCGATCTAGCTTGGTTTCATTTTTAAAAAACGTCGTTTTATCCGTCTTTTCATGAAAAACTGAAACATATACTGCAAAATATGACTCTTCCTAACATCTATTGGTGTATATCGTAGTTAACGAAATAAAGTACATTACCAGGACATTCAAATTGGTACGTATGTGCAGTTTTAAACAGTTCTTGTATTAGTGATAAAATCTGTGTCTTTTTAACTAAAAAAATACTGGGCAAAGCTCGGTCATCCAGATATTAATATTAATTTTCAGATCCAATTCACAAGTGCAATGGAAGAAAATGTACTCATTTGTTTCATCAATTGGTTCTTTAAAAATGAATTTTAAGGATTGGTTTAAAATTTGTCTACGATTTAAGACTACGCCACATACGAAAATCTAGTTTAATCAATTTGATTTTTGACGCTTCTGATAAAAGATAATATAAAATTCTTAGGAATATTGACGGATTTTAATTTATACATCGTTAAAATGTTTATTTCTCTTCGTTTCCTTATTTAGTAAGTTACTATTTTACATTCGAAACGAGCGGGTCTCATTTGTTTTACAAATGGAGTATTCTTTGAGTTATTTTTAGCCGAAATTTTTTCTTTTTTTTACGAATTTTATTCACTATGAACTTTTTTTTTGATAATGTTACAAATTGAGTTAAAATTATTTTTCTCGATCCCCTATCCGAGAAATTGTTTTCTTGGGTGACGTTTTCCTGAACACGTTATGTTTGGTAGCAAAGCAACACTTAAGTTAAACACAAAATTCACTCTGCCTAGATGAAAAGGCTTCTTTACATCACTAACAGTAATTTCAGATAGGTGAACAAGGAAAATAATGTATAAAGCACGGAGAAAATGTTTGCTGGTCTGGCATACCTATGTGATATAAAGGGAATTCAACTTTGTGGTCTAAGTTCTAACAACACATTCGTCTATAGTTGGCAGCCTCTCTTCAAGACGGCATTTTCAGCTTAAAAAAATCAACTAATACGCCCATAAAATTTATATTTTTTGAACTAATTAATAATAAACACAAATTCAAAAATCTACGCATATTGTTTTATATTTATATTTCGATTCGATTTTCCAATAATAATTAAATCATCAATTTGTGAACAAAAATAAATCCTACAATATTTTAATTTCTCTGTTTACCACGTTTTTAACAAAATTTTAAATTATACCACAACGATAAATAAAAACAATTATAAAACAATACGATCCTAAAACACCATACACAAATGATTATAATTAACATTATAAAACAGTTTTGTGCTTTAATTGTTAAATTACTTTGCACAATAAACTTAATATTATAATTTTAATGTTTTTGTTTTCTCTACCCATAATAATAATACGTTTGTTTTATAATATAATATAATATATGATGGTGGAGACTGAAGCACTATATTATAGTTTACATTATATTAATGTTTTATAACTTAATGAATACACATGACTAACTCAACAAACTATAATAATGCTTAGACAATTACAATAAATAATAATATGTGCATGTTATAATTAATTAGATTATGTATGTCTATCCATCCTATCCTATCTATACAGTAGGATAAGATGTAGTACCCAGAGATGTAGTACCAGAATTGTTAACCAGGTACCTGGTGTCTGAGATACCCAGGGTAATCAAGGTACTTTGGGTACCAAGTACCTCGGAGATCCATTCTGTCGCGATATTCGAGGACAACTGCCCCGGAAAAAATCCATCAACGAGTTTGGACCAATTATATAACGAGTTTCCTGAAAAACTCCAGGAGACGACGGGGAAACAGTTTACCTTGGGCACCAGGCACCTCGAAGACGAATTCAGCGACCCTGTGTTACAAGTTTGGAGTCATTTTCATCACTATGAACCGAATTGTGAATTTAGTTTATTTACTGTTAATTTAAAATGCAATTATGAAATGAATGCATTTAGGTCACAAAATTTCCTGACGCTCTGACGAATCTAATGCCGAAAACTGCATTCAAATGAGACTAATTGTTCAAATTTTTCGAACTTTGACCGTTTCGAGTGTTTTGTTTCTGCGATTAGTAGTGGATGGCTGTATGGCTGTAAGACAAACGTGTAGTATTTCTAATGTTTCAACCCAACTGTTCCGATCAGATGTTGAAGAAAGAACCTTCTGTTATAATCATTGGGGGTTATTCCAGGATCGATGGTTGTTTTACATTTTAATTCTCAAAAGAAATACATCGTGTTGAGGGAAAAGCATCCTTTTAAGAAAAACAATTTCCGTTATGATATTTGCATAGGTATAACGCATAGGTATATGAAACACATAAATGTATATTTTGATTATAGGTACTACACTTTCCCCTATACTATAAACACATAAACAAACAGACAAGTAGTTCATTTTAAATCTCATTCTAAATGTTTAATAAGAAATAGGATTATGACTTTAAATTTAATCGTTCTCACGTATTTCCAGACAATTGATCCAATTATCATTGTTAACATTGATGTGTATATGGTAAGAAATTTTTGATGGATATCATCACTATGTCAATATCGGTGTGAACGTCGGAGTCATACTGTGTTCTGTATTGAGGTAATAGTAACATAAGCAATAGTTATGGCGGGCGAGTCAATGCAGTATGGGTGTCAGGCTCATACTGGTTGGCGATACTCACTGGATAGCCCTACTCAATTCAGTAATATTACTTATGTTAACATAGATACTCATAGTTTGTGCCTCCATACGATAACTGGATTGTAGTCAGTGCCATGCATTTCTTACCGTGTAGGTGTAATTTTGTCCGGAAGAAAATTGGAATCCCTAAAAAAAACGAATGGAAACGGATCATTGAATTTTAGCAGTATACCATACGTCACGTAGAAATTATTTACTGAGTGACATCTGGTAGTGTAAATTAGACTAAAAGGAGATTGACCCTATATGAATTATACTTTTCAAATAAATTTAAAGAAAATAGACCAATTCAAAAATAATAATAAAATAAAAGACAATGGTCAAATGAGATCTTTTTTTTCATTACAGAAATTTTTCTGTAGAAGGATTTTTGATAGACATAAGATTTTTGTCAAGTATATATTGCATATATTGTAGTAGAAGTTCAAATTTTAGAGCGTATCATTCTTTTTGAAAGACTCCATTTACTTTTATACTTGAAAAGTAATATTTTCCGACATTTCGATATAAGACAGTTTTAAAGGAATCCGCACATCAATTTGTACCTTGATCCAAATGCCAACTGTTTGGAGTTATGTCCGTTGGAATACCAATAAAATCATGTATGTGTATAGCACAGTAACATTTAGCGTTTATGAGTGTGAAAGTATTTTTTGGTTTCGTTGGAAAAACTTTCATTTCAACATAAACACAAAATATTCATTAACATGCAGCTTTAGGCACAGGTATTATTGTTATTCCAACGTCCATAACTAATAACAATTTGTATTTGGATTATTATCCATTGTGTATTTTGTTCTGGAAGCCAAAATTTATAAAATCTTGCAATTGGAGCAAATTTTACCGCTACTCATTTTCCATGATACTATTTGAATCGATCAATCGATGTGTTATCTAACATCGTTTGTTTTTCGACCTAGAATGGTATTTACAAAAAAATTAACAATTTTTGTATCATAATTTTTAGATAAATCATATGAAAGTTAAGAACTGGTATTATTAAGTTCATTGACTTTCTCATCCCCTCTTTTGAAAAAAATCATGTAGATTTATGTGATTTGTGATTATATTCTTAATTATTACAAAATAATATTCATGTAAAATAGTATAGCATTAAATATCAATAATATAAACTTTCATCCATTTGCAATACATGCTTCTATTAAAGTTAAAGTTTACTGAGTGCTGCAAAATTTAGTTTTTTGGAAAGCAGTGTTTTTAAATTAAATTAAAATTTTATTCGAGTTGATTTGAAGGTCAAGAAGCGGTAAAACGGTGAAACTTTTAGTATTTCATTGACAGAATTCTAAGCCATCATGCTGACATACTTTTAAAATTATTACAAAATTAGGAAGGAAAATATATCAAAGACGAATAAAACTAAATCAACAAAAAAGGATAAACTAATGTTTTTTTCATTTTTCTTTTTATTAATGTTTTTGTTATTTATCATTTTACCCTGTAATGCTTATCTGTTCGGACCTAGCTTCTAAACTACTTATCATAATTTGTCAAACGAGTTACAGTTACATAGTTACAGGCTATGTGGCGTCACATTAAATTAAAAATGGCGCCCTATAGAGGACATTAAGTTATAATCTAAAAACAATTTCGGATTTAATTATAGCGTGATTGGTATCGAATTAATAGGCGTAATTACCACTTTCAAAAATATATATATTGTTATACTTTTTTACGAAACTATAACCGCAAAATAGTTAAAATGTATGTATTTTCGTCTGTTCCCCATCTGATCCCAAAAACCCCCGCGTAACGAGTTTTGACTGATTATGTAACGAATTTCTCGAAAACTCCAGGAGGCGACGGGGATACCGTTGAAACAAGTACCTCTGAGATTAATTCTGTCACGAAATTCGTGATCAACGACTACAAAAACCCCCGTGTAATAAGTTGGAAATGATTTTGATCACTATTAACCGAATGGTGAATTTAATATTAACGGTCAATTTAAAATACAATTATGAAAGGCATATTAATTATGCTAATTGCATATTTTTAATTTCCTTTTAATCAGACTAGGTCACAAAATTTCCTGACGCTCTAACGAATAGAATGTCGAAAACCGCATCCAAATCCGACTTACTGCTCAAATTCTAAATTCAAAACTTTATTCCTTCGTTTCTTCGTCTATAGACAGTCCATTGCAGAGATATATATGTTAACATTTTATATTTCGTATAAACCAACTTTCATTCGGTAAGTAATGGATGAAGGTCGACCCTAATTCGGATCTTAGACCATCTAATATGAAAAAATAATATTTTTGCGATACACTGTGTATACTTACTAGGTTGATCGATATTTTGCGTGTTTGTCTATAAAATTTAAGTTAATGTTTTTATTCTCAGTTTTTTTTTTATTATAAGTATTTTAATACTACCTATAGTAGAGTAGGGTAGGTATTATTTTTAGTAAATATACACGCAACTCATCACTTTGAACTTTGAACGTAGGTGTAGGTAGGTGTATATGTATACTTAACATTAAAACTTAACCCTAAATATACATAAAGTATTGATACTACTGCTTCACCTACCCGTTTTGTTCACAAATTATACAGTTCACACAAGATGTGTATGTTTTGATGTGATTTTTTAAGTTAATTGATGTTAAATTGATTTAATTATTTAATCGAGATTTTATAAATTGGTTTAATTGTACATTTATCTTAAATGATGTAAAACTCTTTTTAACAACCGAACTAAAAATAGGGGTGTTATAAGTTTCACCGCTATGTTTCCTATGTTTGTGTGTCTGTGTGTGTGTGTCTGTCTGTGGCATCGTAGCGCATAAACGGATGAACCAAATTTAATTTTTTTGATTTCGTTTGAAAGGCAATTTAACGGTGAGTGTTCTTAGCTATGTTTCAAGTGTGAAATATTTTGAATCACATATCCTAGTATTTCTCTTTCGATACACTTGTATGTATGCCTAATTGAACAGCATACCTTAATGTTTAGTTTTTTCTTCAGCGAGCTATTAACTTCTTCGTTGCTGTAAGAGAATTATTAGCACTAATCATTATTTCTCGCATATAATACTGACAAACAAGTTTTCTAGGTAAGTAAGCGGATTTTTCAGTCAAATCCAGTATAATATTTCTTTTAACGACAGGGTATGGTTAAATCAGAATGTTATATTGCGTTGCCTTAAACCAAGTCTACGGTTCAATTCAAAATATTCCAGTTCCTAAAAGTCCCATTTAGCTAAGATTATTTCATTATATAGTTACTCCGTTTATTAGCTAAAAATATAATTGTAAATTTTTTTTTCTTTTTTTTTTATTTGTTGAAAAGGAGCCCACGGAGCCTGTTACTTTCGTACCCAAATATGATTTATCTTCTCAAAGTTCTTTACTCCCATTGATAAAAGATGCTCAAAGTCGCTCATAGTCCAAAAGGAACAACGTTTTAATGAAGTAAGTTTAGCTAACTAGCAAAATTTTGAGTGTAACTATATCTGAGAGACAGGTGTTAAGACATTTTACGGACACCCTGTTCAGGATTTATACACGAGCTTTAACTATGCATGAATTTAAAGAATTAGTATAAAATACAAAATATACTAAATTAAACAAATATTACAAAGTCATTATTAAAACACTTAACTTCTTTCATCAAAGAGTATTTAATATATATTTATTTAACAATTTCAACATTTTATTTATAAATAAATTTTCGGTAATATTAAATTTGACTCCTGGTTACGCATTTACGTTTTATCCTTTCAATATGGTGTGTAAAGGTGTGTGTGTATTTAGTCCAAAAAACTGATATTGATTAAATTCATGAAATCAAAACAAGCTACCATAATGTATTTCTTATATTCATAATATTCAATCCAAAACCTCCTTTTTAAGATAAGTCGATTAAAGAGGTTGATGGGCTGGTTTGACAGTGCTGAGACTTACTCCACAGGTTATGACCCAGTGTGATCCCAGTTCTGTTACCCAATTATTTTGAAATTCTGGGTACACCTTCTTCATCCCTTCCCTATCCCTATATCCCTATCCCTATATATGATAAATGTGAAATATGCATGTTTGTTTGTTTGTTTATTACGCTTTCACGCTAAAACTAGCGAATGGTTTTTAATGAAACTGTACAGCAATATAGCTGATATATCAGAATAACACATGAACTTTAATTTATAGAAATATGTTGAAAAATAAAATCTAATTTGACATTTATTAATGATAATCATTTTGAACCATAAATTAAAGAATTCTGTAAAAATTTAAAATAGTAAATGCCAAACAAATCATTGCCAACTTTTCTGATATACTCAATGAATTATGACTATTTTACATTTACAAAATTGAAAACTGTAATTATCAAGAGAGGTTGGAGACTATAAAGCGGTAGTTTTTAATTTTAAGCCCAGTGAAGCGGACGGGTATTAATCTAGTATATTATAAATGTGAAAGTAAGGATTTTTGTTTGTTTGTTTGTTAATGTTAAACTAATGAATGAATTTGAATGAAATTGCACAATAATGTAGCTCATACATCAGAATAACACAGGAGCTATTATTTATAAAGATATTTAAAAAATAAATTAAATTTAATCTTACATTTTACTGCTCTTTTTATGGTCATCATTTTGATCCATAAATTAAAGATTGAAGTAAAATTTTAAAATAGTAAATGTCAAACAATTCCTGGCTATCTTTTCTGATATTATGGAAGGGAAATAAATGAGATCAAGAGAGGTGGATGCAATAAAGCGGTGGGTTTTACTTTTAAACTCATTGAAGCGGGCGGGTATCCAAGCTAGTATATATATAATGCACTACTACATCAGCTTATCACAGCTTTTGTTATGCAGTGTTTATTTAACACCTAACCTAGGAACCTCTTGGCAACCACTTCTATTTATTCTTCTAGGAATTTAACAGGTTTAAATAATCCGGAAAAAAATTCATTCTAAATCACACAGCACTTTCAAAGTGAAACGAAGCTATTTTCTGTGTTTTTATGGTTTATCTAGGCAAGCTTTTTTGTATCAATAAATTTTTTTATTAGGTGCTCGACTCATTTAGATAATTCTTGAAAACTGTAAAATTCCTTTTACCACTTTAAAAGTTTTAGATAATAGCTATAATATATTATTTATATAAAAAAAAAAAAAAAAAAAAAAAAAAAAAAAAAACTGTTTATTATTATTATTTGAAAAAAACAATAAAAAAATTCAATAATTACAAAAAGTAAATAATAAATAATTGATTGAGAACATCTGATGAGCAGAAGCTTGGAAGTAATATATTACAAATGTAATACAGTCAAGTTATAATGGAAATATTATTACAGCTCATATTAAGTATAAAATAAACAAATACCATCTATCTATACATGTATATGGTATGAATAGATGAAATATACTTATATTAAGAACATTCATTACTTAGATAGAATTAGATTGCAACATATAGAATATTATATTTGTATAGTTTATATGTTCGTATTCGGTATTATACATACATATAGTATTGTTTAACTGTGTTGAAATCCTCGTATTACCTTCGTACGTGTAGGGAAATTAACTACTTCGATGGTACAATAATTTAGGAAATTATTCGGTTATAACTTGGCATTCATATTCTAGTAGCAAATACAAATGGTTCATTGTCCATAATGGGGTATTTTTAAGTTTTATGTTTCAGTCACAAAGTACATTTGTCATTATTAATGTATTTTTATTTATTTATATTAAAATAAATCAAATAAAAAAACGTATTTAACGTAAAAATATACATAAATAAAACCTTAACAATTAGTTAGATGAGGATTCAAAATACCCATTATTTTAATTTTATTTGTGAATTACTGACTCTGTATCGTATTTTGACTTATACCAATTAATTTTAGAAATGATCCTTATTTTTGATTTTCGGCCTCGTGTTCCATAGGGTTCGCCGTTTTTATTTGGTTGATAATTGTTGGTACTTATCTTTTGTGAACGCGTTAAGTTGTAAAACATAACTGATTACTAGTTTATACAATTTTTTAAAAACATTTACGCATACGAGATAAGAATTGCTAGCTTTCCACGCCGTTTTCCTTGCGATATTTTTATTCCGTTGCATGAGTTGAACTAACTTCTCATGTATAATTTACAGTTTAGCACATTTTTGTACTATCAACTCTTCACTTTTTTCACATCAAACTCCAAAGTTTTTTATTTTATTGATTTTAATTTATACGCAGTGTTTTTAATGTCAGCAGACTAATCGTATAAAAGTTTTAGTTCAGATACCTTTGAAATTTCCTAATTTGAGTTTTGTTTGTTTCAGGTATGTACAAATTTTGTTTAACACAACTTAAACGTGAGTACATATTAAAATAAAATTGTATACAAATTAAAAAAACGTTAAAGTTTTCGAATAAGTAAAGAAAACCACAGTTGAAAGAGACGTTTTTGAAATAAATTGATGGATATGTCGTTTTCCTTAAAATGAGTTAAATTATCCATTCAAGAGATTTTTTTTAAACTTTTCTCTTAAAAAAAGGGGTAGCTTCCTCATAAAGTTATAGGCTTAATACTTTTTAGTTTAAAATGCATTAGTGATAGTGAAACCTTTTAAGATAAATTCGCAGTATATAGGTGTGGTACTGAAGTAGTGTGAGTGCGACCCCTGTAGTCCCCACGACTAACTTCCCAGAGAGAGAAAAATATTAAAAAAATGTCTTGCTGGCCTTCATACATTTTATTCTTCGACCATGTACTGCAGCTGGAACGATCATTATCTCCATAGATTAATGATGTGTTTTATCCACTTTTTGGATTCTGTTTATACAGTTTTTTCAAGTTTTTTTATCACCATAAAAAAACGGCTCAACTAATTCTGCTGAAAACTCTTTCAGATTTTAAACACGCGAATAAGCCCAGTTACGTGTTAATGGCATAACTGATTCGCGAGATAATCGAGGCGAAAGAATCCGAACGAACAACCGCATATACATACACACACATGGATTTTGGCCTTAAAATCGCGGCAATATATAAAACTGGAGAATTTCAAAATCGGCCACATTACAATAACTTCCTCTGGGAAGTAAAAATAAAGAAATACCTCAGTGATTTCAAATAATGCTTATTATCAGTCTATAATGAGTAAACGGAGTCATTTCCTATAAATACAATAGCAATACATTTACGTACGTAGGTGGTAAAGATAATATTAATAACAAATAATATGGCTAGTAGTAAGTAACTATATAATGAGAATCTGAAGCTGTAGTGATCTCTGCCACTACATAACTCCAATGAAGCTTAATTTAGTCTATATCTTCTATCTATCTATATGTGTTTTAAATACTCTTATTCAAAAAAAACGGAGAAGCTATCACTCAAACACGTTAAATAATATAAACATTAGCTTTATATATCTCATAAATGTAAAATGTACATAGAAAATTTAAATTTTGTAACATTTAGAAATATCCTTTGTGCAAACTAAATATGATATAGTTGTTCACAAGCCCATTGCATTAGTCCATTATTGCATGTTCGCACACTTAGTTTCTTGAATTTAGAGGATGACATATTAAAGGATCTTCACTATCTTTGTTGTTTTCATTAGCAACTTAAGATTGGAACAAAAATTTTATTATTTTCGGGAAAGTAAAACATATTTACATTCAGTCTACGCCCTTTTTTAAATGTAAGTTTTCTAAATCTACGTCGAGAGACTAGCACACTCAGTCTTCCTTACAAAATTTAATTTTCATCCTCAAAAACCAAGGAGTTTTTTCTTGAAACAGAGTTTCATTTGCTCCTTAAATTATTGGGAAAATATTTATATTTCAAAATATATGTACTGATTTTAGTTTTTTTTAAATGTAATATAGACATTAAGTGTATTAAAATTGGCGGCCATGAATGTCGTTCACCACGTTTACAGAAATATTTAATTAATGGTACAAAATGATGCTCAAAGATGGCGAATCGAATGTCATAGGATAAATTTAATTTTTTTTTAAATATATCTTTATAAATTATAGCTCATGTGTTATTCTGATGTATGAGCTATATTACTGTACAGTTTCATTCAAACCCATTCGGTAGTTTTTGCATGAAAGCGTAACAAACAAACAAATAAGCAACCTTACTTTCACATTTATAATTTATAGGGATAAAGACACCTAATGCCGAAAAATAATTGCGATTAGCCAATTTATACTGATGCTAATTACATTATATCTGCTGTATAAAAGCTTCGAGGAATAAGAGCATGTTGAATAACCTGAGCTGATCCGATATTAATGAAAAGTGCAAAAGTTTTAGATCGGATAGCAAATGTTAGAAATTGTTTTTTATTTATTTGAAATCCGATTGTACTTCTAACACATTATTGTACATTACCAAAGTATTTCTACGAACTATTTCTAACACATTATTGTATATTACCAAAGTATTTCTACGTCGAGCCTACTATACATGAACCATTTCCATTTCGTAATTGGTAACATGGATATTAGATAGACTTTAACATGTGTGGGTATCTATGTGTGTGAGAAGCACCCTCTTACACCCTGTACGAGAGAGTAATATTGAATGTTTATTTGGTTGTTGACGAGTTATAGAGTATTAAGGCAACATTTTACAAGATAGAAATGGATCTAGTTGTCTGTTATGTTCCAACTACAATATTGTATTCTCCTGCCATTGTGTGTAACACTATCAGTTGGTGTTATATAGTACCTAGAGTCATATGTATCTTGAATCATTCTGTTTTTCTTGCAGATATTGATATTAACTGAGCAAAATTTGTATTGATAGCAGGTAGTCTGGTTTTCAATGTCATTCTATATTCGAATAAAACATTACAAGCCCATCGCGATCCTTGCATATTGTTTTATAAAACATACACAAGGTAGATCGTAAGCTATTGGTGAGTAAGTTGTTATATCATATTCCAGTTTAAAAACATAACGTTAAATTTTGAAGAGTTAAAGTTTCAAATTCACAAAGTGATGTACCTTGATACACTGGATTGATACATCGTAATATGTATGGGTAACAATAAGCAGGAAAAAGAAGTTTGATTCACTTGGATTAATTAAAAACATCAGTTAAAGTTGATGCTAGAAAGAAGTGGATGCTTATCAGAAAAACGTGTCGAGATTTCAATGATCAATTTACATACATTCAATAATACGGTTCCTTAAAGATAACTCTAAAAATTACATGGTATTTTAGAGCACTATTATAAAAAATTGGTTAATATTTTTGATTCTAGATACTGCACTTACCTTAAAATCTTTAACGTTTTCTGTGTTTGCCATTCAGCTTATTTAGTTAGACATACTGTATTTTATACAGTGGTACTAAATACTTATGATTTATACACAGGTACTAAATAAAATAACTTTCTTCAATCATTAAATAACTTCTTTTTTGATTATCATTTAGTTGCATGCAAAACTTGTCACAACAAGTCGGGATAAAATTCCTTTAATTGAAATTATATTTTAGCGATAAAAAGCTTAGAAAGCACAAATTTGACGATTTTCTCATAAAGAATGACAATAATCTTTAATTAATAATTAATTTTAGTATTGAATATGTCGATAAAAAATCAATTGAATATAAAAATATTAACCAATCTATAAAATATTATAGGTATTTTGCCCGCCTAATGAACATTCACTTCGCCTGCATCCCTTTGGAAAATAACGCCGCATTCGTCATGGAGTTCGCTGCGCTCCCTTAAAGAAAGAAATAAAAAATTTTGTCTCAAACCATGAGCACATCAATTTGTCATTTTAACCTCTTAGTTGATGAATTTCCAAAAATTCCTTCTAACTGCATCTTACGTCATTTAAGAAACGTTTGTTTGAATTTCATGCTTCTATACTCCGCGGTTTCAGTTGTGTGTTGATCGATCAGTCAGTCAATCAGTTTTTTCTTTTATGTATATATACTTTGATTTTAAACACTGTAATATTTAAAAACCATTTGAAATTTCTTAATAGAGTTTTTATAAATAGTTTGTATTTTGTAAAATATATTTTTAAATTTTTAGTAAAACATTATCTTGTTTTTCAATCACAATGAAGTGAAAATATCAGAATGAAAATAACAGAGTTGAAATAAGTAAGTATGTACTTGTGAAGAAGTCACGAAATTATAACTTGAAAACGTGATATTCGTGTAGTATTTGTTTGTCAATCAAGAAGGACGTAAATATGCAACTACAGGATTTGGATTCCATTCCTGAAAAAATCTACAAAGAAAGATAATTCAGAATAAAAGCCATTGGGATGACCTACGTTTTAAACTGTAGTAAAACAAAGCACATAATCATGCGATCTAAGATTACTTTCAACTACACTTGACTTTGCAAAATAAACAAAGTTGTATAATCTCAAATTTTGAAATGCTTTATGGACATTCGAGGTTGAAGTGGGTAACTTGTTTCTTCTATGCGCGCTTAATTTCAACAAAACACTTTTAAGCAAACTTTTACCTACAGTCTTCTACGAGTGAGTCAAGAAAAATTTGATTTTATGTATATACAGTGTTAATTACTCTGCCACATTACACATATAAAAAATGTTTCAAACAAAAGTTGTTTATTTTTATATAATACTTACTATACAATTCCTCTCACGGGTAAATAGTGATGTATACGAAAAAATGTTTCAAACAAAAGTTGTTTATTTTTATAAGGAACATTTTGTTCATTTAAACTTTATTCTGTCTTTAACGGTTTACAATATGTGTCCTGCTGACTCAAGACCCAATTGATCTATTTTGCTCATTTACGAACTCGACCTCACTTTTTACGTCCTCAGCACGATATAAAAATTTCAGCTTGATATCTCTTTTCGTTTTTGAGTAATTGCGATGACAGACGGGCAGACAGACAAACACACAGGCAGACATCCGGAAATGGACTAATTAAGTGATTTTATGAACACCTACATCAAAATTTTGTTCATGTCATTAATATTTTTAAGCGTTACAAACTTGGGACTAAACTTAGTATACCTTGATATATTTCATATACATGGTATAAAAATAGTAATAATAGGTTTTAATATCATATTTCACACTTACTTATTTATACATTTATCGTTTTATTTTGTACCTATCCATATTTTAAAACTGCATTATGATGGTTCACAAAATAAATAACTCTATAATTTATTGTTTCATATTTGTTAATTTTATTTAAATTGGAACGTCATGTTATTTTTTTGTTTTAGTACTTTATACGTTTATTTAAGTACCTTTTAAGGTGCTACAGTTACACATACAATATACACGTGTGCTTAATGGATACATTATGTATCATAGCTTAGTTGAAAAGAAAGTGAAAATTATACCAAGCCCTACTATTGTGGTGTGAATAGCCGCAAGGACAATTACAAAACAGTATCTATTTTATTTAGTTACCTCTTTTCTAAGGAGTTTGGTTTAAAGCAATAATTCTATCACTGACAGAATATCTTTTGGAATATTAATTAAAATTAAGAAGGATTGAAGGGGTTCTTTACATACCACTTAGCTTCAGTTTGCCCCCTTGGGAATCTAGAAGTTTTTAAAATTTCAGAGCTTCCAAAATAACAGCTTGAAATTAGAAACAGTTTTTTTCTTTCAATTAGGCAATGAAACAACATACTACAACGAACGAACGTTCTACATAGTCGTAAATCCAAACAAACTTAACTTTCTGTAAAGCCCATTATCATTTCTTTCAATAGTAATTTAAAAAAATAAAAATTGTTGCAAAAAAAAAAATGATTGTGTGAATAGATAGTTGTAATTAATTATGGAAAATCAATATTCACGGAAATAAACTAAAGAGAGTTTACTTATTTTGAACCTTGTGTACTCCCTAATCGGCATAAAAGTGACTAGCTTTTGCCCTCTGCTTCGCTCTCGATAATGAATTCACTTAGAGATTAACCTACAGAATCATCAATTCATTTAACGAAAGTACCTTCTCTTTACTTTTGCCCATTTTGTACCACATGCACCACATACTGTCCTTCAACCCACTTGCTATCACTTAACACGCCCAATAAACAGCAACTTTACTCCCATTCTTTAAGCAATAAGTATAGGTAAACGATGCGCTCGAAATTAAAGTAATAGAAAGTATAAATATAATTTTAAAATGTATAATTCGCTGTACTTGCATTCCACAAACAAACATTATATGAGCTAAAAAAATAAAGCAATAGGCTCTTGTCCACTAACAATCAATCGGTTGTATAAAAGATGACAGCAAACACTAATCAGGAAGTATTGAAAGTGTTACGGCATGCCATAACAAACACATTGTAAATCTCGTTACATTTTAATAGAACGAAGCAGATTAGTTGATTACAAGTGCTTAAACTTGCATATACAAAAATGATTGTTTGGCAAGTCGTGCTGTCATTTAAGAGGGCTTGTTTTTAAATAAATTTGAATTGGTTTTTGAAAATGCAAAATACACAATGCGAAGAGTTTTTTGGTTTAAATCATATACAAATGTAATGTATGAACTAGTTTTTAAAATTTAAAACAAAAGCTTATTAAAGTAATTTTGTGGGCTGTTTTTTCCTCTTTTCTTTTTGGGGGTAGGAGGGGTTGTTGCGATGAAAATGTAAAAGTTTTTGATTTTTACCATTAGTTTCGTGGAATTTCACGTTCAATATAAAACAAAAGTATCTTACTAGCATGTATATTATATAGATCTATAACAGGTAAAAGATAGTTTTTTGGGCTGTCTTTCCATTTTAAGCCGACGCGACGTAGATCTTAAAAGTATTCTGTTGATTTGACTTTATTACGCGTCGAAAAAAAAGTCATTAAAACTTTAATAGATGTGAAAAGGGTAATATTAGGGATGTTTTTCTCTTATTGAGGAGCTCTGAAGTATATATTAAAATAAATGATAGCTTATGTCTTATTCTGATAAATAAACTATCACACTGTGAATAACTTAACCCTCACATGAGAAATAATTGGTTCCCCACTAAAATTTTTATCCCCTATCTAACTCCCTTCAAATCTTATTTTCACGACAAAAATATGGCTATGGCTTGAAACCTTGTCCAAGGTTCCATCTATCAGCAGTTTTAGAGAGAAAACGTAACACATAGACAGATAGACACAAACTCAAAATTCCAATGTAATAAATTTTGTGCAAAGTTTATATCAGGTCAATGTAAAGGAGTTAAGTTACGGGTCACAGATACTTTATTTTAACTTTACTTTATTGTTCATGACACATGAAAGTCATAGTAATTTTCAATATTAGATAGGTGAAAGGAAAGTGTTTGTATTGTTACTATTTATTTTAACTAGTTGAAATGTTATTGTCACTTTACGTGTCTTCATACAACTTTCGTGTTATTTTAATATGCGATATACGTGTTACGAATAATAATAATTATTATTATTGCCTTTCATGTACGTAGGTACTATGAACGTAACGTGTGTATAACAGAAATATCCAAATGAATTTCCTTGAGCTTGCGCTATATGATGATAATTTTGTTACTTTTAACATAGAAACTGAATTAGTCCTTAGTCGAGTGTATAATTCCTTCAGCAAAGCCTGAGATTTTATGTGATGTCTATTTTCCGTTTTCAACTCAAGCTAAGTTTTGAAAAGTTTTGACTAATTTCAGCTACAAAAAATGTAAAAAGAAAGGTAGTATTTTACCATGAGCAATTTGTGAGTTTATTTCTAACCAAACCGATCGTTAACACGAAAACTTAAAAATTATAAACTGTTTTTTTTATTTGGTGTATCAAAACAATATTTACTATTTGAAAAAAATTTATTTAGGTATTAAAAACTTTACTATTGAGGAAACAAAAATCTATGCAAAAATGTACAAATACTTTAAATATGATATGAATACAATGACGTAGTTGCAAATTAACAGCGTCTTCATTTTAAGTGCATTAATATCATTTGTTAAAATTAACGAAAGTATGTCTTAAATAAAAATATTATCAAATATAATAAATATGAAATCTAGGATATTTCGAAATAAATTTCGATTTTTTGCCTCAATTTGCCCAACTGCTGTCCGCCACTAAAATTAGCAACGAGTAACCTAAGAGTTATTACGATTAGCTTATTCATACTGATGATGACTAACTACTTGGTAGTCGAATTAAGTATTTATAAAATACAAAAAAACTGATCTAATCAATTGGGGCAAAAAATCGAAATTTATTTTAAAGTATGTCTTGTTAATAGCACATCGAAACGAAAAGATGGTTGCATTTAAAATTCCATGGATCATTATATTGAATAAGTAAGATAATATTATTAGTATATTTATTGTTAGTTATAATTGTTTAAAATAATCGAAAAGCCAGAATTTTCGGGTTCTGATTATTTATCTTTTTGTTCTTATGATCGATCTGTTCTCACCATGTTGATTCTACTTTTGTAGATTTCCCATGGATGGAGGAGTTTAAAGTTTCTATACATAATTATTTTTTTATATCACACCTAATCTAAAATCTAATATTTACCATTAGCTTTGCTTCCATTTCTTGGACAGTAAGATGGCCTTCAGCTTGGCTACGACTGTCTACTTCAGACTCCTTGTTTTAACAATATCCTATAAATTTTTAGTTTACATCATATAAGTATAAACTTACTTCTAGTCATAGCAAAGTCGCATATTTTTCATATATAAATATATGTGATGGACGCCCCTTAACTTGAACTTTTTTAAATACTTTACGATAATATCTTCGTTTTCTGTTATAGTGTTCCATTTTTGAACTTTTGAACGAAGAACTAAAAACTTCAGAACTCAACCAATTTCTCTATAGTCGAGAAACTCAACCTTACCAACTCGTTATTAAAACAATATAGACTTATCAAAATGGTCAGGCTCATAACCGTTTTATAAAACTGTGGCATTTGATGACGAGTGGAAGCGTTTTTTAACCGCGATCTTAGTAATTGTGATCGAATCTGAAAGAGAATAAGTTGACAAAAAGGACGGTCTAGGATTTGAGTGGAAGTCTATTAAACGACTACCACTCTATGGTTTAGTCAGTGAAATGTCAAAATTATTTGACAACAACAAAACGCATTTACATATATTTTTTTACTTAAGTTACTTTATTCGATTAAAATATAAATATTCTTTGGTTTAGAAGTAACAAATATGGTTTTAAATAAACCATTAAATGAATTTAAAAAAAAAATGATATAAACTAAAAATATCACAGTCAAACATCAGGCTACATAACCTCTTCTGTGCTATGTTTTTATTAATTAAGTAAGTGTTTTTTGTTACATTATTATAAAATGAATACTAGTTTGAATTGAACATTTCCGATCTAGGTGTTAAACAAAACAAAACGATCTCGAAATGACGTAAATTCTGTTCTGTGCAGTGAACCAAATAATTTATCTTCTGTATCCGGCCTGTGACTCAACGTAGTCAAGCATTAACACAGGGCCGAATACGGAGAAGATGACGAACCGCGAGGTGCAACGCAAATCGAGGATTTTGACACCCTTCCATGGGCAGTCTGAACTCGTTGTCGGCTACACCTCTAAACGCGGTATTGATTCACTTCACAAAACAATCTTTACCATTCTTGACTAAAATCAAATCGGAAATGTTCAATTGCATAGTTCAAAAAAAAATACGTATATTAAATTTTTTTTTTTTTTATATATAAGGTAAATCTCCAACAACGATATTATACGGATGGGGTGGAGAAAATATGATAAATAAAACAATACCTTAATTATCCAGGCAAAACCACCGCAGGATAACCGATACACGACCAAAAACAAACAACACCAGCCGTTGATGAAATGTCCAGGTATAATTAATTAATCGTTCATGTACGTCCATTTCTTTGAAGTTAAAACCAATTATTTTTATTTCCAGAGTACATTATTGACTGCAAGATTTCCAGTTTCTCCACGATAGTATAATTATCGATGTAATATTAAAACGTGCTCGCGTTGCGGGCACGAACGTGTATATTATTAATTTTTAAATAAATTTTCTATTCGATGTGTACCCTTCAATGGTGATTTGTTTAAGAGCAATTCCGTCGTTGATTATCCCAATCCATGAATTGTCGATGTAATATTAAAAACGTGCTCGCGTTGCGGGCACAAACGTGTAAAATTATTAATTTTAATAAAATGTTTATTCGAAGTGTATCCTTCAAGGGTGATTTGTTTAAGAGAGCTCATTTTTAAATTGTTTTTGGCTTTTTTACTCGGTTCTGTATTCCTACGCGAACTACGTTGTTTTTCGTTTGTTAAATTTTAATAATTATTGCGCATGGTGGCTATTCACACGTTAGCGTGTACTAACGTCCGTTCACACGCTAGCGTGATTTTAATTCAACTTTTTTAATTGAATGATTTTTCTTTATTTTTTTATTTTGTGTGTGTGTTTAGATTTAGATAGGGTTTTTCTGTCCCCATTCGTATAATGATTTTGATCGCGCTTATTACTATAATTTGACTGATTTTTAATTACTGTCAACCAAACCTACAATCAAAATACTTTGAACCTTATTGAACGGTTCAGTCTCCCCCACTTTAAGGAGAAATACTGTTGTATTTCGGAATTTATTATTGTCTACTAGTTTTAGGTACAGGGATACGTCGCAACCTATTCCTCCCTACAATTTTAGAAGGAGGGAGTCCCGTAACTCATAGCCTATCACATCATCTCCGGCCCGTAGGCGCTGGATGATGAGCCGTAGCTCAGGATCTTCCTCCCGCTGACGTTGCAGAGAGGTAAAGGTTTGTGGTACCTCGTCAAGACTTAAATTTTTCCTGTATGTCCGTCTGTCATATTCGCACTTTGATTGCAGGATTGGCTACCTGATAACTTACTTATGGATTCACATAAATATTTTATTGGAGATCTACCTCATGAATATCATGTTTGTGTGATGCGTTGAGTCGTGTTTGGGAACGTATAAGCTGCATGACTCTTGATGGTGTGACGTCCTCCTCTCCTACTGCTGTTGTTGGCGCAGGTTGACCAGTCGGACCTGCCTGTGCTGGTGGCGCAAGAACAGGATGATGTGTTGGAGTTGTATTCGATTGCGTAGTTGGCGCATGATTCACATGATTTGGACACATTAAAAGAGTTTGTTCGTACTGTGGAACACTCCACATCCCATAACCAAAATACTGCTGAGGTTGTGCAGACGACGCAGGTGGGACCATACCAGGCGCAGGATTCAATATCGGTACGTTTCCAGGACTCGTACCAATATTTGTTTGTGGTACCTTTCCAACCAATACTGTCGTGGGTAGGGTGGAATTGGCTTTCGACACTGATGGTGCTATTGTCGTAATACCATGAGCACCTGGAATATCTGGCGTAGTAGCGTAACTTGGTGAAGTTGCGTCGACAATGGTACCCAATCCAGCAGTGTTATTTGTTGTAGTTGTTGTGTTGACGACGATTGTTGTAACAACCATTGGAACATCTGCTGATGATGTCGTGTGCTTGTTGGACCGTGTAGTCGGCATCCTCCGGCAGTTCACCTAGACGTTTGCGCTCGTACGAACAATGAAAAAAAAATTTAGTAGTATGTGTTTTTTTTTTTTTTTTGCAAAATTTATTTTAAATTATGACCAAATAATCCTTTTTTTTTTTTTTTTCCTCTAATCCAGACTCGATCAAACTACCCTACGCTATATGCTACCAACTGTGGCATTTGATGACGAGTGGAAGCGTTTTTTAACCGCGATCTTAGTAATTGTGATCGAATCTGAAAGAGAATAAGTTGACAAAAAGGACGGTCTAGGATTTGAGTGGAAGTCTATTAAACGACTACCACTCTATGGTTTAGTCAGTGAAATGTCAAAATTATTTGACAACAACAAAACGCATTTACATATATTTTTTTACTTAAGTTACTTTATTCGATTAAAATATAAATATTCTTTGGTTTAGAAGTAACAAATATGGTTTTAAATAAACCATTAAATGAATTTAAAAAAAAAATGATATAAACTAAAAATATCACAGTCAAACATCAGGCTACATAACCTCTTCTGTGCTATGTTTTTATTAATTAAGTAAGTGTTTTTTGTTACATTATTATAAAATGAATACTAGTTTGAATTGAACATTTCCGATCTAGGTGTTAAACAAAACAAAACGATCTCGAAATGACGTAAATTCTGTTCTGTGCAGTGAACCAAATAATTTATCTTCTGTATCCGGCCTGTGACTCAACGTAGTCAAGCATTAACACAGGGCCGAATACGGAGAAGATGACGAACCGCGAGGTGCAACGCAAATCGAGGATTTTGACACCCTTCCATGGGCAGTCTGAACTCGTTGTCGGCTACACCTCTAAACGCGGTATTGATTCACTTCACAAAACAATCTTTACCATTCTTGACTAAAATCAAATCGGAAATGTTCAATTGCATAGTTCAAAAAAAAATACGTATATTAAATTTTTTTTTTTTTTATATATAAGGTAAATCTCCAACAACGATATTATACGGATGGGGTGGAGAAAATATGATAAATAAAACAATACCTTAATTATCCAGGCAAAACCACCGCAGGATAACCGATACACGACCAAAAACAAACAACACCAGCCGTTGATGAAATGTCCAGGTATAATTAATTAATCGTTCATGTACGTCCATTTCTTTGAAGTTAAAACCAATTATTTTTATTTCCAGAGTACATTATTGACTGCAAGATTTCCAGTTTCTCCACGATAGTATAATTATCGATGTAATATTAAAACGTGCTCGCGTTGCGGGCACGAACGTGTATATTATTAATTTTTAAATAAATTTTCTATTCGATGTGTACCCTTCAATGGTGATTTGTTTAAGAGCAATTCCGTCGTTGATTATCCCAATCCATGAATTGTCGATGTAATATTAAAAACGTGCTCGCGTTGCGGGCACAAACGTGTAAAATTATTAATTTTAATAAAATGTTTATTCGAAGTGTATCCTTCAAGGGTGATTTGTTTAAGAGAGCTCATTTTTAAATTGTTTTTGGCTTTTTTACTCGGTTCTGTATTCCTACGCGAACTACGTTGTTTTTCGTTTGTTAAATTTTAATAATTATTGCGCATGGTGGCTATTCACACGTTAGCGTGTACTAACGTCCGTTCACACGCTAGCGTGATTTTAATTCAACTTTTTTAATTGAATGATTTTTCTTTATTTTTTTATTTTGTGTGTGTGTTTAGATTTAGATAGGGTTTTTCTGTCCCCATTCGTATAATGATTTTGATCGCGCTTATTACTATAATTTGACTGATTTTTAATTACTGTCAACCAAACCTACAATCAAAATACTTTGAACCTTATTGAACGGTTCAAAACTGTGGAAGCCATAGATAATTTTTATTTAGTTGTAGAATTCATATTGAGCTGCACATATGGATGGACAAGATATGAAAGATATATGAATTTTCGAAGTCATGAAGTAATATTTTCTAGCAGATAAGATAGGAAATTCTAAAAGACGTATATTAGAATATGGTGTGACTGGTATTTTCGTAGACATAACTGCATTATGCTACATAATTTTAGATACGTGTGTATTAGAACTTTATTCCTTTAGAACTGTTTTTGTTCTGTTTTAAAATTTTATTACTCACTATTATTATATAAGAGGAAAATAATAAATTTAATATACTTATTCTATTAAGTGTTTGGTATGTATGTTAGTACTCATGCGGAAAATTTTTATTACGAAAAATGGCTACAATTATTGTACTATTTTTTTAAAAAAATGGTCTTTTTAATTATTACATTTACAATTATTTACAGACTTATAGTTTTTATCTCTATATATTATAAATGCGAAAGTAAGCATGTTTGTTTGTTTGTTTGTTTGTAACGCTTTCACGCTAAAACAAGCGAATGAGAATAACACATGAGATATAATTTATTATAAAGATATATTTAAAAAAATAAATAAATAAAATTTAATCTTACATTTACTATTTTAAATTTTTACAGAAATCAGTAATTTATGGTTAAAATGATGATTATAGATGGAGCAGATCTATAATAATCATGTAAATGTCAAACCATTCATGGCCAATTTTTTTCTGATATACTCAATGAATTATGACCATTTTACATTTCACAAAATTGAAAATTGTGTACATCAAGATAGGTGGAGGGTATAAAGTGTGTTTTTACTTTTAGGCCCAGTGGTACGGGCGGATATCAAGCTAGTACCATATATTTATGGAATATGTAATGGTATAATTAGTTCGTACAAAGATTACAATATTGTAGAAGTAGGTTCTATTCATTAAACCACCTTAATGTTAAAAAATTGTCTCAAAATCTTTAAGGTAATCGGCAGGTACTTTTTATCGTTACCAAATGACTGTAATAATTATGTTAAAGAATTCATTATCAATAAAATTTAATATATTCTATTCTATTCTATATTCTTGCGAGAAGTATATTTGATAGACTTTAAAATATAAATTATAAATTTTTCATTTGATTCGCCAAAGTTATCATTTCAAGTTCAAAATTTATCCTGCCTGTCTGCTTTTGCGACTAAATGGCCTTATTTTGATGAAATTTGGCAAGAAGATACCTTCGTTTTTCTAAAAACAACTGTGTAGAAAAATCACTTATATTTAAAAACTGGAGAATAGCGAATTAAACATCAAACTGATAAAATTTAAGAGTCTCCTGTATTTTTTTAAGATTTAAAAGAAAAGTTGACTAAAAAGGTAAGAAATTTAATTATCTACAAAAAAGTTTATTACACTCCCCCCCTCCAAATTTGAAAGGATTTTGTGCATTTCATTTACATTCAGTTCGTGATACTGAACCTATTTAAATAAAAAAAACTCGCGTAATTTAACGCAGAAAACAATTCTGTGTAGTCTGACATAAATCAATAGAGCATGTTTTAATCTTTAAATTTAAATACATATACTTTAAATTCATCTTAAAAGAAAGACCTCATTAAAGGTTGACCGAGAATTTCTAAGCCCTACTGAATGGTGAGTAAAGCAAAGTCAGAGGTTGAAGGACGGATCCAAGAAAAGTTACTATTAGATCTAAGCATAGGACAATCTCCTCAGAAATTCTACCTCTTTAGAATAATATAAAATTACGTAATAATATGTTATTCTATCGTGAAGTAAATAGTACTCTATATCTACGTTTTAGAAATAAAATATAATAACATTATTATATGTGATATTGTTGAAATAATATGATTTACACATTTGTAATAGAATTTTGACACCTGCATTGTTGTATTTTATGTACGGTGTTATTATTAATATGTGCACTGAAGTATGTAATAAGTACCATATGACAGGAGTATGTCAACTCCGTACATAGTACGTACGTACATTGTACATTGTATGTGAAATACAATAATGGAGTCTTGATTGTCCGAAACTACTTTGTACAGTGTGGATTGCGCTGCTAACAGTCGCAGTAATGAAACAATAAAGTTTAATTACTGCAAAATAATTTGAATAGTCGGATTGATGTTGGATTTGAATGTAGTTTTCGGCATTCGTCTTAGAACGTCAGAAAATTCATCTACTCAATTCACAATTCGGTTAATAGTGATGAGAATGATTCCAAACATGTTACTCGAAGGTTTTTGGAGTCGCTGAACACGAATATCGCGACACAATTGATCACCGAGCAACCTTGTGCCCAATATACCTCGGGTAAAATGGATACCGCGATATTTGTGTTCAGCGACCACAAACACGTGCGAGTAACGAGTTTGGACCGATTATATAAAAAAACTTCCCGAAACTTCTAGGGGACGTCGAGGATAACGTTTATCATGACCTTCAGGTACCTTGGAGACCAATTCGATATTCGGATTCAGCGACGACAAAAACCACCGTGCAACAAATTTGGAATCATTTTCGTCACTATTAACCGAATTGTGGATTTAGTATATTTACAGAGAATTTAAAATACAGTTGTATTTTATCATCTATTTGGTCTCGATAGAAATTGAAACACTTTCCTAGTTTCTATAAAGATAATATAGCTACTTAGATAATAACGTCTGAGTAATTATAAGCCACGCCAATTTTTAAAACGTTAGGGAGTAATTTGTCAATATATCTTAATTAAATTATATTAAGTGCAACACTAAAACAAAACATCATCTTTATAATTTAAGTACCTACTTAATACTAATTGGGACAAAAATTAATATCTTTTAGGTAACAAAATGATATCTACCTTTGTATAAATTAATATAATTAACTTGAGGACGCTCGCAGTAAGAAACTTCGAAAATTCAGGGCGCCCAGATTGCAAATTATGTCAATTATTAAAATATTAAAATAAAAAACAAGTGGATTAAACAAAAAAATAGTTTTTTTCTTCAAATCCTAAAATTATGGAGTTCCACAAAGCTCTCTACAATTAATTATTCATAAATTATACTAATAAATGTGATATTAAGACTTTATTTCCTGGGAATTTTGAACTGTATCTTCACAAGAAAATTTATTATCTTCAACGGAGTTAAAATGAGTGCTCTGATGTTATTTTGCCACATTTCCTCTTGACAGAACCATAGTTTTTATGCATATATTGAAGGCTGTTTTTTTCTTGATATTTTTTACATGCAGCCATTCAGACTCACCGACGGTGATCACACTATTGTACATTGTACATTGTATAATTATACATTCGTACATTATTCTCTTCATTTCTTACGATGTATGATGGAAAAGGACAGAGAAGAAGAATATTATTCTGTTGTTGTGTTATGTAACAGGATATGATAATGATATGTGGTATGACGGAGAGCTACATGTCGTAGGATGAAAAATATATGAAAGAAATATTGTGATGGTTTAGTCAATGTTATAAGAAAAGAAATTGTATTTCTATGTGGATGAGTTCTAATCTCTATGATTATTGTAATCAGTATATGACAAAACAAAAACTAAAAAAATGACTATTTTCATACAATTTTTTTTTTTTTTTTTTTTTTTTTTGTGTTTTAACAAAATTTAATGTTCTTAAAAATTTGTCTTCATGTTCAATGAATAGTTTGAAGGTTTCAACAAGTTGTAAATACTATAAAACCTCAGGCTTCTATCAAATACACTGTGAATGCGTTAGAGTGGCTTCAACTGTATGTCTTCGTCTACATGCTCTTAGCATTTCAAAGACAATTTTTTTACCTATCGGACCTATCGGACCTATTTTTTTCTTAAATGTTCAGGAAGGTGCATACTAGAAAGTTTGGGCCATACTAGAAACGCAGGGATCCACACGATGGGAAAAACAATTGGGTGTCTGTGAGATGTAAACGGGAGTTCACGATAGTTTATCTCATCTATGTTAAGCAGGTTGCCACTTCCATTTTCACTTTTAAAAACAGAGTCTTTTGCTTAATTTTTACCTGAAAACATAACAAATAGATCAACGGACGATTTATCGACGAATTTTCGAAGTTACTTAAGTTGTCACAGATAAACTGTCAAAAAAATGACATTTCAATATTTAAATGCCCTCAATGCAAACTTTTAAATAAGGTTTTAAATATGGTAATACCACAATGGATAATCAAGGTATACTATACGTGTGGCACGAACGTGTGGCTATACACAAACATATACGTGTGGCTTATCCCGCATTATGGAATATCGCTTCAAAGTATTTAATTGCTTTCCCATTTTCGTATCTGGTAGAAAAACTGCATATTCTAAACTGAGGCTATTTAAGATTAAACGTCTGTAAATTGACGCCACATATTGACAATTATTTTTCAAAGCACCAGGTTCATCCCTCCCACTAAAAAACTGAAAATTTATTATGTAATACATAATTACTTAATTATACCATGTATATGAAATACACTTAAGTATACTAAGTTTAGTCCCAAGTTTGTAACGCTTAAAAATATTGATGCTACCAACAAAATTGTGGTATAGGTAAAATCACCTAATTAGTCCATTTCCGGTTGTCTGCCTGTCTGTCTGTCTGTCTGGCGTCTATCTGTAAAAAGTGAGGTCGAATTCGTAAATGTGCAACATAGATCAATTGGGTCTTGGATCCGTAGGACTCAGATTGTAAACCGTAAAATTTAGAACAAAAGTTTCAATGTAAAAAATTTATATTATTAAAAAATAAACCAGTTTTATTTGAAACATTTTTTCGTAAACATCACTGTTTACCCGCGAGAGCGCAAATTGTATAGTATGTATTATATGGGAATATCAGTTATATATATGTGACATGTATGTATGTGTAATATGCGTATCAACACAGTCTTTACATGTTATTTCAACAGTTAACTCAGTCAATTGTTTGTTTTCACTTGTTTTATTTAGGTTTCAGTCTCATTAAGGATACGCTTGGTCTATATTATTTATTTATATTTGATGATACAGTTGATTAATAAACTATATAAAATTTACACAAAGGGAATATTGTTTAAATAATGTATGATTGTAACAGTTTTACACAATATATTAACAGCACAGATGAGTAATCTTTAACTAAAAGTTTTGATGGATAGAGGATGTCTTATATGTGGTGTTTACACTATGATGAAAATGAAAATGGTTTACACCCTACTATCACATTAATATATTAACATATCATAAGACGAACTTGAGACGTAATCATTATTTATTTATGAAGTCGTTATATTATTATTATGAAACTTAATAATCATGTTTTATATAAACTAAAAACATGTCTAAAATATGAGGTTATAGTGCAAGAAATAGAGATTTTCAACTAAAAAAACCGACGCAACAATATATCGTAGTAGCTGCTCTGACATATGAAATTATTGAAAAATGAACAATAAACATTAAAAAATCAGTTTTTCATAAGTAAATATAAAAATTAGGCGTTAATTGAAAAAAAAAAAAAACTTCAATGCAGTAGTGAATGTTATTTTAAATACTTTGCTTTTGTGCTAAAATATAATTTTAAAGAATAAAAACAGTTAAATGTTGGTAGTTGTACATTGTATCTTCTTGTTAAAAATCTACTGCCATGACACCTGACAGTGTTGACATTGGTTTCTGGAATGTTTCACAGCGATCGCTTTGGTCTTTAATTGGTAAAAAAATTTTAAGATTGTTGTTGGGTGGGGACCTTTTTTTGTTAATCGGTTTAAGCCATGGTAATAACAAAAATATTTAAATAGGAAGTTATAACAAAGCTACATAAGTTTTCATTGAATTTATACTTTGCAACGTGTTTGTCTTCTTCAAAATGAAATATATCAGAGGCTGGGCTGAATAAAGAATAGGTGTTGCGAGACTTTTTTTAATACAACACTTTCACGTCATAAGCTTCAAATTGTTTTAGAATATATACGACTAAGAATGGAAGAGAAGTGTAAAAATAGGTTTCAAAGATGTACAAACAAGACAGATTGTTCTAGAAAGTTGTGAAACTTACCTGATCAGGCATTACACCTAGTAAAGCTTATAAAAAAACACAATGTTAAATTAATACTTACAGAGTAACGGCTCAGAATTAAATTGAACAAGTGAAACCGGTGAACATTTTTAAGCAATGTAAAAAGATCCAATTGATGGGTTTTGGCTGTAGCCATTTAATATTTTTTTTCGATCAACACATAGGTACTTTTTTGTGAATAGCTTATGAATAAAAATCCATTTTTCAGAGCTCAGAATACCTAATTTTCTTACCGAATTACCTGTACTAATAGTTAAAATGCCTTTAAAATTATTATATTATGATGAATTTTAGTTTTGTATGAGTGTTGTTCAAGTTTTGTATTACTAAATATTTATGTGTTTAGTGTCAATATTTTAACCAACTCTCAGTATTTTAATGTTTTAAATGCATGAGATTAGAGTCATTTGAATAGTATTTATAAATAAATATGCTTTGCAACCTTGTTAGTACGCTAAATAATTATGTTAACAATTCAATCATTTTTCAATAATGAAATATTCATTACTTACATTTCATGATTGAAAAAATGTAGATCATTTATAACAACCAGGCTAGGTAGGCAATGTAATCGAAATATTGTTTTTTCCCTGATGTATGTTTACGGGGAGCGGGAAGGGGTATTTCAAAAACCGTCAAAATCATGCTTACGTAAGTAATGAATGGCACCTAAGTAATCGAGTTATTTAATTAATTTACACAGATAAAAGTATATGTACCAAATAATTAGTTATCTTTTCTTTTTTAAATGTAAGAAGTTTGTCTGATAACTTTGGTTGAACGGGTGTACATAAATTGTATCTGCTTCACCCAGGTTTAAGAAATGTCAAAAAAATAACATATAGCTCATAAGTTAGCTATATCATAGTCAAGTTTCATTCAAATCCATTCAGTAGTTTTTGCGTGAAAGCGTAACAAATAAACAAACAAACAATCAAATAAACAAACAAACAACCTTACTTCCATATTTATAATATATAGGGAATGAGTGGATGCACTACTTGAAAAGGATAAAAATCGGAAGCTAAATATTTTTTAAATCGTATCGTTTTTAAGAGTTTTAAAATTACAAATCATCATTGTTATGATAAAAGCGATCCAGGCCCAGGATATCAGCCAGCCAACACATTTAAACCTAAAACAAGACATCATTTAAAGCTAAAAAGTAAAAATTTCATTTCGTTTCATTTTGTGCAACTATACTCAGCATGCTAAATTGTTTAAAAAGGCTAAAGACAACATTAAAAATAATTCACTTCTGTTAAACTATTTCCGACTTATAATATTGTTTCCAACCAGTTCTTTCAGTTTTTGATCGTTTTACTGAATAATATTAAATTGGGGATGTACGAGCACTGTAGCAACTGTAGCAATGGTTGGCATATTTTACATTGGTTTTATACGAAAACACATTAAATAAATTAAAAACTATATAATTTAAAGTTAATATGCTAGTAACGTAATAAGAAAAATTAAAAAAAGTAATTTCAGAAAATTTGAAAAAATTATGTTTCTAATTTAATGAATTAACTTGAAGAAATTAAACATGAAATAAGAATAAAATTTTTCGATATGTGACCTAGTTTTCGAAATAAAAATTGCGGTTTAATTATTCAATTTTCGGTAGGTATATCGAAAAACTGTATTCTTACTTTTCATTATTCAAGTATAACTAAATTAATCAATTTAACACTATAAATTCATTAATATTAAAGTTGGAAATTTGATAAACAAACCTTAATCTATGCTGCTCGTACAAGCTTCATTTTTTAAGCTTTTAACAATTTGCGGTTATTATTTGTGAAAATATATATTACAAAGGTACAATTGGTATCATATAGCACAACAGTGCGTTAGCGTAGATAAGTAAAATGGAAAATTGAAAGGGTAATGTATGATGATGTATGATGATGTATATGTGAAATGTGAATGTTTTTGTTGTGACTATATATACAGGACGTCAAATAGCCCTTTTTCACACCCTTATATCTCAGAAACTACTGGAGCTATAATGTTGAAACTTTCAACTTAAGTAGATATTTACCCTGGGACGCCGTAAATCAAAGCTCACGTTCACGGCTCTCATCGTTTCCGAGCAATAACGCGTCAAAAAACGGCCACGCCCCGTAATTTTGTTACTGACTGACATAAATTCACAGCAAAACTGAGAAATGGTAGAAAGATGCGGTTTTCATTAAAATAAATTAGAGAAAAATCATACCCCAGAAAAAATACCAAATATCAAAATTTTTAACGGGAAATGGGAAATTTCGCTAATTGAAGGTGCATTTTTTCCCCATTTAAAAATACATGGTAAAATATGAACCAATCAGAAGGCTAGTTTTTTTTCCTATACAATTTGTATGGGAAAACTTAAATACGCTTAAAAATTTGTTATTTATATAATTTTAATTAAATATTGATTAAATTTGAATAAATATTAAATAAATAATCAAAAATTAATTGTGTATTTCAATATTTCCAACTTAAAATATTATAAAAATTAAATAAAATAATAAGACCCTATGAAATTCAAAGTACCATGTAGAAAACATATTAAAATTATTATGTTACATTAATTAGGAAAATTTTAATTTGCTTTTATAGCAAAAACTGTAAGAGATAGAACAAAAGTTTAAATGCAAAAAATGTTCCTTGCATAAAATTAAACAATTCTCAAAAATTTTGTTGTAAAGGTAATTGTTTTCCCGTGAAAAGCAAATAAAGTAAAAAATTAAATTGCAATTTTCCAAAAAACGGTAAGAGATAGAACAAAAGTTTAAATGTAAAAAATGTTCCTTACATAAAAATAAACAACTTTTGTTTGAAACATTTTTTCGAAAAAACAATCATTTTCCCTCGAGAAAGTAAATAACCAGTCCTGTTTTTTTCGTTAATGCAAAATCCAACTATTTTTGTCCTTAAATTTAAAAAAAGTATAAATATAATTTCACAAGAAGTTTTAAACCATTTTGCTTATTTGTCTTGTAGTGTTTACTACTAATTGTTGCAATGACAACGAATTTTATTTTCTTAAAAACAATGGTATTGTTATGTTCAACAATAAATAATCTTGCAACCCAATTTTGAAGCCGACACCCTCAATCGATTACGTTGAAATTTTGTAAGCACGCTGACTTTGAATTTTTATGGTTGACTTGATCGAATTTTCTCGTTGCTTCCGCCATATTTTGTTAAATGGGGGGGGGGGGAATCTTATTACTCAATTTTAAAGCAGATATCTTCAACCGATTGAGTTGAAATTTTGTATACACGTTTAGATTTGATAACAAAACATGGTAAGGTTAGTGGCGTTATTATTTTTCCATCACTTCCACTATAATTGATTTATCTATAAATGATTCAGCTATACCGATTCTAAGGGACTTCTAAATTATAGAAAGATGCAATTTTGGACATTCGACAGAGACTTGCTTGAATTGAGGGTCAACCCATGCGCAGTACTATTACATGTAATCCTCGTGTGCGCACTAGCAATTTTTAAGGCCTACATGTGCGCAGTAACAAAATATAAATTTAGCGTATGCGCAGTTGCAAGATTCAGGATAAATGCATTCGCACAACTATAATTATTGTTTAATCTGTGGGCACTTCCCGGATATAATACCCAAATATGCGCACTAACAAAATATAAAGTCCCTGTATGCGCAGTTGTAATATTCAGGATCAACCCATGCGCAGTACTATTACATCTAATCCACATGTGCGCACTAGCAATATATAAGGCCTACATATGCGCAGTAGCAAAATATTAACTAAGCTAATGCCAGTTCTAAGATTCAGGTAAAATGTATGCGCAGAACTATCATTTGTGATTAATTTATGCGCATTTTCAATATTTAAGGACCAAATATGCCCATTTACAAAATATAGGGTTCCCGTTTGCGCAGTTGTAATATTTAGAATCAACCCATGCGCAGTACTATTTCATGTAATCCACATGCGTGTACTAGCCATATTTAAGGCCTACATGTGCGCAGTAACAAAATATAAATTCAGCGTATGCGCAGTTGCAAGATTCAGGATAAATGCATGCGCACAACTATAATTATTTATTAATCTGTGCGTACTTCCCGGATATAATACCCAAATATGCGCACAAACAAAATATAAAGTCCCTGTATACGCAGTTGTAATATTCAGGATCAACCCATGCGCAGTACTATTACATCTAATCCACATGTGCGCACTAGCAATATATAAGGCCTACATATGCGCAGTAGCAAAATATTAACTAAGCTAATGCGCAGTTCTAAGATTCCGGTAAAATGCATGCGCAGAACTATAATTTGAGATTAATTTATGCGCATTTTCAATATTTAAGGACCAAATATGCCCATTTACAAAATATATGGTCCCTGTTTGCGCAGTTGTAATATTTAGAATCAACCCATGCGCAGTAATATTTCATGTAATCCACATGCGTGCACTAGCAATATATTAGGCCTACATACGCGCAGTAACAAAATATAAATTCAGCGTATGCGTAGTTGTAAGATTTAGGATAAATGCATGGGCCGAACTATAATTTGTGATTAATCTGTACGTACTTCCAATATATAAGACCCAAATATGCACACTTACAAAATTTAAGGTCAATGTGTGCGCAGTTGTTATATTCCAGATTATCCCATGCGCAGAACAATTATATGGGATCAAAGTGTGCGCAATACCAATATATAAGACCCAAATATGCGCACTTACAAAATATAAGGCCCCTGTATGAGCCGTTGTAATATTCAGGATCAATCCATGTGCAGAACTATTATATGAAATCAAGCTGTGCGTATTACCCATAAATAAGGCCTAAATATTTGCAGTTACATAATATCTGTCTGCCCGTCTGCACATCTGTCTGCCAACACGATAACTCAAAAACGAAAAGAGATATTAAGATGAAATTTTTATAGCGTACTCAGGACGTAAAAAGTGAGGTCAAGTTCGTAAATGATCATTATACGTCAATTGATTCCTGGGTCTGTGGAACCCATCTTGTAAACCGTTAGAGACATAACAAAAATTTTAATGTAAAAAATATTCCTTATAAAGAAATAACCAACTTTTGCATAAAACATTTTTTCGAAAACATGACTGTTTACCCATGAGGACGCAAATTAGGCGTAAATTATATAGAATGTATTATATAATAATCAATATCAGTTATATGAAAATGAAATTTTCCTTATAATATTTATAAATAACACAATTTTGATGACATCTTGTTCGGCATATTTCTTGACGTACGAGGCTCAGTATTCAACAGTTATTCAATGTATGCATAATGGTGAGTTAAAATTGTTACAAACACTTTCAACTTAAATACTATTGCCTGGCAAAAAGAAGTGATATCCCACCAAAAACATAAATGTGTAAAAAGGCGTAGATGAATTCCAATAAACTCAATTACGTCAGCCCAAAAAAGTTGTGAAATCCCGTAGAGAAAAAAATTCTTCGAAAAAAAATTATAAAAATGGCATAAATTTATTGCGTAACTTTTCCGTAAAGAAACATTAAAGTATTACATTAGCAACTTTTCGGTGACTTCATACCTACACGCACCTGTATAGGAGAACAAAAGATAATCGTTAACCCCCTACTATCTCCCTCCTCCCCTCTAATGTTATGACGTAATAATTTTTTCACAACTTTTATGAAACATCAAAATTTAAATTTAAACAATCAAAGTATTCTTTAGATTAAAGTCAAGCACCTACTTAACAAAGGCCTAATTTTTTTTACTAAAGTAAGAAAATTATTGGTTTAAATTTCTTGTCAAGTTTCTCCTTAGTACGTATTTATTTAATATTTTACTTCGCAAGTTTTCGGAATATAAAACGAATCTAAAAATAAAAAACTTGCGAAGTAAAATATTAAATAAATACGTACTAAGGAGAAACTTGACAAGAAATTTAAACCAATAATTTTCTTACTTTAGTAAAAAAAATTAGGCCTTTGTTAAGTAGGTGCTTGACTTTAATCTAAAGAATACTTTGATTGTTTAAATTTAAATTTTGATGTTTCATAAAAGTTGTGAAAAAATTATTACGTCATAACATTAGAGGGGAGGAGGGAGATAGTAGGGGGTTAACGATTATCTTTTGTTCTCCTATACAGGTGCGTGTAGGTATGAAGTCACCGAAAAGTTGCTAATGTAATACTTTAATGTTTCTTTACGGAAAAGTTACGCAATAAATTTATGCCATTTTTATAATTTTTTTTCGAAGAATTTTTTTCTCTACGGGATTTCACAACTTTTTTGGGCTGACGTAATTGAGTTTATTGGAATTCATCTACGCCTTTTTACACATTTATGTTTTTGGTGGGATTATAGTTATACAGAATAAAGGTTCTTAGAAGTAAAATTAATAAGAGTATTAAATTCTAAACATAGATATTCAATTTAATTTCCCTATAAATTTAATTACTTAATTATTTCAAAATTCAAAATCAATATAGATTTGTTATTTAATACTAACTGTGTATGTATGCTACATATACATACCCTTCCGCATATTATAATTACTCCAAAACATTCTACTACCCATTCATTCTTCTATCTTGAGCTCAAGCTCAAGTGTATGAACCTATATTATTTTACTTATACTATTAGATCGTTTATTTTATAATTAAACTCACGTAGACATAATCATGAGATAAAGATAATCTTTGTGAAAATGAGATTAGAAAATGTTTCCATTTTATGTATGAAAGGTATCTACTTGTTATTATATTTTCTATGTTTTATATATAGCATGTTTGCTAAATATGTGCCAATGGAAAAATATATTAATTCACAGACATATGCGTAGGCGTTTAAGTTAAGACAATTAAAAATTTCAGTGATGTCTAAAAACAGAAGTTTTAAGTTCATAATTTTTATTGTCAATGGGAACTACAATTTTTGTTTATGAAAATTGTTTTAAATATAATTAAAGAAAACAAAAACCAAAAAAAAAAAATTGATTAAATATTCTGTATTGAACAAAAACCCTTTTAGCTGTTACGGTAAAAGGCCAGTATATAAATTTTTTCTAAATACTGTCACAAGCGGTTTGAAGGGACCAACAACAAAGATTATGGTTGTTACAATCGGTAGTCTAAGAAATTAAGCCGGATATTTATGGAATCCAGCTCAAAATGTTCAAAGTAGAATGTTGAACAAAATCATATTGATAAAAATGTATGCCCTAGAAGCTCGATTAATCTAGTTCCTCTGGAAAATCATAAAATTTGATAAAAAAAAAGTAATTGGATCTTATATTTTAGACTATTTAAAGCATTTTTGCTTTGTGATATTTTTTCCTAAAACTTACCGTTTTTGAGATACAAGTGATTGAAGAAAAAAGTACAATGATGAAAATTTGATATTATAAAGTTGTGACGACATTGTAATTGCGTTTCTATGGAATATATGTACATTCGATAGATGCGACTTTGCTTTGTAGACAAACATTACCTTAGCAACGCCGTTTGTTTGTACCCCAGATAATTGCGGAATAAATTCTCAAATATAGTTCTTTTGGTTTTATTTCGTATTTTATTTCAGCATTTTCAGATGTAAGAGCAACATTTTCAGACGTTCTTGATAAGAAAGTCCAAATGTTTCCAAACAAGTATTTTTGAAAGCTAAATACTTATTTTGTGCAGGGAGATTTACTATGATTTCTCTAACACGATGAATGAATGGTTTTGGAATTAAGCAAGAAGCTATATAATATTTCGGAAGTTCATCATTAATATTTCCAATTTTAAATGACATTTCCAGTTGTGCAAACCAACACTGGATGTCATCCGCCAGAAAATCTGGAAATTTTGGTAATGACGAACCTTCGAAATAATAATTTATTATATTTCTACTTCTCGTTGACATTCTGTAATCAAGATTTTTGCATACAAATCTTGAAAAACATCAAGTCAAAAAATGTCAAAATAATTGATAAAATGTCAAAATATTTTTTCAATTATTTAAAGCGTAAAAATATAATAAAATAGCAAGCAAAGAAAATAAATAAATATATTCAACATATTTTTGACTTTGGACGATGCACCAAATTGTAAGAGGTTGCTCTTACATCTGGGGTACAAACAACCGGCGTTGCTAAGGTAATGTTTGTCTACAAAGCAAAGTCGCATCTATCGAATGTACATACATTCGATAGAAACGCAATTACAATGTCGTAACAAAGTAAACGATTTTAATGTGGCTTCGATAAAATATTAAATTTTAACTTATTGGATCTCTTATTTTGCACCTCACCTCAACGTTTTCGAGCGTTATAAGAGCGTTAAGAAGAATATCAAGAATTTTTATGGCATAGAAGTCTCCCTGTCCGATGAATTTTTGCGTGTAAGTCATGCGTGTTGATTTACGTCGGGTTTTTTATCGCGATGAAAAATGAAAACAAATTTAAAAAACTTCAAATGATTTTCTTTCCACAGAGTTATTTCGTTTTACAGAAGGATGAAATTATTTTAGTAAAAATAATATTTAGAGAACATAATGTAGATATTTTAATACACACTCATACAATACAATATACTGTCTGGAAGTTTAATCGTATCGCACAAATAATTGGGTCGTAAAGTGAATTTATTTATATTGTTAATTATTTTGGATATTTTAGTTTTTTTTTTTTTTTTAATCTTTTCACTTCCATATTAGGAAGACTGGAGTCGATTTTATCATAAAACTAACAGTTTGATAGTTTTCATCATTTTGTTATCAAATTTTAATGAAAATAAATTAAAAAGATAATGATGTGTCGGAACAGAGCCATATAAAACAAATTAATATCATCATTTAAATATAATATTAGTCATGATTTATTTTAAAATTTTTCAAGTGCGTCGCCAACCCCCGGAACTGCGGAACTGGATTATTTTTTCATGTATGCTTCATATTAAACGGATACAAAATACTACGGGAAAATATCTGAAATAATTCCACGAATTGCTAATCCTTCTGAAGAAAAATGATAACAAATGGATGCCACTTCTATCCAAATTATGAATATGGGTTTCATGATAATTGATTCGAGAATAATTGTTTCACGATGCTGAAATTCCGGTAATAGAATATTCTCGCCAGTTAATCTACAAAAAATTATTCCTCCAATCTAACGTAAACAAGGTTAATATTTGTAAACTTTGGTCTATAACCAAAATTTTACACCAGGTATTTCGTTTTTGTTTTTGCTCCTCTTTCTTAAGTTATTTATCGTTAGGAACACAATATGTATCCCTATATATTATAAATGTGAAAGTAAGGATGTTTTTTTGTTTGTTACGCTTTCACGCAAAAACTAGCAAATGGATTTGAATGAAACTGTACAACAAGATAGCTCATACATCAGAATAACACATGAGCTATAATTTATAAGATATATTAAAAAAAAAAGTTATAAAAATGAAATATATTCTGACATTTTACTGCTTCATCTATGATAATCATTTTAAACCATAAATTAAAGATTTCTCTAAAAATTTATAATAGTATGTCAAACAATTCATGGCCTTCTTTTCTAATATACTCAATGAATTGTGACTATTTTACACTAAAAAAAATTGAAAATTGTGCAACTATTTTAGCTGTGTAAAACAATCACTTTGAGTGTTATGGAAGGGGAATCAAGAGAGGTGGAGGCTGTAAAGCGGTGGTTTTTACTTTTAAGCCCATTGAAGCGGTCGGTTATCAAGCTAGTATTCATATAAAAATGTGTGTAGTATTTTTAAGAATATTTTAAGGCTATCTTTAATATAACTGTCTCATTAAATATATTGACCCTTCTGTCTCTTATCATTTATTCAGTTCTTTTTATCGTAATCGCACTCAATACTGACTATTGAAATACTTTACATAATAATAATAATAATAATATCAACGGAAGAATATTATCAAATGTGGATGTTGTTGGTTTGAACAAGAATTGAATTTCAGATATAGACGATGGATATATCTCACAGGACAACCAACTATTGTAGAATTTAGTTAAAGACGCATAGTGAATATCTAGTAGATTTTGTTACAAAATCAATACCACTTCCGCCTCATAGTTGTTATGAAAAGAGATATAGTCATAGTCAGTAAGATGAAGATGATGTCGAAAGAGCGCGCAAGTGGTTTCCCTTCAAATATCTACAGAGCGTTTTTCAAATGTTGATTGTATATCAATTTCACAGAATTTCAAATCGGAGTAGCGGTTTTATTAGTGTAACTGATAAATATTTATCGTTTTGAGCAAAACATGTTTATATTTGAATCATCGAGGCTCAAAATATGAAAAACTAGATTTGTTGAATCGTATATCTGAAATACTCACGGACCCCGATACCAGATTGTCCGGTGGAAGCTAGATTGCCCGATTCTACTCTCTTTTTAAAAGCACACATAACATTGAGCCCCTTTTAATATATCACACTCCTAAATGATTTTAAGCAAATTTGTTACTTTCTAATTCTTAACAATACAGACATAGAAATGAAATGGAAATACTAAAGGACGTAGAGTCCTCTCGACTAATAGTTGAGTTTCAAGAGGGACATATTATTCTTACCTTGAATTTTATCTTCATCCTCATGATCATTTTAAGGCCAATAAAGGCTTCTAACCGATAAGAGATGGAAGAATGTTTTAAAGAAGAATGAAGTGAATATTTTAAATAAGAATTCCTTACAAAACAATTAATTTTGTTATTCCTTTAGATCAAATGCGCCTTAACAAAACCAGTTAGAAAAAAGGGTTTAAACAAGTCTTATCAAATGTATTTAATACCATCATTTGAAGGTAAAGGTTTAAGAAAGATTTGAAGGTAATGATTTCGATTTTCGAAAAAATGTTTCAAATTAAAAAGATTGGTTTGTGTTTGAAAAGCAACTGTTTCTATTTTAAGGTTTTCGATAATCAATAGTTTTAATTAAACTTTCTTAACTTGAGACAAATTTTTAAATACTCGCCATATATTCATTACATACGCGGAGTATAAAAATTAAAGTAGGTAAAGAAAATTTTATAAACTTTCATATCTAACGTCTCAATGTATTTTCAATATTTTGCAAACCCTGTCTAGTTATTGTTGTATATATATATATATATATATATATAGGTATATATTTATTATGTAGCCTCAGGAGCAAATGCTCAAAGCTTTCAGTTCACAATCCACACATATATTCCTGTATGCATTATGTAAACGGAGACATTTTTGGGAATTAAATAAAAATTGTTTTCGTGATTCTTAATAATTGGAGACACGCATATTGAATGAAGCAAAATAAAATTTCTTTCTAATTTGTAATTTGCGGGAAAGTAGCCAGAATCGTACTCCTTAGCTTTAAAGAGATAGTGTTTCAAGTAAAATGTTTGTTAAATTATTATTTTAAATATTTTCGCTGTTTTTTTGTATGTATCAAAAAGTACCATTTTGCAACCGGTTTCATAAACGGTACTCACCCGTACCTACTCTTCTATTATACATCAACTTAAACTCAAAGTTCTTATATTAAAATTAAGTAAGTTTATAATTCACAGTTTATCATAAAATTATTTGCTTTTTTATAAATACAATCACGAATGCCATCTAGTAATTGTGTCCAAGTACTAAAGTACTGTCATGAAAGTTTAAATCTGTGTTTATATAAATATATATATATATATATATATATATATATATATATATATATATATATATATATATATATATATATATATATTTATATATTTCTTTTACTAATTTTTCTCGTTATCAATTAGGTTTGGCATATTCCTACTCTCAAATTTAAATTCAATTTAATGGCTTATCCCGCGCGTTTTGCATTTTTAAGACTGGACGTAATCACTCGAGGCGTTGAAACTCGTTGTCTGTTTTGTCATTGCCAGTAATGAGAGCCTTCTCCTCTATCTGATACTCTTTGGAACGAATGTCATGACACAAGTACCTTTTTGCTGAAACTTACGTGCAAAAAGTTACTCGTAAATCTAGCCATTATTCCGATTTATTAAATAGTTTAAATAAATATCTATTAAAAAGTGTAGAATAAATTCTCCCTGTATAGCTAGGGCTCCTTTGCCTTTTCATATCGGTTATGGAGATCGCGTTTCCATTTTACAAGAATTTACATAATACCTATTTTATAAGTGGCCGATGTCTTGGTATTTCTTAACTGACAAATATATAATAAATTGTATTTAACATAAAAAGAAGACCAATGGTATACGTTTTGACCTAAAAATAACATACAGCAACATTTCGAATGATATTTTTTTTCTATGTCATCTAATACTTCCGGATTTTTTGTTCGAATAAAATTTGATTTTATTATTATTACCGATATATATATATACAATTTTATGAATAAATAAGTTATTTATATTTATCATCATAAACTTGGATGTAGTAAATAAAGCCCCTCCCCCCTCAAATATTTATACCTAAATAGTTTTTAAATGATTCCTTGCTTTCTTTTTATTTACCTCTGTGAACAGTGTTATATGTTCAAATTTTATGTTGAGCTTTCTCTCTATTTAAGCGTCTCACACATTTACAATTTTTCAAATGCATTCACCTTTTTTATGTTTCGTAACTTACGGAAAATAAACTGAGCCCAAGACTTCCCATTCATAAGAAGTTAATGTAGGTACTTCCATTTAGTATGGTATGAAGATGTACTTTTTTTATTTGTTTGATAATTTATTTGTTTGATGTAAGTTGTAAGATTATCTCGGTAAACCATCTAAAAAACAGCCGAAAATATCAAGCATACCTATTTTCTTTTTGCATTATTCACCGCTACCCTTTTTCAATCAATTGCACCCTCAAAAACCCCTTTTTACCCCTCGGAACTTGAAATTTTATATAAAAATTATGTTGCGTAAAGTATAAAAAAGGCATTTTTTTACAGATAGAAAACGAACCGCTGGACCGACTCTGCTAACATTACTTCAAGATTTAAGTCTTTTGATTGAAATGGCCAAAAACATAATTAATTCTGAAATAATTCAGAACATTAATTTTTGCGGAATCGATAATGCAAAAAAAATTGTAAGCTTGATATTTTCCGCTGTCTTTTAGAATGCTTACCGAGGTATTTTTACAACTTGCATAAAAAAAAAATAAATAAATAAAAATATTTCCTTGATGACGGTAAAATTCAATTAAACCCTTAAAAGGGCAAATTGGAATTTAACGGCCAAAAAAATTTTTTTTCTCTAAAATAGCATAAAATTTTTTATCGAGTCCCCCAAAATTAAATTAACATTTTTTCGGCTTAATAAATTAAAGCTTACCGAGCTTTTCTTCTTCGTATGACTTTGAACTGTCGATTTTTTCTTATCCGCGATACCGTGCCTTTGATGTCACAGGCTTACGGACTATTTGTTAGTCCATTGGTAGATTCTCCAATTATTATAACCGAAGCATTATCTCTACGGTCGCTTATTTGTAAAAAAAATTATTTATAAAAAAAAAAATAAATAATTCGTTATTTTTATCGTTATTTAAAATATTCTACAAAATTACCGCTATTTTATGATATCTATATTTATCAAGCGATATTTTTAACATATCGATATTCCTATTTCGATGAATCGAATATCTGTTGTTGTACAAATTATTTCAAGTATAGGTATATCAAAATAAAAACTGGCTTAATTGCTGGAACTTAAACTTGTAATACAAAGATTAACATCGTTTTCACAATAAAACATTCAATTTTTATTTTGAACTTTAAAATTTTATTATCAAAAACGTTATTGTCTTTCTAAAATATATTTCCCTACATTTATCGAATTGTCTTCATAATATGGTACCAAAATCCCATAACATTTTATGTAAAATAATAATAATAATATTTATAAAAGTTGAAGAAAACTTCAACAGTAGTATCTTTTCAAAAATAATAATATAATGTCTTAAAAACAAAAAAAGATTTACGTTATTTAAAAATAATATTTGAAAGTTCCAAGCATATTTTTAAGACAGATATTAGTATATGTGTTTGCATATATGTACGTATAAATGTGTAGGGTATGTATGGAGAAGAAGACAAAGTAAAGTTTATGAGTCAGATGTGATTTCAAAATATACATAACGGGGGCTTCATGACAGAGGGACGTATTCACCATTTTTCCTATTTAGAGAAGTTTTGCCTATATTATTCCTATTTTATTTTGTGCAAAATTTTTATGGGTATAGCAAAATCTTTACAGTGACATCGAATGTTAATATTGGGTATGTTTTATGAAATAGTTGATTTGTGCCAAAAGATCATAGACATAGAACTAACGCCATAAAGGTTCGCCATTATGAGACTAAAGGAAATGATTATGTAAGAAGATCGTTTGTACACAAACTGTTGGAGTAATGGTAATCAAATGTATGTCAATAAGCTATTTACAAATTAATAAGGCAATTACAAATAAATACAAATCGTGGGATGGATCTGGTGTGACCCTTCAAGCCCATACGAATCACTTCTCAGTATAATGAAGAGTTATAAAAAAATACGACTCGATCGAATATTATGAATTTATTTTCGGATCATTTTGTCGTTAATACGCTTCGATCGACACCTCAACGAGGTCCAGATAGAGATTAACAAAAAATCACCTCGAACGTAAGTACGATACACATGCACACAAATTTTTTCTCCAATTGGTGTTAATGCCTTTCCTAACCATGAAAGGTTACGATATGTTGAAAATTATGATTACGAAAATCGGACACAATACAATAACTTCCTATACTGGGAAGTTAAAAATATATTGTTACGGCCTGCGATAGGAGAAAACATTAAAGGCTTGTAATTTTTTGTTCATACGCCATTTTATCTGATATTGGCTTATCCCAAAAGAACGTATTAACGGAATGAGAAATACTCTTATACCATACTTCTTAAGTAATAAAAAATTTATCAATAGGGTCATTATATAAATGTACGGGTGTTTAAACGAGAACAATTTTAAAAATGGTGAAAATTGCCTTTCCTGAAAAGCCATGTTTTGGCGAATACACCCTTTTAGCATGAGACCCTCAATATATACACTACCTACTTCTTAGTTATTTTCCTGAATATGGATCGATGAACAAACTTATGATAACTGTCATAAGAACTTGGTTATTATATTATATTATCTATACGATAATATAAGGAGAACATTTTATTTTCTTTTATATGTAATATAATAACAATTTAAATTGGTTAAAATTACTTTTGATTTATATTTTATAATATTATTGGAAATACAAACTAAGGTTTCATATCGTACAAAATACCTAATCAAGGTTTATGTTTGAAAATATTTTATCCAGTAGATAGAGCTGCGAATAATGCTCACATAGATGGGAAGCAATTTAGTCAGTTCCATTTATTGATATTGTTAAGAATAAAATACGATTTAATGGCTAATGATGTTTATTTATCGACATCAAAATTTGCCTAAACTAATCTTCATGCAACAGCAAATATAACGATTATTATTGTCGGATCGTTGTGGAAGCCGCAACAACTGCCAAAAGAATCCTTACCTTGAATATTGTATTGTTAAGGAGATCCACGCACCACCCTAAACAAATATGTCCATATAAAAAATAATAGTTTCGAAACCTTTTTTAATACATTATTAGGGTAACTCTAACGAATTTTGATTATAAAGTCGGTAATTTATTTTACATTAAATTAAAAGTTACAAATCAAATCAAAAAGCAGCAAAAATTATTCAAATGAATTCCTAGAATTCAAGACATCTTTAGAATTACAAGAAGGCTACAACAGACAAATTACCCAAGAAGAGTTGAACGAAGCCATAAATCAATCTAAAAGCTCAGCACCAGGCATCGACGATATACACATAGATATGCTCTACAAGTTGCCCGAGTCCGGCAAACAACATTTATTAAGAATTTTTCAACATATATGATCAAAAAAGACGTTCCCAAAAACCTGGAGAACAGCCATTACAATTCCTATTCTAAAGCCTGGGAAAAATCCTAAGCTAATCGGAAGTTACAGACCCATTTCTCTGACTAGTTGCATGTGCAAACTACTTGAAGGAATTGTTAACAAAAGATTAAAGTGGAAATTGGAAGAGATGAACATATTGGACCCCAGACAAAATGGCTTTCGCAATAATCTATCCACCATGGACCATTTAGTGGACTTAGAAAATGATATACGCAGGGCATTTCAAATGCATAAAAACGTCTATACAATATTCTTCGACATTAATAGAGCTTTTGATATGACTTGGCGCTATAAAATCCTAACAACCCTATCATCTATAGGACTGAGTGGCTGCTTAGTCCACTTCAAAAAAAATATCTTAAAGGAAAGGCAGTTCTGTGTACGAATAGGAAATTCAACGTCGTCACTAAAAACCAAGAAAATGGTTTACCCTAAGGGCCTGTTCTAAGCCCCACCTTATTCCTCCTAGCTATAAATGATCTGTCAAAATGCGTACCAACATCCATGAAATACTACTTATATGCAGATGATCTGGCAATATCTATGAGCTCAAAATTCACTGTTGCACAAACACTAATACAACGCAGTCTAAACATGTTGGACGACTGGACAAAAAAAAACGGACTGTCATTCTCAACTGAAAAGACTGGGTGCTTAATTTTTAGTAGAAATACGAATATAACACAGCCAGTTTTAACTCTTCATGGTACTTTTCTACACTACACTCAACAGTGCAAATTTCTTGGAATGATATTTGACAAGAAACTAACATGGGTGCCACACATAAAAAACTTAAAAGCCAGCTGTCTAAAAAGCCTACAAATTTTAAAACTTCTAAACTGTAAACAAAACGGTTCAGACAGAAGTTGCCTACTTAAACTGTATCAATCGCTAATAAGGCCCAAAATAGACTACGGCTCAATAGTATATTCATCAGCGAAACTTAGCGTTTTGAAAATGATCGATCCGATTCATAATACAAGTTTACGAATAGCAACTGGAGCTTATAGATCTTGTCCGATATCAAGTTTATACTGTGAAACGTCCGAACCTCTGCTAGACCAAAGAAGAAACTGGCTTATAATAAAATACTCCTACAAACTCAAAGAAGACACAAACCATCCAAATTACAACTTGACTAACAAATTCATTCAACCCACTACTCTACACCTTGAACCGAAAATTTCCAAAACCACTTTTTATACGTTATGGGAGGATAGTCAATAAATATGGATTAAAGGAGCAAAAAATAATAAGCTACGCCAATAAACCTCCTTGCCCCTGGATGGAAATGGACATTGAATCAGTGGAGGACTTCTCCATTTTCCCAAAAGACACCACAACACCACAGTTATACAGACAAACATTTAAAGCGGTCCTAGAAAAGCACGTAAATTTCACTGTCATATACACAGATGGATCTAAAAACACCAGCGAAAGTTCAGTGGGCAGCGCTATTTACACCACAAACTATGAAAATAAACAGCAACTGCGGAAAGCGTGCAGTTCATTTACAGCAGAAATCTTTGCCATCCAGATGGCTATAAACTTCATTTCAACCAGTACAAATGAACAACACCAATATCTTATATGTACCGATTCAAAAAACTCAATTGCAGCCATAAAATCAAAATCTGCAACTAGAAACCCAATATTCCAAAATCTTAAATCTTCCATTGAGAGTTGCATAAATCAAGGGAACCAAATAATATTCTGTTGGATCCCTGGACACGTTGGAATCAAAGGCAACGATGAAGTCGACCGATTAGCAAATCAAGCGAAGCACTACGGTATTATTTTTCAAAAGTTCCATTATCTGATATGATCAACGAAATAAAACAATGCTTACTTAATGATTGGCAAAGAAAATGGGAACACAGTTTCGACAAATTAAGAAAAATAAAAAAACATGTCAAAAAATGGGACTATCCTAAAAACATATCCAGAAGAGAACAAATTGTACTTACTAAGATCGTAACAGGGCATACTACACTTACACACGAACATTTGTTAACAAACAGTAATCCAAGGCTCTGTGAAAAGTGCAATGAAGTTTTAAGTATCAACCACCTATATACGAACTGCAAAATGATCGCACCCGTTTTGAAGTTTTACTGTATCATTGAACATTTATCAAACAAAACACAAAAACACTATCGTGTTATATAAGTTGTTAGTTTAAACATATTAATTACTACAGTGGATTAATAATATTTAAAAATACTTAAATATAAATATTTTCATTACATAGACCAAATTATGACATTTAATTTTTGTGATAAAAGTGTGTGTAGTAGTGATATTAATCATATGTATTAGTGTGTGATATAGCTTCTAGGTTTTGAGTGATATAAAAGTAGTCAGTCGAAAAGTGATTAGCCGAAGCCAGCCCTCTTAGCGATATCAGCATTTAACAGCGTATATAGCCACAGCAGCTAAAAAGCTAAATAAAAAAACCAAAAACCAAAAAAGTTACAAATGGTGGCTTTGTGAATTACAACAATTTTTTGTTTTAACAAGTTCGAACGTTCCAAGAACTTTTCGTGTCTCATTGTGTCTTATAACATATTATTGTTGACATTATTTTTAGTATTACAATAATATAATTATTTAAAAATAAAAAGTTCGACAAGAAATCAGTTGAAATCTAGACTAATACAAATATTTCGAACTTTTCTTAACTTTTTTCTCAAGTCTAATATCTTTTCCTAAAATAATATGATATATTCAAGACATAAGAAGTTCGTTCTGAAAGAATCATACATATTACAACAAAATAATAACGTAATTCGGTAATGGTATAAGTATTTGTTTTCTTGAATTAAGTATTGGGATCGTTCAGTATTTACTTGTTATAACAACAGCAATAGGCAAGTAATTAAGTTTATTTCAATTGCGTAATTTTAATTTACTGTAGATAAAAAAAAGATAAATGGATACTATACGATTAGATTGCTGATTCGTAAATGGATTTGTGATGTGTTAACAATTAGAAACTATTATCACAAAAATATAAATACATAAAAATTTCAATTAAAATCAAATAGACAGACTTTAAATTCTTGTATAACAAGTAATGACCGAAGACAATTTGTGTTTTATCTGAAAAAGAAAAATCATTTTATTTTATGTATCCTTTTCAGTACAATATTTTATACTTAAATAAAAGTAAATGAACCAAACATGAAACTTTTCACAAGCACATATAAAAACAAGGAAGATTTTTACTTCTTTTCTAAACACTAAAGTTTTTGACAAATTTTCAATCATATAATAAATACGGAAACAAACTTAGTATCCAGAAAAAACCGATAGAAACTTACAGGATGATACAGAAGTAACTAATGGTATTTTCATAAAAGAAAATATACATTATCACTAAACAAATAAAATCGAAAAATTAAAATTGGTTTTTATTGTGCAGAATATCGATAAACAAACTTTTCAAATAACTTTTCTCCTTGGGTGAATATTTCGCAAAAAGCGAACTTGTTTCGCTTGTTATATCAAAGCGTGGAAACTTAATCTCTTCGTTGCTTGCCTTCTAGTATCTGAACTTTGCCTTCACATAGCTGCTTATGTTATATATGCCGAGCAATTAGAGAATTAACCAAGGTACACTCTACCTTTGGTATAATATTTTACTTTATGAATTTATATTTTACTTCAATATTTCTGATGTTGCCTGTACATAATATCAAGACAGTAAAAGATGTCATTGGTGAATTAGGTTCACTAAATTTGATACGTGTGTTCTTCAACAAGAAAAATCAAACTATCAATACCTACACAAAATATAAAACAGTGGAAAGAGATATAGTAGCAAAGAGCGATGAAGATGTTGTTATGATATATTTCACCATTCATCCTATGTTTTCGATCTTAAAAAAACTATCACAAGAAAACGGACAGTACTTTTAATACTTTTATCAAATATCTACCTCGACCGAACTAAAACCAAACCCTTTTTTTCTTTATCGCATTTGGTTGGTTTATTTATCTCGAGTGGGGTTAATACATAACATTGTGAACCCTCTAAAAGTACACAAAAATGTACCCTCTTTCCAAGAAGCCGTTACGTTTGTATCATAGTAATCTATCTACCTTAAAGTGTGTTTATAACCTCGACTGTCACCTAGATCTTCTTTACCGAAATAAAAATATACGAATTATCCTATAAAAATAAAAACAGTATATGGAATAGAATGTTGTTGTACGTTTAAATAGGGTAATATGTATAAAAGATATCCTTATTCTGTATCTTTTTGCCACTATTGAAGTATATACTGCGCTATACAATTTATATAATGTTGTTCGTATAAAATTTAATATAGTATAATCTATTCAACGATACCTCAGTCTAACAAACCAGTATACAGTAGCACTTTGTCATATCCTTTAACGTTTCAATAATGACGCGCTTGTGTTTGACGTTATTTTAGCCAAATGTTATATTAATTACACTTATATGCAGCCTTAATCATAATAAAAAAAATTTTCACTTAAATTCATAGAATTTTATCTTTATACAGGGTGGATCATTTAAATCAATTATGGTAAATAGGTCGTTTTATAGTTAACCAATCAAAAAATAACTTGCAGAATTTGCAGATTTTGATGAGGGGCAGAAGTTGCAGATTTTGATGTCATGTTCTGACATCAGATTGGATCCAGTTCTCCAGGTTGGTTTAGTAATCAATATTAAATTAAGACCCTAACAGGTAAGAGACATAATAACACTATGTTTAGAAAGCTGTTCCTCGTAAAAAGAAAGCTGTTCCTAACTTTTTTTTATAAAAAACATTTTTTTCGAAAATCGCCTGCTTTAGGAAATGCGACTTAAAAATATGTCACTATTGCATTTAATCGAAAGAAAATACGCTAGCTTTTGAATAGACAAAAGTTATCAAGTACAATAAAGGTCATTCGTCTGTGCTTATAACTTTTAAGCCCAGGTAAATCATTTGATTCAAGATCATTTGAAAATAAAAGTCAATTGAACTAGGAGCAAGAATTTCAGATAAAAGTCATGGACACAGGCGAATGTCCTCTATTGCCCTTGACAACTTTTGGCTAAAACATCTAAAGATTTTCGAAAAAATGTTCTTAAAAGTTGGTTTTTTTATGAGGAACAACCTTCTAATTAAAAGTGTAATTCTATCTCTAACCTTTTAGGATCTTATCCGACTACTCAAGCAGTCCAGAGAACTAAGTCCATCTCATGTCAGAACATTATGTCCTCCATCAAACTCTGCTACTGTTGCTTAAATTAGTTTTTGATTGCTTAGCTACAAAAAGAGCTATAAGCCATTATAGATTAAAATGGTCCACTTTGTATACTAGGTTATTCACAAAAGTATAAAAACTTTTCCACAAAGTGAATTAGATTAAAAATATAAATAATATAAAACACCTTTTTATATAAATAATTCAAGTTATTCTTAAATTTAGTTTTTATAGCTTCAAATATTACATATAAGAAAAGAGTAAGTAAAAATCTTTCTATCATCGACTCACTCCAATCGTTCATTATAACCTCAAAAACATTCGCTAGCATTAACATTCAGTAAACAATTTAAATGAGAGTGTATGACCAAATTAGAGTGAGGATCGAGCCTGTAATCTCTGGCTTTTCGGGCCAGCAGTCTAGCCACTGAGCAACGGAAGGTTTATCCATATATTCATTTTCTTTTTTCTTTACTATACAACAAGTAGAAAGTTAGAGTCATGATGTCTTAACATAGTGTGTACTCGTGGGTACCTTAGTTAAAACTAAGTGATGGTAGTAATATTTATTATATGAGAAAGTAAAAATGGTAAAATTTAAAATATAAAATGTACTTACATACTTTTGTTTTCTTTTTAGTATCATTATACATAAAATTTTGTTTTTGGTATGAGCAAACGTAGAGATGTATCATCATATTTTAAATTAATATTTTATATTTTGTATCTTCCCATATCAAACTAACTAAAACATAGAAAATAAAGATTCTGGATGAATGATGTAATAATGAAAATGTTGATGTAACTTTTATAAATGATGTGAGAAAAGGACGTTTTTAGTTAAATAACAAATTAAGAAAACAAAACATAAAAAATAAAGTTTTTAAACGCATCGATTTAGAAAAAAGTTCCAACAAATAAAGACCGTGCTATAAAATAATAAACAAAAACATTTCATTGGAAATTATTTATCCATACAACATAAATTTTGCTGTTCTTAGTGATTGATTTTATAATGCTTTAAGTAAGGTATGGAAAATTTTGGAAGCTATGAAATATAAATCGGAAAATTCTATAAATAAAATTACGCGTGGTAGGCTTTAGTTCAATAAAACTTAAATTTATTTTTACGTGATAATTGCGTTCTTTACTAAAATTTTCGTGCTAGGTCGTCCTATACACTTGAAGGCTAATGTTTGTTCATCCAAACTACATATTTTATATGTTTATATTTTATTTTACTATTATTGCGATAGGTTAGTAGCGAAGACAATAGGGATCTTTTCATAAATTAAATTTTTATAATTTATATTGTTTTTTTGTATAAAATCTTTAATAAATTAGAGATAACCTTTCAATTGAGGATTTAACTCGAATTTCATTTCCGTTTTTCATTAAAGAGGATTCGGTGGAATTACACGTCAAAAATTGGAAGATCCTTTTGCAATTCTGCAATGAGCAATGGCAACCGTAATTTTAACTTCCTTACTTCCTCTGCTTTTGAAGATATTACGATCATTGATGCAATTCAAAACTTTCCTAGGAAAATAATAATAATAACGAGCAAAGCTCGGTGATCCAGGTACTGTATATTATATACCTCTTTAAAATTTATTTGCTTAATAGAAGTGTCACTTTTGGAAGCGGTGTGACCTAAACATTAAAGCTCAAATACAAGTTCAGTCCGGAATTTCACTGATTTCTGCATCTTGTTTAGAAAGGTGTCAAACAAATCAAACAAAAATTTGAATTAACAAATTTATTTTGAAATATATTTTTGTTAGACTTCATCAAACGAGGGATTACACCTGTAGGAAAAATTAATAAAAAATAAAAAGTTTTTATAAAAATCAACTATATTTATATTTTGATGAGAAGTTTAAGTTACATAATGTTGATGATAAGACAAGATTTGAACATGCTTCTATCAAAACATTCAACAGTTCTTTGGAACAGTACAAACAGTACAAATAATTCTTTGGAAATTTGTATGACTTTCATCCGTTTTTCAAATTTTATAAAAATATTTATTCATGCTTCGTATTTATTCCTGGGGCATCGTATATGAATCACGCAAGAGTTTTTACCAGATATTTTTCAAGTTTTTTCATCCTTAAAAGAAAATTTTATAGTTAATAATTTTCTTTTATCACAAAAAAAGAAAACATTTATGTGTTTTTAAATAAAGGTAAAAATTGCTAGAGGTTAAAAAATAAATATATTATGATAAATTTACATTATAATAATATATACTTTATCCAGTAATCATCATTACCGTCGTGGCGCCTGTTTCCATACTTAGAATAGGACATTTCTAAATTACGAATATTTAATTTTATGATACCTAATAAATAAGTAAAAGTTTTTGTCCTTGAAATATATGGTTCATAATAGAGGTGTATTCTCTGAGGGAAATGACACCATTTTCATATTATCCTATAAACACAATTCACTGTAGTATTTATGCTTTTATACGTTCGTAACCCTTATTATATTATTTTATCTTTATTCCTCTCTGTGTGTCCGCATGCCTATTTGGCTATACTAGTATCGTGGTTGATACAAGTACAAAAAATAGAAACAGATGAGTGACTTTAACATCGTTAGTTTTATAAACTTTAGGAGAAACAGAGGCGAATTAAATTATCGTCGATTTTTTCAGTACATACACATTAAAAATAATTGAACTGATATGTAAATATTTTCGAAATACATAATTTTTGTACTGCACATATTTAAAAACATATATACTTAATAATTGTCTTAACTTGACATTTCAGGCAAACAGATGCGCATTCAGAAACTAAATAGAGGCGTATAGAGGCGTTTTTAGGAGCTAAAAGGAATAGTTTAATAATTAGTGCTAAATAGGTAAATTTACTTTTTCTAAAATGTAAATGAGCGCCTTGCAAAGTTTGATAATGACTACAGTTTAATTTCAATTCACTTCCATTAAATTAATTTAGAATATCCAAAACTTCATTAGAAACTAAAACGTTAATAATATACTAAGCATAAACTAAATAAATTGAGCCTGGTGTGACCCTCGAGATCCACACGAAAATCTTCCCAGTATAATAAAAAGTTATAAAAAGGTCTTGTTAAGATATATAGATCGTGTTTCGAACATATCTTCCAACATGTCTTAAAACGATCATTATCTCCATAGATAAATGATGTGTTTTATCAACTTTTCAGTTTTACTCTTTTTTTACTCTTGTGGTTTCATTTTATTGGTTTGAATGTACACAGTTATTGCATTATTTAAAGACAAGGGATGGGAGCTAGCAATTTCTACTTATCTTAAATTATCTTTTATGATTAAAGTAATTAAAAATTTTTTGAATAATCGTTATGTTTTATGAGACTAATTTTAAAATAAATTATATACTACTAAGGAATTATAATGAGAATATTAAAAATGTTCATAAAAATATATTAAAATTTGCAAAATGTAATCATTTGGTATACACTATGTGCTTACTATATTTATTACACCTTCCATCCATCCAATGATATTTTTTTGCTCTCGAACATAAAATTTAGATTATTCTGTTAATCCTATATTTAGACTGCAACAAATAAGCATCGTAAAATAATATAATACCTAAAAGTGGTATACAATATAAGTCCATAGAAGAATCGTCATATCAGTGAGTTAAGTCACATATATTACTTATATTGAGATCTAATATATAGTCTAAACTGAATAAGCGGGAATTCAAGGGTCCATTTTCTTTGTTCGCTAAAATACACTCGGCGGTCGCTTATACATGCAAGTAACAGTCTCAGTTATAGATACCCGCGAGAAACAGAGAGAAAGGTTCTAACTTATAGAGGTTTTAGAGCTGTTACCGGACAGCTCATTTCACTTGTAGAGTTGAAAGACGAAGAACCGAAGGAATAAAGTTCGAAAAATTTGAGCAGTAAGTCGGATTTGAATGCGGTTCGGCATTCCATTGGTTAGAGCGTCAGGAAATTTTGTGATATTTTGTATTCAGAGACCCCAAAAAACCCCGAGTAACGAGTTTGGACTGATTATATGACGAATTTCTCGAAAACTCCAGGAGGCGACGGGGATACCGTTGCACCAGGTACCTTTGAGATTAATTCCGTCACGATTTTATTGTTCAGAGGCCCCAAAAACCCTCAAGTAATGAGTTTGGACTGATTAAATGACGAATTTATCGAAAACTCCAGGAGGCGGCGGGGATACTGTTGCACCAGGTACCTCTGAGACCAACCACTCAAACCCTTTGGGTGACGTCAAAAACACTCGTGTAACGAATTCGGGCCGATAATATAACAAATTTCCCAAAAACTCCACTAGACCCTTACTTCACACTTACTTCAAGATAAATTATTGAAGATGCTTGGAATTAAAGTTTCTTGAATTTCCATTTAGAACCGGATTCATTTGTATCAACTAAGTTTTTAATTTAACAAATTTAAGGTTAACTTAATAATATTAATTTAATTCTTTTTAGATTTTACAAATATTTATTATGTTTTATATTTAGCTTTATTAATGTAGCAAAAGTTTTATTTCACTTCTTACGTGTTAAAATCTGGGTATAAAAGAGCTTTAGGTAGATCCTTATATGCTTTCAAATCCTTATAATCACCCACTTTATAGTTTTTACAACGCTTTATAAGCCAGTCAAATTTTACATCTAAAATCACAAAACGCAATGTAAAGCTGCTTCTTTGGTATGTTATTTGGACCCCTTGGAAAGTGTGAAACTACGTTTTGCAAGTAAAAAAAGTTTTAATTTTAAAACAATTTTTGTTATTGAACTGCAAAAACTGAAAAAAGTCCTACAATTTTGTTTTGCAACAAATTCTGGTATACATGTTTTCCGAAAGGGCCATTTTTATATATTTCGGATGGTAACAACTACTCATAATTTGCTTGTCTTTAACTTTTCTTTCAATATTGCCAATACTCAGTTTGATTGCACAAAGATACAATCGCAAGTAACCCTTTGTTGATAATAGCTTGTAAATACTTTTATTGTACAAAAGCTTATCCTAGAATTAGAAATATCTCATTTATACGATAGATTTTTTTTTTATTGTTATAAATTCACATAGTTAAAATATCTCAGGTATACATTCTAAAATTTTGTTGACTATGAGTTTTTTGAGTATTTTTTGGAAATTTTGAATCGAATTCCACCGGGTTAGGTTTTTAAAGTACTCCTTCACTCAAAACAGCACTTTCGCAATTGGAATTTCGAAATATTAAAAGAAATTATAAAGTTGGGATGGTTAATTTGAAGGTATGTATAGGGTTCACTGTAAACTGTTGAATCTTTTTGGAAAGTGTTATACCGGATTTTCAGAGCAACAAAAGAGCTAGATTAACATAGATTACCGCTTTAGATTACAGGTAGACAATTCTTTATAAGAAATTTATAAATTGAAGTATAAATACGACATAAAAATCACTGGAAGACAAAAATAAAAAATAATTTTTTTCATATTATATTATAAATTTTAGAAAGTTTTTAAAAAGGAATAAATTAAATATAATGCATATATAATAAGTACAAGAAGATAAGCGACATTTATAGTTAATTTATAGGTATTATTGCATCATACCGTGAACATACAACACACACAACGTGAATACTGGTATGTTTTTGAAACTTGGTAAATGTCCTTTGGGAACCATCATACATACATATATACGTACAATATAAAACATTGGAGAGAAAATGATGATGATAATGCTACTGGTTATACGACTGTTATATATCTATCATTTTAATATACAGGGGTGATAATTATATGGGGTGTTAAAAAATTAGTAAAACAGTAGACAATATTCAACCGTTTATATATGCATCAACTCAGTATTTTAAAACTTTTGAGTCCTGAAAATAATAAATCGAACAAAAGTTGTTTGTTTTGTTGTAAGGAACAATTGTGACATTAATAATTTTTCTCTATGTCTTAAAACCAGTTAAAACTTCGAGTTTACTTTTCAGTGGCCTAGAAATTCAAATCCACCCTCTAGGAACTTATATAACTTCTTTAGTTTTATTACTTTGGTATGAAACTTCTTTTTTTCTTAATACATTATTTTCCGAGTTGCTGTTTTGGAACATTTTTAACAGCCGGTATAAAGAAACCCAATAGGCATGTGTAGTTTGACAATTCATTATGATAAAATAAACACATTTACAACGTTTGGCTCTTATCTAAAATATAAAAAAAAATTGTTCTCATGGAAGAGTGCTAGACCAAGATTAATGCTTAAGACAAAGGTGCAAAAACTAAATTTGTATGTCAAGCATGGTTAGATTCTTCGTTTGGTCATTAGGTAATATTGCTTCTGGTCATTGTCTTCTACAAAGTTGTGATTTAATAATATTTTTGTAAGGATATCTTTAAACATTGAAGTCTGCTTTATCATCGCATTCGTTCAGCGTAGAAACATTGTCATTATTTTGTTCTTTTAAATAAAATTATTTTTTGCTGAATTTAACAATAATTGGAAATTATGGTGGACAACCTAATTAAGCATTCTTAGAAAGAATATTTAAAGCAAAAGAATTATGTTTACGTTTTCAAAAATATAAAACTATTCATATTTTACATTTTTATAGATTAGTGCCAATTACAGGCAAACGAAAAACCTACACTTCTTGATATTTTTCAAGAAAATAGTTTAATCTAAAAGAACTATTAGTACTCCAGGGAATGAACGTTTTGACCTCCGAAATCCAAGTAACTGAATCGATTTTGATGAAATTTTGGGAATATGCTCTACTTATCACCCTATTCAAAATCTATATCACGCCGAAGGGCGCTTCCTTCTTGGGGGTGGTTGCCGCCACTTCTCGGGGGTGAAAATAGTTTTGGTCAAACTAACCCCTGGAATCGATAGAGTGACCAATTTGGAGCAAAAAATGTCATATACACTTATTTATTAACCAAATACTTTTTGAGCTATTTGCAATAGAAAGCGCGCAGATTGACATAAAAAAAACATGTTTTCAGTATGTTTTTCGTGAATTTCTCAAAAACTAGGCGTTTTTTCAGCATAGTTGTTAGAATAAAATTGTAGCCAATAAAAAAACAAAGAGAATGTAGAGCTTATTTCCAAAATTTCAACAAAATCGATTCAGTTACTTGTATTTCGGAGGTTGTACCCTATTTTCAGCTTCATTCCACGGAGTATAGGTAGCCTGAAAGATGATAAAGCAATATTGTCAATAAAATAGTGATAAAAAATTACATGCTCGCTTTCATATAGCGGAATGAATATACATTGCTAACCAAAGAAATAACTAAAATGAACCGCAGAATGTATTATTATAAGTAAATAAGATATCTCTTTCTCCGCTATTAAGGGTTGTGAGTGCCCTTAATTAAGAAGGGTTGAATTAAATGACAACATTTATACAAAAAAAATTTTGTTTTATTTTAAAGGTTTTTCCATTTTCACTATTTTCCCTAAACTGCTAACGGGTATTTGAATTAATAAATAAAGGCATACTGTATAAATAAATATAATATATCCTATATAGTAGTAGTATAAAATACATACACACATGTAAACCAAACATCCTACAGGAGCCTACTTGGCATTCGAATGTCGTGTGGTCGACGCCCCAAGCCGGTAAGTTCATCAGAACTGTTTGTGATTACTGGCACGCCATTACCACTAGAATACTATATAACATACACACACATTTACAGATATATATGCACGTACATACAGAGTGTTTCAACAAGATTAATCAAATTTACAATAAAAAAGCAGCGGCCATTTTTGATTTATTATCAAAAATTATAGCTAAAAATAATGCTTTTTTTACCTCAAGAAAATACGGTTTTTATTGTCTATCGCCTACGCTACCCTACTATTTCGTAATGTAGTTTCGAATTCGATTATGATATCAAGGAAATGCTAGATGCTACTATTGCATGGTCATTAGTTTTAAATTTGCCTGCTGTAATACAATTTGTCTGCTTTTTACAAAAACAGTTTTTTTGATATTATACCGTGGGAAAACTGAGCTGAAAAATTTCATTAGATTTATTTGAAGGTACTTTTAGGAAGTAGCCTAAATAGTAATAATAACCCATTTCGAGCTTGTAATAATAGAGTAGAACAATACGTTTCAGGTCTGCGAGTAAAAAGGCAACAGCTTAGCTGAACAAACCTTCAAATCTAATAGATTGAATCATAGTGTAATTAGGTGGAATTCAATTCCACCTATGATTATCTTATACGGTATTATTGCACTTCAAATATCTCATTTTACGCTTTCTGAATTTTATTAAGTAAAAAGCATGTACAAAAGCATTATAATGGTACACTTTTGCTAAATTTAAAAAAATAATAAATTGGCAGAACATAATCGGTGGTACTGAAGTCGTGTGAGTGCGACCCCTGCAGTCCACAAGACTAACTTCCCAGAGGGTAGAAATCAGTTCTTGTTAGCCTTCATAGATCATTCTTCGAACATGCACTGCAACTTATGCTGGAAAGATCATTATCTCTAAAGATAAATGATGTGTTTTATCCACTTTTCAGATTCTGTTTATTCAGTTTTTTCCAGTTTTTTATCACCATTAAAAACGGCTAAACTAATTCTGCTGAAAACTCTTTGTGATTATGCGTCGAATAAGGTCAGTCACGTGTTAATGTCATAACTGGTTCGCGAGATAATCGAACCGCAAGAATCTGAACAAACATCTGCAATAGAACATCGGCACACACACACACACACACACACACACACACACACACACACACACACACACACACACACACACAGACATGGCATTGCGAAGACCAATATCACCTTTGATTCGGATATTGCGGCCTTGAAACCGCGGAAATATGTAAAACTGGAGTTTTTCCAAATCGACCCTATTACATTGTCTTCCTCTGGGAAGTTATAATTATGTAGTACGTCAAAGCTAGTTCTCTAATATGAGTTTCTAATCTTCAGAGACGATTCCATATTATCTTCTGTAACATTCTGTATGTTATATAAATGTTCCATATAACAACACATACATACAAAGAATTATTCATCTCTTTTCCTATTATACCAATACGAGTAGTAGTAATCCATTCAACCTATTTACCTAGCTCTGAGGTTGTAAAGTTACTCACTATACTACTCTATCTTAAATTGACTCCTTTAACTTTCATTTCTCACAAATACTATATTTATATACCTGTCTCCTTTATTTTCTCACACAACAACTCTAATCATCGTACCCCTCACAAACAAACCTCGTAGGGGATAGCTCATACCTTTGAGCTATGTGCCTTCTTGATCATTATCAACATATACATATATACTGACAAAAAGTTCGAGTAAAATATAACTTTATTTGAGTGTTGGACTGAAACATTTTGATTCACGAATTAGTTTATTTCATTGCAAGTTATTTAGTTCAGTTATTAATTAAGTTAACCAGAGGCTAAGTAGCCGAGCGGTTTAAAGCATAAATCGACATTTGACAATCTTTTGTTCTTACCTTGACCTTAACCGTATTTCGACTTAGGTTGCTGATTCGAATCCAGGCAGCGGCAGTGTGAACAATTATAATTAATGAGGCGGTAAAATTGATCACACTGGCGTCGCTTGGATAAGAACAAAGTTACCGACTCCACCCACATCATAAATTTAATTCTATATACGGAAGTAGTTAATAAATATAAAAAATCAATGATGTGAATCAGAGAAACGGAGGTGAAACCCCATTATTATTATTATTATTAATAGCTAAGTAAAACCGCGAGGTTGGCTCGTGTCATACTTACTATCTAGAGATCCTAACATTTTATTAGCTTTGGATATTTTATCTAAATATCACTATTTATAGTCAAACAAAAAAAATAAAAATCGAAAAAACTAATCAAAACTACAAACTTTGGTTTAAATATTGTATTGTCTTTTACATGACGGCTAAAATTGAAGCTGTGCGATGTATTGTTAAAACATTTTATGTTTTCCTGATTAATTCAAATATATTAAATACTATAATCAAATTGAAAAAATCTCCTTCCGTACGTACCAAATTTTAATTATTTTGACCTTTAAGCTGGCGATGCCCAAAATTTAAATTTAAATTCACTATTTCCCAATTTTCCAAAAGCTCCACGTGACAACAACTTTGCGTTCTATTTTACAACCTTCTATTTCTTCAAATATTTGGAATTATATAATAATATTTTTTAATGTTTCTAATAAAAAGCCTAAACTGAATTTAATTAATTAGCGATCTTACACAATAGACATTAACCATTAAGTTAATAAAATTAATTAATTAACTTAACTTAATTAACCATTAAGAGTTAATAAAATTTTTGAGCTCAAAATCTGTAATTCTTGATTTTTCTTAAGTGTATCGGAATTGATATCATTAGAAATATTTCAATTTTTTAATCATTATTTATTTGCCCCACACTGTTTTACATTTCGGCAGCTCAGGCTGTGTTATGAATTCATCACCACACCATCTATACATTTTTTAAATGAATATTATGTAACATTGAGAGATAGAAAAAGATTTTGAAATTATCTTTTTTTTAATATTGTATTTTTTTTTGTTTAGCACGATGACCTTTCCATTAGCTTACTTACTTAAAGAAACGTACCTACTTTTCTACTTGTGTTAAAAATGTTTTTCTTTATAATGAAAACTTTCTTGATTTTATAAAGCAAATAAATTTAAATAAAATACTGTATTTCTTTAACAGTGTTTTTAGATAATATTTTTTTAACAGGTTGTTATTTCCTTATTGGAAAAAGTAGCGGATATTTACAAAAGTAGGTAAGTACAGTCATGTAATAAATTACTATCATTTTGAGAAAATGTATCATTTTACTTTTTGGAAATATTAAAAAATTAATTTTCAAAGGGAGTGTATGTTTCATTTCCATGAAAAAGTTAAGAACAATTTATGGTACAAATAAAGCCCTGTGAACATTAAGGATAAAAAATTTCATGCAAAAAGGGCTACTTCACATGCGTTTATAATAAAATCTCTAACATCCGCCAAAGTTAAAATTGTTGTTTTGTATGTATACCTTTTTATGTATACTATATTCAGACTGTGTTCAGATCGATAAAAAAAAAATTACAAATTATATATCAAAATTTTTTTTAATTTTTTTTTCAAATGCTTATAGGTATCTCGAAAGCGGTGAGGTTTAGTAAAAATTGCAAAGTATCAAAAAATGTTTAAAATTGTCCAAAATATAAAATCCAATAGTTTTTTTAAATGTTGAATAAAGGCAACATGGTGCCCGGAAGTAGGGAAATTCTGCCCCGCCGCATGGGCGTAAATCAAAAAAGCACAAGCACTCACCCATATGACATTTTTCAGTAAACTCAGATAAACATTTTCCACCATCTCCCATAAAAATTTACTGACGAGGAGAGAATTATTGGGTCAAATGCTTCATTGCCTACAGTAAATATTATTTGCATTTTTTTGCATACCTGATAAATTTTTTTCTTTTTGTTTCAGGTAAGAAAAATTTATTTAAATGGAAATAAAAAAGTGATTGCTTTGTAAATGGGAAAAAAAGTAAGTAGTGCTTGGAAATGATTCGTTCGTGTGTGGAAATTTTAAATTATTATACATAATGAATTCGGTAAATACAGCTTTTTGATTCTATAATCTAGAAAAAAACAACTTTGCACTATTTTGTTTGTACCTTGATCGTTTTATAATTCAATAAACAACGTTTAGATAATAGAAGAAATAAATGCAGAAAATTTTCAAATAACGATTGATTTATTATTGTTTAATTAAAACCTTATGCAATCGCATTCGTTTTTAATGAAAAAATTCCGTTCTCAGACTTTCAGGCAAGTACTTTCTGTGAAAATGGAAGAAGTTAATTGTGTTCTTTTTTATTTCACTGGGCAAAGAAAGGAAACGAATTAAGTGATCGAAATGAAATTGAAACGAATTTTAAGTGATCGAAGTTCAGTATCTGATGAGAAAAATGGAAAGTTAGTAATGTAGCAGATTCTTCTAAAAACGATTAGCTTAATTTTTTTTTGTCGTTTAATATCTTTCTCTAAAACAAATTTCTTGTTCCAAAATTTCTTGTTTTCATAATTTGTGTTTTCAGGAGTTTTTACTGACCCCAAAAATTCTACGTATTACAATAACTTATAAACGACCTTTTAAGAAACTTATGCAACTTGTAATGCTTTTAAGTAAATGTCGGAAGTTATACTGTAAGATTGAATATAGACACTTTTAGATTGGATCAGGCATATTTCAGGTATGTCAGTCTTATGTATTGAATTTATTTTATTTTGGGAGTTACCAGGGCTCTTTTTAAGAGCAAACATTGAGGATTTGTTGCCCAATGAACTCGAAGGCTCGAAGTATTGCCAAGACGAGTTATCATGAGTTCAAAAATAAAGTTCCGAGTTCCCTTAACGCTCTCCATGTCTCATATCCTGTTTATGAAAACTGATATGTTTTTTTTTCTATTTTCTACACTTTGTTTTTGTCCGTCGTACTTATACTAGATAGCTCCAAGAAGCTAAAAGTTATCGGGAACACGATACGTGACAAAATGGTATACATTTTGCAACAAATGGGTTAAAAAATGGAATTTAATTGTAAGAACCCATAAATCTTTTTTCAATCCTTTCGTCACAGACAGACTTTTAGAATTCAAAAACTAAATCGAGACATCTCGTACGATTTTTCATTTTCGTCTCCATTTTACTTCTTTTAATCACTGAATCAATTGCATCAGCCTCTTCTCTTGGTTTCAACATTTAGAGGGACTGTAATTGACACAAACCCATGATATCTAGTGATCAAAATTCGATACAGTATATACCTAAGTTATATTTATTATTAACCATTAAAATCAAAAATTGTATCTCCAGCCCCACTATAGGTGAAAATTTCATTAATATCTGAATAATGATTTCATATAATACTCAATTCAGATTGAATTACATTTAGAATGGTGCAAATAGTTTTGTCAATTGAACATGTGAAATTAACATATATATACCGGATATCCGTTTCAATATAGTTTTATGACACATATACATTTAATTTATTTTCAAATCACGTTTCAGTATTTTATTATTACCTACATTTAAATATGAAAGTAATTATTTATTATTATTGATATTGAAAATATTTCAATAATTATTTTCAAATCGTATATTAGAATAGTGCAATAGTATTTTTTTAATATTAAATGGGCGGAAGGTTTTTTATTTTTTTATTTTGATTATTTGATATTGTTGTGTAGAATAATCAAAGGAAAAATAATCAATCTTTTCCAAGTGTTAGCTAAAATATTTAGGTGAAATTCCAAAAAAGCTATCAAAAATGTTCCTTGGATCATTCTGATCAAAAGCTCTCCGGCCACAATAATATTTAACAAGGAGGCTTCGAGCAAAAGGCGATCAAAGCTACGAATATATTATAGTTTTAGTATATAATTAGAAAATTGGCTTTCTGTGAAATTTTTTTAAACCGCCCCCAAAATGTTCTTCGGATCATTTTAGTTCAAAAACTCTCACAGCAACAAACATTTTTTATTGGGTAGTTTTCGAGCTACAATCAGTATACAACTTTACTGATTGTATAGCTTTGATCAACCGTTACTCGAAAACTACCCAATAAGAAATTGTGGTAATGAGAGTTTTTGATTAAAACGATCCCAAGAACATTTTGGGGCGGTTTGAAAAAGTTTCACAGAAAGCCATTTTCCTATCTAATATTGCGGGATCGTATTATTCTGAGAAAGTGTAGATAATTTTAAACAAGTATGTGATTATATCCTACTGCGAAAATAAATTTAGAAAAAGTCAATAGCGCCCAAATATGTCGTTAATGTACGAAAAAGTACAAAAAGTACTACGATTATATTTATAAACATATCCTAAATCCACGACCAATGGTTTTTTGGTTATACGATATATCGAAAACTTTTAATTTTCCCAAAAAAAGTACGCATGGATACTTTCTTAACTAGATGGAAACATTTATTATATCTTTTATTTCCGAACTAAAAAAAGAGGCGTAGCGCCTTAACGTGTCAACCGACTTTAAGTTTTTTGGTTTCGTTTGAAAGGTAATTTAACGGGGAGTGTAGCTATGACGTGGGATTCGTACCCAAAAAAACAAAAAAATTAGTGAAAATCTTCAAAATACTACTACAAAAAGAAAAACTTAATTTAATGGAGAGAGTGTTCTTATATATGTTTCAAGTACAATTTTAGGGTTCCGTACCCGAAAAATTTGTCGGAGGTTTTTTAAATTTTGTAAATTTTTTTTGTTAATTTTAATATATGTCTCATTGTCTGTCCAATGAGATCCCACTAAATTTTGTAGGCACACGTAAATATATATTTTAATCTGAAAATTTTATGAATAGAATCTCTTGTGAAAAATACTGAAGTGTGGGATGGGGTAATGGAAATTACTGTCCACTCCTTCCAATTTCTGGATATTTTGAGATTATTTGACAAAAGAATCAAAACCTTTAATTTTTGGGGATTATATCTTCACCTGATTGGTCCTACGAAATTGATTTCGTTGACTGCTATTAAATTCTATGCAAAGCGTTTTCGGGAAATTTTCCCATGCAAATTTTCCCAGAATTAAATATTTATTGGCAATAATAGCACTTCTCTTAAAACTATCAAGTACCTGTGGTATTACATACATAGGTAATATAATCCTAGTGCTTATATAAACATAAAGTTAATCAAATACATTGCTGTGCATAAAATATACGATGATTTTATTTGTATAAATTTAAGGTCTTATTATTGTATGTGAGATTACATTTTAGTTATTTTCGTTACCTTCTCTATACGAACGACTACAACAATTTTCACCAACGAATACTGTTGAATCTGTTTGTTTATCGCCTATATTTTTGGTACTATACTGTTAGATAATAAAATATTCTCTGTATGTGTTGTGTCGTATGAATTTTCTGTAATTTACTCTCACTGATATGAGAGATAATAGCTCTAGTGATCTTTTTCATTGTCTTTTGTATTGTTATAATATAAATTGCATGTGATACACAATATTATTATAAATAATATATAAATTAAACAATGTGTGTTAGGGAAATATTAAGAAAATTTTTGGTAATTGAGTTTTTGGCGAGCGATGCAGGATCTGTATAGGTCTAGAGACGGAGCACAGGAAAATTAGATCTCTAGTCTTCTTCATCGTCATAGTCTTCTTCATCGTCATAGTCTTCTTCATCGTCATAGTCGAACACTGCGAAAAGTCAAGATATTTTAACGTCATGAGCTTAGAGTAAATGATAGACTTTAAAGCAATATTTATTAGTGCTCTCGCAAACTGAAAAAAAATGATTTGACTACTTTTGTTAGTTTTATAGGGACGGATTGTTAAATAATCACGTGAAAACAAACAATTAACTGAGTTAATTGTTGAAATATCCTGTATAGAAAGTGTTGAATGCCAGGACTTGCATTTTTTTAATCTTGCGTTATTTTATAAAATCAACACGGTTATGGCGGCCTTTCGGCCGCTGTTTATTTGGTTTTCGAAAATTCTCGAAAGTATTTTCTATAATTTTTTTTCGTTTTTTGAAAATATTTCATAGAACTTTTAGTTGAAGCTACCTGAAAATTTTCTATGTCTTATAGTTTTGCAGGTAATGGAAACCAAAGTTTTGTACTAATTTGCGCAGTCGCGAGTTAACAGAGATGTTAACGAAAAACTTTTTTCCAAGAAAAGCTGTTTATTTTTTTTATAAAGAACACTTTTTAAATTTGATCTATCTCTAAGGATTGATATGATAGGTCCTACGGTCCAAGATCTAATTAACATGTGTTTCTCATTTACGAACTCAAACTCCTTTTTACGACCTGAGCACCCTAAAAATATTTCAGTTTGCTGTCTCTTTTCGTTTTGAAGTTCGCGTTAGGATAGATGGGCAGACAGTTGGCAACGGACTAATTAGGTGATTTTATGAACACATATATTCAAATTTTGTTCGCATCTTCGATAATTCCAAGCGGATTAATCAGAATTTTTGAAATTTACCCTCCCAATCATTTGAAATTTACAAATATCAACCTCTCCCAAATTACAATACTTCCCCTCATTTTTATAAGCCAAACCATAATCAAAGACGTTCAGGAGTGTGACTATTGGCTAATTTATTTAAAAGCCACAGTACGGCGTATCTTCTGTTTGAGGAGAAATTTATTATTGATTTAATGAGTGCATCTCTGGCGAGAGATAAAGCCATTTAAATAACTCTCATAGAGAGGTGTCTTTGAAGATTAAACTAACGTTTAGAAGTTTTACCTTTTCAATACTGACCAATTTTCATACTTTTTTCTCTTACAGATCTTAATGGTGTATTAATGAATTTTTTCCGACAATCACCTTTGTTTGGGGTATACTATGTATAAGGCTATATGACCGAATTCTGACGCACTTACTTATAAAGAATCTTAAAATAATTTACTTGGAAACAAAATTCTTAGCTCCGTAAATTTTAAAAGCTTTTTCAATCGTCTACGGTAATAATATAATTTTTGTATTAATGTATGTACATAAAACCAATAACCAAATTTAAAGATATAGTTTTAAATGTTTCTTTTCTAAAATTTAATGGTACCATAGCAAAGAAAATAATTCAAACAACGTATTTTCCACTGATGAACTCTGTATATTCACAGCAAGACACACTGCTATTCACTGTTATATCACTAACTAACCTGAAACCATATTGTTTGTTATTTTCTGTTGAGGTTTTTTATCAGTCAATCGTTAAGCTTGTTGTTGTTGTTTGTTATTGTCGTATTGTTTGTATTATTATTTATAAGATTTGTTAAAAACAAATCTGTTATTGTATATTTACTAGTACTATTATTATTATTATTATTATTATTTTTATTATTATTATTATTATTATCATTATATATATATATATATATATATATATATATATATATATATATATATATATATATATATATATATATATATATATGTATGTTCATTCTTTTCTACTTTATTAATATTTCTTTATTTTTATATTCTTTATATTTCTATACCATGCATATATGTAATATGCAAGGTATACTAAGTTTAGTCCCAAGTTTGTAACGTTTAAAAATATTGATGCTAAGCAAAAATCATATAGTTAGCCCATTTCTGGTTGTCTGTCTGTCTGTCGTCTGTCGTCTGTCGTCTGTCATCACGATTACTCAAAAACGAAAAGAGATTTTTATAGCGTACTGAGGACGTAAAAAGTGATGTCGAGTTCGTAAATGAGCAACATAGGTCAATTGAGTCTTGGGTTCGTAGGACCCATCTTGTAAACTGTTAGAGATAGAACAAAAGTTAAAATGTAAAAAATATTCCTTATAAAAATATAACCAACTCTTGTTTGAAACATTTTTTCGTTAATATCACTGTTTACCCGTGAGGCGCAAATTAAGCGTAAAATGTATAGTATGTAACTTATGAGAATATCAGTTATGTATGTGTGACATGTATGTATGTATAATGTGATAGAGTCTTCAACACTGTCTATGCATGGTATTTCAAAAATTAACTCAGTCAATTTTGCAAGGAATATGGTGTGAGAAATAAACAGTGTGCACATAGATAGAAAGAAACAAACATATTTTGACCGATTAGCTTATTGTAACAAATGCATCTGATTTTACGTACACAAAATGCTATTCATCATTCTGTGTTTTCTGGTACCTCCATTATGTAATAATTTATTTTCATGTTTGTTCTGATTGATAGGAAATGTTCATTATTTTTAACCCCCGAACTAAAAAAAGAGGTGTTATAAGTTTGACCGCTGTGTGTGTGTGTGTGCCTGTTTGTGGCATCGTAGCGCTCAAACGGATGAACCGATTTTGATTTTTTTGGTTTTAATGAAAGGTTATTTAATGGAGAGTGTTTTAAGCTGTATTTCAAGTGCAAATTTAGGGTACCGTACCCGAAAAAACTAAAAATTTCCGATGATCTAAATCGGCTCAGTTTGGAAAAGGCTTTAAGGAAAAAGGCAATTTAATGGAGAGTGTTCTTAGATATGTTTCAAATAGGAGTTATGGGTTCCTTAACCGAAAAATTTGTCGGTGGTTTTTAAAATTTTGTAAATTTGACTGTTTACAATATATTGAAATTTTTGTTGTACATCCAAACATCACAAATAATAAGAGCGATAGAAGCTTGGAGAGATGAAGCTTAGGTGTGGTGGAGGAAGGTGTATATGAACCATTCACATACACCTGAAGATATTTCGATCGATCCTGGCACTCAGAATCTATAGTTGTCAGAATTTACGGGAAAATGAATGGATAATTGTAGCGATGATACAAATATAAAATGGAAGAAAATATCTTTAAACTATGAAAACGTAAAATGCAGGCGGTAAAAGGCCGTCTTCTACAATCGAAACCTGAAGGCTTCAAATATTATGGTATCACAAAGTCAAAATGGTGAACCAATACATGGGCTGGAAATATAAAAATAAATAAAAATAATAATATTTTATTTATGAAATAAAAACATTACATTTTTATCTATGAAAATATTGTTTGATATATAATTACAATTTACCATGGATTGTATAGAATAGGTAATATGATGGTAGATGTGACGGGACTAGGACGTCAAAGAAAGTATGACAAAGGAGGAGGATATAAATAATTTAAAAATCCTATGACGTAAATTAAAGATAACTTCTAATGTATGTATGCCCGTGATAACTCGAAAGCGAAACGAGATAGTGTGCTGAAATATATTATATGAAAAAATAAACAATGTTTTTATTTTTGAGGGCAAATGTTTATTTGTTTCAATTTTCTGCGTACTTTTTATGTCAAGACTCCATAAGTGATATTTTTAATAGCTTTTAATTATTAAAAGCATGAGTCAAAAAACCCTAAAATTATTCTTAGAGCTTAATTCACTTCAGATATTATTTCTACGACCTTATTGAGTTCTCAAAAAATAAATGGTTTCATACAAAAAATTTAACTAATTAATATTTTCAAATAAGATTTAATTTGTATATAAGTAGATTGAACTTACTGTGTATTAAAGATGTGTTATAATCATACTATTTAAGGCGTGCATTCTCGATCTTACATTAAACCAAATAGTTCATATAAACATAAACCCTAAAATAATTTGGTTTCGAGCTACTACAAGTTAAAGCTTTATTTTTCAAAAGTCACATATTTATCAAGACGTCTTTACAAAAACCTATTTTTTAGTTTTTTTAATCTATTATTTAATTTGTGTTTATTAGTTTTTTACACTATTATTAATTTATCAAAAATTCAGTATAAATATGGTGGAAGCGCAAGTAAACGTATATATTTTCAGATATTGTATTGTCATCGGTCCTTGATGTGTATGCCAAATTTCGAGTTAATCCGACGTTTTGAAGGGGGCAAAACCATGTTTTCGTTACATAATAACATACTTACATACGTATGAAGCTATTAAAAGCGTGTTAAACATAGGCAAACGCGGTTTGAATAAGTTATACCTATTAGTTTTACTAGTACTTCCTGTAAGTGAATTTTCACAAATGTTCACAATTTTTTTTCTTTATTTTGAACACGCACCTGGAATAGTGCTGAACAATTTTGAAACACCATTCATACACAACGTACCTTTACAAAAGATACAAAGGTGTTATGCATATAAATGTGTCACGACCTAAGGACTGTAGTGGCTGAGAGACTAGGTACTAGGCAATCGCTTAGAGGTCTCAGGTTTGATTCCTGGCTACATTAATTTTTTCTCTTGTTATTATTTATTTAAATAAGAAAGGACATATGTAAAATGATAATGATGACACAGAATTTATTGACCGTTGATTATTAAAATAAATGAAATTTTATAACGAACTAGCAGATACCTGTCCGCTTTGCTGGACAATGTCTCCTTTAGACTATCACGTTATAGCTCTCACTTATCCACCCTTTTGTTCACAATTTTATGGATTTTAATTTTTCGGTGGGGAACTCTAACTTTTTCGAAAATGTAGTTTTGCCCATGATAGTCGATTACCTTGTAACTTTCTATAGGTCCAATCATTAAATTAACCTGATTTTTATACTTTTTGGATAAAAAAAAGTTGAATAAAACTTGGTCAATTTTGAAGATATAAACATAAAAAATGATATATGAGCATGGTTCACTACTAAAGTTTTCTGTATTACTATTTTCAAAAAACTCATTCTTCATGGGGATGAAAGTTTATATGAAACTATGCCATTTCTGAAGTTAGAAATATTAAACTTGATATATGAGCTCATGGTCTGAGACAAAAGTTTATTTTACTTTCTTACTAAAAATTAATTTTTTAAGAGTGTCAAATTGGAGATGAAAGTTTATATGTTGGGACAAAATTACCTTGTATACTGAGTTTTATCGAAATTAGAGGTAAAAAAATTTCTCGATTTTTTGAACTTTTTTTAAGGGGTACGTACCCCTGTGATAAAATCGCAAAAAAATTGACAAAAAACTGTTTGAGATGACTGGCGTAAAATGGAAAAATTTAAAAACTATTTGAGGGAGTTTGTCTACAAAAATAAATACTTTTTATTATATATACTTTACTAAAACAGAAATAACTGTTATTATTATAATCAAATCAGTATCTATATATTCAAAAAGGTGGTGCCATTCGCCAAATATCGACTAGTACCTAGTATCCTATTATTTTATGCTTGGCCTATACCACATATAATATTAGTATACTTGGTTATTGTAGATATTATTGTTATGCTATAAAACTTAACTCTGTATTATACTCGAATTTTTTGTGTCTGGTACTACCGCACCACATTCGATGATAATAACATTAGGCATTTTAGTTGTTATGAATTGTTCGAAATTCATATTCACGTTGATACAAATCTATCTATCTTTGTTCTAGAAGTTTTCGAATTTTCATAATATTAAATCTCCTTTTATTAAAAATATAGGGAGCTCAGAAAGCATGTATAAAAGATACCTACTTTAAGATCTCCAATATAGGAGAAAAACATAGAAGAATAAATGATACCAAAATATCCCGCTTATTCTTTGGAAAAGGTATTCCTCACTTAAAGGTAAAGAAAGGTATACTGCAAATGCAGTTGTTTTAGCTGTGAGTTATTGAAGCTAATAGATCGCTTTTTTAACAGGCATTTTTAGGCAGATACCTTTTAAATAGTCAAAATAGAAAAGGTTCCTGAGACTGCAGAATGTGAAATTTTATGCGATCTTTGATATCACATAATGTAGGGGATTTGAAAATAGTTCATGTTCGTAACTGGTTAGAGATAAAAGAAAATTTTTGCCAACGTTTTAAACGTTTTATGTAAACTTAATTAATTTGGAAGAAATTCAATGCTACTATTGTTTTTATATTCGACTTCTTTCGGATGTATTAAGTAAGTCAAGAATGACGTTCTAATATTTGCCTCTATTTCTTACCAGGAAAATTCCGAGATTAAAGTATGAGCTATATTTATTTTTATTGCATATTTTTAGAAAGTATATCTATATTTTTAGTGATTGATGAGCTTGAACCTCGAAGTTCATAACTTTTCGATTACGAAAATATTCATAAAAGGCATTTTATTTCAAACAAATGATTTACAATGTTATGTGAGCATACTACACGCACTTTTGCAACTTCATGAAACGTATTTGATCCAAAAATATTTATGTAACACCCAGTATTTATATTTTTATGGATAATTATATTCACAAATTAAATTAAACATTAAAAAATATGTCTTTTCTAAACTATTTAGATATTGTTTAACATTTATTTAGCAAATTATGTAAATTTTGGTATTTTTTTATCTCGTCATTCATTTTATTTTTAAATGTCTTTATTAAATTAGTTTTTAAAGATAATAATAACATTCGTGTTTATTTTTTCAAATTTTTCCATTTTTCTTTTTTTTTAAATATAACTTTCAGCTTTCATTTTAATACATACAATGTAGGTATAAAGCTAGCATATATCTTTTGGAGGTTTTTGATCAATGTTTACTTTTTGGGTTATTCTACTAAAATAATACATATGTTTTATACACAGATAATGGTGCCTTACCTATTATGAACGCGTAAGATTCTACAACTCTCTGACACTGTCGACTATGATCCGACACTCAACACATCGGAACCGATGTGTTCCTAACGGGGGTCCGACGACCTCAATTTTCGCAATCTCAGGACTTTCGAGACTGCGCACGTAAGGAGGGTCTTAAACTAGATGCCGAAACCGTCCTTTTTTCTATTTTTTTTCCTTTGAATAAGTTCACGCAAAATCATTATTTTGAGCGGACCAATTTAGTCACATTTCATTTTGATATATGGTAGATGATGGTGATGAAGATTCCTTTTTTTTGGCTTTTCATCAATAAATCCTTTCTGGGCTGATGAATAATCAGGATATAACATACTCGCAGTTCTAGATAGATAATGATTAAAAAAAAACACAAACATACAATTACAATACATAAACAAATAAAATTCATATTATAAATACAAAATTCAATGATTAGACGTTCACGTGACGAATGGACGTGAACGTCTAATCATTGAATTTTGTATTTATAATATGAATTTTATTTGTTTATGTATTGTAATTGTATGTTTGTGTTTTTTTTTAATCATTATCTATCTAGAACTGCGAGTATGTTATACCTGATTATTATAACGAGTGAAAACTAACAATTGATTGAGTTAATTGTTGAAATACCATGTACAGACCATGTGTTGATTACACTGTCACATTACACATACATACATGTCACACATACATAACTGATATTCCCATATAATACAAACTATATAATTTGCGCTCTCTCGGGTAAACATGTTTACGAAAAAATATTTCAAACAAAAGTTGTTTATTTTTATATAAAAAACATTATTTTACATTTAAACTTTTGTTCTATCTCTAACGGTTTACAAAATTGGTCCGTAGGACCCAAGACCCAATTGACCAATGTTGCCCATTCACGAACTCGACCTCAGTTTTTATGGCCTGAACACGCTGTAAAAATTACCGCTTGATATCATTTTTCGTTTTTGAGCTATCATACCATCAATATTTTTAAGCGTTATAAACTTGGGACTAAACTTAATATACTATGATAAATTTCATATATACATGGTATAAAAATGTTTTATATCTGTAATTAATTATTTCAAAATTATGTTTATTTTTGTTAAATCTAAAATTTAATTAATTGCGTACACTGCCAGTGATTTTTTTTTTTTATTTAAAATATTTTGGCAAGGGCCATTAAGCCATTAAAGCCATTTACAAAAAATAAAAATATACATCTGCCAGTGATTGAAAATGGCATACCTGTATTATAATGAGAGTACTAAAACTTCTTTAGTTAATAAATAATGCGAATAAAAAATGTTGTTTTAAATCAAAATATATTCGAATAAAAAAATCATTGAAATGAAAATTAAAGCGTGTGTAAAAAAAAAACTTTTCTCTTTTAATAATTATTTAAAATAAAAAATATATAATTTATATAATATAATATATGTATTTAAAAGTTAGTATACTTCTCTTGGATATGAGAAAGTAACGTAGTTATGCATGCATAAAATGAATGAATATAATAAGAATTCTTCTCCATAAAATCATTAAAGTATTTTAAAACTACCATAGATAATATAAGAAATAAAATTATCAAGCCAATACATTCTTTAATTAAAAGTTGAAACAGAAGAACGAAAAATATAGAAAGAAATTATTGTATACGCTCTATGGAACTAAAATGCCGTAATACCTATGGATACAATATATTTTTGATGTGATGTTGTTTGGTTGGGTACTACGAAAATTACGTTAAGAATAAAAGTGTGAAGAGAAAATCAACGATGACGCGCGTGTGGATGGAACACTTGAATTATATTCACAATACATAAATGATATTTATAAAGAATAAATTAAATCGCATACTTCTTGACTTATTACATAACATTAACAAAGGAAAGATTGGAATTCCTTTTATTTATAAAATAACATTTTAGTTTTGTACATGTTTCAAGTCTGTTTTTATCTCTTCAATCCAATAAATACGTAGGTCCATACACTAATATCCACATCGTGACTAATTTACCGATAACAAAATAAACGATTTGAAAAACTCTACTTAGAAATAACGTATGTGAAAAATGTTGAAGAAATTTGGAGTATATTTAAATTGAATTAAAGTCTTTGGACTGAATATTTTATCTTTGATTAAATTTGTAAAGATATTTGTATATTACCTACAAAAAATCTTCCTTTGACAATATGAAACACAATGTCAACTTATCAGCTGTTGTTGAGTATATAACCTCACTGCATAAAATAAGAGATAAGACATAAGCATAAAAGATATAAGATATAAAAAATTTTCTATCTTATTCTTGCAATACAATTTTTGATATGTAGTCTCTATGGAAATTGCACGCCACTAAGTGTTATTTTCTTTTCTTTTCTATAACGAACGTCTTTTGAAGGAATAAACAAATTTTAGGACAAAGGCCATCGGTGCCATTTACATATTATAACGATGGTTAACCAAATAAAAATTTGGTCCAAAACCGTTCGGTAGTTTTTGCGTGAAAGAGTAACAAACATCCATTCATCCATACACCAAAATTTTTACGATTGTAATATATATCAGACTAGCTTGATACCCGCCTGCTTCACGGGGCTTAAAAGTAAAAACGAGCATTTTTTAGCCTAAACCTCTCTTGATCTAACTTATCTTCTTCTCATAACATGAAGGGATTGTTTTACACAGCTAAAACGTATGAAGAGTTTTCAATTCTTTAAAGTGTCAAATGTCATAGTTTATTGAGTATATCAGAAAAGATGGCCATGAATTGTTTTCATATTTACTATCAAAACCATTCGGTATTTTTTGCGTGAAAGCGTAACAAACAAACAAAACCACGAACACCCTTCTTTTCACACTTATAAAATAATAGGGATTTGCCTGATTACAATTACTATCACCTCTAAATTGAATAGTTTTACGTTCAAGTTTCCTTTTTAAGAAACCCTTCACTAAAATTCTACGTTGTTTTATGTAGAAAATTAACTGCAAATAAAATAATGATTTGTATGGACAGCTTTTTTTCACGTATTTATGTCGTATACCCCTTCTTCTGCTACGAACAAATAGACAGACAGACAGAGACATGTACTAACTCAATAAGCCATGGTATTACTACGACGTATGTAGTGATCGTAGATATACGTACCATTGCATCAAAAACAGTATGTTGTGTTTTATATAATATATAATGTTCTGCAATTCAAGCAAAAATAAGATTCAATAAAGAACCAAACATTCCATTATTGTTTCCTGCATACCGGATAGAGAAAGATGTAAAAAACTTTTGTAAACTAATCATTACTTCATAGTAATATCCAAGAAGTTATATCATCAGTTCCTTTCTTTTTTTTTGCACCCTCCTTCATCAAACCAACATCTACAACTATTTTGTTTCATCAAATAAGTCTTCGGCAAACAATTATGTATAGTATAAATATAAACAAAGTCCGTCCGTTCATCAGTAAGTATTTAGGATATATAAATAAGAAGATAGAGTTCAGTATTTTGTTGTTTTGTTTCAGTACAATCTATAAAATGAGTATTTAACTAAAAAAAACAAAAGGAAATTCTAATTTTACTGATAACACAAAAATAAATAAATAAATATCATTTTTACAGGATGCCGAGTCCTAAGAATAAATATGCCAATACAGTTTAAGGTAGAGTTGCATAGCTGAAGACCCGGAATAGCAATAAATATATTAATTAATGTATCGGGAAAAAGTGACCTGGTTAGACCTACACACCAGTATTTTAAAATGGTAACAAAATAATTTGGAAAAATTGTTGAGTTTTTGTTTTACAGTAATTTTAAAATCGCACACTTGTTTACCTATACTCTGTTCACGGCAGACAAATATACTGCAGTTATTTTCAATTTTTAGATTGTGACGCAATTAAAAGTTGTCTCTCCGGGCGGAAAGTGTCAACTCCTTTTTTCTTCCTACGTCGAGCAGAAAAATAGTATGCACACAACGGGAGTAAGTACAGAATGTCTTAGATCTCGTGTTTGTAGCAGAAGGCAATGAACATGTTCGGTTCGTTTCGTATGTATTGTATATTCTGCGGTCCTTGTGGCTATGTCAGTCTTGTTTGATAGATAGCTGATGTGATATACGTATATCGTAGTTAATAAGTTCTTTATCGGGACATTTAAATTGGTATTTGTGGGGAGACACTTTAAACGATTCTGATATTAGTGATAAAGTTTGTGCATTTTAACTCGAAAAATACCGAGCAAAGTTCGGTTACCCAGGGACCAATTTTGTATGATAACTGATGACGACAGTTATCGACGATAATTAATAAAATCAATTTATGTGCAGGATCATTTGTATAGATTATCAAACGCTGCTTCTAAATTGCTGTATCTTCACTTATTTTGAAATCGATTAATTAATAATATCTACAGTCATTGTTTCACAGTATGTTTTAAATCAAAACGGTATAAAGATTAAATGTAAAAAATTTTTCAAAATAAATTTATTCTTAACTAGATAACATGCTACATTCAAATTGATGTTTGAATTACAAAGTAATAAAAAGACTTTCTATTCAATTACTTGTAGAAGAATAATTATTAAAAACTACTAGATGACTATTACTTAAAATAACAAAATTATTTTTATTATTGAATAATGGTAGTTGAAGACTTATGCTACTCTCTTATGGTACAAAGGCACAATGCTTAGTTCAAATGTTATTTTTATAGAATATTTTATCGGATAAAATAACCCATCATCCACTCAAACCGTTGATCCACCTGGTGATCTCGGTGTGTGTGTAGTATGGTATATTTCACTACGACTCTACCACCGCTTACTTAAAAATATCAAGAGTCATAAATCGTTGAATATGCAATTCGATTCCCAATGGAAAACAGAATGTTTGATATTAAAACCGTAAAATATACACTGCTGCTCTTTTTTCAACACCCCTCACCCTACCTGCTCACTTTTACCAATCGTGGTAGTGTTCTTCTTTCTGCACCTTGTCTTGGAACATATACATATAAAAATATACAAGGAGAATTTTTTTCAAAATAAACACTGTTATATTATTTTCTCCCTTAATATGTACCAGCTATAAAAATCTGCAGAGGAAAATATTATTAAGATAGAAAGAGGACATCATGTTCTAGAAGCTTGGATCTGGGTTTTCGGGGTTCTTGAATAGTCAACTTAGAACCTAAACTGTAAGAGATAGAAAAATACAAATTAATTTCTCTTGAACAACTTAAAATGTTTATTGGAACAATTTTATCGCAATTCAAATACTTCGGAGGAAATACGACTGAATAATTAGTTGCAGTCTTTATTCAATTTAATCTAAAGAAAATACGCTAGCCCTTCTCATACCTCCCAAATGCGTAAATTCATGTTACTGGATTCATTGATATTAGTCGGGAAGGAAAGGGAGATATGTCTGCTAGCATAACGTAACATTTGTGCGGTCATTAGAAAACTTCTTTGGCAAGGAGCAGAAACTTTTCAAATTTTTCAAGTCATTCTTTTATCTTCGTATATGAAAATTGTTATTCTACAGGTAAATGTTTTTTTTTTCTTTTATATTATTCACATTTAACTTTTTTTCTAAGAATAATAAAGATTAGTTATGAGAATGAACATCCCTCTCTAGTTTAGTACATCTCGCTTGTAATTGCTGATTCATCTTCATATTTTTCAATTCCTGAATTTCCCGCATAAGTTTATTCTCAGTGTTATCAAATCTTTCATTGAAAGATTTAATTATTGCTTCCAATAGAATTTGGCTATCCCCAGTTAAGGCTATTGTTGAACAAATAAATGGGTCTTATAGTTTATTACACTGGATTAATATTTTAAATAAATGTGCATACACACCTCTATAATAAACACTTTTACTAATATTCGAATTCGAGAACTCAGAAGAAAACTTGGTTTTTTCTTTTTAGATTCAACAAAATAGGATAAAGTTTTCACAATGTTTTTCTACAAAACAAATGAATTCAAATGTAAGAAACTAACATAAGACACTAGAAATAGGTTATATTTTATAAACTTTATTTTTTATAAAAAAATGTCAAAATTTGTTATAATTTTAAAACTTCTTCACAGTAAAGATATCATTGTACCTCTTCTCAAAATTTGAGAAGAGGTACAAATATATATTATATTTAATATATTTCATTATTTTACAATTTATTTCATTTCATATATCAAGTCAAGGTAAAAGTTAAAAATTGGCATAGGTGGCATTGCTTCACCCAAAACTTCCGTAAATTTCACCTAATTCGATGAGAGTTTGTGGTGAATTTGGGTAGATCATTTTCGCTGCTGCCTCTGTTTACTAAGTATGTCAAAGCGAGCTTGTTTCCCATACAAAAACTATATTATTTTCGAGCGTTTTCATAATGAAAATGTGAGAATATTTGGAATTAAAAAGAGGATTAGTGCTTTACACAGGCGTAAAAATATATATATATATCTAAATGTCTTTCAAAAACTTCCTCCGTGTACTTTTCTTATCCATTCTAGTAGAAGATACTCTCACCATTACACCATTATGATACCAACCCCCAACGTAGTCAGCTTCTTATACTTTTATTAACTGTATAGAAAGAATATTATAGACTCGATTTTTTCATAAATGTGTTTTACAAACGTGTTAGATATATTTTAAGATATGGGATATATCGATACGTTTCACCTTATCAAGATTTTAATCATAATAGAGTCGTAAATTTTGTGTGAGAGACGAAGAGAAGTAAAAAAAAAAAAAAAAAACAAATTCAGGGAAAAATTGTTACACATATATTTATTCTTTATGTATTTTATATGTATAACTTCTGGCATTTAAATATTTTCCGTTCATTGTTTGCTCATTTTTTCAAGACTTTTTTCCGTTATGTTTTTATGATGATTTATGTTAAAAATAATTTTACTGAACATCAAATGTTTAGTTTGTTTACTAGTTTTCATTGATTGGTGTTTTTATTACCGTTTTAAAATTGGAAACCCAACTCTTTTGTTTGTTCAGTGTCACCCGTGATACCTATTATTAATTTTTTAACACTCGAACTAAAAAAAAGGGGGTATTAAAGGTTTGACCGCTTTGTGTGTGTGTCTGTCTGTGTGTCTTTCTGTCTGTCGGTCTGTGGCGTCGTAGCGCCTAAACTAATGAACCAATTTTGATTGTTTTTGTTTCGTATGAAAGGCCAATTCATGGAGAGTGTTCTTAGCTATGTTTTAAGTGCGAGCTTAGGGTTCCATACACGTTCAAAATCGGCTTAGTTAAGAAAAATGGTAATTTAATGGAGAGTGCTCTAAGATATGTTTCAAGTGTAAGTTTAAGGTTCCGTAGGCACTCGGAAAATTGGGGTTTTTTTAAATTTTGTAAATTTCACTTGTTTTTTTATAATAGCATAAGGAAACTAAATTTAAGACTTAATAATTTAACCAAATTTAAATCCCTAATACGTTGGTAAGTAACTGTAAAAGTACTGTAACCAATTGCTCAAAATACCTATATAAGAACATAAATCCATTTAGTATATAAATTGGCAATCTTTTCGCATTAATGTAGCTATAAGAATTGAAGAGTTAATTATTTTTATTTTGAATAAAAGAATCCTTATGGCAAATAAGTTTTGATCAGATTTACTTAAAATTTAAAGTAGCTCAAAATATTTATCAATTCGTTTTTAGAAAATAATCCATTTTAGCATAATCCAGTTTTGCGGTCAAACATCCTTATTTTGTCTAATGTGATTCATAGAATTGATGGGTTCTTGAACTCTTGGCCTTCTATTGATAATAAAAGAGTTTGCTAGGGATCTCTGTAGTTGAATTAGAGAGTGAGATAAAAATACCTTTTCTAACACAAACGTGGAAGCGTTGGGAAATTATCTAAAGAGAGTAAATATAATAATATATAATATTTACTTACATTGATAGAGATAGATATACTTTGAACATAAAATAGAGCTTCACCTTAACTTCTGGAAGGTTTGTAAGGAAGGTTTCTGTGTATGAGTGTGATTGAGTGAAAATCAGTTCTCATTACAGTTATTTAGTTCTTTACACATTTAAGAATTGAGTCACAAACCAAGAGACAAAACGCACCGGTGGATGGCAAAAATATACGAACTTTACAGAACATTGTTGAAAGTTTTAGAACTTAAGGATTGTATACAGCCACTCATCGGGCATTAGAATTGGTAATTTTAATAATTATTTTTTAAATAAAATTGATTCCACCACTTTCAGTACATATAAGTATAAATTTAAAGTTTCCAAGTAAGTAGTACATTTGATTTAATTTAATTACATAACAATTTTTAAAATTTATTCTATATAAATGCATCTGTTGTGTAGTAGTTAGTTTTGTTGCTGTAATTTAAAATAGCTTAATAATTAAAGTAACAATAAAATAGAAGACAATGGACTGTGCTATTATAATAGTACAATAATAATTTTATGTGTATAAGTACTGTTAAAACAAATACAGAGTGTTGATAATAGTATGGCCATCTTTAAGGGGCTTCTTTTCTAAATTCATTTGCAACAAATTTGATCATTGCGAAACGAAATGCATGTCTTTTGAGTTAGAGCAACTTGTAAGTTTTTCTTTATTAAGAATGGAATCTTATAGTTAGTAACTAACTCCTTTAAAATATATAATCGGCTTAAGTTATCACATGTAGAGCGTCTCACAACAAGAACAATGACACATACTACATTTTTTTATTTTAAATTTTTTATCATATGTAACTAATTTCGAGTTGGTTCGGTTGAATTTGTCGACTTAAGAGTAGTTGATTGGGTTTTGAAGCTCTTAGCCTTTGTGTTCAAAAATGGGACACATCAATTAATAATCACACTATTACAGTAAACGAAAGTATTAAATATCAAATAGTATTAACTTTTAAGTAAAATTAATTAACACTTGATTATACCACTGTTGGTATCGGCAGCGAAAAGCCTAATTGTTCCTGAACGCTTCTTTTTGCATTGATTTGAAAAATGCATTATTTTTCAATTCTGAGGGAATTCGCTAAGCTAACGTTGCTCCTGCGCTACAAATTTTGTTTATTTAAATAACTTATAAACAGTACCAGTAGTAATCTAAGTATTTCCGTCATATTTTTTAACAATATTTATTCATTTTGGGAAAGCTTATGAGTAGAAGAAGCTTTTCCTGAAATAAGCCCGCCAATAGTAGTATCACCACTTTTTGGAATAACATTCTTGGAAGAAAAACTTAAATGCAAAAACTTGTCATCCATGTGATCTGTTGTTCTAGAATTCTCACCATGCGATGATCTGAGACGTACATTGTTTTTTACAGGAACAACTAATTAATTAGTTTTTAATTATTCAATTTTTTTTGTATTTCTAGTTGGTCACCTTTTTTGCCAGGATCTAATACATTTTTTTGCGAAAAAAAAAAACCGAAATTATGTTACAAATGGGCGCATATATACCTAAGTCCCTTCGAGGTGGCCATATAATTAACAAACACACTATAGACAAAAGTTTTATTGGTTTGTTGGCCGAATGAATGCTTGTTCGTTTATTTCTGTTTTCTATTCACACACTCTCGCCTAGTACAGGATGATCTTACATGTTTTTTTTTAAAACATAGCATTTGACTCAGGAAAAACTGTTTTTAATGGCAGCTGGTGGGAAATGTTTGTAAAAAGTATCCTCAACAAAATCATATTCATTCATGAGAACTGCTAAAATCAAAATTTGAAGAAATGTTTGTAAAAAGTATCCTCAACAAAATCATATTCATTCATGAGAACTGCTAAAATCAAAATTTGAAAATTTAAAATCATATTCATGAATGCATTTTCGACTTACGCCCATGCAGGGCTGCTTCACTTCATGGGTGTTAATCCAAATAATAATTGTACAATAATTTATCTTTTTTAATATAGTATTTATTGAACAGGCAAAATCAGTAAATCAAAAACAAAAAATGGTTTAGAGAGGATAAGGTACTAAAGTGATTAAGTAGTTATTGGATTAGACAAAGATCCTTTCGTGAAATTATTTTTATACACGACAGTTTCGAGAACAAGATTATTATTAACTCAGTTTATCTTCTTTATCTTAATTTAACTGATCATAATATTTTTTCTAAATTTTTAAAGAAATATTCACCCCTTTGGTTGAACACTCCAAGTTATTCTTAAAGAAGTGATCTGTGTAGCTAAATTTTCTGCCTGTACCCTTGAAACAAGCATATGTTTGGAAATACCTTCGATATCGTATCCTTCATTTTAATATTACAAAATTTGAGTTGATTTTTTTTTACGTGAAAATATTTTCAATTCGTTGTGTGCAATCAGATCAGTTTTGCAATAGACTCCAGGCGCTTTTTTTAATTTTCCCTAATTTGCTTGACTGTACCGATTCTTTTTGTTATAACTTCCTGTATATCAATCAGTATGTATAAATATTATGGACGATATTGTAAATGTGTGGCTACAAGAAGAAAAAGAATGGCCGATTAGATTACAGAAAATGTTGTATATGTTGTATCTGAATGGCTATGAGACTATTCTCTTTACTCGATGAATGAATGTGTATGTGCGTCATGCCTTATTAACTGCTGCACTGCAGATACACACACTTTAAAAAAAGAATTAAATTTATTTTTTCAAGAAAATGTAGTTAGAAAAATATAAATAACAGTAATTAAAAAAATGTTTAATATTTCAGTGTTTCTTCGTATTTGTAGACAATACTTTTATTTTAAAGTTTAAAAAAAAAAACAAATCACTTCAAAAACTGTGCAATTATTGTTCATTGAAAATAAATAACGGATAAAGTAATTATCGGAAAGGAAAGCTTCTAGCAATGCCAAAAGTACATACTGGTGCAAAAGTAATCACATACTTGAATTTGAATAATAATTCTTAATAAAAAATGATGAATAATAATTCTCCATAAAAATAAGTTCCCCGATTCAATTGAATTTCTTGTCACTTGATCTATTTATTGAATACTTCCATCGATCAGCATTACGATTTCCTTATGATTTCATTGCTCATGAAATTTATGTTGATCAAGAACTCGATTATTTTAATTACTCATTACATCAATCATCAAAACATAGTTTATTACCTTATACATATATTTTTTTTCTTTATGTTTATTTTAGAAATCCTAAGCGCTGGAAATAAAAATGAGTCTTTTAGGAGGGTCAGGATATGTTTAGGAGAATCTAATCCATCCTTTCATATTATTTTTAGAAATTTCAACGGGTATATAATATAATCATATTATAGTATGCGTTCTCCTTTACTAAAATTAACAAGATAAAAATGATCGTACAATTTTTATCACTCCCTAACGAAATTTTAGGTATAAATTCAGTTCATTTATAAGTACCAACACTATTCTAAATAGGCGTACTGTCTTTCTGTGGGTATAAATGCGCTAAAAAAGGGGACACTTTTAATGGTTTTTGTTTTAATTAAGTAAATCTGTGTTGCAATCACGCTCTCATTGTCTGTTATATTGCCTGTTTATCAGATTTTACCTTGCCGGAAATTGGATATTAATGGAGTTTAAAAAATTGTAACTTAAGGCTACGGAGTATTGGCACTTTATATTTACGATTTAAAAAAATTAATCATTTAAATGACCAAAAAAAAGTAAATTCTGTACTAACCTGTTTATAACTTTTCGAGGTTGAATTTAAATAGTTACCCATTAGCTTCAAACAGCGTCATAATTTGGTCATGTAGCTCCTGTAACCTGTGGGATTCCTGATAGAAAAATTATGATTATTTTTGGTATAATAATAAAAGCTATATTGGATCAATGTATTTATTTCTAGCCTGTATAGATTACATTTTATATTGACTGTCCTCGAAGTACATTTTTAGGTCATAGAGCCCATTGATATCATGTATGTATGCATGTATGTATGTGTATTACCACCTTTTCCGCTGTTAATTTCATTTATATGACTCAAATATTTTGAGAAACTGAGTGAGCCTCTTTCATGCATATACCGTGCACTACAATAGCCCATCATAATAATTTATTAATTTCTGTTGTGACGGCGGGAATCGAACCCGCTACCCTAGGCATCACTTTAACCAACTGAGATACTAGGGTTGACTAACTTAATTATGTATAACTTAAATATAACTTTCCTATTAATTAAATCCGATTTTTTAATATTCTATAGGTGAGGTGCTAACATTTGTCAATGATCTTCAAAAATTAATAAAAAAATTACTATCATGTTTCGAAATTGTATAATTCAATTTTTTTGCTACACATAGATTGCCTTATCATTTAACCATGACCATCATGTAGTCTAATTTTATTCATTTTCAAACGCTCTCTCTCTTTCTATTATGTAAACTATTTTTTTAATCATTGTAGGACACACTTACATTTACAAAAGACTTCGCAAGGAAAGTCATTTGGTTATATAAATTTAGTAACATAGGACTATGGGTACCACTTAACATAAACCAAAATTTATTATTACTTATTTATTTCCACCATTAATTATCTATTATATTTCATCTATTTGCTACAGAAAAAAAAAACCTTAAAGTTAAAATTTTGAAAAATTGTCCTTAAAGATGTTGAGTAGCAACAATAAATTTTTTTTTTAAATTGTCAGAAATTCTAATTTTCAGTAATTTTATTTAAATTAAAAAATAAATAGTTTTATTTATCTTATAAATAAAAAAAAGTCCTTGTTTTTTTACCATGCTAAATATCAATTTAAAACGGAAACTATTAAAAAATTTATTTGTTTCCACAAGCTTAAATGTATAAAAGTTTGCAACGTTTATAAAATACGAAAAATGATGAGTTGGAAACTATGTATTCACAGTGGAACAACAAATTCATGAAACTAAAAAAAAAATTTTCAACAGCAATAATAAAATATAATCCTAAAAATAGTTTGTAAGTACGTATTTGCTCGTAACAAATATTATACATACAAGGATACACAAGGATGTAATAATAAATTTAATATTTTTATATTATTTGTATTTTTTTAGTGTAATGTATAATTTTAAAAATAATTATTTGTATAGTTTACAAATATTATTATATGTAATGTATAACTATAAATAACATTTAACAATAAAATAACCTTTATAAATTATATTTTAAATGTAAGGATGTCACTACTTCGTATTGTTGGTTACCATAACAATAAAGGCAACCATTTCTCTTCTAATAGCAATAATGTTCAACTTGTATTATGTATGTTTGTATGTGTAATAGGATTTGTTCATTGCAATGGGGTGTAGTAGGAGCCACAAGAATATGTTTCTACTCGAAAACCATTTATACAGAATGATTGTTATTAAATTATTTTTTTTGTTTTTATTTAAAAATTTAAGTTTATTCTTATGAATAATTTGAAATTTTAGCTGTATAGTACGAATTAATGATTCCTTTTAAATCTCATAATTTTTTTTTTTAATTTTTTGTTTTTTGTTTGAAGAACTATTGTCGGTATTAAAAGAAAACACCTAATATTATATTGAAGTGTGTTGGTAAAAGTCCGTATATAGGATTATATAGTTTACAAGCAGTAATCAGTTAGCTCTTGTCCCTAGGCAATTTCAACTTTAAAAACAAGACTACCAAGTTCTATACTTCACTTCCCTTGCCTTCACTTATATTCCTTTTTGTGCATAACTTCGAAGAATTCTAATTTTTTGAAAATAAATACAGCCCATGTTACTTGCTGATAATGTAGCATTCTTAAGATGAAATAATGTTAAAAATCAGTTAAGTACTGAGTTCAAAAATGACAGATTTTCATATTAATTTTCATTCCCCTTTTCACAACATTCGGAATTAAATTTAAAAAAACCCGTTCTTAGCGTACGTTTAACATCACGAAATGAGCACTTGTCAGTCAGTTAAGGGTATTTCGCTTACATTCAGATTTACGCGTTACGCAAAATTATGAATTAATATTCGAAATAATAATAAATATATCACAAAACCAATAATATGATAAAACCAAAATTGATATAAGTTTCAATTGCAGAAAAAAAAATAAAAAATTTAATTTACATATTAGATACCTTTTCCATGCGCCCACACCAAAATTACGTATTAATTCTGCACACAACTTCTGTGTTAATACTTCTCAATGTTGGTGTGTTAAATCGATTATTTGTCATTATTTCACGGTGAAACAATACTTAAGTCAAACGTGATTTTTATGCAAAAATATAACTAGCTCCTTACCTCTTTATCTCACCATCCACAATCAAATGTTCCATACTTTCGAGACCTCCACACAAAACACATATAGGTTCATCGTTCGCTCTTCTTCCATTTCATCTAAAACCATGCAAACGAAAATTGGCGAATATATACCTACCATCTCTGTCCACATTGTTCAAATACCTAGCACCTGAGACTACTCTTTCCATGTATGTCCTTTGAGGAATTATGAATAAATTTCTCAAGTATTGCTTTTTAATTAAATTCTTATTTACATTTTCACAAGTCTCGATATTGAATTCTTGCATTCAGACACAGTTTTTCTTAGCATTTGCCACTCTTCGTTAACCGTGAATAATAGCACAAGATTTTTTGGATGCAATCAATACTTTTAAAACTCAATATATACTTCCGAATCAGGAATCGACTTCGGAACACATTATATTTCTTTATAGAAATTATGGGCCAATGTATTCACAATTCTAAATTGATCTTTGCAACAGTTCAAAGCCCTTACATCGATATCGTAAGTGATTATAAGCAAAACTAGTAAATTCTATATGCTTCAAATAATGTTGAACGGAAATTCGTTGCATGGTTCGTTGTGTGGTATGGTATTCCTATGGTTTATATTAAAAGCCAGAAAGCAATTTCGAAAAGGTCGACAATTTGTATTTTGAGTGATAAACAAAATTTTTACAATGAAATAGATTCGATTTTAAAAACGCCTGTACAAGCCAACATCTATTAAAAGCGGTTTTTTTTTAAACACATTTGTGTATCGCTGTTATTCAAAAAGAAAGATATTTATCGAAAACAACATTTTTGAAAAACATTATATATGCGATATAGTTTTAAAATAAATGGATAGAACTCTTATAATACATAACTTTAGTTTTTATCACAAGTTAGATATCGCGACTTTAGATACCAGTGAAGTGAAATGGAATGAAGCGGAGTACAAACATTACACAGTAGAATGTAGTATGTGTTATTAAAAATAATATTTATGGTTTGTAATGAAACAGTTGTAATATTTTATGTAAGTTATATCACATTCTACTTACTATTATACATGTTAGTTGTGGCTTACACTTATATACACTTTGTATTAATAGTGTTGCACCAAAATATCTAAATGTACAATTATTCTAGTATAATGGTTCACGAAAATCCATGAACCATTATTTTCTACCGCATGGTAAATAAGCTCCTGAGTCGATGTGGAGCATTTTCTCTCATAGGACATATAAGGCAGAGCGACCATTTTTGAGAGAGGCGGGACGGGAGAAATGAAATAAGTTAAAATAGAGAAAAATTTCTACTCCTTACCGAATTAACTCCCCTATGGTTGCACAAACGTTACATACTGCTGGCAGACATTTTTTCCTGTATTCTTCCTCCCAAAAATCCGAAAAGGGGTAAGTCACATGGTTTGATTTGGGCTCTATAGCCTAAGTGTGTCCTTCGTGGACAGCCAATATAACCTAACCTAACATGGTTTGATTGGTATTAGTCGGGAAAGAAGGAGAGATATGTCTTCTAGTATTACGTGACATTTGTGTGGTCGTTACGAAACTTACTTCCCCTCTACCTAGAAAATGGCCGCTGTGCCATATATATGTCGTATGAGAGTCAACTCAGGAGCCAATTTACCACGCAGCAGAAAGTTTTTGATTTTTGTTACATGCCATATTCTAAAATAAATATTTTATATTTTAAAACCAGTTAATTAACTTTTGGAGATACTGTGTGATCATAGTATTGAAAATTTCTTTTCCAATTTTACACCGAATATTGGAGTTAAATCAATTAAACGTGCCTGTTTCTTGTATTAATTGAGTTATGAATAGTATTAAGGGTGTGAAAAAGAAGGTTAATCTTATTTGAAAAATTTAATTTCACCCTTGATGCGGTTTTTTGCATTGGCTTCTAGAAGGTATTTATAAACTTTGTGAACATTGCAAATTATGGGAAGATAATTTTCCTCCTTTGTGCATTTTTTGCGATGCACTATTTTAGGTAATTGAAAAAAAAAATTATTATTCCGTCAAATGTACCAATTGGATTGAAAATGATTACTCAGGGGATTTCTGGGCCGCTGAACACGAATCTGATGTTAAAACTAATTCCTCGGAGTACCTGGAGACCTAGAGACCCTGATTTCAAAAGCAGAGTTTAGAAAAAAATTTTGAAAAAAATTCATAAAGAGCTTGTAATAAACATAAAGATAGATATTGAACTGTTCTATGTACATTATATTAAAAGGGGGACTTCAAAATAATTTTTTATTTCATAAAAAAAAAAAATTTGAAAAAATTCATTTTCTAATCATTCATTATTTACTATAATTACAAAAATATTTTAAAAAAAATGCATTTTTTAATGCACAAACAAGGAAAATTATCTCCCCATAACTTGCAATATTCACAAAGTTTATAAATACCTTGTAAAACCTAATGCAAAAACCCGCATCACGATCCATCTTACTTTCGAAATTTTCGCGGTAAAATGTTAAATTTCCACGTCTAATTAGGCACTAACGACATATAACTTGAAGGTATGTATCAATTTCTAACTTTTTACCTCTTATAGTTTCGGAAAAACTTTTTAAACGGGCAGAAGGAGAGGGTATTGTAAAATATTTTTTTTCGATCATATTAACTTCTTTTCGTAATTTGTTTAGCAAGAATGAAAATAAAAGTTTAAATAATTTCATGTTCCACTGAACGATTCTCGTCACATCACTAATATTTATATTATATTATTATTATACACCATTTTTTTATTAAAAGAGTATATACATACATTCAACATACACAAAACTTATTATAATGGTCATATTATAGGGCTTTGTTTCTGTATATTGGTTTACACAAAAATATAAAAATAAAATAATAAAAAACACTCTCAGCTTACACAGCTTTTTAGAAATATATGTGTTTCGTTTAAATTTTTAATTCAGCAATAGTGTTTGTGCTATTACACTTACAATGATTGTGGTTATAAGGACGGTTGTTTTTTTTTTTGTAAATGAGTTACTAAAATGTCGTTAAAGCATTTCTTAAAATACTAAAATATAGAAACAATTGATGTTCAATATAACTGAAGGAACAACTTTCCAAAAAATTTCCAAATTAAAATAAGCCTTATGGATTAAAAGCCTGGACAAAAAAATTCGTTGAATTTACTAAAGCTGATTACTTGAGGGTTGATTATAGTAGTTGTGCTTACACACATAGGTACTATGGTCAGTCAAGCGAACGATAGAACAGGGGTCAGACATATGCTATCGAAACCGTTAAGTTTTACGTGGTACTAAAATGAATTTACTAAAGCTGAAAATTGTTATAAAGATTGTATATTGCATATAAATAACAGTTATGATTGTCAGTCAGTTATATGTTAGAAGGGTCAGTCAGCCCTTATTTATGAACAATAAATACATCATACTCATTTATGATTTCCGTGGTATTTAAATGATATTATTAAAGCTGAAAATTGTTATACAGCTTGCGCACAACCTTATAACTTTTTTATCTACAAAAACTCATACGAGTGTGGTGTTTTCGGTCACGCGACTAGGAAACATTTGATTGACGTTTTCGGTAATTAAATAATGAATGCAAAAATCGTTTTGTCTGATACCTATACTTAATTAAAAAATATTTTAATGACAATTTGAAAATTACTAATGTCTACAATTTTGAATTTGTCGCACTACAGTCATAACTTCTAATTACGTGTTCGACAAAACGACTTTTGCCTTCCTAAAGTCAAAAACCAGTTTTTAGGAGTGTATTTATCAATATGACAATACCGAAAGTATAATTATATTATTATAAGAATAAATTTTTATAGAAAAAGAGTTGAGAATATGAAAATTAATTATAGTTCAGCAATACGATAATTTCTAAAGCCCAAAACTTATAAATATATAATTACAATTTATGTTGGTGGATATCATGTTTGTAAATAAATTTTTTAATAAGAAATCGACTATGAACCATATTAATTTATTTCTGATTTAATTTTTTCGACACTCAATTATTCATCCATTTGAATCCATTCCGTTTTCCTCAAATATATTATATTGAATATATGCGACAGAAGGTTTGTTTATATTTTCCCACCAATATTCAAAATAGGTTTATGCCAAACTTATCAAACTAAAATTACAATCTACAATACACAAAAAAAAAAAATTAATTGAGAAGTAAGAAATACCCAACTTATTACAATATGTCTTTACCAAAGTGTCTTTATACTTGAATATCTGACGTCGAAAAATTTTGATTCGTTCATTAAGAGAAGAAGTTTTTTTTGTTTTATTAAATATTTTGTAACAAAGCATTTCACGTACTTTAATTAATGATTTAAATATCAACACCCACAAATATACACTAAAAAAAAATTATAAATTATGATATTTTTGGTAATAAAAGTTTATGACGTATAAGCAATAACGATAAATTAACGAATTTGTATTTTTTGTTTTATTTAATTGGTATATAAAGTTAGTAGCTCTCTAGCTTCATATAATAAAATTATATACTATATTTGTTGTTTTTATGTATATAACAAAAAAAGGCGCAATTAATTATTTCATTTTAATTAATAACATTTAAATGGGATTTTGTATCAGTGCCTGCCTACTTCATATAGTGTTATTCTGATTTCAAAAACACTTAAATGTTTATTTTCTTTTCAAGAATCCGTTTATTATTACGATCCAGTTAACTAGTTGTATTGTGCATTTGTTACATTTTATGTTTATATAATTTAATAAAAAAAAAAGACTTCTTCTTGTCAATGTCTAAATTATAACAGGGGTTTTTAAACGAGTTCTCATATTAGTAAGCGGATGGTGTAGAAAATTGTATTATCCTGCTTTTTTCATCGAATATTAAATCAAATAAATTTCGAAACTAAAACCCGACGACTACAAAATCACCCTCTTAAAAGTATGAAAACAAGAAAATATTTTCAACTGTTATGATATGTAAAATCGTCATTACAGTCGAGGGACCTCTAAAGTTTGAATGTAGATATTTGTGTTAATAACGCATTTTTATTTGATGCTTAACACGGTATTGTGAAATAAAAATTTGTTTTTAGTTCATGACTTTATGTACTCCGGAGGGAGCCATATTCAATATAATGTGACGTCTCATAGCCTATAACCACCGGACGATCAAGACGCTTTTAACGATATTTCATTTGCCAAATTATAATAAGTAATTTAGAAGCTAGGTGGGAACAGATGAACATACATACATACCGGAAAAACAAAGTTTTGGTTTTCGACTTTTATTGAATGCATTTGTATTCTTAAAGATGTGTTTTTTTTTATTATTTGAGATTTATATCGTTAATAATATAGTAAGTTTCAGAAATTATTGCTAAGGAAGAGTATTTAGTCCTTTTTGTATATTTTTGTTGTTTTTTTATCTTTGAATTATTTTTTTTATGAACCGTTCACTGAAGAAAGTGAGATTTAGTTCGTAAATGAAGAACAAAGTAGAACCCGTTTTGTAAACCGTTAGAGATTGAACAAAAGTTAAGTATTTTAATGTAAAAAATGTTCCTAAAACATTTCATTGTTCATAAAAAAATAAACAACATTTTTTGTTCAACAAAGCTTGGGTGTCCAAAACTATAAAAGATAGGAAGTCGAAGGTAGCTTCAACTAGTGTTTTTTTTTTTTTTTAAATTCGAAAACTTTCGAAAGTTTCGAAAACTCAGTCAATTGTTTGTTTTCACTTGTTATTAATAAAATTGATTTAATTATATGGCCAACAAGTTATAAAGACATACAGTTGCCTAATATTTATGGGATCACCCTTGTATTGTATCTTTATATCCCTTTATGCCAATTTAAAATTAATATCAAATCCTTTGTACAAAAAACGTTATTTGGGTAAATGATCAGAGGATTACGCTAGCGTAGTTAGTTAGTTGATGATGGTACAACAGCTCCCTTTCACTGATGATGTTCTCGTAAAACGTTCTTCTTTATATTTAGTATCCTTTTCACATACAAAATTGCATAACTCACCATTTTACTTTAACATTAAATATTTGAACAGTGTATATGCTCCTTTGCCCTCAACTTATTCAACTGAATTTATTCTTCTTTACTCTTTCTGTACAAACAAAAATACATATAAAAACCTCTTCTTACTTCTCTTAAAACTGTGTTGTGTAATTGACTTCTTTTATACACACATACTATTTCAGTAAAAAGGCGGAAATGACGACACGAGCCATCATTCAACAAAAGTTAGATGAATAATATATAATATACATATACTACAATATGAAAATGACGTGGAGTTTTGTTTGGATATTTATAACGATAATGGTAGGTGGATATTAATTGATGATTGCTTTAATTAAATTAAAAACAAATATTAAATATAATACCATTTCGTCTTCAAATTTCTTTTATTTCGACACACAAGAAAGTTATAATAAAATGTTTTTGGAACTATGTTCCTTATCGCACGTTATGAGTTGTTTGCTAGTTGAAAGGTAAAACCACAAAAAGTTCAACAAACCCCAAAATTCGATATGCAGATTCTTTAGTTTCCGACTTAGGAAACTAAAACTTTTTTTTTAATCGATTCCTCTTCCGATGAATTTTGAGAATATGCAAAAACATTTTACAATCTGTTAATTAGTGGTTTTTGTCCAAAATTTATGTATTTACATTCAAAAAAATGAGTTATCAAAACTTAAATAAAATAGAGATAATTTATAGAAAGGGCAAGGAAACTTTATGTTCTGTCATATTAATATCCTGATCAATTAAATTGTGGGTAATGTACCCACATATTGGGTTGATTACTTAATCAGAAGTATGTCTTTTTTAAACTAATATTACAATAATTCATAAAGTATAGTGTTAAAGTAGCTATAATATTCAATTATTTTAACAATAAAACAAGTATTTGACTTCTTGAATTAATATTTTAAATTTTTAGAATTACCAATGCACAGATATGCAAACAGTATCATTCAAAAAAAAAAAAAAAAACAAAGCAAAAACAAAATAAACTACTTACACCAAACCTGCAAGGAAACGTACCACAAAACTCTTATTTATAATTATTTACTAATATAGTTATTTGTACGAAAGAAACAAAGTTCCTACCGGGTTTCCAACGACACATCTCATTCTTTTTTATTTAATAATGCTCTGCCATGTCCAGTAATGGAGGTATTTCTAGATTTACTGGGATTACAGGGAATGTGTAAAATATGAGAAATAAATTAAAGCATTTCAAAATACCAATTTAATAAGGTGTATGTATTACTCTTTTTATTCATTTGTATTACACGGCCGGTGAAAAGTGATTCGTTTCAAATTATCAAGTGTCTGGATTACCGGGGCTCTACTGTATTTATTTTCAGTAAATGAAGATCAGAGCAGATAATTTGTCTTTATTTAGCTAAATTTACTAAGAAAGAAAATGGAATTTAATCTACCTACATCTCAATGAAAGTCTTAGTTTATTCTTTTTTTTTATTAATTATATTAATCCAAAGTTTGACATTCAAGTACTTATTATATAAAAATTTGTACTTTTTTTCCTATCTGTATAGAAAATAAAAGTTATATACATCTAACGAAAATGGACAATAAATGAATCTCATAAAATCATTAATAACAAATCGTTCATCTTGTATGACATTTTATTCAGTTTATACGAAAAAATAGAAATCAGTAGATATATATAAGTATAATTTTAGTACTAAAAATGTCTTTATTTCTTTAGAGGAATTAGTATGTCTCACTATAATTGACACTTAACTTTGGTCATTACTTTTATGGTATTTTTCAGATGAGCTGAATCAATAATATTTAATGGAAAGTATTTCTTATAGTACAATAATATTAGACAATTTTTATCGCAAATTATTTATTGAGATATCTAGAATCGAATGTGACTAACGCGCACACACGTTTAGGTGCTAGACATTTATTTTAACTATTCGTATATTCAGTACAGGTCGATTTTTCAAATACTTTCCACCCTTATATTCCAAATTAGAATATAAAATGTGAAATCACATATCGCTTCATTTTAAAGGGAAATAAAAATTATAGTATTTGGTGCGCTTTCATGTGCCAACTTTGGTAATTTATTGTTTGATCGAGGCGCTATTTGGTATTTTCTGTATAATACTTAATGAATCTTAATAATAAATCTTTCATCTGATAGGCGCCTTTTAGCTAATTTAAGTAATTATCTCAAGTATTATCTCAAAAATAATTTGGTAGCCTATAAAATAAAATTTTCTTAGCATTAATATCGAGTATTTCTATAACGAAAAATAAATACACACTTTCTTTTACTTGCTGTTTTATCCAACAAACTTGTTTTATTCGTAGAACAATGACCATCACCTTGTATTCATATATGAGAGACAAAAAAAGAGAATGAATGTGTTACCTATAGAATGGGGGAACAATGACATGTTAAGATTAATCTTAAATCACAAACTTTTGTCGTAAATAGGAATATAATTCATTTATCTATCATCTGTTATGATGTCATATAATTTGTGTTTAATCTTCTAGTTCTAACCCAAAAAACTGCCTTAAATTATACCAGTCTAAAACTCTGTTTTTGTTACACTTATACAGAGTGATCCATTTCAATCTAAACAGTCTTCTTCTAAGGAGTGCGTTTTTTTTAAATCCCGAACTAAAAAAGGGATGTTATAAGTTTGACCACTGTGTGTATATGTGTGTGTCTGCCTGTCTGTCTGTCTGTGTGTGGTTTGGTAGCGCCTAAACGGATTTCGTACCTGAAAAAATTATTGGCCATGATCTCCAAAATCGGTTCAGTTTAGAAAAAACTTTAAGAAAAAGTTATTTAATTTAATAGAGAGTGTTCTTAGGTATTTTTCAAATGCGAGTTTAGGATTACGTGTCTTAATAATTTGTCGATAGTTTTTTTAATTTTAGAAATTTCACTTAAATGTGTCGTACAAAATTTTCATTATTTGGAGGGAAAAAAGCATTCCCAATATCAGCGTTTTTATAAAATAATATGTATATATTTAATAATCAAATGAGTTAAAAATATAAAACTTTAGTTTGATACCTTTTTTCCTTGGCCTAACTTTAAAAAAAATTTTGTTATATTATCAAAATTTAATAATATCCTTTTTTTGTAAATTTTGTCACGTCATGATAATGGATCACTCTATATTTGAGAAGTTTGAGATTCATTGTAAAACAGCGACCAGCAACGTAATTTACTAAAAGTTATTTGATGCTCACTTGATTTTAGGGAAACATTATCAAAATTCAATCAATAAAATAAAAGTTACTGTACTTAAGGATTGTTTTCTTAAACTTTCGTCTCTTATAAACTAGGACATAATCTTTTAAACCAACTTAAACCTTTGAATTTAAGGAATTTTTCGTCGTATAACATTTATGTACATAATTAATTAACTTTTTACATCTTGGCTGTTATACAACTACTTTATTAGGTTTTTAATTCATTACACAAAAAAGAGCCTCCATTCACCTTTTTGCAGATAGCTGACCTCAACACAAAATACTATTTATCCAAAAAGTAGAGATTATTGTGTAGTGTAGAATCTTCCGCTGCACACATATGTTATACATTCATATTTGAGATTGGTGGTGGTTCTTGGTTAGTTGACATTACACAAACAGAAAAACATAAATTTAAACTGCAAACATATGTATGGAAAAATGACTAACCTTCGTCACAAATAAACTTCAACCATATTTCAAACAATTTTATAAATTGTCTAATTTTATTTTATTATATTTCCCCTTTTTCTATAATTAATTATGTACCATTAGTATTTTTTTTATATATATTCTATCTATTATACAAATTTATTAAAATGCTCATTTAATCAAGTAATATTTAAAAAAAATATATCCTTTCGAAAATTATTTTTTATCATTATTCAAATGTCTGTTTTCAAATATAATGTGTGTTTTCTCACGTAAACATATGAATCTTATGTCTAATCCTCAGGCAAATAAATGCAAAAAAGCAAAACCATGAATATTCAAAAAGTATGAATTTAAAATAAAACAAAATCGAAAATTCTTTATTTGAGTGTCCGCTTTAATATTAGTTATTGTGGAACATATTTGTTGTGTGGCTTAGTTGTTATCTTTCCCTGCAAGAGCTACTCAAATTGAAACCCGATTGTCGAAAAAATTTTTTATGTTGTAAAAATTCATAAAATCAATTATCCAAATATTTCTGTTATTGGTCTTTAAAACAATGGTCAGGGAATAAATAATTATGTACTTTAATAATTATTTTTTACAACTTTACTAGTGGTAAAAATTAGCAGTTCTTTAATATTAAAAAGAAAATTTTAACTTGAATTTTTTTCCTCTCCTCCCCAGCTCCAATGTCTTCGCGCTGCTTTTGGCAATCTCTTCAGTACATCACATGTTATTACGTAACGATTGACTTTCAATTTTCATCTAGCTCAAGAGGAATGCATACGTGAATCAGTAAAGAGAAAACTAAAAGTTTGATACTAGTTTTTTATTAAGATGTTATCGGAAATTTCAATTTTCGTCTGTACTTGTTGGTAAATGGATTTGCAAAATAATATTTGGTAGAGGGACCGGAAAGTACAAGTTGGCAGCATAAAGCTTTGTAGCTTCTGTACAATATCTTATCATTATTATTTTCGTGATGTTGTTTGATATACTTCGAATGCTGATTAACAATTTAGTATAGGATATTGTTCCTATGTCAAAACAAGAGAACGAAAGCGAATATAATCTTATAGACTCATAAAAAAATTTTTGAGTAACAAACAACTCTATAAATTTATTTTTAGTGACACAATAACATATAAATACTCGACTGCTCCTATACACAACAACAGCAATATTATTATATAAAATAATTTTTGGTTATGTCTCCAATTTTTATTTGCCCAAAAAAACAAGTTTTATTGTCTGACATGAGTTGATTTTATTATAACCTTGAGTGTTTTATTCGCTTGGCTTGATACGGGCGAGAAGTTTAGTCAATGATTTTCTGTTTCCGTAAAAATAAAATTATTTTCTCAAGCATACAAATACATTATTGTATATTTGTATCTATTAGGGAATATTATATTAAACTTGGTGGTTTTACTAAGCAACCCGTACCAATAAATTTAGACAAACCCCTCAAAGCTCCAATAAATCAATTTATGAAGTAAATTCGAGTAGCTTTAAGTGACATATGAAGTATTAAATTAGCATTTCCGAATTTCATATCAGCATAACAATTTCTTACAAAAAAAACGAATGGCAATTATTATCTTAGAACGTTTGCTAATATAACTAGACGATTTGCAAAGTAAGACAATTAAATCGATACAACCAAAAATCTTCTAGCATAAACCAGCTGCAAAAAACTGGTTCAGGCCAAAATTGTTGGTTTTGAATTGGTCCATTTTTTTTAACTTGATTTTCAATGCTTTCAGGATCAATTTGAAGTCTTCAAGGTCACTTAATTGCTTACTCAAGTTCATAAACAATAAAAGATAGAAAGGAGCTTTAAAGAAGAAAATTGTTTCTCTTAAAAAATTTTTTTAGAAACCGAATAAAAACGGAATAAGGTAGTTCCTCAAAAAGTGAATAATGATCATATTTGAAGCTTCTGTTTCGAATTTTAATTATCAATGCTGGAAGAACTTGGAAAAATTAGACGAAAATCATGAGTAAAATTTCTCGATATATGCCATATGTTTTAGAATATTGATACCTAAAGATTTAGAGAAAATAACTTATAGAAAGAACAACACACAGATGCATGCAACTCTATAGGATAAACAAGGAAAAATTAAAAAATTTTCCTGCTTATAAAGAGCCTTAATTCACGATTTAAACATTTTCTTATGAAAACTAGATTTTTTTGGTACTTCCCGTGGAACGTCGTTAAGGCTATAATGACATTGAACTTCACGAGTCATACCAGATTTTTTTCAGGTTACATTTTCACTTGTTTTCTTTCTAATTTAAAATGCCTTACTTTTTATTTCTTTCTTGATTAGTAGTTGCCAGGAGCCGGTTATTGAGGTATTACTTAACTTAGTATAGTATTTAGCAATTCTTAGAAAGTTATTATAAGGATGATATTTAAAAAGAAAGTATAAAATTTCTTAAAAATTGTTTTTCGTTTAAATCTAAATAACTTATTTTTTTAATATATTTTTTAGAATTATAAAACTGAATAATAAGAAAAAAAAAATTTTTCAAAACATGTTCAACTTTTTTTTTCTTCCATCTTCACAGAAACACTTGACAAAAGTTTTCTCTAGACACAGTTGTTGGTAACATTTACGAAAAAAAAAGATTAATTTTTTACAAGTTGTCGCCCTTCTCCACATACAAAGTTTGTTTTCTACATGTACGTAGAGTTACTTTGTTGGTATCAGTTCGACGTTAACAAGTTCTTAATCATATACTATACATATATACAAACGTATGTACAAAGTGTTTCAAAATAAATATAAACGACTCCAAATAATTAGCAATTCTTCAATTATTTTACAAGATTTTATTTAACTTGTTTGTATGTATGTATGTATGTTTCTTTGTTTGTTCGGTTGGAATCTTGCAACCGATTGAGCTGAAATTTTGTATGTACGTTTAGTTTGGATGACAATGCATTTCTATGGTGAATGCGCATGACCTGTTTTTCTCAATGCTTCCACCATATTTGATATACATGTCTTTTGTAGTTTTAAATAAAAAATACCTTTTCGTAAGAGAAGTTTTATTGTACTAAAAAATAGAAAATAATTTTATAGGAGTTACTTATACATGACTATTTGTAAAAGCAAGAGGCCCTCAATATAAATTATAAACAATGATTCGCAGCACTTCAAACTTTTATGAATAGTCATGTAGGAGTGATTATGACAAAAGTATTTTCTACTTTTTAGGACAATAAAAGCTTGTTTTTTTAAAAATATTTTTTATTAAACTTGTGTTACTATTAAGAGCTTTTATTGATTTTTTATTAATTTCTAATGTCCATCAATCCGGAGAGTCTATGAATGACCTAATAGTATTGCCCGAACCCATGCTATTAGGAAGCAAAAAATTTGATCGAGTAGAAGAAGTATCGTTTTTTGCATCTCTCCGGCTGGTGCAGAACATAGCCAAAAAAATCGAAAAAATCAAAAAAACTGTCTTTCGCCTATATAAAAAAAAAGAAAAACAAAAGAAAGCAATACAAACAACTTTTTTACGATATACCCGGTATAAATGCAATACGATTTATATATATAATTTTAAACGATCTTGGTGTCAGATTTGAATGGGTCTTACAATCAATCACTTGTTATATGTTCCTTCATACGATACCAGATGAAAATGATGTAGATATGGTAACGTAGAATAGAAAACTATACAAACACTTTTTCAACATTTCGTATTTTTTCATTTGTTAAGGCGTTTCTTTGCAAATATACACACAATCAAAAGAAATTTTTTTTCTTGATATTGCTCTCGCCGAATATAAAAGAAAAAAATGAAATAAAAAATAGTTTTATTTTTGTTTTATTATATCGCCTTTTCTAACCCTCAAATATTTATAAAGCATTTAATAAATTACTATCTATCTCAATGGATATCTTTGATTTGTGTCACATGTTCGTAAACATTTATTAGCCGCCGTTTATCACAAATCAATAATTTAATAATTATTCTTTTAGATAAAGTATTGTTTTGGAGTGAGTAGGTATTGAATGTGGAGGATAGTGCAGAGTAGTGTGTGATTTTGAAAATGCAATAAAAAAATTTTTACAATGTTTTTTAAAACAATGTTTAATGTACCAGATCTTATAGGTACTTGTCTTTTTATACAGCAATGTCAGATCGATTGCTAACGTTCATCATGTTTAGCAAAATTATTATTAAAATTTGATTAGTGGGTATTGTGTTAATTAAACAATATAAACAATATTAAAAACTTTGGTAAAATTAAAATTTTTTGTTTTTAATATTATTTTTCATGATCTTACAATGTAACTAATAATATCTCTGAAACTATTAGTTTTAGAGAAAATTTGTTAGAAATATTTTTTGTTCTAAATTGTCCAAAAAGTCTTAAAATTTGGGGTACGATTTCTTTCTTTTAATGCTCTTTTTTCCAAGTATATACACAAGAAAAGTCGAATCTTGTATGATATAACTAATCTATCTTATATATATATATATATAATAATTCAAGCTGACTGATCGATCAACGCACAACTCAAACCGCTGGGTCTAGAAGCCTGAAATTGTACACACGTTCCTTGAACGACGTAAGTGAGCACAAGGAAGATTCTTGGAAATTCATCCTCTAAGGAATTAAACAGGGGATGTGAATTTCGTATATGGGAAACCCATGTTAATAATTTTATAGACAAATATAGATCAACGGTTGCATGTTTGTAATGTTGCCAAAGTTTTGTTAACTTCATGTGATTTCTAATATTTACAGAGAATTTTAATTATTCTGCTATATTCTCACAAGTGGTATGTTGAGTAAACATCTTTATAATTTGAAAGTCCAAAACAATAAAAATCAGGTTTTTTTAATGATTGGATGCACAGTTTCCGAGATATCGTAATATTTGGATCGATTTTAGTCTGTATCTCAAAAACTACTATACCAATCGTCAAATGCACCCGATTTTTGTACTTTTTGGGTCAAGAATACCTTATATACTGAGTTTTATCGAAATTAGAGAATAAAAAAATTTCTCGATTTTTTTGCAATTTTTTTAAGGGGTACCCTTTGATAAAATCGAGGAAATCGCAAAAAAAAAATTGGTTTGGAATTTGATGAAACTCAGTAGATGGGGTAATTTTGATCCAAAAAGTATAAAAATCAGGTCAATTTAATGATTTCATCTATAGAAACTTATAATGCCAGCCAGCCAGTATCATGGGCAAAACTGTCAAAAATTAAAATCCATAAAATTGTGAACAAAAGGGTGGATAAGCGAGAGTTATAACGTGATAGTCTAAAGGAGAAATTGCCCGACAAAGCGGGCGGGTATCTGCTAGTTAATATATATAATATATAATTTAAGTATAATATTAATTAATATATAAATATAATTTAAGTATTCATTTTCCAAAAAACAAATTCAAGCAAATAGTTTTAAAATTTTTCAAAATTTCATTCCAATTTTTCCCACATATATTTTATTCTGCTTTTTTACTTTATTTAGCAACAATCAATTATTGCTAACTCAGCCAATTGCCTATTTTTACTTTTTTACTTTAACACATTAATGGAGAATTTACTACGAGCTGCTCTTCTAATATTTAGCACATATTATTTATTTACCACTATTTGTATTACTCATTTTTTTCCATTTTGTTTCAGGTAAGAAAGAAAACTACAATTTTTGATAAATTCATTGACATTCTGATATATTTTGGGTAAGAAAACAAGATTTGTAACGTTGTCAATTAAAAACTTTCTTCTAAAGTTTAATTTTGGTTTAAAAGCTTAAAACATTAAGTCTATCTGAAATATCTTCCAACTATGAGGTAAACATTGCTATGAACAAAATTTAGATACACAGTTGAAATAAATTCACCCAAAGCTGCAAATGATTCAAAGCCATGATCGATTCCATCGATTGAGCAATGCTGCCCCAATCTTTTTAACCGACTTCAAAAAGGAGAAGGTTCTCAATTCGACTGTACGTCGACTTTTTTTATGTTTGTTACCTCAGAACTTTCGACTGGGTAACTGGGGAAATTACAGTTAAAATTAAATTATAACAGTTTGGTCATAATTCTAGACGATTTTTTCATTTTTTCCCTAGGCCTTTTTTTAAGGGTACTTCCTTCTAGGCCAAAACAGGATTTTTGGGGTTTTCTCAAAAACGGCTCTAACGATTTGGATAAAACTGGGCACAAGGCTAGACCTTAAGGTGTTCCTAGGATTGGTATAAGCCACATATCCGGGAAAATTCGAGAAGGCCACACCCTAGGAAAAACATTTCAAAATACAGGAAAATGGGATTTTCTAAGGAGAGCCTGAAGGGACAGCAGTGAAACTTCGTACATTGAAACAAAAAAGACCTTAATTTAACGTAAAACTTAATTAGTGAAATTAAGAAACAAAAGCTTTTCTTTGTTTTTAAATAATTCTTACAATTGGCTGCTTTCAATCAAAATATTACAAGAATAATATATCAATTTTATAATATTATAAAGTCTTTTCCGATGTTTCGGACCGTTTATTTTGTTAGAAGTCGGTTTTTATTTATTAAAAGTGTTTTTGTAATCTTTTTATCTAGCCTTATCTTAGGTGTTTATGATCTGGTCGTACCAGTCGAGCAATATTTTTCAAACATGGTCTAAAGAAATTCTATAAATGATTAGGTTGTACTAATTTTAACAGTTTATTTATATGTATTATGATAAAAAGAAAAATATAATGTTTCCTATATAAAGGCATAAAATTTTCTTTTTTTGTTTGATATATAGGCTTTGTCGAGTATTACATTATTACCATTTTCATAATTTCCCACCGGGTATGATAATTGTGTGTATAGTTTCATATTTTATTTATAATAATATTTTTTGACAGCTTTCATATGTTTACGTGTGAATATTTTTTTAAGTGTAAACATTTCCGTACTTGATTGTTATAAATAACTTGGATTCCGTACCAAAATATCTTATGGCTATCTTCTTACATCGGATCTCTAGTTTCTAAAAGTCAAATCAGTATAAAGGTAATTTATAAGGAGTAGGAGAAACAGAACAATTTTCAGAAAAATTTCGTTCAAAAAGTGCTAGAAATATTAGTCAATCTACTTCGTATACCTATTAGAAGTAGTACAATGAATCACTTTTATTGAAATAAATTTTTTTTCTTTGAATTGTTCAAAAGCATGTTAATAACACGTACCTAAATTTTGTTTTAAGAAAATATTAGTTATTTTAAAATATTCAACCACAGTAGCGTGCATTCCAGTGCCGCATTTACAACTGTTGAGGCCCGTAGGCGAATTTTTATTATTGGTGAAGGTCCACGTAAGCAACGGCAGTCTCATGCACGGTTGCACTTTGTTTGTCTTTACGTCAAAATAAAAATATCTACTTGTCTGTAAAAAGAGTGGCCATCTAAGCTGAATAAATGGTAAATGTGACGCTGTTACAGTCAAAGATGCAAAAATCACTTTTCCGAAGCTAGTCAATATCAATTTTGATTGATTTTTAGAGCCAGAATCAAAATTAACTTTTTGATTGATTTGGAATGCTTCTTTATATATCATAGTATTTGTTTTTTAGACGTCGTCAAAAACGACTTCGATAAGTCTGAATAAAAATGAAAATCTAATCAAATGGTTGAGAAAATTTTTTTGAAAATGGCTTTTCTTTTCCAAACTTTTTCAGTTAATTTTTTTAAGTATTTTTATAATACAAGTACATCATAGTATTTATGTATTTAAAAAAATATTAATATTTCGAAGAAGTCTTTGTCTAGGATTTACACTGATTTGAACATTATTCAATAAACCATGCATCATGGTTTATATGGTATGATTTGCCTATTATGCTTTTTTTGCTTTAAATTTTTTGTTTCCTTATTACAATGTCACGCTGGTTTTTTATTATATTTTTCCGTTATTAATAATAAATATTAACTTCCTTTTTGAACACTTTTGAATAAATTTTGAAAATAAATTTGGCGATTTTGGAGAATACTATGTATTTTACGATTCCATGCACTTGTTTTTTACTTTGCTGACAATTTATCTGGAACGAATCTTTAATTTGTTCACTGGTGAAAAGTTTTGACAGCTGAAGCGATATTGGAATCATAAAATTTAACTTGAGTTCCTGTTTCCTAACAAAAAAAAAAGGAAAACCTATTTAAATCAGTACTTTTAACTCCATTATACGTGTAAAATGTGTATATTATTGACAAATTACATTACTTACACATCAAAGAATTTTTCATCATAATTTTACAATAGTGCATATAAGTAGAAAAAATATTTTCCTACAATTTATACACCTATAGAAAATAAATCATGTGTTAAAAAATTGTCATCGTAAAACATCATAGTGTGGTAAAATTATAAAAGTGGACAAAAAGACGTATGTGTGTTGGGAGATTTCTCAATGCCAATGATTTCATCTGTGTATTCATTTAGTTGTTCGTATGCAAATGGTTTAACTAAAATTGACTTTGCTGGGTGTGTTGACTTGCAGTTTTTTGCATTGGCTTCAGAAAATTATTCAAGAAAATCTTTATTTTAAAAATTATAAAGCGTAACTTTTTAGTTTTAACACCCGCACCATTGGGATGGAGATGGTTTTAATCCTAAAATGAATCCGATAGAACAAAATAACTAGTTAAAACTTTTAAAAAAGTCAAAATGCAAAAGTAACCTTGAACCTTTTTTTGCAAATTAAGAATTTTAATGACGCATAAGGGGACTTTTGGGCTGGCTGATTTCGAATTTTAGTCAAAATGTTTAATTTCTTACCCCCTCCTACCTCTTTTAGCCCATATTAATAAAGCCCCTAAATAAATTATTATTTTTTGATAATTTAAGTCTTTTTAAGGCATATAAGAGGATTTTAGAATTTTCTGATCTTGAATTTATCAAATTGTTTCAATTTTCAGCCACCTACCCTTTTTTAGCTTACATAAATAAAAATCAGACTTTTAATGACGTATAAAGGGTTTCTTGTTACTTGTTACCAACACCCCTCTTTTGGCCCACATAAGTAGACTTCCTAAATAAGTAATTCCCTTTTTTTTAATTTAAGCATGTTTAAGGCATGTAAAAGAGTTTTTAAAGTTGCCGATCTTGAATTTATGATCAATTTGATTCAATTTCCACCCCTCCGTCATTGAGCTTACATGAGTAGATCTCCGAAATAAAAAATACCATTTTTTTTGAAAATTTAAGTCTTTTTTAGTCATGTAAGGGGGTTTAAAGTTTCTGATTTTATATTTATGATCCAATTGATTCGATTTTCTCCCATCATTTTTACCGTACATAATTAGACCCCCGAAATAAAAACTTTAATTTTTTAGAAAATTTAATCCTTTTTAAGACATTTAAGTGGTATAATATGTATAATATATTTAAGGGGTCTGCTTTGAGATCAGCGATTTTATAAGCGCACTTAAATGTCTTAAAATGCTTAAATTTAAAAAAATGTTGTTTTTTTATCGGGGGTGTACTTATATGGGCTAAAAGAGAGAGGACGTCATAAAATTAAACATTTTGACTGAAAAATCGTAATCAGTGGCCCCAAAATCCCCTATAATACGTCATTTAAAGTCCTAATTTGCAAAAAAATGGTATTTTTTATTTCGTGGGTCTACTCATGTCAACTAAAAGAGGGAGGGGTGAAAATTGCATCAATTTGATCTTCAATTCAAGATAAGCAATTTCAAAACCCCTGTACATGTCTTGAAAAGGCTTACAATCTTATATATATAAGATTGCATATAAAATTTTTATTTTCGTCTTTGAAAAGACCCATTCTGATATCTCACAGGTGTAAAATTATTTTCACTTTTTTTTTTTATTATGCATAAAAACTTACAGAATCATCGCCAGTTTTTTATTTTTTAATAAAAATGAATCAAGCAACACGTTTTATAAGTAAACGACAATATCATGAATACCTTTTAAACCACCAAAATTGATCACGAAAGACAGATACAGTAGAATCTCGATAAGTTAAACCTCGGTAACATAAAAACCTTAGTTACTTCAAAAAATACTACGTTCCCTTCCCATCAGAGCCCAAAACCTCTATAGCTTAAAATACGCAACCTCTATAACTTAAATAAATAATTTCTGTTAGGCCCTCAGTAACTAAAAGAAATGTTTCCACAACCTCTATAACATAAAATTGTGTGAATGAGTCATTTTGAAAGAGTGTCAAAACAAATGGTTTCGATATTTATTGCTTGCACGTTTTTACTTGTTAACGTAAACAATAACATTACCTATTGTTTGCTTTATCTAAATTCTTCAAAGCTTTGCGGTGGTTAGCTTTGTGACAACGACTTACTTGCATCATAAGTTTTTTGATTGTTGTTCTGGAAACATCGCTTTACTTACTGTGTGATAAAACTGTCTTAAAATGAGTACAAAAAGAAAACTAACAACCCTCACCTACGCTGATAAATTAAAAGCTATAGAAGCAGTGAAAAATGGATTGAAAAGGAAAGAAGTTGCGGCTCAATTTGGAATACATGAGAGTACATTGTCTCTCATCATTAAAAAAGAAGCTGAAATCTTGAAGAAACAAGAATCAGGAGGAAATCTTCAATGTAAAAGACAAAAAAATGCCGAATTCCCTAATTTAGAACATCCCATCCTTCTGATGCATTCAATAACATAGACCCTTGATAACTAAAAACCTCTATAACTTAAAATATTTTTTGTTTCCCTTGGACTTTAACTTATCGAGATTCTACTGTAATAGCATAAGTTGAATGAAAATGAAATCTTATAAAATATCATCAAAAACCATCGTGTTCAAAGAATATGTTTTTGAATATGTTAATACCAAGGTTATATAATAATAAATTATGTTATGTTTTAAGATAGTTTTTGAGTAATCTCTAGATTAATATGAAATGTGCAAAGATTTAACTTGGCTTAGTATAGTGTTCAGAATAATGTTCTATTCACCGGATTGCCTTTAGAGCTTTAACACAAGGCTATAAAGAGCACTGTGTAACTCCAAATATATATATATATATATATATATATATATATATATATATATATATATATATATATATATTGAAGGTACTGCGAGCTTCTTAAATAATGATGGAAGAATAACCTGAAGGTTAAATGATTTCATGTCATTTTGTCTCCTATATATTATCATATCCAGTTATTATATTCTCTGTACGTCATTCGTTTATTGTTTTAGCACGCGAAGAAGATGATTTAGACCTACTCTTATAATTGTATTTTTTGAAACTCTGCAAGTATAGAAATTATTTTTTGTCTTCATCATTTTAGAAAGACGATTACATAGTACACTCTTCTTTAATTTGCTTTAAAATTAAGCTTAGTTGTTCTATGAAACATTCTTACTATACAGGTATTTTCACTAAGATGTCATCATGTATATGGAAGTACATAATTTTTAATTTTCTATCGTTGCAGGCTAAATGAGGCTTCTGACTTTGGAAGAGAGTAGGAAGCTAGCAGCTTGGCAAAGCAAAGCTGATGTCCCTCTCTCTTTCAAAGAAATTCGTCCACTGGCCAAATTTAATCATCAATTTTAGAAAATTAAAAATTGTTTACTGCAATTATTCCTAGTAACATCTTATGCTTTTAACGAGCAAAATAATCGATATAATTTTTGTCAGTGTCGACAATTATTTCCTTCTCAGGTGTTTGCATTTAGTAGTTAGTTTACGAAACTTTAAACGTACGAAATAGAATAACAGTTCAAATTTTAGTACCATGAGTATAAAGTATTCATTCTCAAATATTTCCACAGATATTGATTGCTCTATTACATAGAAAGTCAAGATAATTTTTTTTAAGTCATATTAGAAATTATGTGATAACAAAGTTTAGTAACTAGAAGGCCAGCAGTATAGGGAATTATTATCCAAGGGCATTTATTTTCAAGTAAAGTGGATATCATTTTTTAGTGTTGCCTTTACTGTTCATTTCAGTGTTTCAAAGTACAAAATTTTACCAACACAAAGTAAGGAAGAGACAGCTGCTCTGACTTGCATCCACCTCGATAATGCCATGTTTGTGTCAATCAAAATTTATGGAATATTTTCATTTCAATACCACCCACGTATTTACAGTTATAGTTACATTTACAAAAGTAATACATAATTTTATATATTATAAACGTATTTCTAGAAAAATTTTCCCATTAAGTTTATACAACTATATAAATAAAAATTTTCGATATTCTTATTAAAATATTTTCAAGAATCTTGTCTTATTATTCGTTCAAATAGTGATTCGAATTTTTTTCAAAATTGGTTTGAATTGATTAAATTTTACCTATACTTTTATGATTCATAATTCTACCTAAAATATCTACCAAACTCTGTATAAAATAACATTATATATACATTCTCATCTTAACCAGTTATACATATATAACGCCGCATCGCTTTAACGATTTTTATAATTTTTCATTTTTGTCACATCCTATTCAGATAGGAGACTATAAAGCAATTTTCTAGTATCGCATCGGTTATCTATCAAGTCGAATGGCTACCAACCAGGAATACAACACACATGTATATATATATATATATATATATATATATATATATATATATATATATAGAAAGTTATAGTATTAGTATTATATTTAGTAGAAGGATGAGCATCATTCAAAAAGCTGACTCATTGCCTCCCTGAATGGCTATTCGCTGTGTCCCGATCACACACTGACGCCATCTCAATATTATATCTATAGAGATTACTATATATTTATATGCCTTATTCAGCAAGAGAATTACTCTGTTCCTATATACAAGGAATTCAAAAAGTATGGGAACATTCCAAGAAGCTTCTTTGAAAACTCCAAGTAAAAATGAAAAATAAAGCCCCGAAAATTACGAACAAAATTATTACGCGTATAACATTAACAAATCGAAAAAAAAAATCGACTCAAATTAACTTCTCCAACATGGAGGATCTGAATCTGTAATTAAAAATGGGGGTTATCTTTTAATATTTTAAAATTGACCCCTGTCCAAGCTCAAGCGCTAAGCAAGGGTATTCGATTTCATCAGATTATTTTTTAAAATATCGGACTCATGTTTTTACTTTTTTCAAAGCTCTTTCTCGAGTTCTTTGACCGTTGCTATACTTTTTGAATGTCCTATATAAAATATATATTTATAATACGTATATGTGTATGAATTGTATTATATAGGTATAATATTTATACAAGGCGTTCATTATTTTCAGTTCCAGTTTGTGCTTAATTCCGGGACCAGGATTCCACATTCTTGAAACTTATTAGAGCTAGGTTAATTATGATAACAAAAGTATGAACCAAATTTAGTAGGATTTCATACTTGGTTTAACAAAATTGGATAAAATTTGGATGTGATAGAACAAAATTAATTTTTTTGGGTTCTGATGACGTCACAAAGTTAACAAACAGACAGTCAAATTTGATCCGATCTTATGGGAATTTTTTTTGAAACCCATTAATTTTGAGTCATTCTTTTCAGCTGTGGTGTCAGTTTTGCTCTTGCTATTACTAATTTGCTTAATTCCGGGACCAGGGCTCAAAATTCTTGAAACCTATTAGGCTAGGTTAATTTTGATCACAAATTTTAAAAGTATGACCCAAATTTAGTAGTATTACATACTCGGTTTAACAAAATTGGATAAAATTTGGATGTGTTCCTTGTGCAAAATACCCCAGTATCATTTATGAGAGTAATGAGTTCTTTAAAAATATATACGTTTTGCTCGGAAATGTATAAAGAAAGCAATACTTTAATTTGATTCTCTATCATTCCAATAATTTTAAGTTTATCAATTAAATTTTCAGACTCTTTAAGGTAACAGACACGATTATGGCTACCTTTCCCAATTTTGCCTTTACTCTTATATTAAATATACGAATTTTCATCAAAATCGTTAGAGCCGATCCCGATATATATAAGGCGCAATCTAAATACTTGTAACCGGAGCTATCTACTCTCGTTACAGCCCTGGTGGCATGTCCTGTATGTTTAAAATATATACCTATGGGTTAGCAGTTATAATTAGTTAGATACATTCATTCATCCTCACAAAATTTCACATTTATAATATATCTTGATATCAGGATATGATAATGTAATGCTATTACTGCTCCTAAAATCTAGAGAACAGATTCTAAGAACGATTTAGAAAATTTAGCCAGTAAATAATTGACCCACTATATAAAAATTTATATACATAAGTACTGGTGATATCTGAGAGTACTAACATATAATGTATCTCCATACATGTATCCGAAAGATACATACATAATACGTACATCATGTCATAATTATGTATTTCACTTCAATTTTGTGATACAATAAATTCTATAAACGACTTACATGATAATACTACCACACAGAAATATTTTCTAAGTTAACAGTGAATATATTTTATGAGAAAAGTTGATGTACAGTGTATTGTCATCGAAATTATTCTTTTTAAGTTGTTTTCATTTATTTTGTTTGTTCATTATTTTGCGTAAATTAATTTGAAAATTGTCTTGCCAAAAAAACTTCTATACGCGATTCAATATTCATTCCTATTCTCTATTGTACTCCATCAATCAGACTGGTATTCGTCGTTTATCGAAGTCTGAGGCTGCTTTTTTCTTATATATTTTATGTCCTATCATTTCGATTTTCAAAGGTACAATGGTGTAAAATATTGTAAAATAAAATTAATTAAGTTGGACAAAAAAGTTTTTTTTTTAGTAATTGTGAAACGTTACAAAACCCTGAATAGTCATTAATTTTTTTTAATACATTCGAATTGAATTTTTGATTCGACCTTTTTATTAGATTTATTAGTTATTAGTTAACTCTAACCGCAAAGTCAATTTTCGCAGTTAACTGGGGTACAAGACTACCCCAAAGTTTTCTTTAATTATGTGCCTTCATTTTTAAAGGTACAATGGTTATCAAAAACGATTTGAAAATATCTACAAAATTTTGAGTTTTAAGGCTGAAAAATAAAATTTTTGAGTTTGCCAAAACTTTTCAATAACCTTTGATCATTCTATAACAAGCTATAACCAGATCTTAAACAGTCATTCATTTCTTATCAATTAATTATGAAATAAGAGGTTAAAGTGTTAATACATTGAAATAAGAGGTTAAAGTGGTGCTGAAACGAACTTATAGTGCGAATAAAAGACAACCGATGGACGTTCCGAAAGATTATGTGGATACCGCATGGTAATAAAAGAAAAAAGGTAGACCGATACGTCCTTGCGTTAATCCTGTGATTGAAATACCCAAGTGTTCTTCGAATTGACCATGCTTTTAATGGGCTCGAGTAAGCACAGGTCTTCTAGGTCTTCTGGCCTATACATAACTCTGTGATTAATTTTAATAGTTTTACGGCTTGGCCATGTCTCGTATGGGTCGACCTAATAAAGATCTGTGAGTTTTTTGCCCCTTGCATTAACGTTGTGATTCCGTCCAGTCTCTGATCCAAAGATGAACCATGCCTCTAATGTAGCCGAGATTCGATTTGTATGTGCATTTTCACAAGTGATTTGTTGCGTTTGTTATATCGCAAGTGAAATATTTTTCTGTAAAATTGTCGTGAGTGAAATGTTTTGCTGATTAATTGTCATCTGATGATTTGAAGTCCAATTAATTTTGTAAATCAATCAAAATTATTTTATGCATTTTAGTAAAGTGTACTTTTGAAATTATAATTTAGATTTGAAATTTAAAAATAACCGCTAACATTAAAATGCACTTTTCGTTGTCATATCATATTTTCGAATTTCTTTATGATATCAAATATATTTTATTGTCATCAGCACTTGGACTAAAAACTTACAGAAATGGAGAAAATTTAATCCAAAAATTTCCTTGCATACATACAGATCAAGATAATAAAACCATATACAACTTATCGCAAAGCATGTGAGAGTTTCTATAGTTTCTTAGGCTTTTCGATACCAAAACGAAAGTATTAAATAATGAGTATTTAATACGCCTTCTGTGTTTTCAAGTCGATACTGTTTTTACGATAAATTAATTATTAAAAACAGCCCTTTTTACATAGTGATATATGAAGAAGTCATAATAAATGTTGATGTTTTAGTCAGTAAGTGCTTCTAAAAATGTTTTGCTATTAACAGAAAGAAACTTTTATCAATATTCCTGCAGTGTTAAGCTTTAAAATCATACCAAAATTAAGAACTGTGCATTAAATGAAAAACATTTTTTTGGTAAAAACACTGGCTCTGATAGTGAATTTCTTCTAAACCGTTCAGAAAATTGATGTGAATTTTTCAAAAAATACGTATAAAAGAATTATTAGTTGATAAATTAAACTTCAAATCATTTTCAATCGACGGTATCAAAATACCTTAAAAAGTTTAAATGCAACAAATAACAAAAATTTAAAACTTGATTATCTATTAATCACCCTCTCGAAAAATAAATCTTTTGTGAAAAATTCTTATCGTTTCTCTGTAAAAAACTGACTTTGACATTTAATTTCTCCTAAACCGTTGAGAAAATCGATATGAATTTCTTAAAAAAGGCGTATAAAAGGATTAATTAATAAATATAGTTTTCAAATTTTTTGGATCATTTTCATTTTTTTGTTATCGAAATACCCTAAGAAAATAACGTAAATAGTATGGATATAAATCGAATAGAACGCAACTTCCAATAAATTGTTTATGATAATAAATTTTATAAAAAATAAAGTGTTGCAAAAAGATTTCCTGTGAAAAACAGTGTAAAAAATTAAAATTTATCGCCTTAATTCCAACAACAACATACATAAATTTCAAAAAGAAAAAAAAAATCATTAAACTTTTAATTTTTACTGACTCAATAAATACACATTCATATATATTTATATATACAGTAAGGTCTACCTATAGGTATATATCATTGTACAAAGTAGTATTGATGGCGACTCCTAAAATTTATGTTAATGGATGAAAACCATTTCAGAGAGAGAGTTGTATGAGAAGAAAACCCTTGTCAAACCGATTAAAAACTTTCTATCACTAATCTTTATAATACACCACCAACACCACCACCACCCAGAAATAAGTATTATAAAAAAAACTGTAATAAATAACTTTTGGATATAAATTATATTACTTATTGTATTTTGCCTGTGCAGTGCTACTCGTGCTTTTTCATTTAACAAATGGTTTTGAATTAGGTTGTTATAATGAAAATGAAATATAGATATATACACACATGGAAAAAAACTTACAACGTTGTCCGTACAATCAGAAAAGGTAAAAAGCAAAAGTTGTTCAATATTACTTCTATTTTATTCAAAGTGTTTATTCTGAAAAAGTTTGGAATTTTTTTCCCCAATTATTTTACACACATAATTAGAAGTGTGCCCATAAGCTTGTATATTCTAATTTTAACGTGAACTTGCACTTCAATCATATATAAGAACCCTCTCCATTAAATTACTTTTTTCCTTAAAGTATTTTGAAGATCATCGCCAATTTTATTTGTTTTATTTTACGTACGGAATCCTAGACTCGCACTTTGAACATAAAACTCTCCTTAAATCACCTTTCAAACGAAACCAAAATAATTAAAATAGGTTATTCCGTTAAGGCGCTACGATGCCAAAGACAGACACACACACATAGCGGTCAAACTTATAAGACCCCCTTTTTCTAGTTCGGGGGTTAAAAATGTTCTCAATCAAGTTAGTTCAACCCTTTAGGGGCTACGATGTCACTGAGAAACACACAAACGCACAGATAAACACTTTAAACTTATAACACTCCTTCTTAAATCAATATCAAAGTGATGGTCAAGGACATCAAATGAGATTGACCATAGTTTTCATTAGTAACAAAATTTAAATCGAATCCATTGATTCGAATAACCAATAAAACATGCAATACATGTACAATTAATTGGATATCTGTTTGGACTCCCCTTTCAGACAATACTTTAAACAGCAGGCGAAGGAACTAAAAATATCGCGAATTATAAAAAGTGGATTACTTCAACCGAGAAGCGATTAAGGTGCGCTTTAGATAAAAGAACGCTAAGAAGATTTTAATTGTTATTTAAGACACATTTTAAAGAATATATCTGTGTGTCCTAAATTCGAAAATACTAACTTTACTTAATATAAGACGCCAACAATAGTATTATGCCTCAACTTTAGAAATAAAACTAAAATAAAAGAGACCTAAGTCGCTCTTAATCGCTTAAAATGGATATGGGCACTTTTTTACATCGATGATAGATGATCATTTAGATGTGATTAAAGAAAGCAATACGTAAGAACTAAAAAAACATAAAACGCTTTCGAATATGCATAAACATTACCTCTCATTTTCCATAAATAAAAATAGCAGGCATACTTTAATGTTTAAAACCTTTCTTCGGAATAATAAAACAGTATAAAATAATATTTTAATTTTTGATTTTTTTTAATTTCAAAGATATTCCATGCCTCAATCTACGTTTAGAAATAGTCACTATCCCCTATCCAACTATTACACAGATCAACGTCAGCTAACGTCTTCAAATTAAGGCGGACGGCTTCTATTTTTCAGTATTACAAGGAAATAACCAATTTCTTGTAAATAAAACTGGTTTAAAACAAGAACCAAGTGACTCTGAAAGAGGAATAAAGTTATTATTCTTTTTATAAATTATATATATTTTTCGTTTTTAATTCAACTTTTCTGGACTATTTTTACCCGACCACGTAAGGACTGTGTTTTTAGTAGTAATGGTATGTTTGTATTACATGCATATGTAGCGTTCCACCATAGGAACCACATTATTGTAGAGACCACATTATTGAATCGATTTAAGTAAAAATGTGGCCCGTAGTAGATATCAAAAAATAAATAAATGGAAAAAATTATAAGTAACCTTAAAAAACCTTTAAGATAAATATATAAACCGTATAGTCGAAAGCCTTTTTGTATTCTCTACATTTGTTGATCTAGAGGTCTCTGTACATCCTGATTCGATAACAATAGGTACTTCAATAATTTGATACAAACATTGATGTCATCGTATAAACATATCAATCCATCAAATGTTATTTAATGTCTATTGTTTTAGTAATTAATATTTATTTTATCCATGTAGTTACTGTTCTCTTGTCTCTTACTCCGTAGTCATCAACATGTATTTATGATAGATAAAAACAAATTAAATATTTACCAATTATTATAATACAGGGTTATTCAATAAGATGTTACCAATTAAATACGAGAAAGAACTCCAACTACTTCACTTATTCTCAGTGCGATAGCCTCTCTCAGACCGAAAAAAACGCTTAATGAACCTAGATATGACGTACTTGTGTGACACAAATAATGACATCATTTAAGCAAACGACAGAGATAAAAATTAATTATGTAAAATTAGATTTTTCTCCTCAAATTACTTAAATTGATTTTAACCAATAACAAATACTTGTAACATATATTTATAAATCCAATAAAAACGATTGATTATCTTACTTTTATTTTAACTTTTGATCGTTACACAAAAACTGACTTGGCTTCTCATATCTGAACAAAAGAATGATCTAATCTCTTTGTTCTATATAAAAAAAATAAAAAAATTAAATATCTGCTTATCAATATTAATTGAAAATGGTTCATTTTTCTTACTTATATCGTTTTAACTTAACTGAAAAATTGAATATATTTTTTCTGCTTGATTTGTAATGACAAAGTTATTTTCATTAATTGAACCCTTTTATTATTTGACCTTAAACAATAAATTTGTTTTTGATCCTTTGTTTAAATCTTAACTTCGACATTTTCAATAGGCACATAGGATTATACACCTATATACTTACACACTTCGAGAGTATATTGACAGAAAGCGCATCCTAGAGATTCTAGGTTACACATCTAAAGGACTAATGATAACAAAGTTACAGGCCTACAAATATTGTGTATGTTTTTTTGCGACGTGTATTTTTTATCTGCTCATGTGTTTGTTCGAACATCACAAACAGATATTTCTATACTATATTTATAGCAAAATTTACACTAGGCCCACGGCTGAAAGTTTCCATAATTCCCACAATATGAAGGTATCATATAGAAGCTAAGAGAGCGTCAAACTGTGTCAGATGGGGATCTTGCAGCATTGGCGAGGCTATTTGTTTATCATGTAGAGGTGGGTAGATAGTTGCTAAGATAATTTAAAAATATATAGTATAATGCCAATATATACATACCTAAACTAATTGAAATTCTATTCTAATAAAAATTTTCTATTCTTATAACACTCTTAATTCTGCCATTTCATTAATGAAACGGAAAACTCCAAACATTAACCAAAAACATATAATAACGAACCCGCAACCTAAGTCTAAGTAGTCAAACGGTCTAAGACTGACGCCTTGGACCGCTCGACCAGCTAGGCTGTCAAAGCTTATAAAAATTACGGACTTTTAACTCAAAAAACAAGCTTAAATTAAAAACCTTCAAACAAGCATATATTTATTGTAAAAGTTCCATGAATATATTTCTGATTTGTATTTTTTTTTTTTTTAAAGAAAATGAATGTAAAATATTACAAATGGAAAGCACTTAATTTTTCTTTCAATAAAAAACAATACGACACTGATTATTATTATTGAGAGGATATCAACAAACATTTTACCACCATCGAGCCGTCAAACACATCATGGTCCGTTTCATCAGAATGTAACGTCAAATTGTAAACGATAAATGATATAAACTCTTTTTTTTGTTCACAAAAGTGGATATTCAAATACATTTTATTTTTATTTCGTTTCTGACAACTATACTTCAAACACTACAGACACAGAGTGTTAAAAAAATCTGCTCGTGTGGCTTGAGAGGAAATTGTGATGTGAGTATATAATGTTAACTTTTCAGTCCCAGAATCCATATCAAAATTTCCAACACATTTTTTATTGTTTATCTTATACTTGCAGAGAGAGAGAGAGAATTTCAGAAAATAGATCGCAGCATAACGAAGGAGGATAATTTTGCGTGATATATTTTATAGATTGGCCCGTAAGTGTCGTTTCATAATAACGCAAGAATATGCTAAAATCACTAGCAAAAGCCACGCCTTGAAATTAAAATACAATTTTAAAGTGGTCAAGAACGGACTTGAGAAGCGGTGCGTGCGATTAAAAAGCCGCTCCTTTATAGAAAACATACCACTTACATGAATATTGAGAGATAAAAATTCGTCCATTCCGTAGAAACGAAGCCACTTACGAAATATTAGTTTGATGCTTATAATCCCGACAAAACTCTTTGTTCTGCCGGACTGAACAAGAGTACAATCGTCTGTTACTAAAATGTTTATTGCAAATCAGGGTGTATTCGTCGTGCTACTTGCGGGGTTATTCTTGTCGTCTCACAAGCCAGGGTTTCTTAGTATGTTTTGCTATTTCACCTTTAATAGACCTACACCTTGCAACGTTTGTGTGATCTCATACGTATGAATTATTTGTTGTTATTCTATGACAAGTTACTAGTTGAAGCCGAGTAAAATTAGACGGTGGGTCATATTAAATTCAACATTTTTATGCACATGACATCTCGGTGGTCCCAAGTTGTCCAAAATTTTGCTTCCAAATTCTTCCTAACCATCCTCAACGCCAATAATGATCAAAATCATACAACATACATTTTTTTATTTAACTTAAACACTTAACGTAAGTGGCTTTTTTATTTAAAGCTATTTGCAATAGGTCACAAATTTGAGGGGGTGTTAGGCAGTCTAGCTTCCTAACTTCGACTTTTCCTATTAAAATAAGAAAAATATCACATATTCATCAATTTGAAAATGGCGGGCAATTTGAAGATTTACATACCTTAAAAGGAGAAGTTCACTCAATAATACTTGTGCTCAGCGCTGTTATACTACCTATAGACCACCAAGACCCACCCATTATTTTTTCCAACTGACCTTCAAATACTACTGACATTTTTGTTCTATTTCGTAAAAAGCTAACAATTATCTTACTGTACACAAATGTACATCATTTCATCAATATTTTTTTACATTGAAATTGGGCTCTGTTGCTCTCCACTTCGCAACTGCCAAAATTCCGCAAAAATGCTCTCAAAAAGATTATTTACTTCTAATCCTTGTAATAAAGTATACTATAAATACGATGTATATGAAATATATCAAGGTATACTAAGTTTAGTCCTAAGTTTGTAACGCTTAAAAATATTGATTGTAAACCGAGATAGAACAAAAATTTAATTTTAAAAATATTCCCCATAAAAAAATAATGTTTATCCACTAGGGCACAAATTACGTGCAAATTTTATAGTATGTTTTATATGGGAATATCAGTTATGAATGTGTGGCTATCTAAAAATGAATATCTTTCTTTACTTATGTGTCGTCAAAAAACATTGCGTCATCAACACTGTATATACATGATATTTCAATAATTTACTCAGTCAATTATTTTTTCACTTGTTTATGTGCTTAAATTACATTTTAATGTTTTATACCTTTAGAAAAAAAAACACTCTATATTTTCATACAAAATCATAATAATAATTTTATCACTTTGGCGCTATTTTATATTCGTCTAAAAAAAATATTGGGGTATGATTTATATGGTTATATATCCCTCTAACATACATCCAAGCGGCGGCATTGTGCATTGTTCTCACAAAGCATCAAAAAACTACATGGTTTTTGCAAAGCAATTGTATAATGCTGTTTTCATTTTTTTTTTTATTTTGTGAAATAATTTGTATGCATTGTGATTTTCATATATTTACTCATTGATTTATATGATTCATTTACATTTATATGTATATATCACAGTAAACGGGACGTGAAAAGAAGGGGTTTATAGAAACGGAAAAATGTTTTTCATTTTCTGAAATAATTATTATGAAAAATACATAACGTTTTTGTGATAATGCCATTTTAATAGTCAGAAAGTTTTCATTAAACTATATCACGGTAACTTGTTTTGAACTATATCGCAAGAAAAGCATGTGATGTAGACATCAGAAGAGCGCTGGTATTTAAGTCATGCGAAATTACGCGTGAGTTTCAAAGGTGGGGGGGTCCAATCTAATCCAGGGTATCGCGCTAAAATCCAGGGTAGCGCCCTACATAGCAGCAGTATATTTAAGCCGCGAATAAAAAATACACTAATAAAAAATTGATACAATAATCGTTTAAAACAATTTCAGTCAGACGAAATTAAAAGGAGTGTATTTTATGAGAATGTAGATAGACTGAAGGCTGGTTGTCAATGTGGATATTTTACGAAAAAAGTAATTCATTTTGATTCTTCAGACTGTTTATTTACAATCTGACCATTGTATATTTTTTTTATAAATCGTACTCAACGTAAGTTATTGGCTATTGGTGAGTAAGTAAATGAAGGTTAAATTTTTAGGAGGTAAAGTTCAAATATGCAAAATGAGATACCATGAATCAAAAAAGAGAATATGCTATTTATCCATGGTAATTTTCCCATAGTCCAAAAAGTCCAAAAAAAATGCGACACTTAAATATGTATTAGTATATATAGTGCCGCATTTTTTTGAACACAGGTACTTACTATGCTTTACTTTATTTAATTATATTATTGTGGTTTATGGGTTTCCAGAATAGATTAGCGAAATATATGTAGGAAATGAAGTTTCATTCACTCCGAGTCTTTAAAATACAAGTAATTTCTGATTATTCTTAGAGTAGTCGATATTGACAAAAGTTTGCCAAGATGCGTTCCCCGTCAGTGCGGGGAGGATCACTACTAGAATATTTAAAATCATGAAATGTGTATCATATAGTGATCCACATTTAGGGAACATGTGTATTGAAAGCACTGCCGTAATGAACGAATGTGTTGGGATTTTTATATTGCTTGAGATAAGACAGAAATTATCTGCTTTCTGAATAAGTCTGCATATTATTATCAGATTGCCATCTTCCTTAAATGTTAATATAAATTATATCAACCGTATCAAAAAGTGTACTCAAAAACTTCACGCAACCTCTATATGTCTGTGTAACCGGAGACTTGAACCAGGGTTTCCTGATAACCACATTTCTTTTATAAGTAAAAAATATTGTAAGCTTTGTTAATAGTAGTCGATGAGCTGGAGACTTGAAATTTGGACCATAGCTCAGAAGTGGATGACAATGCAAGAAAATGTGAAAAAGAATAAGAAAAACAAAAAGGAAGAGAGAGAGAGAGAGAGAGAGAGAGAGAGAGAGAGGGAGAGCTTGAAGAAAACGCTTTTTGAGGATTCCGGTGGAATTTTTTAATTGATTTTAATCTAACTTCCGGGTGGGCTAGAGACTTGAAATTTGAACCATAGCTCAGAAGTGGAAGGTAATGCATTCAATTAGTCGTAAAAACTACACTCTTTATAGGTATGTATTGCATGCGCCCCATGTTTTTCGTTTTCAGCTATTTTTGAAATAATTATAAAAAAACCCAGGTCTAAAATGTTACTTTTTGAATCAGGAGACTTTCGAGTGAAATTACGTACATAGAGGTAAAAATACGGTATTGCTACCATACCTGCGTTACTAATATAAATCGAGAGAATATTGCTGGTTGCTTTACATACCCACCTCATCATATTCACATTCATTTGACTCACTCTGTGGCGTTGGTTGTGTTCTATCTGTAGTCACCCGCCTTGGTGATTACACGCTTGAATGCGGTCATTATAATACACATTTTGAAGAGATGCAGAGTTGTTCCTGATTCTGGTGTAGGTAGTAGTATGATGGTGTATTGCTTGTGTTGCATTATATACCCATAAGAGAGTTTTACTTCTCTTATAAGATATATAATATAAAACTAAATTATCCATATTAGAACCAGAAGATATATATTTTTGTATATATTATAGTGGTAAACTAAAATTATACTGCATGTAACATTAATAACGTCATCGTAAAATATTCAAATAAGAAATGGGAACCTCGGCCAAATCTAGCTACTAAAATTACCTTTATTTAATTTTCGACCAAAAGTGATAAATCAAATTTTTGGTTTGTCGTAGTCCAAGTCTTAACCGAGACTAATAAATAAAGTTTATGTATTATTAAAAAGTTTATTAAGTAAAATTAGTTAAAATTATATTTTTGGCTGTTATGCATGGAGAATAACATTAGGGTAGCAGGCAGAATAAAAATGCCCTTGTATTATGATTTTCTTTGGATTCTTGGGCATATTACTATAAAAAGTCTCTCGGTTCAGTGTGCTTTCTGACAAAGACCAGCTCTATTATTTTCCATTGACCTCTGTCAAGGGCCACTCTTACAGAGAGTATAATTGGGAGAATGAAAGCGACCTACATACAACAGGTACATTATACATATACTGTAGGAAACATTATTAGGTAATTAAAGTTCAAACCGTGAATACGGATGCATCTAGCAAGTAGAAATGTATTACCTGGCTGTATACATCAGATTATTGAAATACCAACTGATACGAATGCCTGATGTCCATGCTTACGATGCTTACACGATGTTATCATTCGAATCCCCTACATATTCCCACCACGCTTGAACCAATATGTCCCCGATGATTTTTTTCAAAAAAAAATTAGTGAACCATTTTTATTTTTTGTCGATGATAATCTTGTCGACATAAAACAACCATCAGTGAGCATATGATCAAAGATGGGATATCATTTTACTGATATTTTCGAATTTTAATCAGTCAATTTTGATTATTTTACAATTATTGATCAATAAACTTAACTAAAATTAAATTTAACAATTGGTAATTTATAAAACGTCTAAAATAAAAAAACAGTGCGGTCGTGGGACCTCATTAAGAATGAACTTCCTTACGAAACCTGCACAAAAACAAATGTAAACGTTAAATAAATACCTAATTATATACAATTTTAGTAACTTAATTTTTCTAAATCTGTATTATGCATTTAATCGGTCTCACCTACATAAAGATATAAACTAATTACATATAATAATTTATTAAATAATTAACGCTTATAAATTGTTTTCCGTTTGATAGCTAACAGAATTGTAATGAATTTGGTTAGTATCAAGTAGGTGAAGATATATTAGCTGCCATGGATATGGCACACAAACACTTACAGCATACCTCACACTGTTACGTGACGATTTTTAACTGCTTGCCCAACATGGCAAGCCGCGTTAAGAAACTTCGATACAAAAATTAAAAAACTAGCTAAAAAACTAGCACACCAGAGGAAGACAAGTTTTTCTTAATAGTTTAAAATTGACCCTCACCTAGTTCGTCCAACGTTTTCTACTTGCTAAGAATAAAATCCAACTGAGGATCTACTAAAATATGGATCATCCTATATTCAGTCATTATACTCATATTTTTATATAAAAAAGATCTTAGCGATGAGAGTTTGTAGGTACATGTTATTATTTGTACCAATAGTTGGAAGCAAATAGACATTTCATGTTGTATACTCAGATAATGATGTAGATCATCTATCCATCAACCGTCTACAAAAGGTATATAAAGGTAGCCTATTTGTGTGATGAATCTGTCTACTTTCTATAGCATATTTCAACAAAACTGGATCTTCAAATTTAAACCAAGCTCCAAGGTACGTACTATGATATGCTGCAGTATGAAGATGTCCACTCTAACTGACTTTTGGCATACAAAAATTTATCTACTTGTCCAGCTATAAAATTTTACAAGTTAAGGAATCGAAAATAATTCTAATAGTAAGTTGTTAAAATTCTTACAACTGTACCAAGTGAATTTTTTCATAAATCATCGAAATATAATTTTTCACAAAGCAAATATTGCAAAAAGAATATTCTTTTCATAGCCAGGCAACGACCATATGTACGTACTTTACAAGTCTTCCTATCCATTATAACATATTTAGCAAAATACCTACCAGATTAACAACACCATTAATACTTTGAGTATTTTGACTTCCCTGAATGAGCAAAATGTATGCCATCTAAAGCAAGTGTTTATTTTAAATATAACTATCAATTAGTTGCAAAGTTGGAAAAAGTGGGGTTAGATGGAAAAACATCGAAATTTGTAGATGTTTTTCAGGAATACTTAATTAACATTTCTCAATATCGAAAAATTTGCACTTTTTTTTCCTCGAGGTCCAAAACTTGGAAAAATGTTAACTAACCATCCCTGAACAATTTCCCAAAGTTCCGATATTTTTCTTTTCGACTAAGAGGTGAAATATGCGCTTTCTATTCAATTAATTTTAGTTTTACAAAAAATAATTAGAACAATAAGGGAATAAATTATTGTTTAAATGATTTTCTGCAATAATCTACACTAATTATTAGATTTTCAGTTTCCGAATATTGAAAGAAAATTTTAAGTTTTATTTTTCTCTGCGACCTCCTCCCCCCCTCAAACCCCCGATTTCTCTGCATCGCCTTTGTCTTTTCAGCGCATCTTGATGTTACTGCGCAACGACTGGTTCAAATCCGAGGTAGTTATCAACTGTCTTTAACGAAAAATGTCTACAAGTGAATGAACACTAATGCACACACATATCAATCTAAAAGTGATGAAAAAGGATGAAAATTTCAATTTCAATTTGTTTAGTACCTATTTCAATAACTTCCGTAGACTGGGACGTTGAAAAAAAAAATTAAACTTTAAAAATAAAATTAATTGCAAACAATTATTACATCCATAAGATGGTAGATAAATGATTAGCATGTTTGCAGAGTTATTTGGCATACATATATATTTTTACTTTCTGAAAACATCTCTACTTAATACTTATTTACAATGTTGAACAAATAATATAGAAATCTTTCTTTTAACATTTTGCATACAAATATTATTAGACCGTGAGTCCATAATATAGCGAAATGTCCATCACTCTTTTTGCTTGCCTCATTGTAGATTGATTAATAGTACAGTCTATATTGATTAAAATAGTACAGTCTGTATACTATTGATTAATATTATTTTTGGGGGGAAGCCCGATTTTTTGGTGACGGTTACAGTAGCCAAATTAGGTTTAAATTTGAAATGGCGGGATGCTACCCCTTGAGGGAAGGCCTTTTCAAATTTAAACTTATCTTTGACCATTATAACCGTAACCAAAAAGTCGGGCTTCCCCCAAAAAATGCAATTTAGTATATATATAGCATTTCGGCTAGGATTTCTGTTTTATAAGGTAAGTTTTGTAATGAAGAAATTTGAAGTTTTAATCGTGATTATAGTTTCGAATGGAAATCGAGTTTTTCAATTATCATGTTTTTCGATTACTTTTATTTGTCTTCCGTACATCTCGACAGCTTACAGCTTACGGAATGTAATTGTAAAAAATCAAAATTTATGAACATTTTTAACAGTTCTTGCCATTTTTTCTCACGTACCTTGTTGTAAGTAATTTTCTTTTAACATATACGCCTGATAAAACATGAAATTTCAAACGCTTGAATTACAACTACCGAAACGTATTAATACAACTACCGAAACAAAAAACAGCAGAAGGAATCGTGCAAGTTTCGCTCATTATGAGCTCACGATCAGTATGTACATAGGATTGCATATATTACAAATATTATATATGCATTAAAATAGTAGAGAAGAGAGAATGAAATAAAAATAGTACGAGAGTTCAATAAATAAAATATCTATCTTTGTTTCATAGAAAAATTTTGCTTACAACATTAAATGCCACAGAAACAAATATATAAGGTTTTATATTATGTAGATATGAATTTCTAATGTAATATGTTAGGTATATTCAAAAATGTGTATAAAGTTAGCAGCAGCAAATTTCGTTTGAAGAATTTTTTTGAGTTTGTAAAAAGAATATTTAAATAAAACGTAAAGAACGGCTGAGTAAACTAAACAGAGCAAAAGAGTCCCTGTAAAGAATGTGGACAATGTTTTCTAGTTACTCTATGCTCTATCACACGTCGATAAAAATTAAAATATAATTCACTGTTGTGCATCTTGTAGTATCTTCGGAAACATATTGATCAAAATCCTGACTAAACTACTTCTAGCACCAACTGAATCAGTTCTTATCAACATTTGTAGTTGCGTAGTGAGTGTTCTATCCGCGATAGAGGGCATCCGCTGATCACCTGCGACGTAACGTCGTTTTTTATACAATTAGTTGCCTTATGTGTCATTTTTTTGTACCAGAAATTGTTAATTTTCCATTATTGATTATATGCGCCAAATATACTTGATTAAATAATTTTAGTGCACCGTCGGTAAAATATGGTTGCGGGGGAAAAGGAGCATACTGAAAGAAATTATCTCTCACTCGTAATATTTCAAATCGTACTATCGTATATAAAACCGCAACATGAAGAAGTTTTTAACTTCATGCATTTATTACTCAATATTATGCTGATTTTTTTTACAATTTTGTGCCTTCACTTCACAGTCTAGAAATTGATTCCTTTAATCACCTCTGCAAACTGTGTTTTGATTGACAAACAGAAATATTTAGAAGATTATTTAGATTATTGTTGTTAAATCCCTATATATTATAAATGTGAAAGTAAGGATGTTTGTTTGTTTATTTGTTACGCTTTAGCGCAAAAACTAGCGAATGGATTTGAATGAATCTGTACAACAATGTAGCTCATACATCAGAATAACGCATGAGCTGTAATTTATAAAGATATATTTAAGGCAAGGGGATAAGTAAGATCAAGAGAGGTGAAGTGAAGGCTATAAAGCGTAATTTATAAAGATATATTTAAGGCAAGGGGATAAGTAAGATCAAGAGAGGTGAAGTGAAGGCTATAAAGCGGTGATTTTTACTGTTGATCCCAGTGAAACGGGCGAAAATCAAGCTAATCTTTTTATAATTTGTATAATAATTGTATAAGCTAATCTATCCAAAAACGGTTTGAAAAATTCGAATTTTTAAAATGTATTTCCTTTTAAATGTTTGTTATATCATAGAAAAGTCTTGTGTTCATGCACTGTTTCCATTGGTTCAGCGTTTATTCACCATCTCCGGTATGATTCAAATTAAATATCTATGAAGGTGAACTTAAATCTTTATAGACCTTGCAAATGCAAATAGCATTCACCTAATCATGACATACTGTGTGTATATTGTTAGGATAAGTTGGATTTTTATCCGATATATAATTTGTAAATCATCGTATCGTATAATGAAACTTAAATCCTTTTATCAGCACTTTTATTACCATCTATTTGATAAGATGAAATTATTTGATATAAAATTATGTTTTCAATCAGTTAATATGATACTTGTGTTTATATCTTTTTAATTTTGAAAATAAAAAAAATTATCTTTAGTTCTGATAAAAAAAACATGGTTGTAAAGATATACTTTTATTAGATTATACTTTGTTCCTTATTTCACGGAAGAACAATTTGTTGTCTATCAGAATATGTTATAAAAAGATGTGAAAGTAACTTGAAAGAATTAGATAGATGATAAATAGCAAAATATTGTATTTAATTTTAAATACAAGTATTTCAGGCGAGGTGGATTCAATAAAATTTAAATTTAAATTATTTCAATAATGCCAGTTAACTATACTTGTAACTAAGATGACCATACATCATATATAATATCACAATAGTTATTTTCCGTAAACTTAATCTATTAGCAACTAATTAGATAAAAAGCAGCTTCTTAATTTTAAGATATTACGGATTAAGAAGTTAATCGCTTTTAATTTTCCTGACTCATCCACAATTAACAACGTATAAAGTCGCATTTCAAATGGCCTCTGATTACACGATGCAAATTTTGATGCTAATTGTTGTCTCCATGAGTTCAATCCATAAATGGGCGTTATTGAATAATCTAATTTGGCAAAAAACCCTATTAAAGTGAAGTTTTTATTATATATCAAGGAAGTCGATTGGAGCATGATATATTTGTAGTCACAATTATGTATAGACTAGCTAGATACCCGCACGCGTCACGGAGCTCGAAAGTAAAACCACCGCGTTATAGCCTCCACCTCTGTTGATCTCACTTATCCACCTTCCATAACACTCAAAATCATTGTTTTACACACCTAAAAAATATGCACAGTTTTCAATTTTTTCAAGTATAAAATAATCATAATTCATTGAGTATTTCAGAAAAGATGGCCATAAATTGTTTTACATGTTAACTATTTTAAATTTTTACAGAAATCTGTAATTTATGGTTCAAAATGATGATCTTAGGTAGAGCACTAAACTTTCAGAATACCTAAATTTAATTTTTTAATTTTTTTATATATATGTTTATTAATTATAGCTCATGTGCTATTTTGATGTATAAGGTATATTGTGGTACAGTTTCATTCAAATCCAATCGCCAGTTTTTGCGTGAAAGCGTAACAAACAAACAAACAAACATCCTTACTTTCTTTCATAAAAAAAAATATATTCAATATATCAGAAAATCAAAATTTATAGAACTAACTTTTTGTTTTGTTTTGTTTCAGGTAAGAAAGAAAACAAAAATTTTATTTAAATTTTTAAATAAAAAACCATTTATCCGAAATGGTAAGAAAGTTTTGTTAATTTCGTCATGAAAAAAACCATTATTCAGGTTTCAGAACATACCTTTGTGTTTGTAAAAAGTGTATTATAACTATTTCTCATAGTGTTATTGAAGCAAAAAATAATGTCAAAAATATAAATAAATAAATATAAATAGTAAACCGCTCACTTTTTGCTAAAACCTGGTAAACTGTGTTTCTTAGTTAATTGAGTTAATTCTGATTTAATTAATTGAAAAGGTTCTTGCAAAAGTTGACTTAAAAAATTATTAAATAGGAAACTTGTATTACGGTATATGTTATGTATAATGGTTTTTCGATTATTTGTCAAACACTCACATATACGTAATACAAGTTGCCTATTAACTAATTTTTGAATCGCACAAATTTTTGTTTTAACTTGTTTAAGTAAGCTTTAAAAATGCATCGAACAGTTTTTATAAAAATTCATTGACTGACCCTGGATTCCGAGGTATAAATCTTACGACCTCTACTACAAGAAAATATTATACCAAGTATTTCTTAAATTATAAAATAATATCTACGAACGTGTGCTTACAATATTGAAATCAAAATTAATAAAAACAAGTGAAAAGAAACAATTGACTGAGTTAATTGTTGAAATACCATGCATAGTCAGTGTTGATTTCTTTATCACATAACACATACAAAAATGTATAGACAGTGTTGATGAGCAATCGTTTGTTTTTTTGACGTCACGTAAATAACAAAAGATATTCATTTTTAAATAGACACACACACAACTGATATTCCTATATTAATACTATAAAATTTGCACCTAATTAACGCCCTCGTGGGTAAACAGTGATGTTTACAAAAAAATGTTTCAAACAAAAGTTTTTTATTTTTTTATAAGGAACATTTTTTACATTTAAACTTTTGTTCTATCTCTAACGGTTTACAAGATGGGTCCTACGGACCTAAGACCCAATTGACCTATGATGCTCATTTACGAACTTGACCTCACTTTTTACGTCCTGAGTACGCTGTAAAAATTTCAGCTCGATATCTTTTTTCGTTTTTGAGTTATCGTGTCCACAGACGGACGGACGGACGGACGGACAACCGGAAATGGACTAATTAGGTGATTTTATGAACAGCTATGACAAAATTTTTTTCCTAGCATCATTATTTTTAAGCGTTACAAACTTGGGACTAAACTTAATATACTATGTATATTTCATATATGCATGGTATAATTATCCTATAAAAAGTCTCTACTTTGTTATACAAATGACAATTTCCACTGTATGATATCCCTAAACCATTTGGTTGTGGGTATTTATGTACGAATATATGTATGTGTGGATGGGATCGTATTATTTCTATTAGATATTAGAAATGTACGTTTTTGCACATGAATTGATTCAGTTTAGAAGAGTGTCAGTTTCTCCATACTCATTTTCTCACATACACTGCACATATACGATAGCATGTATACAACCCCACGATACCTATCTTTTTCTACATCGAACCTCATCTCCTGATCTGATCTGTTGATGATGACGATGGTGATCACATTCGTAGAGAATGTGTAAGTAAGTAATGTAAACTAAACACGACGGGCTCAATGTTAGTTTAGATGTGACTCATTCATCCATTCATCTACTACGTTTTATAGAGGAAGTTTCTAAAAAATTCAAGGTGAATATTATGATTGTCTTCTATTATCAAGTCGAGAACATGCGAGCCCTTGGCGTGAAATTAATATAGAAGCCATTCCAGCAGTATGATTTTAGTGCTCCTGGCCTTACCTCAAAACATGTATAGACTAATCTGTGCCGTAAATGGCGATTTTGAGGGTCCAACAATGGATAAACCAACTCTACATAGCAGAAATATCTTGGAAATTTCGATAAAGTTCAATTTTTAAGAGCGGTTTAAAGAGAACAATATCTAAAAATCCAAAATTTTTTAGTCTGGTCGTTCAGTTCTAGTCTTCCCATCCCGAGTCCAATAAGTCCTTAACCTCATTTACTGCGACCGGTATATGTTTTGATACATTTTAAATTCATTAGCTAGGCATCTCATTTATTATTTTGGCCTTAATATTTTATGAAAAATATTGCTTTCAATTCCTTCTTCAATACTTCACAAACTCTATGTATTTATAAAAACCTCATTTTACATTACGTTAAGCAGTTTTTTAATGTCACAAACCTTCGAGTTTCGATTAACATTTATAGCAACGGAGTACCAATGTGTATGTGCAATGGTGTCGCCTGAACAAACTATGTGGGCGGTATATTTATGGGCGCGCGGTATCAGACCAACCAATTTTATAATATATTGACTTTTTACAGTAAACTAGAATCAAACATGGAAAAATCAAATTTCCATGTTTTTAAATTTTAATTGAAGTTAATTTTCTTTTGATAAATTAAAACAACGTAGGTTTGGTTTTCAAATAATTTAATTAATTTTGATCTTCTGATATAATTAATAAGGATAATTTTAAACTTTGTGAACGCAAATTTTTTTTCTTTCGTAATCATACATTTTTAGTGTAATTTTTGTTTATTTTTTGCATCATTTAAATATCTTTTGTATAGTCGATAAAAAAATGTGAGACTAAGGGGTATTAATGCTCATAACTTTTAAATAAAGTAACAAAAATTAACACGCCTTTCTAGTCTTTAAAACCGTTTCGAACCTCTTACGACTTAATAAAAATATACAGAAGTATTGCAAACGATATAATATTACTATGGTATGTGCATTGCATTCAGACATGATTAATTCATTTACCTTCCGCCCATATGAAAGATGCGAAAATAATTGGAAAAATCGAATTCAACTATAAATTGTATCTAAACTACTCACTACTACTCTAAACTAAATTAAACCACCCAAAAAAGCATTGAAACCGACTAATCTGTTTAAGAAAGAGAAATAATCAATTTTTCCCAAAAATCTTTCTATTGATAAAAGTTATTAATGATTAGGATTAGGAAAAGTTAAATTGTACCTTACCTCAGTAAATTATTTAAAAAAGTCTAGTTTTTTGTCATTAAGAATGGTAAAAAAACATAGTATTTGTATCTTGATATAATTTACAAGATTTAAATAAATGACTTAAGAAAAATTTTACGAAACCAAAATAAGCTTACTGATACATTATTTGTCGGATGTTTCGTAAATGAACTATATTTTTTGCACAGAAAAAGCCTTTATTTTTCCTCTACGATGCATTCACATGAAATCATAAATAGCAAGTGAAAACAAATAATTGACTGAGTCGTTTTTTTTTTATATCATGTAAGTAAAGAAAGATAGCTACTCCTAGAGAGCCACGTGTCACACACACATAGATGATTTTTCCATATAATACATACTATATAATTTGCGTTGAATTTGCACCCTCGCGGTTAAACAGGGATGCTTGCGAAAAAATGTTTCAAACAAAAGTTGTTTTTACAGTTAAACTTTTGTTCTATCTCTAACGGGCTACCAAAACCTATACCAAAATTTTGCTCGTAACATACATATTATTAAGCGTTACACACTTGGTATAAAAATGCTATGAACCATCTTAAATTAAAATATGTCATATCGATCTCATAATAATTTGTATTTTTTTTTTTTTTTTAAATTAAAAGTATATAAGCTCAATTTATGTTTTATCAAACTAAATTTTCATGTCATACGTATTTATCTAATTGTTAAATTAGATAAAAAATAGAAAACTTTTGTTCGATCACCTATTATTTTACATTTAAAAATAATTTCATTTAAACTATAAATGAAAAATTGACATACAACAGAAAAGCTTGTTGAATTAATTTATTTATAGAGAAAAATTTCAACATTTTATATTGGAAAATTCTTTTATTTATTTTCGTTTTTTTTGGTACTTACTTATAGACTATCAATCATTTATTTGTATTTGGGTAACATATGTGTATGTTGCAGGAAACTTGTGCTATGTGTTCTCATTTATTAAATTTTTCTTCATTTTTTAATATTCATAAGAAAATTTTGATAGCATTTTCTAATAAAAAAATATATAAAAATATATGATGTATAGTTTTTCACTCAAGTGTGTGGAATTTTCATTGAGTCACAACAAGTAACTTTGTAAGAATTATATTTATTATATATAGAAATTGGAGACATTTACTCTGTAATCGTATAAATTCTGACGATTTGATCGCTTCAAGTCAAATTATTCACCTTTTCTCAAGAAAAAGATTTTTTGCTACACTATTGCCCCATCTTGACCAGACTTCCTATAGAGAAAAAGAAGGAAATTAAAAAAGGTTAGAAAATAAATATACAGCAATCTCTAGGGCCAAAGGCTAAAGTAAGGCACACGGGGACTATATTTAGAACGAAACTTTAACTTCAGATATTTCATTTTGGTCATTAAATATAAAGAGCTGGAAATGTAAAGTAATGCAATGATGTTCGATTTTTATAATTTCGATGTCATTAGCCAAATTTTTCCTTAGAATTATTTTTCATGAAATGTAATTTATGAGATTTTTAATTTTTTTAAGTATGGCAATGGAGACTCTAAATAATAAACCGCTCTCGATAGAAACTTTATTAATAACTGGTCCAAGATTAGGATGTGCCCTAATGTATCCAAGATCACCCCACCAATTGGACTAGGACCCATTTTCTTTCACATATGATTTTGAGCAACATAATTGTTTAGAATTGCTTAGATCCCAGTTACACAACGGTACGTCGATTTAAACTGTGTTTTTTTAACGTTTAATTATGTTTAAAACTGAAATATACCGTAATATGTTTTTTGATGATTTGATGAAGACACACAAGGTACAATAGACAACTTATAAATAAATAAACAGCAAAATTTTTTACTTTTTTATTAAAGTACTTAAAAATCTTATAGTAAGAGATCTGGTCGAATTTTATTATTTGGTATTTGAGTCACTTGTACAGTAATACTTTTATGATATAACTATTATCAGAGATGATAAATGATAACTCTTTTTTTATTTCGTAGATCACTTTTGTATTTTATAAATACGTATTTCGACGACTATGTAGTCCTCATCGATATGAATTACTTAGTAACACAAAACATTTGAACACAAAACTGCAATTTTTGGGATATCATAAAAGGAGTATTATTTAAATTTTCACGGTGCAAAAAATACCAAATCTTGGACTGTTATATTACGTATAAATAAACAAAATATGGCCTTCACGGTACGTCGGAAAATTTATAGGGAAATTAAATATCATTTATAAAAGGTATAAACAAAAAAAAATGACGCCATCTGCTCGCCATAGATTTCTATTTATGGTTCTATTTTGTTTTTTGAGATTTTTCAAGACTTACTTTGATTTAATACCGAACACGATACCCTAAGGAAAGTGAAATGTTTTTAAAATATTTTCAGAAGAATTTAATCTATTCTAATATGTCAGTAATTTTATAATTTAGCTTATCTTGGATAGAATATGAGTAAGAAAATTATACGGAATCCTACGTTTAAGTTGTTTATATATCATCATTTATATACTTTTTTAATAAAAACGATCAGCAAGTGTTCTCTGAGATAACCATCTCATATCAGTGTCAGATTTTATTATGATAATGGAAGTTTTTCGTTTTTATAAAAGTTTTACTTTATTTTTTCGCCTGATTGTTTTTAATTCTAAACTTTCTTAACTGATCATTTTCCTTCATTTCGAATTTTCATGATCGAACTACCAAACTTTATTTTAGGTTACACAATGTTTAACCGATACGGCATATGACGATTTATATTAACTTACACAGTGCTTAACCGATATGATATGTGATTCAATGGACGACAAGTTATATCGTACTTATTTTTGATTCGCAAAATTAATATTCAAATACATTTTTGGTTCACAGACTACGTCACTATCGAGAAGTTTTCAGACAGATGTCTGCTTTGCTACATTTACCTCGAAAAAATAAATAAAATATTTAATGATACCTTCATGTCGTTCCTTATCGTATCGAGGTATCATTGTTGTACCATCAAGGGAAGAAAATAGTACTTTTGACAAATGGACTTATTTAGTATGACTTTATTACAAATTTTACATCTCCCTTAATTTTACCGTGTAAATTAGGATATAAATATCGCTAAGCGGGCAGGAGATTTTCGTAAAATTGACTTTGGCTACCAGGATCTTTGATTAGAATGTTATTATTTAAAATATTAAAATATTATTTAAAGTAACAAACCACTTGCTAGAAATATTTAATTTCCCAGTATAGGAAGTTATTGGTAATGGGTTCGATTTTCAAAATCAAATTTTCATCATATCATTACGTTTCCTGGTATCGATTTCAAATCAACTTCGTTGAAGGGTTGGTCGAAGCGTATTAACGGCAATATGGTTCGAAAAGAATTTCATACCATTGAGACGAGTAGGTGGAGTTTGTATTTTTATTTTTATTTTACATAACTGTTTATTATGTTGGGAAGTTGTTTGTGTGAACCTCAAGATTCGCACCAGACCCTACCCAGTATTTGCTTTCTCATGAATTTGGCAGAAATCAACTCAAAAATCTATTTATACCTACTTATATATAAAAAGTGTCTGATGCATTCAATTTTTAACTCCTACTTTCGTTATTAATGTAATTAGTATCGATAAATTTTTGATTTCGCCGCAATTACAAAGCTTACCAAAAAAATTTTTCCCTTAATTAAACATTTCCTCTATTTTTCTATATATCTCTTATCATTTACAAACATGAGTTCAATTTTTTACGAAGATCAAGAAAGTCAACGTTAAATTAAGGTCTCTGTGAAATGTCACCCTGCGAATAGAACAACTTCGGTCATATTTCTTTAAAGTTTTTGCTGACGACATTTTCTGCGGGATTGTTTAAAAGGACACAGCCAGTATAACAAAATTTTGTTTGTTCCGACAATAATTCTACTCTGATATATTTCATACCCACATGAGTATTAAATTTAGGCTCGTGAAGGGTCAAAAAGTAATTTTTTTGCACATTATATTTTGAAAATTTCTTTTGTAACAAGTTTTCAATAGTTATGAGAATATATACAGTTTTACTGTATTAAAAGATTTACGATACGAATAAAATGTGTTGTATGTGCAATGCCCGCTGCCAACTTTGATTGCAATTTCGACGTGATCACTTCCTGCTTCAGTGCGCTCACAAAACCCAACAGCAACACAAACAACACTACCACCATATAAATGTATATCTGAACTATTCTATAAACATTTCATATCGGAGAAAAAACTTTGGTAAGAAAAAGAACGAAGAGATAAAATTGTATATACGAATCATCATCATCATGATTGCCGCCCGCTCACCATACCAACATACCAAACGTCCAACCACCACACTACATCAACTTACAACACCATTTTCGTCCTCTGCTGCACGAACGATTGTACTACTTTGGATGTTTGATGACGATCGTGATTCCATTCTTTTTTTAAATTAAAACACCCTTTTGCATCGGAATTACTATTACTACGACTGAGTGCTAGCTAGCTATTCCTCGTACATTTCACAAATCTTTCATTCACCATTCACTTACATGTCTGTCTTGTCGATTAACTTACCTTCATGACTATCGTCGTATCCAAAGCTGGGCAAAATTTTTTTAAATATATCTTTTGTTGTTACAAGCTGTTTAAAAGTTAGATCTGCCTGTCTATCAATCCGTTTGCTTGCTCGGTGCAAATCTTGTATTTGAAAATTAATGCATATCACTTGCTAGTTAGATAGCAACTAATAATATTGTGAAAGTCCCGTGAACAATAAAATGTACTTATACATTAGAAGCTTGCACTAATCAGGCTCCTTTACGGCAGCTCTTATCGGAGTTCCATTATTTTCTTCTTGTTTTATAGCGAGCTGTGCTTTGCTAAACTAAAAAGCTGTCTTAACGTTAGTACCTTTTAAAAATTTGAAAAAATCGGATGCAAATATGATATACAGGTATTAAATAAAAAGGAAACTAAGGATGTGCAATCTGTGGCAGATGAGAGAAAGAGGGTGTAATCAGACCCTAGAGATTTAGATAAATTGAAAATGTACTCATCGTCTGAAAATTCGTATAATACTTAACAAGTACTTGGGAGCTTTCACGTTCGCTGGTTACGAAGCTGGTCGACATTACAAAATTTTAAAATAGCTGATCTTAAGCTCCGATAAATGGTACTCCTACCTATATGGTGGGTCTTATTAGATCAGCCGTTTTGTTTTCGTGATAAGAGACTTCGAACATAAGACTTTATTGACAAATTTACTACACAAATTGACTTTGCAAACAACCGCCTGGCAAGCTTGGTATCGAAAATTAAACATCTTTAGATGCTAGAATGTAGTATTGTCTATTGCAAGTTTAGAAAATTTAATTTAAGTCAAGATCCAACATTGTTAGAATAGGTCTCATTGATTCATACTGAAGCAACCATCATTTTGAGCCCAGCACAAATAAATTACAAAGTGGTTAATTTACTCATTCCATGTTACCAGTAGACCAAATGTATCACTTTTAAAATTACGATTATAGTCAATAATTTGAATTTCGTTTTCAAACTTTTTTGTCCTCCTGAGTAATTTTACTAAAAACGTGAAATTTTTCAGAATCCAGTAACCTCAAGTTGTAAAAAAAACTTTGAAAACAAACCACTTTTTAAAGACATAAAATTTTAAAATATTGCCCAGTTTTTGTTTGATCATTTTTGAATTTCCACACATACAACTCGCATGCTGTCGTTTTATTTTTTCCCACCCTACGTCAAATAACAACTTTTTAAAACTTATTACATACGCTTCTTAAACTACCCTATACTAAGAAAAGATCGAAAAACCGTACCTTCAATTCGAAAACACAGTTTTCAATTATTATTTTTTAGTTACTTTTATTAAGCAACCACTTTAGTACTTTCTAGTTATATCTATTAGTATGTCACTTGCTTACACCCGGTAATTTTAAAATTCAATTTTAAAGATTCCATTAATAATTAATGTAGTAGTCAAATAGACACCAAAATCAATGATGAATTAATTATAAAAGTTGTTTAATTTTACTAATAGAATCAAATAAATTAAAAAATATAACAGGCACATTTTTGCATTTGTTGCAGACAACTACAATGTAATTTCTCTACCTTTCTAGCGTTTTTCGGTAACTTATATTTAAACTTTGAGCTTCTTTCCATATGGTTACTTCAGAATCACTAATCGAATTGAAGTGATTCCAAAAGCGGTTCCCTTCAAGTGACGATAAATAAAATCGTCTAAAGAATTAGCCAAGAGAATCAAAATTATTTAAAATTCGAGATTTTCAAAATTTCACTTAAATTTCATTTTATCTCAGTAAGCTTCATAGATAACTTAAAAAAATTGTTTATTTTCTTCATGGGACAATTTTAGTATATATGAATATGTTAGGCACGTGTTGTCCTTTCGTCTTAAAGAGTTGCTCAATTACGCTGATGAAACTGACACGACTTGAGTTAACACGGTGATCTTGCCCGAATTGGTCATTTTCTGGTAGGACGCATTAAATTTTTGATAATTGTTTTAGCTTCTTTATTTTTGTACTAATTGGTTTTTTTTTAAAAAAAAACCTCAATAGTACGAGATCCGGCTGCAAAATTAGTACGCTCATCAAGTATTTGCTAAAAATTTGCAAGTACTTTTTACAAAAATATATGAATAGGAGAGTAGGTATATATCTTAATCGGGTTGCCTATCAAAATGTGACCGCTAGTACTTTTAATTAAATAATTTTTAATTGATTTTGCGAAAAAAAAATTAATTCATTTGTTTTCTAAATAAAATATCATCTACTTCACACCATATATATAATGACTTTAAAAATCACGGTTGTCGTTCGGCATTTGGTACAGGTGTAAATAGGTATGATTATGCTATATTTATACGTTCATAAAGTATATACATTCGTTACTTATATATCAAATTAGAGCTAATTTTTTTCTGAGTATGATGATATACGGTAGCTTAAGGAAATCTAGCCAAAAATAGGGGTTGCTGTCTATTAAAGATGCTAGATATTGAATGAAGATAGAGTCAAAATATCACTCGTCAGACGATTGGAAGCTATACGACGCTTTAAAACCATTGCGCATGCGTCTGATATCAGTTTCTGATATCACAGCTGCTCTCATGAAGGTTATAAAGAAGGAGAACGATCGCTACGTGTTAAAGCATTAGCGCGTCTGTCCCTGAAAATTTGTAGAATTTATAGTTCATTTTTCCGCCACCAGCCGCGCTGTCATCAAGAAGTAGTATCTGCGAAGTTAGCTGTTTATGAGTACAAGTAGATGAAGTTAGGTATAATGTACAAATTGATATATCATTTCAAATTAGCGCACAACAGCCCGCTTTTATTGATACTACTTAGAGGTCGCAGCGCCTCACTGATTTTATCCATATTTCGGGGACAATATTTTCTATAGCGATCGTTCTCCTTCTTATAACCTTCATGGCTTCTGTTTAAACTGAGAAGCTGTGCCAGAAAATAACTTCAGCGATTGCCCAACTCGTCCTACGCACTCGCTTTGCATACGTACGTTAATAATGCTGTTATCCCACTAGTATCTATATAGTAGTAGTAGTAAATAACTATTTTTAAATTAAGGAAATGGTATTGTCAGATACTTACCTCTTATTCAACGATTCTTGTCGATTAATAATGTTTACTTTTGCTAATATCAACATTTTATCTTTTTAATGTCATAAACAAAGCCATGCCATTGATTTACTTTAATAGAGTTTGCTCGGAGCCATTCTACTTGTTTGTTAGTGTAACAAACGCGAACTAAACGCAAATAAATTATCTTTAACACGAAAATGGAGGTTTTATGAAAAACAAATTATTATAGTGCCAGTGTCTTCTTCAACGCGTAGGGAAGTGCAGTGAAAATTAACTTGTAAATAATAAATTTCTGACTCATATTTTTCAATTAATTATATAAATAATACGTGAACAGATTTTTATATGAATTAAACATTAAATAGATTTTTAGTCTACATTTTTCTTGTACAATCTCATATATGACTTATTATCACTTACATATTATAAAACAAAGTCGCTTTTTCTGTCCCTATGTCCCTATGTCCCTATGTACGCTTAAATCTTTGAAACTACGCAACGGATTTTGTTTTTTTTTTAATAGATAGAGTGATTCAAGAGGAAGGTTTTTATGTATAATACATCCATATTATAGTAGAGTAAGGGGTTTAAATAGGGGTTGAAAGGGATATGCTTCAAAAAATAAAAAAGTTGTGCATCGATTAAGCTCAAATATTGACACGATATACATCCAGCTTCAAAGATATATTGTTTTTATCTACTTTTAACCTTCGGGGGGTAGAAAGGTGTAGCGAGAAAGTGGGAAGGAATTATCGAATATTTACAAATATACCTAAGTGGGGTATCAAATAAAAGAGCATGACGTGTACATTACAAAACTGTTATCCCACGCAAGGAAATGTGGAGGGAGGGGTGCAAGTGGGGATGTTGCCCAGCAAAGCGGGTAGTTCACAGCTAGTTCTTAATTTAAAAAAAAGGCATCTACATTTAATTGAATACATAGTATCCTCTCTAAATAATTTTTGGCTATGACTTTGGCTATGATACTGTTTACCCGTGAGGTCGCAAATTAGGCGTAAATTGTATAGTATGTATTATATGGGAATATCAGTTACATTAGCTATGTATGTGCGACATGTATGTATGTGTAATGTGATAGAGTAATCTACACTGTCTATGCATAGTATTTCAACAATTAACTCATTCAATTCATTTTAATTAACCTTACCATAAAAATGACCAATAAAAAGTTTGATAAAAATCAAAAAGCTTAATGAAAATTAAAAATTCATTCCAGTCCAGCTCTTATTATATGACTTTTTGTCAAGCATTTTAATATGGAAAAATTAAATTTTCCATACTTTTTATTTTAAGCCCTAAATTTCTTCATATATCTTTCTCGTATTTAATAACGAAAATATTAAGTCCGTATTTTACAATTAAATTTAAAATCATACTATGGATGTTGTTTCTACAAGCATTGTCGGCATAACACCAACAACAAGAAATTATTAGAGAAGACAGTCAAACCGCTACATATAAGCTGTAATATTTCTCCTTACTTCAACTTATATGTACAGTAGAAATTTAAAAAACTGATACAAATTTGTTTTTGTTGGGAAAAATTTTTATGCTTTGTGTAAAAATAGTTTCATTTTGTTAATTTTATAGAAAAAACATTTTTCTACTTATCTAAAATTGAGTTTACGGATATTATATGGTGATAAATTTTGCAATTTATGTGGACATGCGTATGCATCTTAAATAAACATTACATTTTTTTTACCCAAATAGCTTCCATTTTTCCTGATTTTATCCGTACATAACTATACACAGTAATGCATTAAGTACATGACATTCTCAATGTCTTCTTACTAAAACCTTACACTACAACTTGTATAACATATGTGTCACATAGCTTGCCTACATTGCTTAGAAAATAAGCAAATAAATAAATGTTTATGGTATCGTCTTTCTTACATATAAAACCAGAACTTCTTTGAAACTTTCGTCAGTCAACACAAATTTAAATATTTTACAATAAAATTGATATATATTGTTTACGAAAAATGTATATATATTTTTGAAAATTCTTATTATTTTTATTATAACCTAAAAGTTTTCAAAACAAATTGTATATAACAGTTTTGATTTAATACATGGCGCCCACAAATTCTTGGATATGATAAAAGTAGTTATACTATATTTCAAAAAGTTCAGTTATATGCTTTTCTTTTATTTTTAATACTAACCTTTATTGCCTGCCGTTGCATTCTAAAGTTTCAAAACAATTTTTTTTTTGATTGTTTTATTGTCGTTTCTATCCATACAGCTCCTTGGATACCTTTAATATTCCAGTGACTCAGTTATTTTTAACCTCCGAACTAAAAAAAGAGGGTGTTATAGGTTTGACCGCTATGTGTGTGTGTGTGTCTATCTGTCTGCATCGTAGCGCCTAAATGGATGAACCGATTTTGATTTTGCTTGCAAGGTAATTTAATGGAGAGTGTTCTTAGCTATGTTTCAAATGCGAGTTTAGGGTTCCGTACCCGACAAATTTGTCGGAGGGTTTTTAAATTTTGTAAATTTCACTTGTACACCACACAAGTCGCCCTATTAGCTCAGTTGGTTAAGCCGTAACCAATTCCGTCCGCGGTATGCTTAGGGTTGCGGGTTCGATTATCGCCGTCGCAACAAAACTAATTTAATTAAGAGTTGTGATGGGCTGGTGTATCGCATGGTATATGCGTGAAGTAGGTTCATTCAGTCTCTGAAATTGAGGAGGTGATAAATGAAATTATGAGCGGAAAGGTGGTAAAGCACATATATTGTATCAAAATGGGCTCTATAGCCTTAGTGTGTCCTTCGTGGACAGCCAATATAACCTAACCTAACTTGTACACCAGATATAAGCTCCCAAAAATGTATATTATTACCTGAATTTGAAATTGGAAAACTTTCAAATGTCGAAAACTATTGATAGTCAACCTTATGATCATAGGAATAATAATAATAATAACAATAATAATAATAATTGTTAATGACATTCAGTAACTCATCGTAGCGTAACATTAATAGAAAATTGTATTTTTTAAATAATTCATAATCTTAAGACAATTTTGTAACTGTTTATTTTAACATACTAAGCCCGTTTTTAATGTGGCATAATTTTTTTAATCATCAATAAATTAAACTTTTTAAAAGTTCTAAACTTAAAAAATAAACAAATTCTATTATATTTTACATGAAAAGTCTTTAAACAAATTTCCACACTTTAAAAAAAAAAACACGAAAAAGTAAAGCAGCAAATTTAATGATTATAACGTTAATTTTATGAAAAATAAAATAAAAAAATACCGCCCCATGCTTACCATGCTTACGAATGGTATACGTATTAACTTCGTTTTCTTTTTTAGTAGTGTGCTGGTAGTGAGTAGCATTATTTAGATATTATTCATCTGTTTCCATATTAAATTATCATTAAATAGGGTGGTTGTTATATAGTAATTGTGTATATTGCTTTAATATATCCTTTTTACATTATCTCTTCATATTCGAGTAGAGAATTCGTAAATGATTGAAAAAGGAAATATTTATATTAAGTATACTTTGAGAAAAAAATTCTGCTAATCGCTTTATTGCACTCTAACAAACCACCTTTCGCTTCGATACTCGATATCACTAAGCCAATGTCAACTGTGATTGAGGATACAATGGTCAGCCGCACATTGCAACACACTCAAGCGAAGCAACGTTGCTTGACACATTCGAGAAAAGAATTCGACCAGTTTTGCTATAATAAATAATTTTATTCTTTATTTTACTGAGGCACAATTTTCCCACTAAACATAACTACTTTCAAAAAAGTCTATGTTAAAATATTTCTATGTCAAAATATTTCTACTTTTAAAAAATTGTATTTTAATTAAATTTTACTTCAAATAAATATTACTAAACAAAAAGGACGTTTATATTTTTCTACTTACTCCAAAATAATTCTTCTGTCAAAAATATATACGCTTAAAAGGTTTACATGTTTCAGCTTTTAATGTTTCCATGAAAAAATGTTAGGGTGTCACAAAAAATCGAATATTTTAAAATAGTCTGACCAAGAACGAATATTAATTTTATACTTTTTGAAAATTATGTTTGATTACCTCCAAATTTTATTCTTTAGGGCTAAATGGACAATTAAAGAGAGACTTATATAATGAAGAGAATTTAATATCCACTCCTGTCCAAAAAAACTTGAACAACTTCGGTTTTTTTTCACACGCAGAAATATTTAACAGTTAAAGCAGAAATATTTAACAGTACAAATCTTGGAATTATAATTCTTTGGGATTATAACTATTAAAGCAGGTTTATCGTTAAGTCGTATAATTTACTAGTATATTCTAAATAAATTATAATCCTTAAAAAGTAAAAATGTACTGAAATATAATTTAATGTATAATTATTTAAATGTAGTCCTTTTTAAGTAGGAAAATGGTGTAAATTTTGGCGTATGAATCCAAAGTCTTAGAGACTTTGAGAGGACTTCTTTAACGTATAAAAACGATTTCTATCTGATTATCATTATCATTCTGATTTTTCAAGTGATTGAATTTTTAGATGAACGATAAATGAACTTGTGGACCAAATTTACGTTAGAAACTTTTTTTCAATATTTCAGGAAGCTCCTGTTCAAATTTATGAGTGTTTATGCGAAAATGTTGTTAAGCTCCTCCACCACGAAAAGGCGTCGATCCTTTTTTACCATTTACATTTTCTTTTCACAATGATGCCAACAAACATATATTCATACATATATTCATGCATACATACATACATGCATACACGCATACAAGCCCAAAACAAATGAACAACACTGCAGCTTATGAGAACAATGCTAATGAGACTTAGTAACTTAAAAATAATTGCTAAAAACACAAGACAATATATATGATATCTTTTTTAAAGAATTCCGTATCTGAACTAGGTATTTATTAAACATAGCTTTTTTATGGGGAAATGTTTATAATGCTGATACAAAAAACAGTCACGAAGATAGCGAAATATCATAAATTTTGACACCGAATTAAATTAGTTCCTTTTAAAATTCAACTTTGGTTTATATTCCTTTTTTAATCTGGCAAATTCTACTTGTTTCATGTAATGCTGCCGACTATTGACATTCAGGTGGACATCTGTGCAAGTGACTACGGTGAAGTTCTAACCAATCATCACATTTCATTAATCGTTTCCTTACTGTAGCTAAAGTATACAAATTAGAGAACTAGATACCTATACGGTAGAGTAACTTACACAGTCGAATTCTGACCCTTTCAATACTGTTCAGGTCCCTTATATATATGCAGCTTTATTTATTTACACATCCCGGCTGACCTGCATAGATTTGGTATACATGCGTAGATTATTATTTTGGTAGATAAATATTAATATGTATGAGAAGAAGAAAAACTATTTATTGCTACTGCTGGAGGTTCAGGTTTTTTAATATGCACGAAAACAGTATATGGTGATTCTTGAAATTATTCGCAACAAGAATATATGATATTTGGTTCTGGTAATATCAGTTTCCATTGTCTTATAATGATTTGAACTTTCCACACGCTTAATCGAATTTTATTTATTAATATCTTTTAGTAATGCTTCCTTATACATTAAAAAATAAAATAAAAATAATATATAATTCTAAAAAGGAAGACTGTATAATTTGAAAAAAATAAATATTTATTGAGTGTCCCATGAGAGCCATACTCGGACGATACAAAGGTATATAAATTAAACATCAGCGCAGATAAGTCTTTAGAAGTTTTAAAAATAAGCTGTATTTGTGGTTCTATAGGGAGAGGGAGAGATTTCATTTTCGTACTTTGTTGTAGCTGATTGGAATTTCCCAATCGGAAAGTGATTGGGATTGCCCGATTTCGACTCAAGTACGTGTCTCCGTTACATTTCCATTCGGGATATCAATTGGGCTACCCAGCTGGGTAATAAATAATTATATTTTTAAGAAAAAAAGGCTGCAAGCTTTTTGAAAAATCATAAAATTTTTCAAATTTTACCTGTTTTTGAATAGCATTTAAATATTTTACTCTCATTAGTTGATACACATATTCATTGCAAAGTTTTCAATAAATCAGAAAACGTCTAGGCAGAAAAGGTTATTTTTATTTCTAAATTTTTAAAATCATAAATTTTTAACTGAGTGTGTCTTTTTATTGTACAATTGATTTACGCCCAACCAGTAACTGGAAGGCAAGATCTTCAAGGGTACATGGAGAATTCAAAAACATTCATTAATCATTTGCAAATAGTTACCTACCTGTCTTCATAATAATCTATTTGCATACTTTGCATTTGAAAGCTTCGTATATGAACATTAAAAGCAGTTTGTAACTGCTTGCGATTATCAGGTTAGTACAATCTGGAAGACATTGTTTACGAATTTCAGTAAAATTGTTCAAGTTCCAAGATTAATGACTTCTTACAAGATTTCTATGTTTGTGGTTAGATGCAGTACCTAGAGTACAATTTAACTTGAATCATTCTGTAGTTTCTAAACAGATACAACTATTTATTGGAGTTTTGAAAATAGTGTATTTTATGGGTGGAAATGCAGGTAGGCTGATAACTGGTTGTCTATGTAGTTTTGTCATTAATATAAAAATAAAATTTTCTTTTGCAAAAAAGATTAATATTTTGGGTTCTTCTATTTACAAGTTACTAATTGCATATTGTTTTATAAATCATACTCAAACAAAATAACTAAATCATTGGTTATTAATGAGTAAGTTGTTATAGCATATTGCAATTTCAAACATTAAATTTTGAAGATATAAAGTTTCAAATAAGCAAAGTGATACCTTTATAACAACATAAAGTACTATTGTAACATGATAGTATATATGTATGTATTAAATTTTACAATTATGTAATTATATATAATAATTATATAATAATAATAATGGGGTTTAACCTCCGTTTCTCTGACATATACGCCTAGAGGCCACCCACATCATTTTTTGTTAATTTTTATTTATTTAATAACATACATATTTTACAATTACATTTTGATGTGGGTGGATTCGGTTACTTCGTTCTTATCCAAGCGACGCAATGTGATCAATTCTACCGCCCTCATTAATTTTCTTTTTAATTGTTCACACTGCCGCTGCCGTGATTCGAACCCGCAACCTAAGTCTTAATAGTCGACAGGTAAAAGTCGAATGTCTTAGACCGCTCGGCCATTTAGGCTCATAAGCCTGGTGGTTGTGTGGGTATAGCACTTGTCTATGAAACTAGGGTACGCTGGTTCTTATTCTGGTGTGGTTTAACATTATATAACAATGACTCACATGTTTTATCGACCATTATTTAATATTTAAATTATTAAAATAATACATAATGTTGAGGAATAACTGTTCTATAAACAGAGACATTTTCTGTTGTGATATTTTAATCTATAGATTTAAAAAGATTTATAAATGTAAATTTTTACTCCAAGTACGACAACTTCTCTTAAATCTTAAATTTCTGTGCTCAAAATCCATAATTTTTAATCGTACATTCATTTTTTTTAAATTTAAATGTAAATCTCCTTAAGGTAATCGCCAAGGTGCGTTTAGACTTGTGGTTGAAATTATCTGTACCTTATTTTCAACTTTGACGATGATTTTTGTTATAACTCCATGAATGTAGACGGAAAAATAAGAATAAAATTTTCGGTATCTACCGTTTTCCCATCAATGATATATGCCTACTTTTAAAGTCATTTATTTATTTGAATAATCGGACAATTCCCCCTTAATTTTTCAGAATTGATTTAGACTTAGTCCAGCTTCATATAAAACAACTTTTACAAGTAAAATTTTAAAAAACCCCGACAAATGCGATTCATTCCTTGATTTTTGGAAAATTAGCTATAAAATGTTCTATATAATCAAGTCGGTTTGACCGTTTAGGGGCTACGATACTACTGAGAAACACACAGACGCACAGATAAACACTTTAAACTTATAACACTCCTTCTTAAATCAATATCAAAGTGATGGTTAAGGACACCAGATGAGATGAAAACGATACTTAGAGAGCTATCATTTTTCGATACAAATTTTTGGAAATATGTTAACTGAAATTGAAATATTTGAGTTGACTTTGTTCTTTTGAATTATTGTTTTAAATAATCTAATTATTTGACCATTTCATTTTTCGAAATGCATTGAGCCAGGTTTATTTGACCATTCATTTCCATATTAATTATTTATATATTAAAATTATGCCATGCCTTTTCCAAACTGAATCGATTTTGAATATCATCACCAAATTTTTATTTTTTTCGGGAACGAAACCTTAAGCTCGCACTTGAAACATGGCTGAAAACACTCTCCGTTAAATTACCTTTCAAATGAAACCGAAAAAAAAAAAAATTAAAATCGGTTCATCCGTTTAGTCGCTACGATGCCATAGCAGACACACGCACATAGCGGTCAAACTTATAACACACCTCTTTTAGTTCGGGGGTTAAAAAATCAAGCATTTTATCTCAAAATTACCCAGGCGCTCTAACATCCTTAAGTAACTTTAAATTTTCAAAATAGGTTCGATTTATGATGATGCAACATCCTGTAATTTCGATAACGTTTCTAAATTTTAATGTGTTTTCCAATGCAGTGAAGTTGGTAACTATATATGTATTTGCATGTATTATATAGGTAGATATTTCAGTAATTTATTTTAACAAATGCTTTGGTGTATGTATTAATGTATTAATAATTGTATATATCTGGTGAATTTATTAATATTATACTCATAATTCGTACATAATACTATAGTGTAGTATTATTCCATTACATATATTTATCCATATATTTATCAAGATATTTTTAATTTATAGAATTATGATTTTTATCATCATTATTACAATTTTAAACAAAATAAAATATAACAGAAATTCATTTCGGGTTTGTTTGTCTTTGTTGTTTTTAATATTATGGTCGTGGCTATTCTATTCGATACAAAACACATATAATACGGATAAAACTTTAATGCTATAAATGCTATGATAACTTATTAACTTATTTCGTTGGAATGAAATATGATTTTATTCTTTATTATTTGCGGTTCATATAGTGCATTTTATTTCTCCTACTGCATACGGTTTTGAGAGTTCGATAGTATATGATACTTAATGATCTTGTTACATGAACTTGTTTAAGGTAAACAACATGATGTTTAAGGTAAAAGATTCAATTAAGACCACGAATTTTTAATTTTACTTTGCTTGACAAAGTTTCTTTTTTTTATGCAGCTCAAATACATGTTAGAAAAGTAGCTAATTAACAAAATTTTTGCCGAATTTAGCTAGATAACATATTCAAATTATCTTATCTTTAATAAATTAATACTGAGACACTACTACAATCAAATACAATACAATTAATACACACATACACCCCTCCAATAAAAAAACAATACTCTAAATGTAATATTTAATTTAATATTTCAGGGAAACTAAACGGTGAATATTTTTATTTTTTATTTTTAATGATTCTAAACATAATATTCTTCCAAATATTAGTATTTTTTGTCAAATTGGGAACTCCCCTTTCCTGGGAAAGTTAAAAAAGTTGCCATTCTTACACGTTTCTCTTATACTACTTCTCCTTTCATGTTAGGCGTGGTCTTTAAATTTTGAAAGCGTGTGTATTAAGCATTTAATTACTTATATTAAAAGTTTCGAAGATTTCACTTAAATGACCCAACTACCTTAAGAAAAGATAACATGCAATTTCAATTTAATTCCAAAATTTTAAACACTTAAAAACTATACTTGACTTTTTTCTCGTCATGTCATCTCGATAATGGTATACTTCTCGACACTCGATATTGTAAAAATCCGAAATCTTATTTCGTTTCTGGCAATTAATCTAGACTTTCGAAAAAAAAAACATCCTTTGTTCGAAGTAGTGTGTACTGAATCTCTCATTTTCGTATTTCCTTTGAAAAGTGTAACCTTTTCGAGCTCAATTTTGAACACACCCCAATGTATTTAACTCAAAATCAATCATACTACTGCGCATTGACTACATTCAAACAAATTGCATATACAAATTTTGTTTCTCAATCTCAATAAAATAAATTTATATACTGGCATGTTCCAATCTATGAAAAAGAACTAAGTGCAATAATAATAATAATACATATTCGTTTGTATCATCTTCACATATGCCAAATGCACCATATTCATATTTTATATTGTAATAAAAATTTCAATAAATTCGTATAATAACAGTAAAATAAATAATAAATTCTCAATATTTAAAAAACAATTTTTTTTCTTCCTTGCGTTTTTTTTATTTTTATTTTATTTTATAAAAGCTATTTTCGTTTTAGTTTCACAGACGTTATTACAAAATGGTTTTGGCTGCATGTACATTAAATTGAATGTGTGTACGTTTATTACTATTCGATATTAAGTTGTTTAATACAAGTTTAAGCATATAGGTAATGTGAGACTAGAAACAGAAATTCTAAAAATAATAACAGCTGCGCACCAATATGTGGATATATTTTTGTATGAATTGTGTTTTGTATGTGTGTTTTTTACCATTTGCCAATGATCATGGAGAGAAATAAATAGACGTAGAAAATTTATTTTTAATTTTAATAAGTCTTTTCAAAAATAGTAAATTCCTCACTAATTAAAAATTTCAATATTTTATTTTATAAAAAACATTAATTTAAAGTTATGTTGAATACGCTTTAATTAATCACTTTGTGAATGAGTTACAGTCTAACATTCACCAATCATCCGGTAATTAGTACTCCCAATAAAATTTGAAAATATTACTTGATAAAAAAACAAAAAGATATACTATGAAGTTGTGTTGATTTTGTCTACCCTCAAATAAATCACCCTGTAAAAGAATTTAAAGATAAAATATGTTCAATTTAAAAATTAAAACGTAAATGAGGTGCGGTTTATCCCCAATTGACGTGTGGAGAAACAAAATTTAATAAAATATTCAACCGACTAACTTCCTTCTCAGAAAGTTTTCATTGAAATTATTTATTACTATCTTACATGCGTTTTAAACCTTAGATTTATCACTTTTTCACAAAATCACAGTACAAAAAAAAAAAAAAAAAGAAAAGATAATTTGGTTTCCATAAAATTTCCCACAGATTAATATTGTTGTCGATGTATGACCCACGATCGCTCCATACTTCTTTACATTCCATATGTTAAATTGCACTATGGGAAGTAAGGAAGCACGGAACTTGCGACAGGCTTTCTTCTATATAATTTTCTTGAAACACTTTTTCATAAATTTGGAAAATAAAAATTCCTCACTTGTTTATAAAAAAAAAAATAAAATTCACCAATAAGTAAATATAAAAAACACTTTTAATTCCACTTTGCCAGAAAAGAATTTGTTCGTTGTGTATGTTTTCGATGATCTTCACCGGAGCTAAGCAACATCGTGAATGTATGCAAGTCGATAAAATTGCTGCACATAGTAAATTTGCTGTCGACACAGAATCGACCCCCATGAATACACACTTAGAACACATCTCGATGTCTTAATTCTAAAAATGGCCCCGTTGATTCTCATTGGTTCATGAGGCTCTTCACTCAAGAAGATAAGTTTACTATTAGAACATATACAAGAAATTTACACCCCACTTCTTCACAATCCAAATTTGTCTTTTCCCAAAATAATATTATGACGCTAATATTGTAAGTAATATATGTATATGTGAATGTAAATTGAACGACGCGTGCCTCCTATAACGGTAGCCAAAGTAACAAACGTTCAATTTCTGGAGCAGTTGAGTAGTTTGTTTCATTTGCTTTCTACACCACACACGTTGTTTTATGTATAGTACTTATTCATTTTAAATTAAGAACAGTGGATACTGTCTTTCTCTTACAATATGTGCCATATGACTTAAGAACGTGTGTTGAACGTCGACGGTATAATTTTAGACGCCGCGGTGATGCTGGGGGTAATAATATCGTCGTCATGAGGAGAACGAATACAAACACATTTTCATTTTTACACTAAACATTCAATTTTGACGGATTTACGTCTGCATCTTGCCGTTAGTTAAAGGGAAGATTCCTTAGCAAATGCAATCAATAGCATGTTTACTTGCATCTCAAAGACAACTTTTTTAAAACCTTTTTTTTATTTTCAACTTTATTTACGACGCTATATTATTGTCCATTTATATGTCTAATACTACGCGTAAGGTTAATGACCCGCCTTGCAACTGTTGACAGGTAAATTAGATTGAATTTCAATTTGTAAAATAAATATGATCACACTCAAAAATTATGAATATTGCTTCTGATTTTTATTATTTCATCAAATTTAAATCAGATATGATAATTGATTAATCAAATTTAAATTTGGGAAATTAAAATATTCAAATTACGAATGTTTTTATAATACGATATGGCTTACATGCTAAAACAGTGACATCAAATGCCACATTTTTCTTAATTTCGAAGTTTTTTTTAATTTTAAAAATTATCAAGTAATTTATGACGTCAGCTTATATCTTAATTCAATTATGTAGTTTCAAAGTTGCCTTCTTTTATCTAAATGCATTTTAATTGAAGTGATGTTTAGGTCTTTTTTCCCGGAGTGATGTCTGACTTTTTTTCCTTCAATTTATACCCAAAATGTTTCCCATTGGTGCATTTTAGAGAAAGTATGAAATACTATAACAAAAAATATCAAAAATTATCGATTCCACAACTAGAAGCTAAAAATAGCTAAAAAAAAAAAAAGCCGTTGTATCAGTGTGTTGTGCTAAGAAAGATTTGAGAGCTAGAAATGATTTCTTTTCAAATATAACAATATTGTAAGAATCAAAAAGTTTAATTTGTTAATAATTAATTTTAATGGGGTTTAATCTCAGTTTTTCAGACTTTCATCTATTACAGAGGCTACTCACATAATTATTTTTAATCTTTATTTTATATGAAACTACATCCCATTATTCGGTGACTTTGTTCCTATCCAAGCGATGACCGTGTGATCAATTTACCACCCCATTTAATACAATTGATCAGGCTGCCACTGCCTGAATTCGAACACGCAACATCCCAGAAACGGTTAGAGGCGATAGTGTCTTTAATGTTATTACTATATAATGTTATTTAGTATTAAATTGAAATAAAAACTAAGAGACAACATAAAGTTTGTACTCCACAGCATCCACCAAGTAGCAAAACGTAGTTTTATATCAGAGTATCAGTTAGATTGATCTATTATTACCATAGACATATCGAATGGAATAAGAGTTCTCTTTCCAGTTGTTAAGTAAATGCGCGAAAAATGTATGGGAAAGACAAAGCGATTATATAAAATAGTACAAAGGCAAATATTGGTAGCTTTGTCTCTTTCTAGAAGGTGTTGAATTTCATGAAGATATTGGTTAGTCCATTCTCTATGTTTATGGTTATTATACTCATTATTATCTTAGGGAAGACGTTTAAGAATGGAATATAAATTACTTAAAAAATTTTATCTTAAATTAATGGAAATTGACTTGAGTGTTAGCGTTTTATTTGTATACGTTTATAAGAATTGGATATATGTGACCAAATCCCAATATTTAAAATAATCTTAGGTTTGTGCCGCTAAGAGGATATTAATAGTAACAAAATTTGTATAGAAATGTTAACAGAATAACTTCTTTCATCTTTTTCAAATTCGTCTATCCTCTCAATACTCAAAATTCACAAATTAAAAAACGAAAACAGGTTTCGATCTGAGACAATAATTTACAGAAAAGACATTTCGAAATTGTGATCAATCAAAATCGGTTAAGACGTTCACAGATTGCTTTATGTCACAGAAATCGATTTGTTTAACCGTAAGAGCTATAGAATAAGAGATTATAAACAACAAATGTTCGATTTTCAAAAGCAATCATCAATTTTTATGTTTAATTTGTCTTTTAATAGATTCAACCGGTAAAGCTACCACTTTTGCAGTTGAAAGCATATTAATATTAAAAGAATTAAATCTTTTATTTGACAAATATTTCTTTTGTAGATATTCTTTGAAATAAAAAATTACCAAATTGTTCTGTTGTCCGATCCATTGATTCGCTCCAGCAATTCACACGATTAATTTACTATAACGCTCAAAATTAATAAATAAATTATACAAATATGGACAAAAAACACTTTTTGCACAAACGTTAGTAATAAAGATTTCCAATCAACACTATAAATTTTTATAAACAATATAAAACAATTTCAGTTTAGTTATTTCTCAGACCATGTGTGATTACAAACTAAATTTTAATATATTTTTAGTCCTTCAAACATAAAATCATATTCAAGAACAGATATATTCAAAGTTCTAGGAATATTCTTAACTTTAATAAATCTTCAAAAATTTCTTATGTAATTAATACATCTATTCTTGTTTATCATAATTATCTGTACTATATGCTCGTCTTTATTTATTTTATACGAATATGGTATTGATTAACAGACCTACTATATAGTTGAGTCTTCAGTAGTAGCACTCTTAAAAGGATGCGTTTTAAAGTTTTTGAGAGCGGCTGATGAACACATGTGACTATATTTTACTATAAGATATTCCATACTCTCCTCTCAGAAGCGTCTTAATGGCTTCCCATGTGGTCATCATACATGTTTTTTGAAGCAAACAGAATATAGTTATCTAGTATAATTATACATAATTTCGTTGTTCGTTCGATGTACGAAATCATTTCATGATTCAAAAATAATAAAACTAGGAAGTTATTCATGTGAACAAAAACCGTGTACATTATTCATGTGAACAAAAACCGTCTACATAAAAAGCGAATATTTTAGTATATAAACTCTATGTAAATCCGTGCGATTTTTGTGGCACAGAGTGTATTACAAAAACCTTGAAGATAGCTTGAAGGCAGTACGAGCGCCAAGGTAAGTTTAATGAGTGCGAGTTCTTAAATGTCCAACATAGGTCCACTGAGTCTTGGGTCCGAAGGATTCATCTTGTAAACCGTTACAGATAGAACAAAAGTTTAAATGTAAAAAAGTTCCGTAGAAAAAAAAAACTGGGATCATAAATTTAAGTATTACATTGTATCAATAATAATCAGAAATTTTCAATTGTTGGGGCTGTCTTGTGAAATGGTAGATACTTATTTTCATAAACTTCTACCCCTTGAAATTTCTCTTCCACTATCAACTTTCACAAGAGATGAAATCGCTGCCTCATAGAACCTCAACGTTCATTAATAATTCTAATTTATCGCATTATTTGTCCAGTACCATTTTACCATTTCTAGTTTGCTCTACAATCCTGCATCAAGACATATCCATTTGTTAATAAAACATTTTGATAAACACATTTGTATTACAACTTTTGGATTGCATACAATGATTTTCCACCAAAAAGTCTAAGAGTTCTGTTTTCAACGGGTTTTCAACCTCGTAAAATAATATTTCTCCCTCTTTAAAAAAAGTTATTTGAATCATTTTTTCTGTGTATAATTTATTAATAGTTTTTTTATTTAGTACAACGTCTTTTTTTCATATTTATTCAAACTACAAGCCATCCCCCCAACTAAGTTTTTTTTTTTTTAAATTTATTAATAATTATTCAATTAATATATTATTATTAGTTGTGTTGCCCTATGTTTAAGTAAAATAAAGATATTTATAAATCTAATCTCAACTATGTTACGCTTAGGGATATTGATCAAAGAAAATAATTTTAATGTAGATTTTCTTAAAATGTTTAATATATCTATTTAATCTTTCTATTTTCACAAATATGCTTATCTGTCTAACCGAGCGCGGCGTCTAGGAACAGATCTATGATCATCATTTTGAACCATAAATTAAAGAACGCTGTAAAAACTTAAAATTTTAAATGTCAAACAAATCATGGCCAACTATTCTGATATAGTCAATAAATTATGACTATTTTACATTTAACAAATATAAAGTGGTGGTTTTTACTTTTAAGCCCAGTGAAGCGGGCGGGTAACAAGTATAATATATATTTATGATGAATTTTCGCAATTAATGAAAATAGTTTCATTTACAGGATGCCAACTGGTTGTATGCATTTATATCCCTTCTAAAATACCTGATAAAGAAAAACTCATTCAGATAATAATAACATTTCTTCAATAACAATTTTTCTTGGCAATTTAAAAACTAATACTTTTATGATATTCGTTTTTTTTTTTCTTACTTAGTTGGTTGTTTGTTCATATCCTGTTAAAAGAAAAATTATGAAACTGACAGTTCGAATGTTACACAACGAAGAAAAGTTTTTTTTTTTCTTTTTTAAATATAAATTTCAACGTGGTTTTATAACAGATTATATTCTGGTATAAGGATTACTACTACTTGTGTGTAAAGTTTTATCAGGATTTATACACACATACAAGACGAGAAAAAGTGTCTTATACAGATTAAACTGATACATTTAAAATTACTTGAAAAGTATTTGGGGTAGTATAATTTATATTACAAAAAAAAATCTCTATAGGCTCTTCCACTCGATATTTAATGTAATGGAAGGTAGAATAATCACAGGGGTAATAAAAAAACACAGAGCTTTAATTATTTAAGCCATGGCCGTCGAAAAAAATCCTGGCCCGAGCGATAAATAAATTTTAGCCCCTATCCCCATAATATCATGAAATAATATCTATATGTTGATTTCAGGAGGGACAATGTTTCACAATTCTTTTTTTTTGTATCAGTGAAATAGTCGGTGTAAATTGTAAATAGAGGGGAAAAAGTCGCCTAAATTGGCATCAGCTGTTTAATTCAAATCTTCGAACAATAAAAATTAAATATCCCATATTTTATTTTCAAAAAATATAATAAATAGAACCGGCCCCAGGGGATTTCCCCCCTTCTCCCAACCACCCTCGCTGGGCCTAAATTCGGTAAACTAAAATTTATATTTCTGGTTTGTTAACAATATATCAAAATGGGGAATGTCGTCTTTAAATCGTCAGATTTTTGAATATACTTAAATCTTGAACAACCTTTATAGGAACTTTCAATATTTTTTGGCCAATTTCAACATACTAAGAAGAATGCAAAATTCTATTTTTATTTGAAATAATTCCAACAGCAAATTTTTAAGAACAAAATCATTCAAAATCGATATTTTTTATAATCATTCAAAATAGATATTTTAAGTTTTTGTTAATTTTCACTTGGAACGAATTAAAACAAATAAAAAAAAGGTTTTTTCATTTTATGATATTAATAATTTAATAATTTTTAACTCCGGTCGATAACTGATAAATTATCACTTGATCAGTTATCCCCGCGAGGTGTCTAACGGTGTCACTTTTCACCCAATCAACAGCACGGAGCATAGTGAGAATGCTATTAATGAATTGGAGCTGCAGGTTCAGTAATAATTATGACATTTTAGCTTCCTTATAAGCTGACGGTATATCATTTAATTTTCTTTTCATTCATAACATTAATTGTCAACAATAAACATAGCCTATTTATAGGCTATGTTATTGTTTATTATCTATAATAAACAACAGACTGAATATAAAGTTATAATAAATTTTCATCAATGCATATGATACGAATATAATAATAATATGGTTAATTATTATCATAAAGGAACAAGTTTCGAAACAGTTTAGAACTTTGTTTTTATTTAATGAACCTCAAATTTAATACAACTAAGTTTGTGAATATGACTTGCATTTTCATTTCAATTCATTAACCTCTACGAACTTTTACTATAGTTTTATTATTAATATTATTATATATTATTAAATTCATTGTTTCATTTCAATAATACCTTCATAATAATAAGTAGGTAAATTATTGAAACGAATGCTATTTATTGGATTTGAAGTTTTTGATAAAAGTGAGAATGTTTCTATAAATAATCTTTGTTTTAAGAAGAAGTCTCTGAATTTCTATCTTAAAAGTAGAGACCGGAATACCACCTACTTCATTACGTATAATGTTTGTCCTTGTATATGGTTCAGTGTCCTTATCTCACAAATTATTATTATATGCGGTTTGTATTATTTGTGTTATAATGAGACACAAAAGCAAGACCACAACAAGGAAAAACATTTGATGTAGGAGCTTGAATCTTGAAAAAGGAATTTTTTTTTTTTTATTCAATTAGAAATCCAAAAAATATTGATAGAAGTTAAATTTCAATTCAATCATGTATATATTTGACCGATAAGATCATAAGATCATAATAAACTTCTTTCAGGTTAAGTATAGACTAATAATGTATGTTTGCCATCTATTGAGCAAGAAAACAGATTAAGGCACCTCAAAACAAATGAACATATTGTCAGAAAGCATTTTTTTCAAAAGTTTCTAATACTAATACTAATTTATAATACTAATAATAGTTAAATTAAATAGTTTTAAGGAAAAAGTGTCTATAAAAGTTCCAAATTATTGTGTATTAATTAATAATAATATTATTATGTAATAATTAATAATCCAGTTTTTCCAAATTTTCCATATTTTCAATGAAAATTAACATACAAAAAACAAACATTTTATAAAATTTATGCAACTTGTATAAAATTATTTGTAGAAATATATTTTAAATCAAATCTGTTAAAGGTCGTAATGTATTCAAAGCCTTCTCTACACTCTCGCGAGGTATCACAAAATGAATCAAGGTACGAAAATGTGGCGGTGATGTTTCTAGCGCCTCGCCGTGGCTAACTTCGCTGAAAAGGTGGTTTTTTGTACCCGAGTCAAATCAATCACGAAGCATATAGACAAGTATAAGCAAGCTTCATCTCTACATTATATCGTGATTACTTGTGTGATTCAGTAGCTATTGTGGCTTATATTGAACATTTTTGTGTTATTGATAACGGTTAATTTCTTAAGAAGCATTTTTTCCACAAACAAAATGATTGTTGCTGTTATTTTTATGGAAAAAAATATTTTTTTTTATTGCAATAAACACGACATTTTTATTGCATTGTACTAGCCATACCCACAGAGTACAGTCAGCCATAGCAATGAGATACTTAGTAGGTAGTCTTGAGTGCCTCACTTCGGCTAACTTTGGTGAGTATCATGGTAGAATTAGACAAGGTATGCTCTTGCGCAGGTAGGGTGGGGGCATTCTCTCACTCTTGATCATCTCTCTCACACGGAATCCAGTCACCGCCATATTGATTATTTGTTTACGTTCGAGCTAGTTGGTCAATGTCTTGTTTACATATTTGCAATATCGAGTTGTCTCATAAAAACTTGCAAAAACTTAAACGATTTTTTCATTACTAAAATCAAGGATTGTTCACACAAACGTATTCAATTCTTTTACAACATTTGAATCAGGAAGCTAAGATTGCTCGACTGCGTCGACTGATTACGTGTGCGAACTGAACCAAAATTCATCCTCCATTGAACATACCTTGTCTAATTCTAATATATGGCGAGTATACTCAGCGAGTGTGTAGATAAGTGGCTAGAATGGTACATTTAAATGTTTTGATAAAACAATGTACCTACAAATTGTACATAAAAGATTGATGTTGAAAAAAAATTTTTTTTTCGTTAAAATTTTTAAGAGAGCAATCAAAATTATGATTATAACTGTTATAGTTTAATAAAATTAGTCAACGCTTACGAACTCAAACCGCGACAGCACATTTAAAATCGAAAAACAGAAATCGAATAATATCTGTACCAATTTTCGTAACAGTACCCTAAAATACTTTGTTAAATTTCTTAGCCTCCGGATTATTGAATGTTTTTTGAAACTATACATTATTCAAATTTGACCAAAAAATAGGTGGTACAATTAATCTATTAAATTTAATAAAATGGTAATAATAAATTATAAACATGTGGTTAATATTGTGTTTAATCTATTTATGACAGTGATAATGTGGTTTGTTGGACATATTATAAGATAGTAACTGACATAAGTTCTCTCTTGATAATAATATTAATGTAATTTTACACTTTGATTTTATCACCTTTGTTTTCTGTAAAGCTACTGTATATAGACTCATAGACAAGACCATTTACTTACTGTGCATATGTGCTTTATTATGCCTCTACTTATAACATTACTAGCTTTTACCTGCGGCTTCGCTCGCGTTTTTGTCCTTATAAATAACTGGCAAAGATCATTAAAAAATAATAAAATAATATAAACATTTTTTTATTGCTTACTATATATAATATGGCGGGAGCGCAAATAAATACATTTGAAAAGTAAGATGTAATGTAATAGAAGTTCAATTACAAACACCGATGACACGAGTACCATGATTTCTGTTCTCCTAAAAAATGCTCAACGTGCTGAAAGAAGTTAAATAAAATAATTCACTTAAATAAATTTGTTTAGAAATATATTAATTATTGCTTAAAAAAATGAAATATTTTTTTTTTTGAATCATGTAAAAATGATTATTCCTTTTAAACTACTTCTTTTCAATAAATATGCAATAAGCAAACGTACACTTCTTCGATTGTTTTACACAGATAAAAGTATATGGATCAAAAAATCATTTTACATTTTTTTTTTTTTAATAATATATCTTTATAAATTATAGCTCATGTGTTATTCTGATGTATGAGCTGTTTTGTTGTTAAGTTTCATTCAAATTCATTCATTAGTTTTTGCGTGAAAGCATAACAAACAAACAAACAATAAAGCAAACAAACAAACAAACATCCTTACTTTCACATTTATAATATATAGGGATAGATAGGGATATATTATACTTTATATGGAATGATTTAAAATTGTTGATCAAGTTATTAAGAGCATTTAGCAATGTGAAGAAATCAATACTAATAATAGTAATAATAAAATATTAAAGTAAAAACGACTTTTAATATGCACTAAAAATAAGAATAACTAAAATACCCCTACCTATTGGATTTTAATACTTAAAAAGACTATATGTAGCGATAATAAAAAGAACTATAGTTTGAAACGCCCATAGATACATAATATTTAACAAAAATGTTTGTTTACATACCATTCATATATATAAGGAGGTTAATGTAACAATTTTACAACAAAAATTTTGATAAAGAAAGAAGGCTACTTATTGTTGATAAAAGACACGCCCAAAAACATACCTAAAACTGCCTTTTTCGCTTTTATTTACGTTATAAAAAAGCAGTTTTTACAAATTAACAAAAATCAAGTTTTTGTATTATAAAACTTAAAATTTTAGTACCAAATACTATATAAAAATAAATAAATGCACGATTATCATCAAGATATATTTTGCTCTTTGAAGTTTTTGTCATATTGACTGCTTGACGTTGACGTCAGTCTGATATTCCCAACAGAACTTTGATTTTTCACCACGATATACAAATCAACTTCTATAATAGTTTATGAATTGTATTTTATGCAGACTAGCTATGTATCTACCTATACACTACTCCTAGGTAAGGAACAACAATAAATATAATACCCTATATAAATTATTCCCATAATTAACCAGTAATTTATAACATTGAAGTTTTTATGGCAATATATATACAAAATCATAATATTCATAGTTAAAGTAGTCAAGCAATGGTATGAGCTGGTAGATAACGTGGGTACACTATGTAGCTACTTTAAATATTACCAGCTAGTAGCTACGGTTAGCAATGCAAATATGCAATACAGTCGTTTCTTTGAATGTTAATTCATGGCAAAGTGAAAACTTTACACGCATAGCAGTCAATTACGATAAAACAATTGTATATAATATGATTGTTAAGAAAAGTTTTTGTAAAACCGACTTCGAATGTGGGATGTTTGAGCGTGCAGTAGTAAAGACCAATTTCTCATCAATTTAACTCACGAATCATAATAGAATTTTACAAAAAATAAAAACCTTGATTTTGTGTCAACATCAATATATAAAATGCTTCGGGGTTGTACGGCACTATGTTCTCTAGCTTTAAATAAACAAAAACTCACATTAACAATACATATTTCTCAAGTTACTATGTAAACCTAGATAATAGTGCTTAAAAATATTAATTTAATCATATAAAATTCAGAGTAACTGTTTCTCGGGCTTCCGCGATCTAATTCCTAAGCTATTTTTACGAGCTAATTGGCGAGGAATTAACCATGACTTCATCCAAACTCTACATGAAATAATATAATATCGGCGAAAAATCTAACGCAGTTACTTGGGCAAAAGTTCATATTATGAGCTTTTTTTAATTTTTTTCGTTACACATAACTCAAATAGTGCCCTGTAATTCTGTAACACCCAATACAATGCTTATAACAGTTCATTCTGTAACCTTTTATACATATAACTTCAAAATTTCGTTGAAAGTAGAAGCGATAAAAATATCTAGCGTGTTTTAATATCAAAAAATATTTACTATCAAAAGCGGAAATACTTAAGAATCGCATTTGTTTATAAAAAATTTGCTACGTTGTTTGCCGTTGTTACGCAAACACTGTTACAGTAAGGTGACCATAACTTACTTTTTTTTTATACATATTAAGAAATTTCGAAAAACTTGGTGTTAATCACTACAAGTTGCAAATAAGAATGTGTAAAAGGTCCATTGGTGCTTATAAACAGGTATGTTTTCGCTATTTCTCTGTAATAAGTGATTTTTTTGCTATAGAGAAGTTAAATAATGACTTCATCTAATTTTTTATGGTCCCTTCAATAAAATAAACGGTCAAACAACCCGCTAGCTCTATAAAAAGAGGCGGTAATAGAAATTTTAAAAACCATCAAAGTTCGTCTAGTTTATAATTGATTCGTTATAATTCAAAATGTTTCTAGCAAAACCGGAAGTAAAAAAATTGCGTTTGGTTGCCAAAAATTATTATAAATAAGTGATGTCGAAGTTGAAGGGCATGTACTGTTTGATTATTGTAAACTTACTCACTTAAGGTAAAAGATTGTGAAATTATGAATTTGATTCAAGTGAAACTCATAATCAGCTCCTGATTGCAAAATTTGTAAACAAAACCATGGACAAAAGAAATGATGATTAAAATTTTGAAGATAGAAATATAATAAGAAGAATAATTGCAATTCTTAATTCATTCACTGATGACGACTACATTGGTGTTAAAATACAAATTTATGATATTGAAACATTGGCATTCGATGATGATTTTAACACAGTCGATTTTGGCACAACTTTAATTTAACGTGTTGATTTATGGTAATCCATTTCCAAGTTGGACAATGGATTACCATATATACAATGATACAATGATGGATCAACATTCAATGAATATAGTATACTATTTATAACTAGCCATATAGTTTTACCTATATCGTTCCTGTCTATAATATTATTATTATTAACTATTGCCACCTATTTTTATAATTTATGTTTTTTTTACATAAATTACAATATTTTATGTAAATAAAATTCTTTATAACATTATTAAATTTTTTATATCGTATTTTTGACGTTCTATTATTATTATTATTACTTCAACATAACATTTAATATTATTATCATCAATAATTTATTATTTATTTCATACAAATATTGAGATTATTAATTATTAAAATATGTCTGTTGTGTTACATTTACAATGTAGTTTATACTTCAGACTACAGAAAATCTTTATTTCTTTAAATTACAGGAATTATTTTTTTATTTGCATCGGTTTAGTATCACGTACTGAATGTAAATGCACAAAATCCTTTCAAAAATAAGCGAGGGAAGTGCCTCAATTTTAAGGTCAACCTTTTGGATAATATCTCCATAACCCTGCACTTTAAACCAAAAATGGTAATAGTTTTTATTGTAGTATGTCCCGTATACACTCTCAAAGTTCTTAGAAAATTATAATATCGCTTTTCTTATCCTTTCTAACTTCGACACAAAGCGGTAGGTTATAGTATAAATTTTCTTCGTATTCAAAAAATTCAAGGTACAAGGTTTCAAAAGTACCGAATAAGCTGAAAATGATACCTGTGCGACTTTTTTTGTTTTGAGGATGTATTTGTTTGTCATTTTGGGAAAAAGCTTTGAATTTAGAAACATGCAATTTTTTGTGGTGAAAAGTGTGTGATTCCTACAATGTCAGATATTATAATTAAATGAAAAAATGAATTTTTATGTAATCACTATTTATACTAATTAATTTCCCACAAAAAAAGTGTTATATATATTATATTGAAATTTATAATCATTAGCAATAAATAATTACAAAAAAAACATAACCACAAAATTATTAATTAATAATCATAAATACATAAATTTATTAAAGTGGGATATTCTACACCCTCCTCAAAATAATTATTTTATATAATGTAGGTGTGGAAATGTTTTAATTGATATCAAAAATCAGAACAAAAACAGTAAATGTTTCTATGTACAGTGGAATCTCAATAATATAATGAATAAGCTACAGCTTTTTTATGAGCTATTAAAAAAAGCCTTACCCAACATAGCTTAACCAATTTTTTAAACCTCTGTCCTATGTTTTTTTTTCTAGCGATTTTTTTCACGAACCTATTATCGTGGATATTTTCTCCAAAAATCTGGAGTCTCTAATAAATCAGAGACTAAAGTTAAACATCTAATTGTAAAATAGCTTAGTGTTCATTATTTTATATACATTCGCAACGTAGAGAAATAAAAAATATTACGATAATATAAAAGTTTGAATGATTTTGAATGATTTAAAATAAATAATATACTGTTAATCGAATTAATTTTGGTTGAATTCATGGCCACATGTTTTGATACAATTAGTGAATCAAGACTTTTTAAAATTGAAAAAAAAAAACATTGAAATCTGTACATATTATTTTACCTGTGTAAAACAATCCCTACCATTATTTCGAGTGTTATATAAGGGGGGTAACTGCGAGTAAGAGAGATGGAGGTTATAACGCGGTGGTCTTTACTTATAAGCCCAGCAAAGCGTGCGGGTATCAAGCTAGTACCTCATATTTTTATATATGTACAAAAGGTAATATCAGGTATGCTCTACCTTTGAATGATATAAAACAAACAACCAATCCAAACCTTTGCCAATCACATGGCAGCAACTAAAAAAATTTGTTTCTTCAACTTCCCTAGTAATACAAATATTTATTTGACTTAACATTAAACGAGCAATATTCAAAACGAGCAAAATAAAGGAAACATTATCTCGTTAATAATGGTTCATCGAAACCAACAACTGCAAAGGAATTTTTATACCATGCATATATGAAATATACATAGTATATTAAGTTTAGTCCCAAGTTTGTAACGCTTAAAAATAATGATGCTAGGAAAAAAATTTTGTCATAGCTGTTCATAAAATCACCTAATTAGTCCATTTCCGGTTGTCCGTCCGTCCGTCCGTCTGTGGACACGATAACTCAAAAACGAAAAGAACAAAAGTTAGAGATAGAACAAAAGTTTAAATGTAAAAAATGTTCCTTATAAAAAAATAAAATACTTTTGTTTGAAACATTTTTTTGTAAACATCACTGTTTACCCACGAGGGCGTTAATTAGGTACAAATTTTATGGTATGTATTAATATAGGAATATCTATCTTTTGTTATTTACGTGACGTAAAAAAAAACAAACGATTGCGCATCAACACTGTCTATACATTTTTGTATGTGTTATGTGATAAAGAAATCAACACTGACTATGCATGGTATTTCAACAACTAACTCAGTCAATTGTTTCTTTTCACTTGTTTGATAGAAAATCGATGTAGAATTGCTGGTTTTATTGTCTGCAGCTATGTAGGATATTCTATCTAAACTTTTATGTACCATCATCAATAGCAACTCGGAGAAAATATATGTAAAAAAAATTGATTTCCATATTCAACAATGAACTAACTATACCTACTGCTCTGGTTATTTTCTTTCTACAAGTTTCACTTTACTAACAATATATGTGTATGTATTGTACATATATCTTTTTTCCAATCAATTATTCGTTAATAATAAAAATGATATTTCAACATTATTTATAAAATACACATTGTTTGCTTTTATTATTTAATTAATAATAACATATGCTTTATACGAGTCTAAACATACATTCATAGTATGATTCAAAAATCATTAAATTACATGATTATATTGTGCAACTATATTTATTTTTCCTGATTTTGATTACTGTATTTTATTTCCAACAAAATTATTTTATTAAATATTTTCATAATTTATGGTTTGATTTTGTTGACTTAGATATTATGGCAATAGTATAAGTATATCGTTTTATATACAATATAAATCTTTTATCTATGCATATCTATATGCTAAAGAAGAGTTCTCATTGACGTCAATGTATAAAACAAAGAAAGAGGGACAGAAAAAAACTTAAAATCAACAATAAATGTGATATGAGCATTATTTAAACTACTCCACACTTTTACAGAAGTATTGACTGAATTAAGTGTGAACTTATTGTGTGTGCGCGCATTGTACACACAATGTTCCCTGTCTCTCTTTTTTTGTTTTATTATAATTGTTTACAATCTGTATTGTCTCGGTGGCTCATGTATTTAATATCATTGTTAAATATGTCTCTAGAAATTATTGAAGAAACTCGACATCACTTTTTACGTCCTAAACACGCTATAAAAATTTCAACGTTCTGACAATAGTTCTTTTTTCTATCGCTAGATAGAGCATTAAAATCCAAGATCTGTAGCTAAATTCAAAGCATGTTGATGACGCGAAACCAAAACATCTTATCCTACCAAATTTATAAATTATATAAATTAAAGTTTAAAATTTGATTTTAATTAAACTTTTAAAATTTGTAATCTTTTTACATATAAAAAGTCAACCATAGTGGCTCAGTGACATCTTTGTTGTTGCCAAAAATTTCGATTATCAGTTTTCAACAGAATTACACATTTATTTTCACCACCCATGAACCCAGTTTTACTATTTTGCTTTTATATATAATCTGTACCAGCGAACACGACAAGAATTATAATATTTGGCGTTTACTTAGTCAATAATGAAAATTTTCAAATTTTGATGTAAATATAGGTTTGACCATACCTCAATCCATACCTCAATTTTACTAGAGTATAGGCATATAAAAAGGCCATGAATTTGAAAAAAATTTTTAAAAAGAACATTTAAATAAATAAATATCTAAATTTTAATATCTATTTCATAACTCCAAGCGGCGAGATAAAAAATTCCGTGCTACATTAAAAACACAGTATGCAAATTCCGCACATAAAAAAGAGACTTAAATAGTGCTTATTTATTATAAATATTTAAACTGTGATATTTATTATAAATATTTAAACTCTTCGATCCTAATTGATCAGATTTTAAAATTAGCTTCTGTTCAACGTGATCAGTTGTGATAATTTTTAGAACTCGAAATTCTGCTGATATTGCTGAAATTCTTTGCAGAAACTTTATACCAGTATTCGATCAGATATTATAATATTTGTAATTTGAAACTAAGACTATATCGCACAGAATTTCCATTGTATAAATTCCATTGAAAAAGTTAGTTTAATTTGAAAAAGTCAAAGTTCGAAAAAATATTTTATAAAATTAAATTAATTATTGAATATAACCTTTAAAAATTAATAATTGTACACTATAGCAAAAAGATAGATTTTTTATAAAAAATAAAAGCACTTCAAAACTAACAAACCATTTTAGTTTTTTATATGAATTACACTGAGTTAGTGAAATATGGACAGAAGAATGAGTCGTTTCACGATACCCTGTTTGGAAGATCAGAGAAATTTGAAGTTCTTTGATGCTACCATAAATATTTATTGCTATCAAACCTTAATAGTCGTGTACACAAAAAATAATAGTTGATAGGTATTAAAAAATTGTTCAAAACTTTAAAAACAAAAATTAGTAGCATCATTACACAGCATTCGTTCATTATTTTAAGGTGAAATACTTGGATAAAATTAATCTATCCGAGTTTAATTAATGGCTATCAAAGAACTTTGTCAATTGTTAATAGTTCGAGATCTGGAGAACAATTTGGAGTACGTTTTTGAGACATTATGGAAAATTTTGAAGTTGTCCTAAGGACCCTTAAATGAGATCTAGCTGAAGCTGATTGACTCACTCACTCACTGACATATACACATATACAGAAGATGAGGTTTTTTACTTTCGACGCAAAAGTGCTTGGAACCTCCGGGAAAAAACGAAAAACTTCAACTTTTTTCTGTTCTATACATGCTAGAAAGATTGAGTTTTCATCAGTCGACCCTTAATAAAGTTAAAATAACAGAATACTTTAAAAAATTGCATAAAACACATCGCAACCTCCCGGAAAATCGAAAAATATCCCCCAAAATTACGTTTTTCTGTTATATACAACCTAGAAGGATGGAATTTTCACAATTCGACTCAGACTAAAGTTAAATTAACAGAATAGTTCGAAAAATTGTATTACCTACATCGAAACCACTGGAAAATCGGATACACCCCCTTCCAAAATAGGTTTTTCAGTTCTATACATGTACAATCACTTCAATTGATTGGCATATCATAAAATACTCAAGACAATCATAAAATTACGGCTGTGACCTAAAGTATAAATTCATTATAGGTAATATTCTTTTTATTTTAAATTCAATATTTTAGATAAATGGATTAGATTGAAATGATTGTCCATTGGTATGCATAAACATGGAACTTAGAAACAAAAGTGTAGCAAACAAGTGCACCGCAATAAATGTCATACCGAAGTTTAATTTCGACTTCGAGATTTTACATACTCCCTTTATAATAAAATAATATACAGTCACCATGCCAAACTTTACTAAACTAAATTAAATAAAATGACATCATCGTTTTAAATTAATTATTTGAAAAAAATATTACTTTAACAATTTTTATTACATACTTACAAACATAAAAAAATATTCAAAATAATAATGGCACAACTATATTTATTTAAAAAATCCATCCTCGAACATTATATGAGGGTAAACTCATATAATTAGCGAATAAATTTGTCTCTAAATATGAACAAATATAAATAAAATTTAATAAACCAAAATTCATAGAAGTGTAAATATTATTATCCCAATGTGCAGCTAAATTTAGTATTATTTATTATAAGGTGTTACAAAAATCCGTAGCGCACTCTTAAAAAATCATTTTTATAAGGCTGTAGTTACCCAATCATTTATTTGAAAAGTAATCGAAAATTTTTTTTACTTTGGTAGTGGTTACTAAAAAACTATAGGAAAAATAATATCAAAAGCTATAGGATTTAAGAGCAAAAAAAAATTTCTACTTTATGGTAAAAACAACCCATAAAAATAGTGACACCAAAACGAGAATAGCTCAGGTCAAAAATAAATAAATTAATAAATTCGTAATAAAAAAATTTAACACATTTTATTTATAAAACAATGCAGGTATACATACCTAAATCAAAATGCATCCAACCTCAACCAATAAAAAATTATCTCAACCCCTTATAATTCAACCTAAAAAAGCCAAACCTAACCCAAAAACAAGTGAAAACAAACAATTGACTGAGTTAATTGTTGAAATACCATGTATAGACTGTTTTGATTACACTGTAATATTACATATGCATACATGTCACACACATATAACTGTAATACATAGATACAATTTGCGCATAATTTGCGCTCTCACGGGTAAACAGTGATGATTACGAAAAAATGTTTCATACAAAAGTTGCTTATTTTTCTATAAGGAACATTTTTTACACTTAAACTTTTGTTCTATCTCTAACGGTTTATAAGATGGGTCCTACGGACCTAGGAACCAATTGACCTATGTTGCTCATTTACGAAATTGACCGCACTTTTTACGTCCTAAGCACACTATAAAGCTTCATATCTCCTTTCGTTTTTGAGTAATCGCGATGATAGACGGACAGACAGACGACAGACAGACAGACAGACAGACAGACAACCGGAAATGGACTAATTAGGTGATTTTATGAACACCTACACCAAAATTTTGTTCATAGTATCAAAATTTTTAAACGTTGTTTTAGTAAACTTGGGACTAAACTTCGTATACCTTGTTATATTTCATATACATGGTGTATAATGATATTTTTGCCATATATGGATTATTAATTCTTTCTTAAGTCATTCTAGTTTGGACTATTTATAGTCATAATTCAAAGGTAAATTTTTTAAGTTTATTATTATTCGGATTTTAGTTACTGCACTATTTTTTTTTTGTATAAAAATTATTTTCTTCCTATCTCCGTAACTACCAATGTAAGGAAAACAATGTCAAAATCTAATTTTATTAATACAAAATTTAATTTTCTTTTTAGTCATTGATATTACATTTTTTTCGATTAATTCTGATTTTTGAGAAGTTTTGTTTAAAATTGTATCCCCTAGAAATTACTATTGAAACCATTCAACTGGATTTATAAATATGCTTATCATTCTCTAAGTGTATTTCCTTTAAACAAAATTAGACTTTTCCTTTTCTAATGATTTTCTAATACTATAGCCCAAAATTTTTACTTTTTTATTAGATCATACAAGAAAGTACATCAAATATTACAAAATAAAGTAGATTGAAATAAATTGTCAAACATAGCAAAAAGTACAACTTTTTAGAATTTTCTTCTTTGATTAATAAAAATTATTTTATTCTAAATAACCGATAATCTCGTCGTTAGGCAAAGGACGAAATTTGATGATTACATTTAAACAAAAATAATTCGAAAAAAGTGACTGGAAATTTTATTATAACGTCTTTAAGTACGTTTATTCTGTTTTCAATACACGCCATGCGTTTTTGTAACACCTCGTATTTTTTTTATTTTATTTATATTTGGAAACATAGATTTTAAACAGGGAAAAAAACAGCAAATAAATTTCTGTTTTAATACCAACCACACAAACACAACACCAATACACTTTGTGAAAATATATATATAAAAAAAAAGCCACTAACAAATTTAACAATGTTAATGCTATAACGTACAACATAGGCATATATAGAACGAACAAACAGTTATAAAATTTAACCATTAAAACAATAATTTAATAACTAACTATAGATATGTATTTTTTTTAAATAAATTTTATAAATATATTCAAATGAAATAATACTAAAAAAAACAATATTATAATTTTTTTTTTAAATTACAAAGTATAATTTATAAATAAATGTTTTTTATATTTGCATTCACACACTCATATTACAATATTTAATACAGACAATATTATAAATTTTAGTGTATTTTTTATTCTATAGATGGCACACTTGAAACAAATAATTTATTGTATTAAAAATTAACAGTAAAGTATGAATGTGTTAACTATAATAACGATTCGGAAGAATAGTTGAATATTAGTTCGTTAATTGTTAACATTTCTTATCTCCAGCAAAGTTGACTTCGGATGTTGTTTGTTAGATTGAAAAAGTTTAGTAAACGAAGAAGTAGCATTACAAAAGCCAATCTCCCAATACCTCCATCATTCTTAATATTTTCGTATTCTTCATTGTGCCGCCACCATTTTTTTTTATTCAGATAAGGTTTTCTGTGAGTTATATTTCTGTTGAGATCCCTTTATGGAGTTTAACTTAGACCAATTCTCTATAATAACATCAATCGGCTAAAATTGATTCAAGGAGAATTCAGCCTTGAGAATATCACTAACGGTGTCAATTGTAACAGTCATAAAGCAGGCTTAAATATACAAAAACAAAAACAGCAGTGGTCTCTATATGTTGAATAGGCCATTAAAACAGTGGGTTTTTATTTATTTATGGAATGAGTAGACCATTACAAGCGTGGGCTATTTTTGATTAGTCAGTTCGTTCATACATTTGAACATTGTTTTTCAAATTACTATAGTAAACATCTTTCTATTTCTTTAACTTTAATTTGTAACCCAGTTTGAGCCTATTAACGCAGATCTATTCTAAACTACTGGTTGTCGCATGTAAAATGGTTTTTCAATAGTCTATATTAGGAATGGCAGACTAAAGGGACGCGTGCCATTGATGGCACGTGACATAATATTTTGGGTACGCCACCAATCACAAAATTCACTATGAAGTATTATATTACGAACGAACGCGAGTAATCCTACGTACGTTCGTTTGTTGTTTTTGCGCATTCGTTTGTCACAGTAATGCTACTTTTATTTGAATTACGCGTATAACTGAGGCATCGCAAAACGTATTTTTTGTTTGTTTGTAGTAAATAAGCAGTTTTGAGTTGGTTGTATTTAGTATTACCAAATACAATAATCACGTAGTCAAAATTATTTGACGTCACGTCTATCGTCTCATTAAACTTTTTTTAGAAAAAGTAGCACGTTGATACATAAAGTTTCACCACCACTTGTCTAGATGATATAAAACATTTTTTCTTGTAACCTTTCATTTCATGATAAAGTAATAGTATTTCGTACTTATTTCCATCATACTAGTCAAATTTGGGATATGGAGCCCACCGATCGGCCCATATAGACGGATGCGGGTGTTGATATTCTGTTAACAAATTCCGTTTTTCCTCCAAAAAATGCATTAGACAAAAAAAAATCAAATAAAATTAAAATGATTCTGCACATTTTGTTAATTTTGTTAAAAGTGGCCCATTTTAAGTATTAATTTTGCAAAAAATTGTATATCTTAAAAAAATAAAGAAATCAATATGTGTTTTGTTTCTGTAAAAGTAGTAATTACGAAGTTGTTGCTTAATTAATTGTAACTTTTTTTACTGAAAACATTAAGGATAAATAAACTAACCTATTAGATATTCATTTGGTGACATTTTACTCAAACTAAGATTATCTAATTCATACTCATGATAAGTATGTTGCAGGCGAATTACGTATTTATAAAACAAAAAATTTCTGTTGAGTTGATTCTTGATAGAGGAGTCCATGTCCTTATAATAATTCTTGTCCATAATAAAATTAGTGACAAAAATGTACCCTGGCCCTAGACATTATTTGTATTGTTTAATACGAGAACCATTAAAGCATATTTTGATCACTATTTAAGTTGCTGTTTACTTATGTGTTCACCATCTATCAATTATTCACGTACGGAATCCTTAGAATAACCTACCAGCATTAATTTATTTATATGATCATGATACATATTATTTATACATCTATTTCTGATTATATTTATATCTCAAAATAATCACATGGGCTTCATCATACATTACAAACATATTAAAATTAGTTTGTTCATTTGTCCCGGTGCAGTACACTGAGTGTTAAAATCGTTTGTTTCTTTTGCATACACTATTTACTATTTACACTTGGTGTATGTAGAAAAGGGTTGTGCTTAAGTGTTATAAGACTATCCTTTCCTACTTAAACTAAGAGAAAATAGTGTATGAAGAAGAAGCATACTTTAAAAAGTGTATATGATATGGATAATGTTCAGCATAGATAACATAGATAATGTAGTAACAACTACCTGCAAAAATTAGGCGTATTTTTTTACTACTTTAACCCAGTGTAATAGTGTATACAGTACACTGGGATACAAAAGGAACATTCGCAAAAATAAGGCGTATTTTTGTACTTCTTAAACCCACCCAGTGTAATAGTGTATACACTGGGATACAAAAAGAACATACTGATATGTATTTTTATGTCTTTTAAAGGCACTCACTTACTTACTAGGTATTATTCTTAGTAAAAATTACTAACTGATGAATTATGATTCTATTTATATGGTTCAGTGATAATAATAATTATTTAAACCATCATATATTTCAGAAACTGTACTTTATTTACTTCGCGGTAAAACAATTTTATAATACAACCAGTGTGTGTACCTCTATATGCGTAGTTATATAGAAGTCATATTTTCTACCCTTAGATGATGAGTTTTCAATGAATCTTTATTTTTAAGAGTTTCTTAGTAATAATTTTTAACCACTGCTTCCAAAAGAAAATATTTATATCACATTTTCACGTATAAGTTAAAAGTTGTATCGATTTAAAAAAATTTCTTGAAATGCCTTCAAATTAATATGTTTATTCGATTTTTCTTAATGCATGTTTCTTAGGAACAAAAAATCTGCTTACACCTTGATGTATATTTTAGAACTTTATAAAAACATCTTGGAGGTGACAATACAAATGAAAAAAAAATTCAAAAATGTTTGTAAGAATTGTTTATATAGTAATTAAAACTATAATTACATATGTAAATTCAAACCCTCAAAAATTGCCTGAAATAATATTAAACTTTAAATGACATATTAAGAGTGAATTTCCGCAGCTAGTCTACTATTTAACTTTGTAACACCTAAAAAAATTGTCTGGGCTGTTTATAATGTTCAAAAAAAGTATTTTAAATTAAGACATTTCTAGACACCACTTTTAAGACACCCTATATATTTCTTAAGTGGGTATATATTTCTTAATGTATGATTATATTGTACATAGAGGATGTGGTGCGTTCACACCAGTTCTTTAAATCCAATAATTTATAACATTATTATTAAATGAAACACGTTGTCAATTCAATGGTACAGTGTAATTTCCTAGTCGACAGAGTTCTTTTAGATCAGACATTTTCCACTCTTGAACTAATTTATTCACATTGAAAGTTAATGACACTAATTTTTCTCTAAATTTTACCTAATCATTTTTTTGGGCATTATATAAAATTCCATATCTTTTTTAACCATGATGGTAACGATTCGTTAGCCTAATTTTCGTACATCAATAAGTTTCCAGTATAGAAGGGACGAGAACAGAAAGCAGAGGATGACTGTTAAAACTATATACATGATTGTTCAGAGTCCTATATTCATTTAAAAAACAATTTAATATTGTGTCATGGTATGTAAGTCGTCTTCGCGACAAGCCTATATACATAATATATAATTTATTTGTTAATAAACAATATATAAAGGGCTAAAGGCCGGACTATAATAGAATATTATTTTAAAGTATGCATAATTAGGTCGGTGGCCGTTCGATAAAAAGCCATCAAAACAGCATTGGAAACTTACACAACTATCATCTGGTTTTATCCTTAAAAGAATGCCTATTTTAATATAAAAAAATTTTAATCAAAAAACAAATTTAAAAGAAAAAAAATATCTACATACACAAGACCAAAACAGGTTGTTGTAAAACTCTGGGAAAAATATGTATTTTTATGGCAAATTTCTCAGTGATCACAATGGTGACCATTATAAATTTCCCCAGAGGATGGTACATCCTCGACCTCTCATCACTAAAATGTGAATATCTTAACTCCAAAGCGTTAAATGCAAATAATTTTCGACAAAAGTTGTTTGAAATAATAATTTACATAGAGTACTTATTAAAACAATAAAAAAATAAATGCCGTTTTCCCGGGAAATAAAAAAACTCGTATTTTTATAAATAAGCAACATTCCTATATTTTGCCAAGAATTAAATACATTTAATAGTTTTTTTTTTTTAAATAATTTTAAGTTGGTTACATTTTGCTTTCTTCTAAAAAACTTTTTAATTGCTTAAAGTTTCTATCGTAGCTATAATTCAGATTACATTCGTGCATTTCGTACATTTTATTCCTCCGTTTAGGTAAATTGATAGATCTGGTTTTTCATTGGCATTAAAAATGTATATACACAAAATCCACTCACAAAATAAAAAAATTTAATGATAAGAATTATTAAACAACCAAGCGTTTGGAATAAATAAAATAAAAAAAATTTAAAAAAAAAAGTGTATTAAAGTAATAAATTTTATTTAGTATCAAAACGGAAATTTTTTCACCACAAATTTACACGTTTCCTAATACGATAAATTCATCTTTTTTTGTTTGCTGTTGCTCTTTAATCCAAATGTATTATTTTTTAAATTTAATTTATATACAGTTTGTTATAACAAAATATTATACAGAAAATCAGCTTTGTGAGAAATTTCATTGTGGCAATCCGTTACACAATATTCATTGATTTATAACCGTCACTGACATCTGTCTCATCGATAGTGTTGTCAACATTCAATTCTCAAGCGATACTAGAATATTTTTCGATTTTTATCACATAATTATTTATTTACTCAGTAAAAAAATTTTTAAGTAGGCAAAAATTTTTCTCCTGCTAAAGGAAGAATAAAACTACTACTTTTAGTAGTAAAACTACTGATTTGGCAATACTACTCATCGATGAGAGGGTATAAATCAATCCAAAACTTAGCACATTGTGTCTAAAATGTACACGGGATGGTATATTTCCAGATACATTTTTTGATATTTTTAACATTCCGAAACTATTCCACATTGGATGATACTTGCACAAACAGTGAGTATTCATCATAGCATTCCATTTTTTATATAAATTACTTCGCTACAAGTTTAACGAAGGGGAATCCCCGTGATATTTGTGATAAATTAATTGTATGAAAAAGTTTAACGTTTTCGAAATACTTTGCAAAAATTGCCGTAAGTGGATCGTTCCTTTTCTCTTAAGAGATAATTCCCGTAGTTTGCGCTGCTCTTGTGTGTCTAACTTTGTATTAATTTATTGAAAGTAGGAACAGAATGTCAATAAATAAATAAAACTATCTGAAACAGAGTTTATGACGTAATCGTTGTCGCTGCTTACAGTATGTAAATGAAACGAAATATTTTTCTCTATTTATACTTTTGTCGATAATATTATATTATTCATGCTTGATAAGGAGTGTGGTTTCCCTGAATCTAGTTTCAACAAAATAATCAGACTGCAGTAATAATAAAATATAGTATGTAGACTTAGATGATTCATTTAATTTACATTCAGAGTACTATAATAATACCACTAATAATACCATTTTTATATTGTTTTAATTTCAAGTTCTCTCTTCTTTTTTAATATTCCTTCCGTTACTCCCTTCTCTTCTTTTCAGCCTTAATAAATTTAAATTCAAGGCTAATGAATTTAATTTTAAATAAATTGAGTGCTACCAACATCAATAATAATGATGGTTGAATGCAATGCATTTATTTACTCTTTACTTAAAATGTATCCGTTTGTTTAAACTAAGAGAATAAGATTTGATTTTGTTTTATGTTTGAATGTTTGTTTATAATGGATAAACTCACTAAAAATTATTTAACCGATTTAAAAAATTATTTCTCCTATAGAAAGCTAAATTCCTCTTATATAATAATAATGGAGTTAAACCTCCGTATCTCTGACATATACGTCTTATAACAGAGGCCACCCACATCATTATTTGTTAATCTTTATTTATTTAACTACATACATATTTACAATTACATTTTGATGTGGGTGGATTCGGTTACTTCGGTTCTTATCCAAGCGACGACAATGTGATCAATTCTGCACCCCCATTAATTATAATTGTTCACAATGCCGCTGGCTGAAATCCAACCCGCAACCTCCCAGTCAGTAGGCAAACGATCAAGGACTAACGCCTTTGACTGCTCGACCACTGAGCCGGTTAATTTCTCTTATAGTGTATGTTACTCGTTGCTAATTTGGTGACGAACTGCACACTGGTGTTACAGGATGTTACCACTTTATCAGAAATCGAATATACAAATTTACTTATGTTAAATTTTGAGTTCAAATTTTTAATTTTGCTCCAATTTTGGTTTTTTATTGTTAACATGCAAAAAAGAAACTCAAAACTCCTATCTCTTTACCTAAAGAGGTTCAAAAGTCCAAGACATTTTCATGTATGGATACATTTTTACATTCAATTTTTGCCGAATCTATTTGTATATCAACATAAAATATTAGTTTTTTTACGGGGAAAAATCATGTAATTTAATGCGTCTTATGTCTTCAGTAAGGAGAAATCGTTAGACTTTAATGCGCTTTGAAAGTTAAGATCAATCTAATTTGCCTATAAGATGTCCCCCTTTGATACGAACAGTTTTTGCTTGAAACATTTTCTACAGCTGACTTAGATTAAAAGGCAAATCTTGTTAAAAGATGGGGCCTACTGTAAAATATGCCCCAGATTTCCATATTTTCCAAATTTTGTATACGAAAGCTAGTTGAATATTTTACAAAAAAAGCCTTTATGTTTAAAATAGATCAAGAAATCTACTAATTATTTTGCCTATCCGAGAAATCGTATTTCTTCAAAAACATCGAACGCCCCATTTCTGGTTTATACTGTATGCTCTCTGGTTTCTGCGACCCCTTTACCATGCACCTTCCTGATTTTACGATAACAGAACTGCTTGAACTCAGCCTCTAAGAAATAATACAGGGAGTTTGTAATTTATTATTCTACTGTTGTCGTCTAGTAACAAAAATTAAATAAAGTGAAATGTAGGTGTATACTTTGCGATATACATATTGAATATTGTTTGATATTATTTTCCGTTATTATTTTTATTTTATTTAGTTTTGTATTAAATATAATTTTCTTTTCTCTAGTTCTTACACACCTATTTATACGTAATAGCCTAAATTTATGATGTCTGTATCTTCTTCATATCATCAAGTCTTTTGAATTTCTAGGTATATTCAATGTAGAGTAGAATACAATAAGAATATGAGATATACACAGTGTTACGAAAAGATATAGTCCAAATTTAAGGATTATAACAAGTGAAAACAAACAGTTGACTGAGTAAATTGTTGAAATACCATGTATAGGCAGTGTTGATGACGCCATCGATTGTTTTTTGACGCCACGTAAGTAAAGAACGATATCCATTCATTCAAAACTGAGATATTATCATACTTTTAAATTTGCGCTCTCGTGGGTAAACAGTGATGTTTACAAAAAAATGTTTCAAACAAAAATTGTTTATTTTTTGTAAAGAATAATTTTTTACATAATAAACTAATAAACTTTTGTTCTATCTTTAACGGCTTACAAGATAAGTTCTACGGACCCAAGACCCAGTTGTTGTTCTTTTTACGTCCTGAGCACGCTATAAAAAGCTTGATAGCTATGAAAAGCAGACAGCCGAAAACGATCTAATTAGGTGATTTTATGAATACCTGTATCAAAATTTTGTTCGCAGCGTCAATATTTTCAAGCGTCACAAACTTGGGACTAAACTTAATATACCTTGATATATTTCATATATGCATGGTATAACAATAATGAAATTATTTAACAGTTGAACTTGGTTGAAACTTATTTATGTATTTTGAGAACAAATACATATTTATGTTTATGTCGAGTATCAAAAAATACAGAACAGTGCTTTGTGCGTTGTTCATGGTTTGAGTTCAATGAATGTGACCGCAGCTCAAGAATAAGTGTAGGAGATACCTTTCGCTGAGGGATTTGGTTTCACAGTGGGTAAAAAATTGAAGAGTAAGACGTAGTACCTAGACTACAATATACTTACTATATATTGTTGATATAAACATATAATCATTATATATTGCTGATATTGCTGTTTACTGGACAGCATCTGTATAGAAAGGAAGATAGTTTATCAGAATACAGGTAGGCGGAAGACTGTTACAATGAATTTGTTTTCAAATTAACAAAATATATAATATTTTTTCGCAAAAAAGTATTGATTCTTCAGAGTGGCTACTTACGCCAGTCAAATTCCACATGAAAATGGCAAAACGCGGTGTAAATCTTTTTTTGGTTTGTTATTTGAACCCTTTAGACGAGTGTGAAACTACGTTTTGCAAGGAAAAAAGAGTTGTGCTCCAAATTTTCGAATTCTTTTCAGTATTTTACCTATAACGCAGGTATCACAACTAATTGATTCTAAATAACATATAAAAAAGTAGCATCTTCGGCCGAGATTTGTACTAGTTTTCGAAAATTTTGAAAATTACTCGAATTATTTTCTAGAAAAATTATTTTACTATTATTAAATTATTTCACACAAAAAGGTAGCATTTTGAGCTCAATTTCTCTAACTTCCTACATATCAAAAGTTGTTTTGCAAGAAAAACATTATTTAATTGCTTATATCTTTTATGTTTATCAATCGATTTTATTTATATCTATTTATTCTTAAACACATTTTAAAATTTTAATGATAGATACATTGAAATCATCGTCAGGACAAGAGCCTATTATAAAGCAGAGTGACATCATTGGATCCGAAAACTAGGTTAATTGGAATTAATTTGAAAACCAATTCGTGGGATTTGCGAAAATATAAATTGCTATGATATCCCACAGACCTACGAAATTCGATCATCCGATAGGAATTATAAATTGGCCAATAAATCCTTGGCATTTGGTTAAATTATTCTTTGAAGAAGAGTTTTTTTGGTGACGGTCTTGCCTGTCTGCTTTCTGTAAAAAATCTAACACTTTTGGTAGACTCTTCTGTATAAATAAATTTATACACTTATAAATGTATACACTGTAAGAAGGAACAGATTAATGATATCTCATTTCTCTATTTCAATATTTACACAAAAGACACATATTGGACTACAGGAACAAAAGGATAAAAAAAAACTTATTCAATTTTAACGCATGTTATCTATTTAGTTTTTTCTATAAAGAAAATATATCTATCTAATATCTGCACTCTACACAGAGAAAAATTTCTCCCATTTTCGAAGAATATTTATTTATTATTTTGTTTCTATTTATTTATTTTACTGAAATGATATATATTTTCGTATTTATTATAATATCGTAATGATTTAAATCGTCGTAAAGAATTGGTATTTCCCACATTCACACAAAGATAATCATTGTTGGATTGTGAGAAAAGTATAAATGAAAGATAAATTATTAATTTTGCTCCTATTCGCTTAGTGCAAATGATTATACAAAAGCTCTATTATTAGTGTAAATAATATTGCCTGTTGATTATTTTGTTCGTAGTTGCACGTCAGTAACTTCGGTACAGTATAAATTCAGCCAGAGATTCAATATCAATCGAAATGACTCTATTTCCGCACCAGACACAATCTTATGTTGGATTAATGGTCTCCGAACAGAAGTTTCAATAACGAAAAAAAGAAAGTTTTATTTTCATTATTGAGTCAAAGATTATTAAAGCAATATAAGATTGTGTTTCGGGAAGAAACGGTGCAATTACAATTGATAGTAAATCTCCTCATTTTCAAACGTTGAACTAAGAATGAAATAAAATTTTGTTGCGTTTGCTGATACTTAATTCTTTTTTTAAAACATTAAATTGATTATGTAAAAATTATAAATCGAAATTATAGTTAAGCATTTGGAATAAAATGCTAAATAATTTGTTTTCTTTTGCAGTGCTATGAAAATTCTACTATCAAAGCTACAACGTCCATGGTTGGTTGATGAGAAAAAGGATGACGGTTATACTGCATTACATTTAGCCGCATTAAATAATCATGTTGAAGTTGCTGAACAATTAGTACGTGTGGGTAATGCTGACATGGATTTACAAAATATTAATTTACAAACAGCGTTACATCTGGCTGTTGAACGTCAGCATACACAAATTGTACATTTATTAGTACGAGAAGGTGCTAATTTAAATATCGCTGATAAAGATGGTGATACACCATTACATGAAGCATTACGTCATCATACTCTATCGCAATTACGTCAATTACAAGATGTACATGATGTTGGCAAATTGTTAATGGGCTTAGGGAGTCAAGGTGCTGACAAAAAATCCTCAGCAAGTATTGCATGCTTTTTGGCTGGTAATGGAGCTGATTTAACAATAAAAAATAAGAAAGGACAAACGCCATTAGATTTATGCCCGGATCCAAATTTATGTAAGACATTAATGAAATGTCGCAAAGAATTGGAATCAATGGACATTGAAATGTCAACACAAGCTGCTGAAGCGGCTGCTAACATTACATTGGAAGAATGTTTAGTGTGTTCAGATGCAAAACGTGATACATTGTTCAAGCCATGCGATCATGTTGCATGTTGTAATGCATGTGCACATCGTGTTAAAAAATGTTTGATATGTCGTAATGCTGTTACATCTCGTGTGAAGGTAGGTAACAGTTGATTGTAAATGATAGATGCTCATAAAACATTATTTACAGGACCGTTATTAGACTATTGGGAGCCCTAGGTACTTGATCATCATGAGGCTCCCATGAATCTTCACACTGCAGAAATTGATTTTTGACAGACCGAGTCAATTTTAAATCCACGAGGACCTTTTAAGCTACACTTGGGGGGCTCAGTGCAACTCGAGGCCCTGTTCACTTTCCCTGGTCAAAGTGGTAGCGAATTAAACTACTGAGGTAGCTTAATGTCACATCTATGTCACATCTATGCTTGAACAGCTCTGAAATGATTCTAAAAGTAATAGATATATAAGCGGATTATTCTTCGGAACCTTTTGATGCTTTGAACATATTCTGCAAGAAATTATTATTCGTTTTTATCATAAACGTTAATTGCCTACTGGAAACTGGAATTAATTAAATTTCTATTTTTCAGATTGACGAATGTGTTGTGTGTTCTGACAAGAAAACCTCCGTATTATTTAAACCATGTGGTCATATGTGCGCTTGTAGCAGTTGTGCACCAATAATGAAAAAGTGTGTGCAATGCCGTGCGCAAATTGATTTAATGGTACCCCTAACAGTTTGTAGTGGCGGTGTTGGTACCGTATCTGAAGTAATACCTGATCCAGTTGAAGAAACTGCATCAAATGTTGCCAATATAACAGCAGCAACACCTTCAACTTCAACATCATCTACAAACAATGCACTTTCAAATGTCGCGTCAGGCACTACTGGAAATGGTGGAACAACTAATGCGGCTGCAGTTGGTGCATCCGGTGGATATCAAGGACCATTAATGAATAATGGTAGCCGTGATATAAATAATGATATACAAAAATTACAACAACAATTGCAAGACATCAAGGAACAGGTAACTATTCATATGGTTTGCAAAATATGTTTCATACAAAATTTCAAAAATCTTTTGACGTTTTTGGATCTGACGCACTCTTTATTAGGTAGACTTCTAAATTATCGTTTTTAGTATTAAAAATTTTCTGTACATCAATTTCGGAAGAGGGGCACCGTATATACCTCAATCTATTTGAAAATCTAGCAAACAAATGAAAATTAGATTTTAGTCACAATATTTCGAAGAGCTATTAGCTATGTGTAGACATAGTGCCTTTTGGTACTGCAAAAGAAAATCGACTGAATAACTTCCTAGAATTGTCGTTCATATCTCTGGTGACTTAAACCACCATATACTAGAAAGTATTGTATATGACGTAAAAATACATCGAAACGTATATTATTTTTTTTTAAACAGTGACCATGCTTTTTAGTTTTGAATATGGCTCCCTACAAATTGATTTTGAAACCCATCATTTATGCAGATATTAATATTAATAGCATTATTTTCCATATGTTGCCAATTGTTTCTTATAAAATAAAAAATAAGTAACTCGGATGCCAATATTTGAAATTCAACATTATCAAATTTCAAATTATGCTGATTATGTAAAATAATTGCGTTCTTAACAGCTTTACAACGCTACTTTAACAGTAACAGTAACTATCAATGTTAGGAATAATTCTGAAGATGAGAATAATTTCCCGCATAAAGCTCTGATTGATTTCTATATTATATAAACCAAGAAAATAACACTATACCTAATCAAAATCTTCAAGCCCAAGTTACCAAATGTAAACCTTCTACTGAAACTAAAGCGGTAACCTGGCCAGCAATGCTTGGGATTAATTGTGAAAGCATGAATCATATTTTTGTATACTCCGATTATAACTTTTTGAGTAATTATTTTTTGTTTCGCTTAATAAGTGTATGCCGTACTCTCTATCAAAACTTTAATAAAAAAAAGAAAATGCTCTTATATTTGTTTCAACTTTGATGCAATAGTTCAACTTCTAATGTCAAAATGGAAAATAATTTATCATTTTAAATTAAAATTAACCCTGCTGACAAAATCAAATTTTTCATAATAATTTTTTTTTTCAGACAATGTGTCCTGTATGTTTAGATCGTCTAAAAAATATGATTTTCTTGTGTGGTCATGGAACTTGTCAAATGTGTGGTGATCGCATGTTTGAATGTCCAATATGTCGTAAAGCTGTAGAAAAACGAATTCTTTTGTATTAAATAAGAAGATATCGAAGCAATGATAAATATACACCACAATGTAATCGAACAATACCTATTAGTTGATAAGTATATTAAATAAATCATGACTTAAAATTCTGAATAATTATTAATTATTTATAAGGTATTAAGATATATAAAAATTAAATTTTGTCGTTATGAAAAGTTTTTTTGTGTAATTCTACCTAATAATTTTGTTTCTAGGTATTAATAGTTTATTATATAATCATTTTGTGTATTAAAGTTTCATAATCTTAAAAATGTATCTTGTTTTAAGAAATTGCTCTGAATTTATATTCAAAAAACCAAAGTGATTCAAAAAACCAAATGTTCGCACAAAATAGAATATCGTAGGAGAGCTGATCGACAAAAATTTTCAAGCAGTTTCTAAACGCTGATTTTGTAATATTTACGTTAAATTGAAGGAGTAGAGAAATAGCCTGTCGTCAGTCAGCCGGTTTTTGTAGCGTTTGGTGCGGGGTTGGTTGTAACTTTGTAAAAAAACGTGCAAGTATTTTCTAAAATCTAATCTCTCTGTAACAGAGAGTGTAAGTCGCTGATTAAAGGTAGCAAGTTTTTTGTATGACTAACGTGCCCGATTACAGAAATATACTGACTGATTATGTTTTTTATGTTTATAATAAAATTCTGCACCAATATACCCTATACTACACCCAACCCCTCTGCAAACGCTACAGAAACCTGCTGAATGACCACAGGCTATTTCTACTTTTCCAATATAACGTAAATATTACTCACTTCTTAGACTAATAGGTAAACTCGACATAGAATTAGACTTGTAGGAATGAACTGCTGTGATTTGTTCGATACCCCTCGTATTCGACAGCCAATGAATCTAATTTTTTGTTTGTGTGTTGGTATAGTACCTCCGGCGTATGTAGAAAAAGATGGTCTAATTACTTTGTAATAAGGTTATCTTTTTTCTAACTACTTTTAGTGTAATTAGTGTTTACGCTAGTGTACATAACGAACTTTTTCAAATTTTCCAATTTATTGTATTTAAGAGATTATGGAACTTTTGAATGATACCTACTTATACTTTGTTAATAATATTGTATTAATTTTTAAACCATGCAATAGATTAAGAAATTTTCTCTATGAACAAAAAATTATAAAATGGTAAATGAATGATATTTTTTATTTAAGTTCTCGGAAAAACGCAGTCGACCATTCAGTGACGTGCCCGTGTGTTTTGCAAGCAAATAATTGTCAAATTTAATAAAGAGCTTTAAAATAAAAAATTGAAATTGAAAAAATAAAGTAAATCTATTTATCCTAAAAAATAACATGTAATTGTTTTTATTTAATTATGATACATTTTCATCCTTATTTTTTTACTTTTCAATTTTGTTTCCACAGCCTATCATAGAACAAAAATCTCTTTTTTTCTAAATATTAACTTTGAAATTATAAAAACACACTATGTTAAAAAATTTGATAATTTGTTTTCAAAATGCACTACTATAGGTACGTCACAAAATGGTTAACATATTTTTTGACGAAATAATCGAACTTGTAAAGCCTATTTATAAGTACATATGAAAAATCCCAAATTGTATTGATTTTTATTAAAAGCTTGTTAACAAAAGTGTATGCATTTTTATCAAATTGGGTAATGCTGAAATTACGAATGGTCATACTCAGCTTGAAATACCTGGTAAAACGAAGTGAATCAAAACTTTGGAATGGATTAATTGAAAATCGTTTTTATTGTCTAGACATTCCATTGTATTACTCTCACTGTCAGATATTTTTCCAGTAAATAATATTTGCTGAGGATATTAGATATTCCACTGTCTTTTTCACTCTGGTTTCTTGATTCACCCCGTTTTACGGTAACTAATTTTTAAACTTTTTTGATTGATAATAAAAAGTTAATATCAAGCCATTTTAATTACAATCATTAAAAATTTCACTATGTCGTTTATATCTGAACAAAACCATAATTATCTCCTTCCAAATTAATTTTATAAGTAATGAATCAAAATACAATTACAACTTGCTGAATACGTCTTTTATTTATATTATTTTTTTTACAATTAAAACAGTTAAACCAATTTTCTAATACCGTTTTAAAAAGACTCACTTGAATACATATAATAATAAAAATGAATTGGCATTGATTTTATTTTAAAATGGTTAATAATAATAACCATCATTCATATAAATAAATGCTATATTAAAATTCAGAGATTAGCTCATATACAGAAGGATTTTTTATAAATTTCCCACCATAATAATTCGAAAACGAAATGGAAAATCAATGAAATTTTCCAAGTTGTGAAACCTGATTAAAACGATTTAGTATGGTTATAGAAACGCAACCTAACGTGTTGTTGACGACACGCAGTTTTGTGTAGATATAGGTCAGTGAGTGCCGCAGTTTTGTGTTGGAGTCTGTGTAGTAGGGCGACATAGTTTGTACGCCATGAGTTTGTATGTAGTCACCGTGACTACCACAAAAAAAAAGAATCACACTCCAAAAAATACTTTTCACAGGTTCTAATTTTTTATAAACGGTAAACAAATAACTTTTGTTCGAAATTCCTTATACTGTCCTTATAGATGATTTTAGCCATAATAAATCATAAATCAGGTGCCGAAAATTTAAGTCCAGAGTAAGAATCTGCTAAACAAATATAAAGTTCCAGTTTAAAAAATAGAATTTGTTTGAACCCATGTTTGACCGTGAAAACGCCCTCGTTAAACAAACAAAAAATCTGTATCTTACTTCCCCTAATAATGGACAGATATGTGTTTTCACGGTTTTTGGATTTTCCATTCCCGTTTCTAAATATAAGGGTGGAATTTTTCTTTAAAATCATTCTGTATAAATATAAATATTTCATATTATTTAGCCTTTAGTTTATTTAGTTTATTTGTTAATTATTAAGTGAAACTTTCTATTCATAATGAGAATAAGTTTGCTACGAACAACGCTAGATTCTTAGAATTCCCACTTTACTAGAAATTGAAATTACTAAAATATACAGGAGATGGTTAATTTATTAATAAAAGTAAACTATTTATCTAAATACGTCAAGAACTGTTTTACATGTATTTTTAGATTATAACGCTTACCTAAGTTTTTAATATTGTTAAGATGTGAGATTTTTTGAAAATAATTGAAACATTGAGAATCGGCGATGTAGAGGGTATGAAAGTTGTTTTCTAAAAACAAACAATTGAATTAGAATAATAGTAAATTCGTCCCAGCAAATTACCTGTGTAAAATGAATAACCAAAAAATTTGAATATAGATAACTTTTAGTATGTAAAATTCTATTTTGAAACTTTCTCACGTTTTTTAAGGGATTTAAGAGCAAGAAATGTTAAAATTTGAAAAAACAATATTGCAAATAACTTGTTAATATTAGGATAAAGCGTCATTATAAAAATAGCTGAAAAGTCCCTACAAAATTACTTCTTACAAATTTTTTGTAGGATCAATTTGATCTCTTTGATTTGGTTCTTAAATAAATAAAATGCATAGGTAGTACACTTATTCTTATTGGTATTCGAAAATTATATTAGATAGTTTGAAAAATTATAATTATTATATTTTAAGCATTAAAATTTGAATTTTATTACATATTCGAAAAATTTTATTATTTAAATATACTGTGCCTAACTCGAAATACATTAATTTCAAGCAGTTAAAACTACTGAACATATTAAACAACCCAGATAACTTCTTTTTAATCATTAGATGGTAGATTAGCTATGAAAATTTTAATTAAAAATTTGGTATTAAGTTCGGTTTATAAATGGCACTTTGTACTATTTTAGAATTCGTAGCATTTTTTAGTTTTTTTCAAATTTTCCAATGGTCGGTTTTTAATAACACAAAAGTTAATGAATTTGATAAAAAATTATTAATATAAATTTCTATATCTCATCTATCACCTATACCTAATACCTAAGATAATTCTCTGGGTGGTTTATTTCCGACTTGAAAAACTCATTTATTTGAATCTCCCACCATGAACTACACTGTCCATAATAAACAACCCAGACACTTTTCTTAGGTATATGGTGATAGATAAGATGTGGAAATTTATATTTTTAATATCAATAGAAACTAAAAAATTTAAATTAACTCATATTCACGCTTAAGGACTCCTATTATATATCCCATCCCACGATTTGTGCATTTATTTCATCATGAATTGTCATTTTGCAGTTTCTTTAAATTTCTTGCCAAAGCCTGAAATTTAACTTTATATAACATTTTAAATATAAACTTTCACAGCTAATCTTATAATAATGGATGTTTTAAATTAAGGCATTTCGAACCAGACAGAAATAATTTTAATGCTTTTTTTTTATTTTATGATTTTTGATTTTGTAATTGCTTATTGTAATCATTTTAATCAATAAAAAAAAAATATATTTAAGAAAATTTTTTATATTACATTATTTAAAGTCAATAATTTATAGCAGTTTGCCAAAATATTGTATGAACAGTCTTTTTACAAGTGTGTTGATCTCAAAATGAGACCTCATAATAATTTTCAATATTGAATTAACTATTGATATTTTATTTAAATCACTTCACCATTGACGTTAGAGTTACTAAAAAGTCAATGGTATATACTCAATTAAACTGTTAAATAAAATTAGAAAAATGAATAGAATTACAATAAAATATCGTAAGTTTATATATATATATAGCACTTTGTTTTTATTATATTTCATTGATTAACATTTTGTGTGTTTTAGGGAAAGAACTTATGAAACAATTCAAGATAATTTAAATAATAAGTTTAAAATATATAAACGGATCCATTCAATTAAAGAAATTTCAAATATTAAGAGTCAGTAATTAAAAAATTGCATCAATCAAAGAGTCGTATCGTCGCCAATTGCGGCGGCTAAAGAAGCTAAAAAAGTGAAAAAAAGTTTTGTGCAGAAATTATCCCTGAGGTCACTCTTTTATCTTTTGTAAAAGATCAGGAAGATACGGGAGCGCTCGTTTCATCCTTGGGACGAGGATACAGCTTAATATGAAACAGAATTATCGGTAATATTTTGTAATTAGCCTTTTTCCTTTGAAGATTAAAAAAAGATCCTCTAGATGGCAGGATATATTTGTACCCCTCCTAGTGTTGCCATCAAGCGGATCTTTTTTTAATCTTCTGAGTAAAAAAGGGTAATTAAAGCATTATATTTTTTAAATAAAACTAATAAAAATTTTTAACTAACTACATAAGACAAATTATAAACATTATATTATCATTAAATCCGGACATACAATCATTAGGGGGGGGGGTACAAATCATTTATTCATTGCATAATATTTAAAATATTTTAAGGAATTTATAAGAAAAAATAATTAAATTATGTGTATTCAAAAAGTTTTACAAAATAATAGATTTTCCAATGAAAATATACGCAGTTTTAAATAAAAATTAGCTCAAATGCGAATATGAACAATTATTTTTTTTAGATTAATTTTATTCATGTTTATAAATTGATTACTAATAATTGATTTATCAATAATATATTATTTTTTCACAACCTTAAAATAGATGTAGTTAGGATCAAAATATCTACTCTACATGCACAATTGTATAATTATTAATCAGTTATTGAGTTATTTATAATATAATAAATACATAGTATAAGAAGGCTATAATTTTTTTATTGTTTTTAGATTTCTCGATCTCCTACACTATCCACATCGCCAGAGAATCGGGAAAAACATGTACGGAGACTTGGTCAAAAAAGGGACAAATTACTAGACGTATCAAGGACTACGTATTTTAGGAGAATCTTTGGGTTGTGAAGTGGAGAATCAGCCGAAATGAACTCAAGAGATGACTTGGAAAAAAATGTGGGGCAGCAGCTCAAAGATCTGAAACGTACGCAGAAAATTATTGCCCAAAAGTCAATCTTTGATGTTTTGTTTCACGCACTGTTTGCAAATTGAAATGAAACATATATTATAAAAATTTGAAATGTGTCCATTGTTCTGGAATTTCCAACCCCTTAACCATACGTTCAATCTCAATATTTTCAACAAATTCCCTAAGCATACATCCAATCGCCACAAACTTTCCAAGCATACGTTCCAAATCCATAAACTTCCAATCATTCGCTCAAGTTTCCAAAAAAGTTGTCACCCAATCATATCCAAAAGTGTTCCACTCATATAACCAATCCCAATCATATACTCTATCCCTTCAAGCGCCGCAATGTAACGTGCCAATCACACAAGCATTCTTATATGTTCAAACTTACCAAGTCCAGTCCTCACAAGCCCCAAATTAATATTTTTAATTCCCACAATCCTCCCACACATACCAATAATCATTCCAAAACACCATAAATTAATATTAAACAACGAATTCACGTACAGAATAGAAGATATACACACGTCCCAAATCAAGTATGGTGATAGATTAATTACTCATTAAGTAAGGCCGTTAAATTCATAAACAACATTAGTAAATTCGTAGAGATTGACTAATATGTATAATTTTTGTATACATATTTAGTCAGACTCTGCATGCGGGCATTTATTAATTTAATATAAATATTTTTAATTGTTAGTTTAATATTAATACTGAAGTGTACATTTTCATTTCTGTAATATTAATTTATTATTAAAAGAAAAAGGTACGGTGAATATTAAATCAATGGATGTAAGGGATTTACTTCATAACTAATACATCACCGCTAGCAAACTCTTCTTCACGGTCTTGATATGGTATGAATATTCTTTTCAAATAAGGATCAAGGTTTCCAATGATACAGTCATTTCCTCTTTGAACACGTCCAATATACGTTTTATTATCTTGGTTGTTTGGCTCTATTCCTCCATAAATTGCTTTAGAAGGAATCTCTTCTGATTTCAAATTTATTGACTTCCATTTTGCTTTAGCGTTACAAAGCACCTATAAATAACAATTTTAGGGAAGTAACAAATAACATTTTGGTAATATTATATTTACTTCGTAATCCTCAATTTTATAAGTCAAGCCCGCTGCAATGGTTGCTGCTTTATCCTTGGGTCTCAGATATCCACTGATCAATCTAGCACCACCGCGTTTGGCACGAACAACATATAAATTATCGTTGGAAAGGTAGCCTCCAATCATTGCTTTTTTAGGTACTTCGCCTTTTGATGCTGCAATCCAATTTCCAGCCTTCTTCCCTTGTGAATCCTTACATGCTGCTTTTGATCTAGAAAATTAAGTTGCTATTTTTAAACGAAAATGATAATATTATCTTGGCCAACAATGTTTTGATTATAAATTCTGAGAAAATTCGAAGTAATTCGTTATTCTTGTGGATTAAACTATAAAACCGTACCTACTTGTGGAAAAATTTGAGGAAATAAATTTTAAAAAGGAATAAATATTATTATCCAATTCATTCATTTTTTGATGTGTTAATTGTAATTTAATGGAAGACGATGATTTCCGTTTACTTATGACGCCTATTACCTACTTACAGAAGCTCAACCTTAGTCAATTTTACACTTATTTTTGAAATGTCTAACATCTGGGAAGACGATGTATGCAACCATCAAGACGAAGATGTCTCAAGACGATGATTTTCTGCTTACTTATTACACCAAGTATCTACTGACAAAAGCTCAACCTTGGGTAATTTGTACATTTTAAAATTATTTTTGCAATGTATATCACCTGGGAAAACGCATTTTACATCATTTTTCGAATGCAAGACTTTCATTTTCTCATTTCTTTGACTTTTATTAATCTATAAAAAAAAGTTTCGTCTTTGGTTAAATTATACATTAAACATTTTTTGGCCATTTTTGGAAAAAAAGCCGTATTTTCTCCGTTATTTCGCGTCAAAAAACAAAGGTAAAGAACATATTTTTTTGTTATTTTGAAACTAAACTTTTTTTTGTGCATCCTGTATTCATCATGATTACATATAATTGATGTCACTCACATAGAATAGGAATGACGTAGTTAGCTACGTCCTAGACCGCATATAAAGAGTACCCAGATTCGAGTCCCGGCTTCTGTGTAATTTTTTTTAAATTAAATTTTCCATAGGTTCTGTCATTGTCATATATATATATATATATATATATATATATATATATATATATATATATATATATATATATATTTTCATTAACATTACCGGAAAATTAGAAAATCGACATCTATATTTGTTGTTCAGTTTTAACAGAATTTATTATCAAAATCTGCCTTACAAAAAATGATTAGAATCCAATCTTACTTTATACATCCCATGATTATTTTCAGAATTTAAACGGTTTTAAAATATACATAGCGTTTTACATGAAAATTATACTTTAGGTATATTAAACTTGTGTAAATCTGTGATAAAAATATTTTTATGAAAATATTTTTATCACAGATATTACGGTTTTTATTTAATTATAATTATCACAGATTCAAAAGAAAATGTCATTCAACTAATTTGTGCGTTGTTTGTTTACAAAAATTACGTAGATACACGAATCCGGATGCATATTTGATGATGAAACATACCTATTCGTATCACCATCAACGTCAAAATTAAATTCTTTGGATTCTAATGACGCCATAGAGTTTAAAAATTCGATTTTTTGATAACACAGGCAAATTTGATTCGATCTTATTGGAATTTTTTTTTGAAACCCACTAACTTTAGGTCATTCTTTTCAGCTGTTATGTCAGTTTTTCGCTAACCATCACTTACGTAGTTAATTCCGGGATCTGAACTCCACATTTTTGAAACCTATTAGAGCTAAGTTAATTTTATTCACAAATTCGAAAAGTATGACCCAAATTTAGTAGTACTACATACTTGGATGATCAAAATTGGATAAAATTTGGATGTGATAGAGCAAAATTAAATTTTGTGGATTCTGATGACGTCATAGAGTGTAAAAATTCGATTTTGGATAACACAGGCAAATTTGATCCCATATTATTGGAATTTTCAGTCAATTTTTCGCTAGCGATCACTTCTCTTTTAACCTATTAGAGCTAGGTTAATTTTGATCACAAATTTGAAATGTGTGACCCAAATGAAAACGAGAAATTATCTAATTTTATGCCTCAATGAATACACAACTATAAGTAGTTGATTAAAATCGGCCAAGAAAATGATTTTGTCCAGCCTTTTATGAAAAATACCCCTATGTGGTATGTTATAATTTTAATCGATAAATAATTAATAATAGCTATTTTATAATATAAGTATAATTAAAGATTAGATAATTGTTAGCAAGCACGTGAATTCGCGTAACATGTTATTTATACTAGATACTATTTTATGAATACCACAAACATATATAGTGTGATTTGAAAAGTTTCAACTCAACCTAGAAATGGGAAATGAATAAAGGCAAACGTACGTACATATATAATTTTTTCGAAAATGGATGAAATAGCATCGTACAATTATAAAATAATAATTGTGGAATTAAATTAAACAGTTATCGACTTTTTTGTGAAAATTACAGATGACACTAGTAACAGTACCACAAATGTCGTATATAAGAGGGTGTATTGATGGGTTACCAGGAGCGTATCCACGAGTGGTTATCATGGTTGTCATATTATCAGTAGTTATCAGGGTTGGGTGGCGGTGTAAGAGTTTGCTCTTACAATCTGAAAATTCTGAAATCTAAAATACGAAATAAAACCAAAGGACATTCGATAGAAACGTAATTGCAATGTCGTTACAGGGGTTTTGGTGAAAATTTTACTAGAGAGTTTTCAGGGGAAATTTATATAGGGATTTGTCTTTGAATACTAAATAAATAATAGTGGTCACCCAGGTACTATGAAATAAAAATAAGCAAAAAAAAAAAAAAAAAAAATTGAAAACCAAAGAATGAAAAAGAGAATAAAATAAAAATTAAATTGAAATAAGATACAAATCTTCGCACAACGCAAATGATAAACGGTAACTAAAAGAAAAACTACCCAATTGGGCTCTTTACATACAACTTGTTTCACTATTGTAATTTTCAGATTTTTATTATTTGACCCAAAGAAAGAAATTTAATTTTAATTAAATTTAAGAATACACTCGAACCCGGACTTCTTGGATTCATGTCAAGTCCGGGTTCGAGTGTATTTTTTTCAATTCTCTTTAATTAAGATTACTAGGCATATTTGTCAATATTTAGTTTACGCTGTATGTATCATATTAAAAATCATCAATTATAATCGAGAGACCATGATGCAAATAAAAATATCGTATACATGATTAAAAGTAAACAATAACAAAAAGTAATAAAGAAAATTTTGTTTGAATTTTTTTAAGACTAACATTGCTGGTACCTGATTTTATGGTTTATGACTAAAACTGCGTAAGAATAGTATATTCACTAAAAAAAATCATTATTTTGAATGTTGCTGGTTAAAAGTATTTGGTGAAAATTTTTTGACTTCAGGGTTAAAAATTTAAGTAATGATCAACTAGTTTTGAACAAAAAGTTGCTTTTTGAGACTGAGAATAAGAATCTGCTAAATAAACTGTGTTTCCATTTAAAAAATGGCTATCTTCCTTGCCAGTTATGAAATAATTGTGTGGAAACTTTTTATAAATCATCCTATATATTATCAATAATATTTTGCCGATATATGTTTCAGGGTGAATTAAACACAATTACATGCATGCAATTAGTTCAGAAGCTCTTGTAATGTATGCAATAGCAGCTCACCAATTTTTGGTTGGATTTTGGGCCTATTTTAAACAAGAACGATATTTTGTTATTTTAGGGAAAATTGGCCACTAATGAGTTAAACCTAGTTTGATATTTAAAAAAAAACGAAGAAACGGCTTGCTTTCAGGCCTAATATATTATGAACAAAATTCAATTTTCGAGTTTTGCGAAAAATTGTCTTTAATATTCGAACATGCTTAATCTTTTAACAAAGTCCTGAAAAGGTATTACAAATAAAAGTATAAAATTCTAAAAGTATAATTTTTAATAATTGTTAATAATCGTTCAAATTAGGATTTCTGTATCGATTATTGGGAAGTTTGGTCAATTTTGTGGGAAGTTAACAGTTCGGTTATCCGATATTAATCACACAATTTATAAATACTATCAAAACAAAAATCATGCTTTTACTTTAAAAATCTAAAAGTTTAGCTCCTTAGGTAATCAGTCGGCTCAAACTCTTCTGAAGTTGAAGGTATGGGAGACTTTAAAATAGCTGCCTTAAAAAGACATAATCAAAATATGATCGTTTTCTCTTTAACAAGACGTTAGATTTTTGTGATTTTCCAATATTATATTCAAAATGGCTGCAGGTTGGAATAACTTTTTTTCGATAGATTGACTCTAATAATAATAGAATTCGTTCCAAACTTGTTCTTCCAGTTTTTGGGATGTTATAACCTACATTTATTTTAATGTTGATTTTGGGATGTAAACATTCAATTAGAGAGCTCCCCTTTCTTAGAAGGTTCGTCTTATTTCCTATGTTTTCTGGTATGCAACTTAATTTATTCATAACCATGAAACTTTACGATTAATTACGATTATTGTTACTAACGAAAGTGGTTATCATTTATTTGTTTCGACTTTAAGTAATATGCATCTACGAACAATTGCAACAATTTCAGATTCTTTGAAATCATTTTTAAGACAAATTTTTCAATAATTTTGGATAAAGTTGATATATTTACAGAGCCCTGACCGGGTTCATGCCTGTTTGATATTGCTTAATCGAAATTAAAGATTGTGCGAAATATTTGTAAATTAATTACTGTCTAAATAAATATCTGTACACGAAATGTTGCATTCTATTAAGTGAGGTGGCTACGAATAACGAATAATGTACACATCCAATATGTATTTAACAAAGTCAGTCATAATAAAATATTTTGAAGACTACTATTCTTTGATATTGTTATTAACTTTAGTAATAATTATTTCTCTTTTCTACTTTAGTAATTACTTGCGTATTTATTATTATTTATCAAAGTTGCATGGACCACCCCTATATCCAATTATTGGTAATGCAAACTTAGTATTTGGAACAATGGAAGGTAAGAACAAATTTTATAATAATGCAATAATAAATATGTCTAAAAAAAGCCTTATGTTGGAAATTTCTCGACACTTGGCATATACCTTTTTAAATACAGTGTAAATAACATTTCTCTAAAGGCTGTTAATATAATATAATAGGGTTTAACATCTGTTTCTCAGATCACGTCTATAACAGAGGCCACGCACATCATTATTTTTTAATCTTTATTCATTTCTTAAACTACATCCGAATATAAAGTTAATTTTATGATGTGGGTGGGGTCGGTTACTTTGTTCTTATCCAAACGACAATAGTGTGATCAATTTACTGCCCCTTTAATTTTTTTTTTTTTGCCTTGATTCGAACCCGTAACCTCCCAGCCAGTAGTCATAGCAAGTTAAGACTCCTTAACAAGCTCGGCTTCTAAACGGTTGAAGACTCTTAATTAAACAAGGGTGAACCTCCTCATATGAGAAATTTAGAAAAATAATACTAGATATATATTTTCTTTTTTGAATAAATGACTTCGGAAAAAAGACTACGGAGCGATTGACCATTGACTTCGGAAAAGAAATCAAAAAATGCTAGCCCATAGATTTTGTTCAAAAATTGCCGTTTTTGTATTATTTAAAGATCTCACTTTAGTTTAAATCTGGGTGTAGAATATTCAGAAATTCGGGTTTTATTGAAATTATCTGGTAGTATTATCTTGTATTTGTGAAATGTGTACTTTTATAGGGTTTTTAACGTTTTTTTATCCAACTGTGTGTGCATACAGTCTACATGTATGTATGTGCGTCCCAATGTGACTAACCAGAGATCAAATGCGTGGACCGATTTTAATGCTTACGTCAATCAATATATAGTCACCACAAGACGAAATATTGAGAAAAAGAAAACAATTAAAGCCCATACTAACAGCTCACTATTCTTTACGTCTGGGGTGATGTTTGGTCTTTACAATTGGCCTGGTTGATGAAATATAATTTTGTAATAGTTCTCTGCGTTTTAAAATGTGAGTGATGTACTGATATTTTACTAAATAATAAATAATAAAAAACAGTCAAATAAATTAGTAAAGTAAAGTGACTCTTATTTTTACTCACCTTTCTCAACTGGTACCTGTACGTTTGCCACAGATTCAACTCTGTGAGTGCGCAAGAGTTCTCAGTCCATGAAAGACTACTCAGAACGAAAGCTTTCATATATTTAAAAATAGTTTGTGTCCAATCGCTCTTGGATCTTAGTCTGTTATAAGCAAAACCAAAGTAATATGCGATATGGTAAGCATGAACCTCATTGATCTTGTATAAGACCAAAAAGAAATAAAAAAGGTTGTTACAAGTTCATTATTCGATGCAAATTTTTTCGACTTTGGAGAAATTTAAATCGTTTAAGTCCTCGTTCTAGTATAGAAAACCGATTGTTTCATATTTTTACGTATCTCTAAAACTATGTAAGCAAGTATTATATTGGAAATATTATCAGGAATTACTGGAGAAAAATTATTATAAGGTTGTGGAGATTTCTCTAAGATTAATTGAAGAGTACAGTAAATAAAAATTTTTTTTACAGATATTGCGCATCTGTTAATGGAAAAAATTCCTAAATATTATCCAATGTTTAGAGTATGGTTAGGACCAATACCACTTATAGTAGTTATTGAACCAGAAATCATACAAAAGGTTTTGGTTCAAAGCTTAGAAAAATCGTGGTTTGTGAAGAAATTTGCCTCAGATATGGCTGGAGATTCTATTTTAACATCAAAGGGTAAGCTATGCTAGGTGTGAAAACAATAAGTTTCAAGATATGCTCCGGCAGAATTTTGTATTACCAAACTTCATAGAAAAAATTACTTGGAACAAGCAAATTCACATTTTAAGAAAATGTGAGTGATATTTTAAGAAAATGTGAATTTTGTCTTGAAAATCAGTATATGGGTATATGGATAAAAAAATTTTCTAAGCAACTTTTTCCAGTAATTTTTTTCTTTGACCTTAAGTACCCATATTGAAAAATGTGACCCATACTCTGTATGACTGTGCAAAATTTAAATAAGAGTGTCTGTCGCGTTTCATCTAAAATTTGACAAACTGTGTATGTAAAATTTTACATCTTTTAGTGTCTAAATGGAAATATAACCGTGGTTTAATAATGCGCGGATTTAGTTCAACTATTTTGAAATCTTACTTCAAAGTATTTCTAGAGAAAGATATAAAATTAGTTGAAATGTTGAATTCAGAACTAAATAGTAAAAAATCATTTGATATTTTTGACTACATATCGAAAATTACAATGGATGCTATTTGTGGTAATAATATTTGAAAATAGTTAAAGTTACAATGACTAAAAATATGACTAATTTGATTTTAAGGTTCCACAATGGGCGTAGATATTGATATTCATAATGATGGAATATCATATTTTCACGCAATTCAAAGGTAAAATGTACTTTTTTATATAACGTAGTGAAAAATTTTTTTAACAGTTTTAATACCATGAATAATCGAGCTTACGTCCTAGAATCCACAGAACTCCTAAATTTTTCTTTGTATTTGGGTTGACTTTCGATTCATTTCAATATTACATTCTTTACCAGAAAAAAAAAAACAGGAAACATAATCGTTAATCGAAATGGACTAAAGAAGAAGAAAAAAATTTTTTTTTTAAATTTGAACTGTGTATTTGAAGAGAAGTTTGTTGTATGTTTACCTAAATTTTGAATATTTATCTTATGTCACAAAAGTAATGAGACAGTCCAAAAACTTTCCAAAGAATCATTATTATGAAAAATATTTTAATTGAAAGTATATGTGAGTGAATTTGTGTGAGCTTGAAATGGTCAAGGTAGGTCCATTGAAGGTAAATTGAAAAATTTAAAATGAATATTGTTCATGTGAATATTGTGTTAGGTAAAAGATTAAAAAAAATTTTTTTAAGGTTTTCCTTAACCTCGACGGAAACATTCAAGTTTGACTGGAAAATCATAAAGGAAAACTTAATAGTGACTTTGGATTTAATAAAAAAACGATTTGGCCTAAACTAGTGGTTTACCAAAAATCATTTTTACACGTATATCAATAATAACAAATGGAAATCTTAATTTGAAATTTTGACGTTGACCTTCATAAGGCCTACCACAGTCATTCCAAGGTTACGCAAATATACTCGCTTGATTTTCTTGGCCACAATAACTTTTTCTTGAAACATTTTGAAACGTGAAAATCTTAGACATTAGATATAACAAAAAGGAAGTTATATTAATAATTATTTTTTATAATATTTATAGTGGATTTCATTTGGCATTCGACAGAGGTTTTCGCCCTTGGAAACATCCCGATATTATTTATAATTTAACAGAAGATTCTAAGAAAATGAGGGAAAATAGGAAAATTATTAATGGATTGACTAGTAAAGTTTGTATAACACTAATTATTATGCCTGTTTACTTGGTAATGCGATAGAATACTAGAAAATTAAGTGTACTTTAGCACTAGATTTCACTTTTACTCATTAATGTATGATCGTTCTCGTACCTTTTATACCCCTTTTTGGACGAAAAGAAGAGTTCCAAAATGATCAGGAAAAAGACCTGAAAACGATGCTCCCAAAATTTTAAAAAAATTATATTTTTACCACCTTAAACTTCATAAAAATAATACAAAAATTAACTTATGTTGCAAGGTTTATTTTTAATTACATTGTATTAAGTAAATTATTACATTGTATTAAGTAAATTATTACATTGTATTAAGTAATCCGCTACTTACGAATCCGCTAGTGCTTTAAAATTGTTTTGATAAAAACAAGCTTTCAAAGAGTAAGTATATTTTTTTCAATAATTAACGTTTTGAAATCTTTTTCTATGTAGCTTAAGGTGGTTAAAAGATAATTCAGAAAAACTTGTGTGATTTCTTTTTTTAGCCTTTTTAAAATACTACTCAGCCTTACCCTAAATTATGGTAAAATAATATATGAAGAAAAATGATTAAGGGAGTACTAAACAATAATGCTTGAATTTTTCCTATATCCGATACAAATGTAATACATCACCGAGTGAAGAAATAGATATTTTAGTTTTTTTAAATTTAAATTAATCAATTTTCCGCGAGAATAATTTTTTCTATCAAATAACAATTTCTCATTTAATACCCCTCTTTTAATATTACCTTTAAGCAGTTATTAATTTTATTTAGATATTAAAAAATGTTAAAAAATTTTTGTTTACAGATAATTTCCGAAAAAAGAAATAAACAAAAGAATTTTAGAATTAATGATAGTTTGAACGAAAATAATAATACTGTAAAAAATACTTTTCAAAAGCCATTATTAGATTATTTGATAGATATTACAGAAAATAGTACTAAGTTTACTGATGAACATCTTCGAGATGAAATTAATTTAATAATAATTGCTGTAAGTACTCGAAAATATTTCATTTTGAAAATAAATTATATCTTGAAAAATCGTTCAAATAAAATAATATATTTAATTTTTTTATCAAAACTATCTCACTTTGTTGCATTAACTTCGACATTTTCCTATTTCCTGTGAGATATAGCGGCACTTATTTGGCCCCAAATGTTCGTATAATGTCTATTGCCGCGGTGTGATTTCACGATATTTAATATTATAGGTACCAGTACTAATATAAATCAAGACAAATACAATTCCAAATCGTTTTCTCTTTTACTTGACACTTTCCCTTCGTCAGTAATGAAAAGCCAAAAATAAGACCAGCCACACTTTTTTATTTTGTAATCAACATGTTCTGACATCTCTAGACGGTAATATATTTGTTTGTCTAATTGCAGGGCTATGAAACAACAGCAAATGCTTTAAGCTTTGTTCTATTAAATTTAGCCGCGCATAAAGATATTCAACAAAAAGTCTATGATGAATTGCAAATAATTCTTGGTAAAGATTCGAGTCGCATGATTGAATTGTATGATTTACCCAAATTAACATACATGGAAATGGTTATAAAAGAGACATTGCGATTATATACAACTGTACCATTAATATTAAGGCAACCAACTACCGACATTAAAATAGGTATTTTTTATTTTTACCCGACTGTCAAGTGGCTTCGATCAAGTCGGGTTTTTGATTATTTTAATTATTTATTTTATTTTTCAATTCTGCACAAAATTAACGCGAGTAAACAGCATTCAAATTTCCAGTAACTGGATTATAAAACTTTGTAAGATAAAATTGATTAAAAAAAGAAAGGGGAATCACGATGAATCCATACTTCCTCGACCCTAAGTTTAGCATCAGGATGATTCTTTATAGATGTTACGGAGGATTTCAAAAATTTTTAGATATCTTAGAAGAGCCGCACCATTTCTTTGATCTCTCCCCCATAGGTGATAAAAAGGTACTTGTTTGTGCTGTAAAAGTGAAAATATTTATAGTGGCTTCATGATTATAGAATTTTAAGCATTCACAGAATGCAATTACATGGAATAGTAGTAAAACTGATAATTTACTCAAGTAGTGTTCATTAAACAAATTTTTATCACCTGCCAAACCGCTAACAGAATTCAATAATTGTTTTTAAGCTTCTTAAACTATGGATATTTGATTTCGAACTGGATTGAGTTTCGTTAACTTGATTGATATCTTACTTAAAAAATTTTTAAACTTCTGTAACCACGTAATAAATCATTTTTGTGCATATATTTATATAAATTTTTTTGCTTATTTTGGGATAGAGAACACTCACGTATATTACTACCGTGAAACTTTAAAACATCCGGATTATGTATAAATCGTTATCATCTTTCTATATCGTTTGATTGCCAAAATTGTCAAGGATAAAATTTTTGTTTAAATTTTCAACTAACTGAAATGCTTTAGATATCAATTTTGCTTATAATTATAACGCTTAATGGATATTGTAGTGTTTTTGGAGTGTTCCTTTCCTGCCATTGCCTTGCCATTTTTATTTTTATAGTATAAACTAGGCGACTAGTAAGAATAACAAAAAAGTCAAAGTTATGTTAGCTCTATTATATAAATGACAGTCACGCGGACTCCGAAGAACGATTTATTAAATCCATCAAGCATTCTGATTAATGCATCCATTTTTAACCGAGTACTAAGTCTGTACTTAAATTTTTCCACGCGAGTAGGGAAAAGTTAATAAGTTGATCAAGGTTTTAATCATCAATTAAAATATAAGGAGTTGAACACACGTGTAATTTATGAATTAATAATGTAAAGAAAATGTTAGACGTATTATTAAAATGCTAACAACCTTGTATATAATTTTTTTTAAGTGATGTTTTTAATTCCTCAGGTGATTATATAATTCCAAAAGGTTGTACTTGTGTTATTCCGATAATTTGTTTACATCGTGATGAAAAGATATGGGAGAATCCATTAAAATTTGATCCAGAGCGATTTACACCGCAAAATATAAAAACACGACATCCGTATGCTTATATACCATTTAGTAATGGTCCTAGGAATTGTATTGGTAAGAGAGTAAACACAGTAGTTTGTACAACTAATGTAGAAAGTGGCGTATTCTATTTTTGAATACTATAGCATGATAAAGAAATGTCGATGTGTATAATTTACTGCTTCACTGCTTACCAGATAATCGTATTTTTTATTCGGGATATACAGAATGGTCCATGTTATAACAACAGAACTCCATCCATAACGTTAAAATAATGACAAATTCTCAATATACTTAAAGTAGGGAAAGCGTCCTTTGCTAGATACAGCTTCCAACATGGTGTATTGCATGAAGTTATCGTATTTGCAGTAAAGTCAGCGGCACTATTTTTTTCTCGAAACCCGATAATTCAAATTAGTATAATATTTCCCATCTATTTTAAGGTGAAGTGAAGTAATGTTTCTGCCAGTTGACCTTCAAATTATACCGCTATATAATTACTACTATATACATTTACCATAATAGTCGAGGAAATTATGAACACAAAAAACGTCAAAACCGCGAAAATTCATGAATATAGATTAAGGTGGTATTTTTGCATTAGATTTTAGAAGGTATTTATAAACTTTGTCAATATTGCAGATTATTCAGAGATAATTTCTCTCGTTTGCAGATTGTGATCAGGAAATGATCTTCAACTCAATCAGTATGTACATTCGAACGTTGAGTCTGATTTGAAGCGAGCCTTGCCTTCTGCAATTACATGTCGTATTCATCGCAGATTTCACTCACGGTTTTGAAAATGTTTTTGAAGTCTTCTCCAGCATTTCCCCTTCTTTCAATCAAAATCTCTTTCGTAACATTAGGTTTTCTGTTAGAAGTACTCGACTCAAAGACAAAGTCAACGAACGTACCGAGCACAAAATATGCACAGATATTTGACCAGTCAATGGAAATGCATTTCATGTTAGGATGCATTTACAGGATTATCTTGTTTGTTCATAATTATGTGGGAGATTTTTCAGGGTAGAGGGGGTTGTAACACACTCATATCGCGACCGCTCAAGTTCGTAATGTATCCCTATACGCCTTGTATCATGAAGGATCCTTACCTTATATTGTCAAATTTTCAATTTTTCTGATGAAATGTGATAATTTTCATAAAAATATCCTTGTTCTTTCAAAATTTTAACATCCTGTTTATAAAAAAAAAACCGCTTACCCGACTGTAAGTGTATTAAGAAATTGTCATTATTTTAATGTTATCTACCATTTGACGAAATCTTTCAAACATCTGGCTTTTATACCAGGCTCACCCTGCTCACATTTAAAAAGGAGAAATTTTCCAAATTTATTTTTTTCAATAATTTGGTTATTTAAATTAACAAAAACAAATTTTTGACCGCATTCTTATACCGGGAATTTCGAAGAGGTAGATTTTTTACTTTTACCGTTGACATTTTGACTTTTACAGAAGTTTTTCGCGAGTGTTCATATGTTACCCAATGGAGATAGGTCATCTTTAAATCGAATAGGTCGCACTTATTATACAGATACAGAAAATTCTAGGCTTTAATAAAACAGTTTTTCAAAGTTCGATGTAATTTTTGAGATATTAAATGATTAAAGGATGTTTTATAATTTTCGAGACAAATTTTATGTAAAATTTATCAAAATAATTATTTACTTTTGCAGGTGATAAATATGCCATGTTGTTTATGAAGACATTGTTATCTATATTGTTAACTCGATTTGAATTCCATACACATCTAAAAATGAATGAATTAAAATTTCAATTTGAGCTATCATTAAAATTAGTTGGTGGACATCAAGTTCGAATTACACCTAGAAATGTAAAACATGAAATTTAATAAATATTTATATCAGAACATAAAAACAATACCAAATTATTATGATAAATAATGATATGATCATATCATATTTGAAAATAAACTTTTAAATTACTTTGATAGATGAGATAAACTTTGACATTGGTTCTTGTAATTTGTTTATTTCTTTTAACTGTATGATAATTTTATGAAGCGGTCAAAAATCATCATTTTAGATTCTATTCCGATTTTTGAAAAAAAGGTAAAATAGAAGCTTATGTCATCGATTCAAGGAAATAATTTTAATCCTCACTCCACTTTTGGGATTTTACGTTTCACTATACCTACATAGATGTACAAAATATAAAATGTACAAAATTTCTGTCCACTGTAAACAAAAAGTTTTTAAGAGTTTTCCAAAACTATAAAAGATAGAAAGTTGAAAATTCGTACTTAAATTCCTAATTTTATATTAACTCTATTTGATAACTATAAAGGAATGAATGGGGTGAAATTCGATTTCTCAAAAAATATTGACTTTTCCAATCCTTTCATTTGATCACATGCGGTTGGTATTAATAATCGATAGGTACAATAAATCAATAACTTTAATCTACCTACCAATCGGGCAAATACCATCTCTTATAGTCTCGCAGAAGAGCTATAGAAGTGTCTAAGCTGAATTACACAATTTCTTTTCTCCGAAACTACGCTAATTGATATAACTGGTTACTAATTTTTCTATTTCATTTTAACTGATTTTATTACGGACCTGTGCGTAAAAAGTGTGATAAGTTGATTGTACGCAAAAATAAGAGAGACTATTATAAAATGTTAAACATTTTGGTAAATTTGTAATAGATAAAGTATGAAATAAATCTGTGAATTATACAAAATAGGTTCATAATATACTATGGTTTTTCTTTTTTTATACAATGGAGTTGCCACCTATATCTTTTTGGAGTCACGAATACAAAATGACACTTATTTTATTTGTTTTTAAATGAGTTTTTACATTTTTTATTTTTGATCTGAGGTCAAAATTTAATCCCAAAACTTTTAACCAAGAGACCATAAAAGAAAATAAATAAATAAATGAAAACGATAGATGATGCGGATAGAAACTTGTGTGGAATCATTTGCAATGTTTTAATTTCATTGTAATTTAAATCATAAAATAATTTCATCTGCAGTTAATTGTTCATTATTGTACATGAAATGTGGTTTTTACCAATTATATAAATTAAAAAACAAAAATTTAATTGATATTTTTATAGCTTATATATGCCTTGACCGAAGATCATATGACTTCTATATACAGGATGTCGTCACCCAGTACCAGCCATTGTACATACAATCATTTTATAAGTTATACTAATTCTGATTTTTATACTAATTAGTTATACTAATTTTTATTTTGTTCTATTTTTGTTTATTCTTTCCTTAATTGATTGAAGGAATGTGTGTGTTATATGCTTTATAAAATCCCCACTGGACTTGATAGTATAGAAAGATATTGTTGTTAAGACTGTTGTCTCCGTACAATATTGTAAAAATGTTGTATACTACTACAACAGTAATAATATGTATGTATTCACGTCCTTAGCACACATACATATTCAAATATATTACCTTTATCATGCTTTTAACTGTACTATACTGTACTGTTTGTATTCTGTATGATAAATAATAATATTAATAAACATATCTGATTCTGTATTTAATAGACATCTCTCTTACACTACGTATACTCTAAATATAATAGTTTCTTTTATATACAAAATTTAAATAACTTTGAGTGAATATCTCTCAAGAATGAAGCGGTCAATAATATTTTATTTTATTTTATTATTTTTAAACTCAGAACAAATACACTTAACTAAAATTTATGAACAATTAATCGGATAATTGATCGGACCTAAAAATTTTGTTTATGTTTATTAAAAATACAATCAACAATCAAAATTCGAAAATATACGAATAAAAGAATGATTGTGATCTTTGACAACTTCTTATTACTGTCCATAGATACTTTTTAAATTTTGATTTTATTTATTTTCAGCTTGTCTTTTTGAATTTTCCCTAATATAATGGTTGCTTTACCTTCCTGGTATTATTACGAACATATAAAAAAAATTATTCGAATCGGCCAACCTGTTTGATATTTTTATACCCAGATTTTATTATTAATTGCATATTTGGTATTTTGTTCGTCAAACATTTTTATCAAACACGTTTGCAAACGTGTCAAACAAATGTTTTATACTGTATATGATTGAGAACTGACTCAGGTAAATAATGTAGTAAGGTAAGTATTCAATAGGAAAATTTTTTAAAACATTTTTTGGCCAAGAAAGTATAAATAACATGTAGAAACAAACTTAGAAAAGTTTAAAAAACCAACACGATTATACTAATGACCGCCATCTGTTTTGGTCTAGAAACTTTTTTTCGTTTTTGAATTTTTCACAAGACTTCTAGTTGAAGGTATCTGCAATTTTCAACTCCCTATCTTTCATAGTTATATAAAATAGACATCAAAGTTTTGTTTCAAACAAAAGTTGTTTATTTTTTATAAGGCGAGCAAATAAACTGACGATCAATCGGAAATGAACTACTTTGGTGATTTTAAGAACACCTATACCAAAATTTTGTTCGAATCATCAATATTTCTAAGCGTAACAAACTTGAGACTAAAATTAATTTACCTTGATATATATTTCATATATACAGGCTATAAAAATATACAGAGTTGCATTTTCAGTTTTTGTTTACCTATGTGATTACTTCTTAATCAATCAAATTTTGATATTCCCAGCAAAATTGTTTCTGGGAAGGGGGGGAAATACTTGGAAGGGGGTGTTTTAGAACCCGAATTTGAGCATATCAGGACCGCTGGAAATTCTACTCATATTCATAAATCACAAGAGAGAAAATATTTAAGCTTTAAATTAAAATGTTATTATGTTATAAAATCTTTTGTTCGAGATACCTTTACATTTCTTTCGAATATCAAATATATTTCGAATATCTTAGTTACAAAAAACTGCTATAGAAAATTTATTAAAAATTTTTTACAAAGACCGATGTACTTGATCTGAAAACGTAAGGAATTCATGGTGATTCAACTATGATTTTGTATATAGAGGTAAAAAGTAACCTAAAGACTCATTATACATTAAACATATAGAATTATTTTTTTACCAAATTTTTAGTATTAATATTATATTAGTGATAATATAAACATACCAGAATGTTATTAAAATATATCGAAAATTATTTGTTAGTGGTAATTTTAAGTTTAATTGTTTCATTAATTTTGTGTTATTATTCAAAATATTTACGTATTTTTTATTATACGACTAAATTACCTGGACCCACAGCTTTACCAATTATTGGCAATATATTAATGTTAGTTGGAAATCATGAAGGTAAACATAAATTTTTGTTTCCTTTAATTCCATTATAAATCGTTATATCACGCATATACATGGCTCAAAACTACCGCTTTAGAAGACTAAAGTGATTTAGACTATAGATTGTACGTACATCTTTGCTAATTAAAATTGTTTTAACTGTACTTAAATTCTCAAAATTCAAACTTGGCTAAACTAATTAATCGAGTCTTATTTTGTTAATGTCACATCGACACTAAAAACTGCAAGCGAAGTTTTTTCTTAATAAAATTTATGATCTATATTAAAATCAACTGTCGCCAAACTTGTGAATTTCAAATTTGGTTTTCGACCCTAATAGTGCAATTAAAATTGATTCGAACTTGAAACAGAAATGAAAGATCGAATTGTTTGTGCTTTAAAAACGCACCTGGTATATTGTACTTCCTGAAAGCGCTATTTAGGGTAGACACAGCCTAAATTTTGTTGTTATATGACAATGACTACAACCAGTTATTCAGTATTTTATATTGTAATTAATAATTTTAGAAATAACTACCATTGTATTAAATAAAGTACAAGAATATTCGCCGATATTTCGAGTGTGGCTGGGTCCTGTTCCACTTATTTTTACAGTTAAACCAGAATATATTCAAGAAATATTAAATCATGGTTTAGAAAAAGCATGGATAATGAAACAAGCTGGTTATCAATTATCTGGCGATTCAATTATGTCATCAAAAGGTATAATCTAATTATTTCAATTGAAATCATTTATATATTGCGAAATTTTGTTATTATAATATTGAATTACCATTAGATTTACACATGACCTGCTTTTTTATCTGTCTCATCGGTAAATACCTAACCTTTTTAACACAAAATTTGAACCGGAAGATCAAATAACATGCAGCCTAGCGTATAAAGGAAGTTAAATACAATGTGGTACCTAATAAAGTAATTGTCATAATTTCATATAAATAAAGTGAATTTTATGTAAATATGAAGAGAATATCTAAATATTAGTCTAGCTACTTTGTATCCATATGCCTTTTTTACTCTAAAACCTTAAAAGTATATTTTTTGTGGAAAATTTCGTTTTCTATAATGTTGTATATAAACACACTTTTCGTAATGTTGATGGATACAGAGATAAAAACAAGATAGTCTAAAATAAAAAGGAATACTACAAGCAGATCTTGTATCTTCAATTGACCTTTCACAAACTTAATTCTTGGTCTTTATCATGAAGTTATCGGTCAGTACCCTAATTTTCAAATAAAAGATTTATAATCAATTTTGACTAAACTGTCATAATAAAATACAATATTTTCTTGAGACGTCTCATTTGAAATTCGAAAACTTTTATTTGAAACATTTGTATACCTTACGCTAAATTTTCCTTAATGGCTAAGGACTTCTGGAACCTATCTACTCTATATTACAACACGAGTTCGTAATTGATAAGAGATACAAGTCACTTTTGCAATTTCATATAACATCTATAATACCTTTTACTTAAATCGCATTTACTCTGTCATATTCGTGATATTTATATGCCTAGATGTAAATCGAACATTCTGTATAGTTGAAATGTACATACGCTACTTTGCTTTCTGAGAATAAACCTCTAAAAAAGTGAAATGTGGTGGAAATGGTATTAATAAAGTTATATTATTGATATTCGAGACACTCTTTTACAATTATTTATACATTTTATATTTACAGTATCGAAATGGAAACGTAATCGTAGTATTGTAGTACGAGGATTCAGCCCTGTACTATTGAAATCATATTTTAAAGTATTTGTCGAAAAAAATGTAATATTGATTGAAAATCTTAACAAAAAATTAAATGATGATAAACCATTTGACATATTTGATTACATATCAAAAACTACAATGGATGCAGTATGTGGTAATATTAGTGATATTTTTAAAAATGTATAATTTTTTACACGTAACAAAAGTAATTTTATTCTAGGTTCTACATTGGGATACGATGTAAACGCCCAAAATAGTAATTCGTCTTATTATAATGCCGTTCAAAAGTGTGTAATATTTTATTGATAGCGTGTGAATTCTATCGAGCTTCTTTAACATGTTGAATTTTTTTAGTTTATTTTTCTTAATGTTTGAAAGAATTTTCCATCCTTGGAAATTAGCTGACATATATTATAAGTTCACCGAAGATGGTAAACAATCTGAAAAAAATCGAGATGTGATTTTGGGATTAGCTAGTAAAGTTAGTATTACACGATAGATAAATAATACCATCAAAATAATTAACTTAGGTTACAGACAACCGATAATTAATGATTTCCTCGGTGATAAAATAAAAATGACTAGGTGATAAATAAATATTTATAATACGAAAATTTGCGAATAACGTACACAATAAGAATAACCACGATTAGCTAATTCATACTGATGACTGCATAGTGGTCAAAAAATGTTTTTTTCTAATACAAAAATTGATTCTTGAAATTTAATTCGAAATAATCTTGAGTTTTCATTCATTATCTTTGATAATATTTATATCTAATTTAAGAGAAAATTGGGAAAAGTATTTTTTCTTTATTTTAATAGTTTTGGTACAAAATCCATTATTTTGTATATCGAAATTCAGGAAGTATCCATTGGTTAATATTTTTTATGGTAATATTTTCCAATAATTGGACGTTTTTAGAGAATTAAGTACTTAACATTGTAATCATACAACTTGGTATTGACTTCTTGAAAATAAAAAAAAGAATAATCTATTATTGGTGCGAGTAACTATCTATTTTTGTTTGTATTAGTTATAGTTTATGATACACATACAACGTTTGACAAAAAATAAGTGTGGAGAGAATATTAGATAGATTATAATATTCTTTGTTTTCATATAATTTTTTAGATAATAACAGAAAAAAGAAAAATCCAATATGAAAATGCTATGCAAAACCATACTCTTGAAATTCAGGATATTAAAAAGAATGTATTTAATAAACCTTTGTTAGACTACTTAATAGATATTACGGAGAACAATCAAGAATTTGATAATGAACAACTTCGGGATGAAATTAATATTGTAATATTAGGTGTAAGCTAAAATTTTTGAATTAATTTTCAATGATACTTGAGCGATATAAAAGATGATTAAATTAAAAATTTTTTAGGGCTATGAAACATCAGCTAATGCTTTAAGCTATGTGCTTCTAAATTTAGCTGCACATAAAGATATTCAAGAAAAAGTTTGTGAGGAATTATTTGAAGTTCTTGACGGTGATCTCAATCGTCCAATTGAAATAGACGACTTACCAAAATTAAAATATATGGATATGGTCTTAAAAGAATCAATGCGATTATATTCAACAGTTCCAATAATTGCAAGAGAAATAACGAAAGACATTCAAATGGGTACGTATTATACATATAAGGTTGAAATCCAGGGAGTCTGAGAGAAAATGTTCGAGTCCCTACCCCCAATCCTTTGATGAAACATTATGTAATATGGCACAATAAGACATGTTTATTTTATGAGAGACAAAATTATCAAAATTTTTAGGCTTTGATTTTTTATTGAATCATTGAAATATAGTCATCAATCACAAAGAAAACGAATTTATCCATCCAGGTGTTGATTGTAAATAGAGACGAAAAAGTTGAAAATAAACCGCCAATATTGAAAATAAATAATAATTCTGTTATTTACTAATATTATTTTTTCGCTTGATCAGGCTATTTTCCTACTGTATCAAACAAAGTTCTTACTGCGTTAAATGAAGTTGCGAAAACAACAAAGATCACAAAAAGTGAACAATCACAGATGTGATGAACCATGAGATGACCAAGCGTGGCACACGCACAGTGTGCTCCACGGTGAAAGTGTATAACTATAAATGGCTGCCATGCACGTTCATCGTAGTACACACAGTAGAGTCACGTATCTACATTATCAACAAATTAAGCCGAAAATCCCTAAATCTAGAATAAAATCGATTATAATTATATTTATTAGCATTACTGTACTTAGAGGCCTCTTGTTTTAACAGTGGCATGAGTAGTACGGTCAAATAAGCGCATAAAATTCTAAAAAAAATTTCAGAAAAAGTGTTTCTTTCAAAATTTGTCAAACCACTTGAACGAGAAATACTATAAAAAACAATAAAGTTTATTCCGGCCTCCAATTTACGGGCTAGTTTTCTGAGTTCGGGTCTAGGAGATTTTCCTCCTCGCCCTCTCGACAGCCCTGTTGAATTCTCCCCATCGAAGTTAACTTCTTCTATAATGTACTATAGTATCTGGTTAACATTTGGTGCTTGTATTCATTCAGTGTGGTCACATTTTTATGTTAACATGATCTACTTTGAGTGCAGAGTTGAATTTTACACCGCCTGCGGAATTATTTTTATAATTTTTGGCTAGATTTTGAAATAAAAAACATCATTATTTTAAAATATACGCAATATTATCATCCTATTTTGTGAAAACTTTTGTTAACAATATAAAGCAAAAGAGTAAATCTTATAATTTCGTGTGAGGTGCTATGATAAAAGTGGAAATAATTAGGAACCGTTTTTTCCCATCGCGTATTTAGAAGCCTCAAACCAAAAATTTGTATATACTGTTATCGTGCTTATCAAAGTAAATCCAAAAAAATTTAGTTATTGATTTTTGGGATTTTTTTTATTGTACCTGTCGAAAATGAAAAATCTGTAACTGCTTATAGGTTTCTTTAATATAACTTATATTGATAATTTTGGTGAATTAAATTATGTTGCTTTTCAGAAGAAATAGGATCAATTTGATTAATTAATAAATTCAACTATTTAACGAAACGTGTCATAATAATTTATTGTAGATTGCCTGAAGAAGGTAAAAAGTATTAAGAAACGCTGCGTTAAATAATTGTTACTGACAAAACCTAATTCTTCGCTATAATATTAATACACTCTGTATCATTTTTTAATTATTTCCATTGTTTCTAGGGGATTTTCTCATTCCTAAAGGTTCAACTTGTGTTATACCAATTCTAAGTTTACATCGTGATCATAATTTATGGAAGGAACCATTAAAGTTTGATCCAGAACGATTTACTCCAGAAAATATGAAAGGTCGCCATCCGTATGCGTACATTCCATTTGGTGGTGGACCAAGGAATTGCATTGGTAATTAAAAACATTTAAATTAATGTTTAATGTTTGTCAGTTTAAATTTGGAATGTTTTTAGGTATACGATATGCTTCGATGTTTATGAAAACATTATTAGCAACGTTATTATGTCGATATGAATTTCATACTGATTTAAATTTAAATGAATTAAAAATGCAAATGGAGGTTTCGTTAAAGCTAGTTGGTGGACATCAAGTGCGAATTACATCCCGTATTAAAAACTAATTAATATTCCAGAGTGAATCATTTTAGTTAATTTAAGCAGTAAACTCTTCAAGAAATGCTTACTTAAAGAATAAATAATACTGGGGTTTATTTACTTCCCCATTAATTATAATTGCTTACACTGCCGCTGCCTGGATTCGAACCCGCTACCTCCCAGCCAGAAGCCAAATGTTTAAATTTCGGTGGAGCCTCTACTCGCTTTGAATGGTTTGGAAGGGGGCCTTGCATTTAATATTGGTTTATCTTTTAAAAGTCGACTGATCTTTAAACTTTTAATAATAAAAACAAATAATTTTTTGAAAATCAAGTAGGTTCGTTAATCTGTGTGTGTCTATAGGTAACTGCCAGACTAATGTTCTTAGACTTAAAAAGGACATTATAATTGCTTTCATCTTTCATCATTGTGAGAAATAGAATACAATTATGATAGTTAGATTTAATCATTGAATTTATACTGCATCTATTTTTACCCATTTTAGGGAAAAGACTTTCCAAAAATAGAATATTATACCCATTGAAATACCAATTTTCAAAAGGTAATATATGGCTTTAGACTCGAAGAGTTATTCTCGAAGATAAGTGAAAATCACCGGGATGTGTGAAACAAATTTAATAAACACTTTTTTTATTGCTTTCATGTTTCTTTACCAGCCCTTAACCATTCATAAAATAGCCGATTAAAATTCTGGCTGGACAACCTGTAATTTTTGCTACGTTTTCACTTAATCAGCACTTATATTAACAACATATATTAAATGACGTCATAAGTGACGTGTGAACGTGAATGTATTTTTCAGTGAATGTTTTTTATGTTGATGCAGTATCCATAATAGAACTTCACAATTTCTACATATCCTTTTTTTCGGGTATCCATCGATCCAACTAGACAAGAAACGTTTCTTATTAAACCTTATGTTACATGTAGCATTATAAAATTACATTGCAAGATAATCTTGGTTCTTGGGCTTTATGTTTAAGAATCTCCTCAATTTTTCTTATTGTCGCATTAACCGTTTTATGGGCAAATAATTTTGTGAGGGCCTATGATCCCGCATAAATTTATTACATAAATGTGTTTTATAAGCTAATTTAATAAAAATATTTTTTTAAATGTTATATGTTATAATTTATGTAAGTACCTACTTAAAAAAAGTAATAATAAATTAAGTCTTCACAATACTTCATTACTGATGAAATGTTTGATTTCACACCTAGACGGTAAATGGGATGTCGATGTTTCAGAATTTTCAACTTTTATCCAATATTACATGTGCCATGTACTCTTTATAAAAATCATAGCGTTCTTGTTGGGACATATTATCTATGTTTTGAAGGGGTTAATCATTCGCCAGAATAGAAACATATTCACTGCTATTATCATAAATATCATGGAGCACCCGAAAGTAAAGGAAAGTTTTGCAGACCATTTATCTTGACCCATTAGTAATTTAACAGATAATTACGATCGAATAATAAAAACAAATGTTCATAAAATTAAAATATTACAGTATTTTATTTTAAAAATTGTTTGTTTATGTCTTCAAGAGGCTGTTACATATTTATATGTATTTAATTATGCAAAAATGCAGAAAAAATACAAAAACGAAAAAACAAATATGCAAAACAACTTTTCAATATTTTTATAATACCTAAGGAATAAAATTAATTTTCTGTTTTTATATGAACAAAAAAAAAAAAATAAAAAAAAAAAATAGAGTAAATAATTATGCACTTTTATACCATGTATATATGAAATACATATACATGGTATATTAAGTTTATTATACCATGTATAATATGAAATATACATAGTATATTAAGTTTAGTCCAAAGTTTGTAACGCCTGAAAATATTCATGCTACGAAAAAAATTTTGGTATAGGTGTCCATAGAATCACCTAATTAGTCCATTTCCGGTTGTCCGTCCGTCCGTCCGTCTGTGGACACGATAACTCAAAAACGAAAAGAGATATCAAGATGAAATTTTTATAGCATACTCAGGACCTAAAAACTGAGGTCGAGTTCGTAAATGAGCAACATGGGTCAATTGGGTCTTGGGTCCGTAAGACCCATCTTGTAAACCGTTAGAGATAGAACAAAAGTTTAAATGTAAAAAATGTTCTTTATAAAAAAATAAACAACTTTTGTTTGAAAATTTTTTTTGTAAACATCACCGTTTACCCACGAGGGCGCTTATTAGGTGCAAATTTTATAGTATGCATTAATATGGGAATGTCAGTGTGTGTGTAGCTCTTTAAAAGTGGATATCTTTTTTTATTAACGTGACGTCAAAAAACAAACGATTGCTTCATCAACACTGTCTATACATGGTATTTCAACAATTAACTCAGTCAATTGTTTGTTTTCACTTGTTTAAGTCTGATTTTATCTAAATAATAAAATTAATAAATCAAGTTTATAAAATAAAAAAATAATTGCAAATATTTTGAGATTTCTTTTCATAGATTTAGGTATAATACAAAAAGAAAAATGCAAACGAAATGATGCCACGTTCACATACAACGTTGTCCTAGTGAGTTTCTAACATGCTTCACCGTTTTTTGCATTTTTTTTCAAAAATTTTTTTTTTTGTGTAGGTAGGTTTACATTATGCGCTTATCATTAAATAATTTTTTTTAAATAAATTCATTTGTAATAAAATTTATTATGTTTTAAGTATACAATCCCTAGGGTATCTGAATATTTTATTTGCCTTATTTTGTCGAAGTTAAAAAAACAAGTGGGTACAAGGATTTATTGGTATACATTTTTCTTCATTCAATTATTGGAAAAGTTTTCTCGAGTTGTGTCTAGATTCCGCAGAAGACATACGAATAAACAATTTTTGGGGGAAACATTTCAGTCTATTTTTGCCTGAACTATACGGTTTGCGGGGAAATATTTCGATCAAGTATAATGTCTGCGTAAGATGTCTATAGGTGACCCAACATATTTTGCTTGAAGCATTTTTATCGATAAAATTTATTTAAGTTATAAAATATTTAAAAATGAAAATTATACTCAAAAAAGTATTTATCATAGACATATAAACATGGTTTTTCAGTCATTTAACGTTAAATACTCCGAATTTCAATCGCCAATAACTCTATTGACTTTTGATATATACTTGAATGACACTTTTTTGCTTATATTTCATCGTTGTATCGATTCTTGTTGCCATTTTCAACATATATTTACTTAGAAGGGGTGGTTACCGTACCCTGGGAAAAGCACATAATTTTTAGCCATAATTCATATAAATGTTTCTACACATACATGAGCATTTCATTTCAGCGTTAAGATTTCTGATAAGTTGCTTCATTCAACCCACAGGTGAGACTATAGTTCCCAATCTATTTTGCTCATAAAATATGTGTAAAGTAAGTATTGTAATATGTAAGTATAAAGCCACGCAAGGTAAATACATATTAATTAAGTGTTATAAGAAAACTTTATGATTAAACCATAAAATATTATTTTAAGCCCCGCGCGAAGCATATATTGAATTAAAGTTAGTATTTTTATTCGTCAATATAGGAAAAATATGTAAAATAATAAAGAAAATATATTATAACAACAAACGGGAAAAATTCCTAAAACAAGAACTAATTGATTTCTACAAACCAGTAATTAATATACATATTTGACATATTTAAAAATCATGCTAAGAAGTAATTTAAAAACCGTGTTAAGAACATATTTTCATAGAATTATAAGTTATTAAACACATAACTTAAAATATTCTTAGAAATAAAAACAGATAAATATTTTCTATTAATTTAAAAAGGATCCGGCATATTTAACATTGAATTTGGTGTGTATTTCTTTTCGAAACTTTTGGAATTACAGCCCTTAAAATATGTATACGTAAAGAACCTTCTCAAACCATTTATTTTAAGGACTTCTGAACGTATTTTTATTCTTTTTACGCATTTTCCCGGAGATAATTTCTTATTCAAGAATACTTATCGCCTGAGTAAAGCTAGAAATTTCTGCTTAAAAATCCATGGCTACTTCACGAAAATAACTATATTGCGTCTGTAATATTATGTAAAAATTTCCAAATTTAGGTGAACAATACGTAGGAGTAAAAAATATAGTAATTTGGTAGCTAATTTGGTATGTATAACGGACGCTGAGAAATCAATTTAAGGGCACATTCCAGTTTTTACTTCTAAAAAGATAATATCTATATTATTGTATCTTCAACTGATAAAATATTAGCTCCATTTATGTGATAAAATGCAAAAAAGATTTTATTTTGCTTTTTAAGGGTAACCATAAAATGAATGGTTCGAGAAGGTTCTGGCCTTTTTCGACGTTATTATTGAACACTTAATGTTTATTGTTAAAAGGAAGGCCATTTTAATGTTAAATACTCGAGGTCCTTTAATGTTCCCATACAAAAGATTATTTAATCTCAAGCATTTTTTAGAAAGTTGATATAAAGAAATGGCACTTCCCAAATAAAAAATCAATTTGCATATAAGTTTAAACCCTCTAGCTCAATTTGAGCGAAGTTGATACCCTCATGTCGCACACAAAGACGATCTATATAAAAATTTTCAGGTTTCTAGTTCAATTTTGAGGGGCTGTACGATGTGCGAGGCCATAAAAATGTCGAGAAAAAGTTTTTCTTTTACAACATTATAACTTATGTTTATGTAATAATACACTGAAAAACTCAGCGGACGGTAGTCAATCTTGTGTCATAAGATAATCGATTTTAATTGATTATCAAAGCGATATTACCAAATTTTAATCAATTTTTCCAATATTTTATTAAATTTCTTTAAGTATAAGTACAATTGCACAATTGATCATTATACTACAAAAATCTATCGATATAAAAATTTGTTTAGAGAATAGTGGTAACGGTTACGCCTGCGCTTGAAAATTGCACTGCAAATTTTTGATTGGAAAGAAACTTTCCTTATAATAGCTTCAAGAAATTTTTTATACACAAGTTAATACTGTCAAATAAATAGTACTTAAACTTACTCCATATATCCTAGTTAGAAGTACATCAATTGAACAATCTAGCCACAAGAGGAAAGAAATTTAACATCCGATTGATTCCTTCTTGTTCATTAAAATACTCGAAGAAAGCAAGGCCATCGGGTGATTAATAAACCCTCAGTTATAAACATCTATTTTATTGCCTTGGAACATAAATAATTATTCTAATTTTATTATTTGTAAAACATGTTTATAGATAAATAGATATGCGTAAACTAATATTAGTATAATTTATCTCTTTTAAGTAATTTTATCTCCCATATCGGGTGTTCAAGGAACAGAACATTCCAAATACTTTCTTTAAAGTTTTTTTTTTTTTAATTTTTCAAATGAAAAATTCAAGGGGTCTAAAAAATATATTTGGTGAAAAATCTATTTATAAGAAAATGATCACCAAAATTTCAAAAGGAAACCCCTTTTTACACGACTGAGCAACGCAAAAGAGTGGTAATGTGTTTATCAGTCTATATACGTCTGTTCCTATGTGGGACACTAGTTGCCGAATACCGATTTGTGTAAAGACATAAAGGCATACCAAGAAATTATCATTCGAATAAAATTAAAGACTAGAAGAGTCTGGGTTTTTATGCTTGTCTGATTGACTCAATGCTGAACAATCACATCCAGGCTTGAACCAATGCTGGCCTTGTTGATATTTACTGAATGGATAATACGGCAGATGATTATGAAAATTAATTATAGCATTTTTTTTTAAATTATTAAATTATAGCTGAAATTTTAATTCTCAATTCTATTTTACGGACGATTTTTCAAAATAAACAAGTGAAAACAAACAATTGAGTTAATTGTTGAAATACCATGTATAGACAGTGTTGATGAAGCAATCGTTTGTTTTTTGACGTCACGTTAATAAAAAAAGATATCCACTTTTAAATAGCTACACACACTGATATTCCCATATTAATGCATACTATAAAATTTGCACCTAATAAGCGGCCTCGTGGGTAAACAGTGATGTTTACAAAAAAAATTTTCAAACAAAAGTTGTTTATTTTTTTATAAAGAACATTTTTTACATTTAAACTTTTGTTCTATCTCTAACGGTTTACAAGATGGGTCCTACGGACCCAAGACCCAATTGACCCTAATTGCTCATTTACGAACTCGACCTCAGTTTTTAGATCCTGAGTACGCTATAAAAATTTCACTTTGATATCTCTTTTCGTTTTTGAGTTATCGTGTCCACAGACGGACAGACGGACGGACGGACGGACGGACAACCGGAAATGGGCTAATTAGGTGCTTCTATGAACACCTATACCAAAATTTTTTTCGTAGCATGAATATTTTTAGGCGTTACAAACTTTGGACTAAACTTAATATACTATGTATATTTCATATATACATGGTATAAAAAGATCGAGAGGTATCGTGGGATACCCGCTAGGAACTATATTGCTTTCGTACCTTGGTACATTATATATGTAGCGCTTACTTTTTTTATTCACAAGATATTTTTTTGAAAATTTAAGGTAATAATTATTGAAGTCAAATACTTGTTTGATTCCTTAAAGAATTTCCTTTTATAGCTACTTGTAGCTTTTACTGTATGAAATAATTGAGTATTAGATAGTTTAAAAAGACAAACTTCTGATGTAGGAGTCAACCCAATATGTAAGTACATTACGTTTGGTTTGATTAGGATATTTATTATGACATAACATAAAAATTGCATTGTACTTACTTTAAATTATCTCTGTTTTCTTTAACTTCTGATAACTTTCACAACTCAATTAAACAAACATAAAATTTTGAAAAAAAATACAAATTGACAGTTATAAAAATATTTTAATACTAGATATTAGTACGCATGTCTTGGAGGTGCAAAACCAAAAAAAAATTTTATGGACAAATATGGATGAATGTTTGCTAAAATGCCAATGTTGTTAGTAAAAACAATTTGTCACTAAGATTTTTTTAAGGATGTGAGAGCGCCAGGTCAACTTTGGATGAACGGCTTAATTTTTTAATATGAAGTTGGACTTAGTCTAAATCAATTCTGAAAATTTTAGGGGAAGTTGCCCGATTATTTAAATAAATAAATGACTTCAAAAGTAGGCATATTTAATATTGGTCTTATGGGAAAACGGTAGTTGGATGATATGTTACCATTGTCAAAACTTGCTCCAAGATTAGTCGGTGGAAATTAAAAAAAAAAAAAAAAACTATCCTAAATTAAAGTTAAAACCTTGATCAATTATTGAATAAAAAAAATAACCGTTATGCTCGATTAATTAAGGATGAATGAGCACGGTAGTGCGGACCCAATTTAAAAAAATATATATTTTTTAATTTTGATGGTGAATTATGTTATAACTTAATAATATAAGACGAAAAGTAAGAATAAAATTTTTCGATACCTGGAATAATTTTCAAAATATCGAAAATAGAAAATTTTGTTTAATTAATTAGCTTTCAATATTTCGAAAACCAAGGCAGATATCGAAAAATCTAATCTTATTTTTTGTCTACGTTCATGAAGTTGTAATAAAATGCATCATCAAAGTTGAAAATAAGGTACAAATAATTTCAACTACAAGTCTTAACTTGCCTTGGCGCTCGTACTACCTTAACTTCATGTGGTTTATGTTAGGAATGTTTCTCTATAAATCGAAAATCGGAAACTAAAATATATATTTTATCTAATATTGTAAATAGTAAAATATGTTATATACAAAAGAAAAATTGCTGGCAATATAGAGATTCCTTATATACACTGTATCACTGTATGAGTAAGAAATGATGTTTTGCAATTCAACCCCTAAAGCGAGCAAATGGTACATAGATCTAATTGTCCTAGAAATAGGAGTGTTTGTATAGAAATAATTAGAATTGCAGATGTTAATCAATAATTATTAATCGCTAATTAAAAGTTATAATCAAATAAATTAATTATGGGTGGAAAGTTCACGGTGTCAGCTAGTAATATAATAAAATTACATTTGTTTTAGCAGAAATATCCAAGGTTTAATATCAATAAATTTTATAGTATATAGATGGTAGAATATCAGGAGTGTTTTTTCATTAATCGTGTTTGGTATTCTGAGGATATAAGGTCTAATTTAAATTTAAGTTTTTTTCAAACATGTTTTTGATAATTTTAGTGTTTCTTATTCTATTTTTGAGTTATTTTTCAAATTATTTGCGAGTTTTTTATTACGTATCAAAATTACCAGGACCAACAGCTTACCCAATTATTGGGAATGCATTATTGATTCTTGGGACAAATGAAGGTAAATTAACTATGAATATTACAGCCTGTGATTGAATTTTAACCAATAGAGAAAGTGAATGTCTCAATATTGTTCGATCATTATTATAAAATTAACCGGGAAATTCAAACAAAACAATAGGACGTAAAAGTTCATAGATGTAAATCATATAATAGATGTATATTCATAAAGTCATACTGTGATGATATTTTGGGATTGTTAAACTTCTGTTTCTAAGTCTGTATCTTATAAAATTTTAAAATTAGTTATATAAATTTAAAAAAATTTTAAAAATCTGTAAAATTTGTATTAAGTTTTAATTATTCAAAAGAATTTCTAAGTAAAAAAAAATTAACAATATAACTGTAAGATGTGTTTTTGTTTACGTCATGTCAGTGGTTATTCTTGGTACAATAACATCATAAATAAATATCATACGCGCTTTATTTTGTTTATCGGAATTCATAATGCAATAATTCGTTGTTAAAAGCATTATGTTAGAATTCAGCAATAATTCAAAATCTTTAAATTTAATTTGATTGATATGATTTTAATGAAAATGAAATAAACGGTTAAATCTGAATGAGGGAATATTCCATGTGGAGATTCTATGTTTCATTTTTTCAATCCTTTCCAACTCTTGCTGGATTATTTCCACTTGGATATCTAACGCGATGGCGTTTTTATAACCGGTAAGCCGATTTCAATCATATAATGCAAGCTACAGAGAATTTTTTTTTGCATTAAATTACAACAGTTATATTTTTTTTAAGAAAAACAACTTGGAAAAAAACAACATTTTGAGAAAAACAACTTGGGCCTATATCTCCGTAACCGTGCACTTCAAACCAAAAATGTTAATAGCTTTTACTGTAGATAATTATAGTTCCTATCTTTCTTAGTCCTTGTTTTTGCAGGTAAATTATTTACTACTAATTAATTCATATTATTAATTTTTTTTTTATACTTTTGAATTTTCATCATTACACGTACTATGCCTTTCTCTTTTTTTGCGTTATCTCGCAAAGTCTCGCCGGTGGTTGCAACACTGAACGCGGTATAACATCATAAATATAAATTTTAGAAAAAAAGTTTAAAGTAAGAGTTTTAGGAAATTTGTAGATTTAAAAGTTTATATTAGCATTTTATTGTTTGAACGAGTATTAAAAGAGATATCAGTCAAATAGTCAATAAGTAAATCGTTATGGTTGTAAAAGTCATAAACGCCTAGTGATACCAAAAATTTTTTTACAAAAAAAAAAAAAAAAAATGAAATGAATTATCTACCATAAAGGTTTCATTTTTGGTCTAAAGTGCAGAATTACGGAGATATAGACCAAAACTGTTTTCCTTAAAATGGAGGCACCCTCTTTTTTTGTTAGAATTTTGTGCATTTCATTCAGTAAGTGATACTACATAAGCAAAGTTATCAACCCCCCATTAAGAAGAGGGACATATAAGTTTAACGCGTCTGTGTATTTGTGTGTCTGTCTGTTTCTGTTTCATCGTAGCTTCTTAACCGATGAACCGATTTTTATTTATATTTTTGTTCGAAAAGTTCGTTAAGGATTGAGAGTGTTAGTTACATTTCAAGTGCGGGTTTAGGGTTATTTACTCGATAACAAATAGAAAAGAAGTGGTTATCTTCAAACATCGGAGCTGATTTTCTTGAAACATATACCTTAGAACATTCTCAAACAAATAATATTTCAAAAAACAAAGTCAAAATCGATTCATCCGTTTTAGAGCTACGGTGCTACAAACTAATCGTATACAGAATGTTCGATTTAAACCTAGACATATAAATATCACGAGTATGACAGAGTGCATGCGTTAAGGAATACATCTAAGTAAGAGATATTATAGGTGTTATATGAAATTGCAAAAGTGATTTGTATCGTGGCTTATCTGTTGTAGTTCATCTATTAAACTAAGAAACTCCCACTCTCCAAGCGTCTTACAACTATCTCAACGCATATCGAAGCTTCAACACATGTATATAATACCTCTCACTTAGATGCATTGTTAACGCATGTATTCTGTCATACTCGTGATATTTATATTCGTAGATGTAAATCTAACGTTCTGTATATATGGTATATAAACTCTTTGCTTAGAACGCGTTTTTCTTTTATCGAAGTATCGCATGCAATTACATGATAGCTCTATTACTAGCGAGGTCTATCCTTTATATGTCTATGCTGTAGTGTGAATGGAGTATACCTATATTAAGTAAAATGTAGTGAATGAAGTTTGCTGGCTTATTAATTTTGATTTAAACCATGTTCAGACGATTTAAAAACTTCATATGCTGGATTGAAATAATGCTTTAATAATAAAATTTAAACCACTATCTGTTTCAAAATTAACAAAAGATATTAAACTTGAAATCTGATTACATTTTATACGATGAAATTCAAGGCAATTAAATTTCTATTGTAATTTTAAATAAAAATTATTTTATTTCAGATGCATTAAGTAAAGTTACCAAGCTCTTTAAAGATTATAGTTCATTTTTTCGTGCATGGCTGGGTCCGGTACCAATAGTTTGTACGAGCAATCCTGATTTTGTTCAAAGATTATTGACAGGAAAATATTCAATGGAAAAAAGTTTTTTAATGAAGTATATTGGTAAAGAAGTAGTAGGAAATTCAATAATAATCTCAGAAGGTATATATTTTGAAATGTGATATTGTGTTATATGTATCTCTGTGTCACAAAAAATGCTTGGATTACACATATTGGGTACTTACTATATGTAATCCTTGCATTTTTTGGGACAAAGAGATACTATTAATTAGTAAAGGAGTTGACGCGTGTCTCAAACGTTCATTTTTTATCTCTGGTGTATATCTTATACTCAAACCTTTAACAGGTCAAAATTACTTTTCACTAGCCAAATTAATCAAAAGTAATTTTGACGGCAGGCTTTCGACAATAGTATTTTTGATTGAAGTAACAGTCAAAAGTACTATTGCCCAATGAAGCTGGTCAAAAGTAGTTACTGACCAACTGATTTTTATATAAAAACAACTCGGGGATAAAAAAAACTCCGGTCATAATAACTCGGTAAAAAACAACTCATTACAAAACTATTCTTTACAAAACCAACTCCCACGTGAATCAGTAAATGAATGCCATCACATGGCTAACCAAAAAGACAAAAAACCCACAGACCCGCGCTAACTCGCCCCGTTAAAGGCATGGGAAACCTGTGAATGACTGAATGAACACAATCACAGAGTCTTTTTTAAAAGTAAAAAAACTCGCAAGCCTGTGCTAACTCAACCCCATTAAAAGCATGCCCCACCCGTGGATCAGTGAGTGAACGCAGTCGCAGGGTTAACGAGTAGTCAAACGGTCAAAGACTAACGCCTTAGACCGCTCGGCCATTTAGGCTCTAAAAATTGGCTGTAGATGTCATAAGTCGAAAAATGGTAGTATAACAAGTGATAACGCAGCTAAAATGCGGAGCAAGCTGGGAAATATAAAATGAAAATTAAAAAGCCTTGATGTCACTTAATCATGCATTGACATCCAAATTAAATGTGTCTTAAAAATTTCAGTTAAATCAGTTAAGGATAACTGGGTTCAAATGCAGTTGCGAGAGTTAATCTTATCTAGCATTGTGAGCTTTGATAAAATAAACCTTAATAAAACAGGGATGTTTACCATTAAAATTAACATGACTTCACGAAGATTAAATAACAAATTAAACTATTTCAGTGCCAAAATGGAAACATAATCGAAGTATCATAGCACAAGGATTTACTCCAGCAATTTTACAATCTTATTTTGAAATATTTCTTGAAAAAAGCTTAATGTTATGTGATAATCTAGATGTAAAATTAAATGATGTGAAATCATTTGATATTTTTCAGTATTTATCACAAACTAGTTTAGATACAATTTGTGGTAAGTTAAATGAAATTCTTTAAAAAAAATTATCAATTATTAGCGAATTTTTTGAAAGAATTAACTTAACATGTTTTTAAAATCCATCGATAATTGTGCTGACCCGACACAAAGAAAATAATGTAAAAATGGTTAAAAGTACCTCCATCACAAAGTTCACTTTGTATGTCTGTTCAAAAGTTCAAATGGGCACAAAAATAACGTTTTCAAAATTCGAGAATCGTTTTGGAAATATTGAAAGTTTTAAAATTGGAAGTAATAGATACATTATAGGTACCTATTAATTATTGAATGCTTTTCCTTGTTTTGGTACTATTAAAAGATTGGCAAAGTTCACTAAACCAAAAAGTATACGATTCCGTAGCAACCTATTCGCTTTTTTGAACATAAGTTCTCAGTCATTATTTGTAATATAGACATATTTTTCATCAAGGAAGATAATTAATGAGAATGAATTGTTCTTATGGTCTAATAATATTTACAAAAATATTTGGGCTTTAATATCTTACTTCGACCACATTAATTATTAACGTTATTAAATTACCTGCCTAATAAATTATAATAATTTTGTATCTTTGAAATTAATTTCTATAACAATTATATTTTCGTATATATTTTGATATATTTCTGTTTCAGAAAATTCGTTAAGATAGCGTCGTTCCTGCGTAGCGCTTTTTTAATTTTAATTTTATTTTCAGCATCAACTATGGGAGTAAATAGTAATGATGGGAATAATAAAGCTGCTTTTTATTCTGCCATAGAAAAGTATAATACCTCTATTAAATTATTCTATGATAATAATTAATAATTTCAATATTAATCATAACTTTGTTTAGCGTACTCCACTTATGTGTCGAAAGATCAAGATATTTCTGGAATATTCCTAAATTTATATATTGTTGGAGTAAAAGTTATAAGAAGCATAATGAAAGTATGAAAACTATTAAGGAATTCGCTAATAACGTGCGTTAGAGATTTTATTACACATTTAATATAAATCACTAACTATCTATATAAACTTTTTTATTTTTGTTGGAAATTAGAAAAGATAGTTAAAAATAGATAAGTTCGGGAGGTATCATAGAATAAGGATCAAATTGTCAAAAGAAGGTGCGGTACCTGTTTACCCGACTGTAAAGGAGTGTTTTTTTTTATCGCGTGTGTCTTGTATGTATGTATGTAAAATTATTTCGGCGCTTTCTTGTAAATAAGCGCCGATGTGAATAATGGGACTTTGCCCTAAAATTTTTTTATTGTTTCAAAAGACGTTCGTTATCGAGTCAAAACATCCTGTGAAACTAATATTTGGCTAACATCAATGAATACGAAATTATGTTGGATTTAAATGTACAAATAGAAAGAAAGGAAAATAACACTTGCTGCTGTCTTAACCTGCAATTGCCATAGAGAGACTACAGTATAAAAGTTGTTTTTCAAGAATGAGATAGAAAAAAGTCCAGTCTTTCAATGCCAGACCAGTTTTTCAATACGTTAGCTGCTTTTCTTATGTCACGATGGAAAGGCCTATTTATAAACTCTATTACTTACATACATACAACGATAGAATAACTTAAATATTTTGTTTATAAATAGACACATGGAAGTCAAAGCACATGTCTATACAAAAAAGCATTAAAAAATAAATTATTTAATATTTAGAACCGCAGTAGACCACGAAAGGGTGAGAAATGTTATCCGTAAATTTTATGTGAAGTTTAGAAGTGAACCAAAATTTTCTAAATTATTTTTCAACAAATTTGTTGAGGTGATTAATTTTTTGTTTTCTTTTGTTTTTTTTTTAAATTCCCGTATGAGTTTTGGACTATGTTATTCACTTTCCAAGCAAAATTGATACTTCTGGATTTGAAATTATCGCACCTAAACTCATTTATTCGATAGCATAAATTGTCGTCTATAAAACCTGGCATATTGTTTTGTAAACAATTTTATCACTCTCCAATTTTTCGTATTTAAAACATTTCCAAAAAAATAACTTTTTTATAATTTTATAAAAAGAAAAAAATTTTATGTAATTTTTTTTTCGTTTTTGCTATCATTTTATAAAATAACTTATTTTTCGAGTTTCGAAGCTTTTTATTGAACCTAGAATCTCAAGTCGTACATGATTGACATAAGATTCTAGGGTCAATAAAAAGCTTCAATCAATAAAAATGTATTCTTTAAGCTCGTACGCAAACTTTTTATAATTCATTCCAAGAAAATAAACAAACTTTCAAAGAGTCTTGTATTTGTTGAAAAATTTTTTTATTTATTTTCGTTCCCTTTTACATTTCTCACCTTTTTAACCATGAGTACAACAAATGATTGAAAACATACTTTTGCCAAGCAACTCTTTGGTCTTTATTCAAGTATATCTCCAGAAAGTGAATACATAAAAAAAAAAAAAATTCAATTGGAATGAGTACACAATAATAAAAATCATCAATTTAAATTTAATTTTTCAAGTTAAGAAAACTGTTAAATATTACAAAAAAATTTCTGAAAATAGTATTTAGATCATAATTCTTGAAATAAATATCACAAAACCCGAAATAAAATAAGATTTTATATTTAAAAAATATCATTAAAAACATAACAGACTTACATTTCGCTTAATATCGATATTTCGATTACAAAGAAACAATATGTTTAACCACCGTAGTAATAGCAGAATAGATTGAATTTTGAACAAGCCTGGGAATAAAGTAGGTTTTATATACCAGAAATTACAACACGTCTTGGGTCAAAACCAAGGATCCAATTTCGAACCCACAGAAGTCGGGTATCTACCAACTTTTTGTTCGAATTGTGTTAAAGTTTATTTGGAGCAAACAAAAAGGAAAAAGTCGATTCAAGAAAATTAACATAAAGGTGATGTCTAAAACAGGCATGGGCGAGTTATTTTAAGTCGAAGTCATCATTTTTATTACTTTATTGTGTGCCATAAACTTTATTGTGTGTCTCTTTATCCAACTTCGCATTGCTCATAGAGGAGGAAGCGAGACGGGTATGCGACTCTTCTACCTATCTAAGTTTCTCTTAGTAATGAGATAGGTAGAAAAAAAGTGTTGTTTCTCTGGCTTACTTGTATTTTTGGTTGTCACTGGTTAGGTTATCACCGGCTTGCTCGTATGTCAGTTACAGGAGAAATGAACAAATTTAGTTATTGACGATGATTTATTTGCAGTCGAAATGATTTATGTAGGGAAATGTAAGTCTGTTGCATAGAATTTCTTAATATATCTATAGTTTTATTTCTAGTTCGTTGTATTTATTTCAATAACTATGTCTCAACTCGAAGTTAACAAAAAATCATTCGTATAATTTTTAGGTCATTTTACAAAAGAAGAACTACTGCAAATCGTATAATAATTTAGATACTTGTACAGATCGTAGTAAAAATGAATTAAAAAAACCATTGCTGGAATTTTTAATTGATTTAACAGCAACAAATTTAGATTTTACCGAAAAAGATTTAGGCGATGAAGCTAATCTGGTGATATTGGCGGTAAGTTTAATGTAACAATCATACACAGCCTTATAAGAAGGATGAATACATTGAATATGGTTTTCAATGCATTGAGCTAATTTTAAGCCAGACAAATTCTGAATAAATGTTTGTTATAATTTTTTTTTGATCCCATTATATTCCAACGTAAGATTTATATATACATAGTTTAGTTTACATCTTTGCATTGACATCTCCCACGAGTATGACAAAGTACATGCGTTAAGCAATGTATCTAAGAAAGAGGTATTATATACACTACAACACACATCTTCGCTAGGCATCTCTCACGAATATGACAGAGTACATGCATTAATCAATGCATCTAAGAAAGAGGTACCATAGGCATTTGCTGAATGCATACTTGACATGGCATCTGGTGGCATAAAATCTAACTAGTTTTAATGTGCAGTTTTAATAAATGAATATGAGGAATAAATGGAATAATAGCCTTTCTTATATTATTGTTTGTATTATATTATTAATTATCAATTGTTAATCAAATTTTCAGTATCACGGAATCAATTAAAAATTTCACTTAGATAAATTATGTAAGCAAACTGTCAAATGCTTGCACATAATTCGTAACCAGTTTTTTTAAGCTACGCCTTCAGGTCGCTTATCACAAGAGTGGGAGTTTCTTAATTGAACAGATGAACTACTCAGTCAGTTGTTCAAACTACAAAACACCTTTTTTCACATAATACTTATAATATCTCTTTCTTAGATGCATTGCTTAATGCATGTACTCTATCATACTCGTGGTAGATGCCTATGCGAAGATGTAAACTAAACGCATTGTATATATTTATATTTAGTTTAAAATATTTTAAAAACAAATGAACTTGAAATTTTTATTCAATCATCTACATGAAAAATTATTTCTCAGGGCTATGAGACATCAGCAACTGCATTAAGTAATGTTCTATTAAATTTAGCTGTATATAAAGATGTGCAAAATAAGGTTTATGAAGAGTTATTTCAAGTGCTTGGAAGTGATCTAAATCGCACAATTGATTTGGACGATTTACCAAAATTAACGTACATGGAAATGGTTATAAAAGAGTCAATGAGATTGTTTCCAATAGTACCATTTATCATAAGAGAACTCACTGAGGATATTCAACTTGGTAAGTACTTACCTATTCGAATTTTTCATTTACATTTTAAATTATGTACTATAAACTATTTTATCTATACTTTCTTAAATCATCTATCTGTTTCTTTTTTCCTAATTTTGAGGTGATTGTTTGATACCAAGAGGTGTTTCATGTGCTGTATCAATATATGCATTACATTGTGATGAAAAACTTTGGGAAAATCCATTAAAATTTGACCCAGAACGATTTACACCAGAAAATTCAATAAGTCGTCATCCGTATGCATACATTCCATTTAGCGGAGGTCCTCGAAATTGTATTGGTAAGACAAATCAAATTAGTGTTAGAATTAACGTGGTCATTGTAATTGAGTAACAAAGACAAAAATTGTTTTGTCCGGCACTAAATAAAACGGAATGCAAGCTTTTCGACAACCTGAAAAATGCATAGCATTTAAATTTTCAATTTGTCGGGAACAGACATCTCCTTTCATTTAGTTCGGAAAAAACAATTTTTGCGTTTGTTATTCAATTACCTTCCTCTTAGATTAACAAATCATATATATTGAAGACCTATACCTAAAAATAAATACGCTACGCTATACCTAAAACAAAATTTGTGCACCCAAGTCTAATAATTTAATTTTGAAGGTTACTGTACGTAATTTTTTATACATCAAAATAATGAATTTCGGACAAAAATATCAACATTTTCTCTTTGACACATTGAATAAAACCAATCTCATTTCACATTAAATTGAAAAGCTCATGGGTAGCAGAGCTTCAATTCTATCTCATTTAATGTTTCTTATAGTTAGATGCTTTTTATTTAAATAAAAATAACAAAAAAAAACCATAAAAGAATATGGTATACTCAGTGTCACAAAATCCATAAAACCTAACTTTCTGCCGCGGGGTTTATAACCTCATTTTCTCTCACAGCTAATATCAATCAAAACATTTTCCCTTTTTCGAACGTTTGAGAGGAGAGCGAGGGGGGATCCTGCCAGCATTATGTAACGTTTGTGCAATCATTAGAGAGCTTATGTGGTAAGAGGCAGAAATTTTTCTCAATTTTTACTAATTTTATTTTTTCATTCTCCTCTATCTCGAAAATGGTCGCTCTGCCATATACATGTCCAAGCGAGAAAATGTTCCACATCGACTAAGGAGCTTATTTACCACGCGGCAGAAAGTTAGTGTTCATGGGTTTAGAAGAGGATGTAATATCTATTAAAAATTAACTTTGTGTATACTTTCAGGAATGCGATATGCTTGGATGTTTATGAAAACGGTATTAGCAACGTTATTGAGCCGATATGAATTTCATACTGATTTAAATACAAGTGAATTCAAATTTGAATATTCGGTTACCATGAAGCTGATTGGCGGTTATCAAATTCAAATTACGCCTCGTAAAAATGACCATTCAAGATGAACTCTAAAATCGAATTAGAAGATTAAAATGATTTGTTAAAAATTTAATAGTTTATAGTATTTTTTATAAAATAATAAAAAAAAATTTTGGCGAAGTAGAGGATTTTTGCAAAAAATCTTATTTTCTTGAACATGTAGATTACCCTCATTAAAGTAAATATAAAGAAGTCATTCAAGAATCGATAATTACTTACCTTGTATAATAGGAAAATCATAGCCTTATAACAGGACCAACAATTTCTACACAATAATCTCCCACCAATGAAAATTCAAATAATAATCATCATATTCCTCATGACCAAAATGTTCAAAATATTAATATCATAACATCCTCAGGTTAAGAAGAAGTTTTTAATTACCTCCCTAGCTTTTCCGAGATCGTGCCAAATCTCGAGGCCTCAAACCATTATGCAGCCCACGAAGACAGATTTACATAACTAACTTAAAATCAGCTCTATTAGCACCTGCCCGTACCTAACTTTAAGCCTGCAAGAATTCAGTTATCTATTTCAAAAAAAAATCTGGGACGTAAGGTTTTAATTTTCAAAACTTTGCATAGCACGTTCGTTACCGGAGTGATGGTAGCCTCACGTTAAGCTAAATACTCGTTTTTCCAAATTAACAAAAATAAAAAACTTAAGACAGAAAATAATGAGCACAAAATTTTTGAAACGTGTACACGATTTTGATATGTTGCATTTTCCGTTTGGTTTATAGGGAGGGGTGACTTGACCATCATATAGCTTTGGTATCATCTGGTAATATTTTATTATTAGATCATTCATAGATTTGACGAGCATATTTTGCATTTTACTATGATTTCATTATATAATCTGTCTTTTCAACGATTGTTGAAACACAATTTAAGCCGGTAAACGAAGGTCTATTATGAGGCAAATGTTTTCGGTTTCGGCTGGCGAAATGATGTGCCAACCACCTATCAGAAATTGTAGTCCCATTAGCGATTAGCACGTTTTTGAAAGGAATTTCTCCACTTTAATTTAATAGTTGAAGGGGAGATACTGAATCAATGAATAAGGTGAATGTATTTTAAAACTAATCTGGTAGCTGATTGTTCATAAAAAGTAGGTACCTTGACTTGACTAATATGAACTACTTAATACTTTGACTTGACTAACCTTGACTAATTTTTAAAGTACACAGATGCGTAAATAAATTTTTTTTGGAAATTGTTTATTAATTATACATGCCTAACATTTTGGCCGCACGCGTGTAAATCTAGATCATTCAATAATTGCTTGGTTATAGTTTAAATTTAATGATAGTTAAAATAAAATTTAATAGTAAAAAATAGGATAAGTAGAATATATCATACATCCGGGTTATTTTAGAGAGACCTACCTTGAAAAAACAAAGTACTCAGTTTAATTGAACTTAATTGTGAATCAATTAAATTTTACTACTATCAGGCTCGAAAACACTAGGAAATTCCTATGGTATAACTCTAAAATAACTTGGGTATAGCCACTTTTTAATAAGTCACCTATAAGTTTAATTGAACTTAATTGTGAATCAATTAAATTTTACTACTATCAGGCTCGAAAACACTAGGAAATTCCTATGGTATAACTCTTAAATAACTTGGGTATAGCCACTTTTTAATAAGTCACCTAATTGAAAAATTTTGTAAATTTTTGGACACAGCGTCAATTGCCTATTTAATATTAATGCTATTAATTATTATTACATATTAATGACTATTGTATCTGTTATGTTTTCATGATAACATCCTTTTGTATAAATCTTTCATTCGAGAATAAAATTTTATACTTTGAAAATTGATTTTATTATTTCGCGACTTTAAAATTTTTGAAATTTTTGAAAATATTTTCTAGAATTCGTTCTTCTAAATTGTTTCACAAGACCACTATTTGAAGTTACCTTCAAATTTTTAACTCCATATCTTTTATAGTTTTTGAAGAAAGGACACTAAAATTTTAAAATAATTTGCGCCCGCACGAGTAAACAACGATGTTTACGAAAAAGTATTTCAAACAAAAGTTGTAAATTTTTTTTATACGGAATAACTTTTACATTTAAACTTTTGTTCTATCTCTAACGGTTTACAAGATGGATCTTTTTTCATTTGAATTTATACAAAATGCAACATTTTAAAATTGGCAAATCTCGGTCAATTTTGAAGCTTGGAAGTCGAAAAAACACAAGTGCACAATTACTTCAGCAAGAACTTTTTTTTGAACTTTTTTATTTTTTATTTGATGCATATTTTTTTGTAATTTGTAAGAAACTGAAAACCTCCGTCAAATTTTGCATTTATATTGCTCCTAAAAGTTATACTTGAAATTAATTTTTCGAAAAAATGTAATTGACTAGCCTAAAACTCTTTTGAATAATTTTTTGTTGGATTTTTACAAATTAGATTATGTGAATGCTAAATACCTAGTTTTATCCAATTCCAAATGTTGCATTGATGGAATTAGATATCAAAATTTCTTTTTTTAATTTTGAGACGATACATCTTGAAAACTGGAGACAAGGAGACCGATTTTCAAATCTGGCAACATAAATTTTCTTATACTTAAGGGTTTACCTCTATAAAAAATATTTTTGGCGCATTAATTTCGAATATTCAAATCCATTTGGCGCCAGCATTAGTGAACGCCACGTAAGTGTTGAGACGTACTTAAGTTCGATGCCAGCCAGTGGGCCAGGGCAGGGGAGTAACAATTTGGAGAGATAAAATTATTAGTTTTTAAATGTAGAATATAAAATTTTATATTAAATTATCAGACTGGAAGGATTCAGGAAGGCGAACAATGATACAAAATCTCTAACCCCGATTTACGAAATTCGATCTTTCCGGTGAGGATTATATAATGGACCATAAATAACTGGCATTTGGCATTTGGGATTTTTTTGTATCTTTAGATATAGGCAGTTGCTTCCGCGTTAAATATAAATTAAGTGAAGATACACTTAAATTAAGCTGATCACAACAAAAAATTTTTGTATAAGAAAAAAAATTTATAATTAAGAGCAGTTAATTAGTATTTAAAATAAACTAAGGTCAAACTTGCTAAAAACCAGCGATATTTATTTAAGTTAAAAATTTGTAATAGTTTTTAATTACTTGACCCTGACCATACTTTTTTTATGGTAACTTCCATTGTATACAATTTTCTGTGAGTCCTTTGTAAGTAGTGTACGATTGTCCTTCGGCTTTGAACAAATTCGCCGAAAAATACCTTCTGCTGTTGCACTGTCATAGTATTGCTTATTATTTTTGATAAGACGTAAAGTACTTTTAATTATCTCATTAAGTTTTTCATAAGAGTCAACATTAATTTTTAAAATAATTCATTCATTATTTTATTCACTTTTAGTCTCTTGAACTGTTTTTTATAGAATTATTAAATATTCAGCTTCGGCTTCGCGACAGGCCATTTTTCAGTTCCAGTTTCGGGTTCGACCAGAATTCAATTTTCAGGTGGACATTATTTTCAACGTACTAATCATATAAATGTGAGCCTCTAAACTTAAAATAAAAATAGCTATCTTCATCGATTCCACGGAAACATTTTTTTCCGGTTAGGTAGCCTGCTGGTTATTTTACTAAAACAAAGTAAATTACAATCATAGTATCAGTTTGTAACGAAATTTATCCAGTCAAATAAACCTTTTTTCTTTTTGACCGACTTCAAACCAAAAAGGAGGTTCTCAATGCGACTGTATTTTTTTTTTATGTTTGTTACCTCAGAACTTTCGACTGGGGAACCGATTTTGATGATTCTTTATCTATTTGGAAGCTGGTGCTTCCCGTGTGGTTCCATTTCATTTCCAGTCTGATAACGGCATCCATGAGAAAACCGTAAAAGTCTTAAATTTACATTAAGTATGCACGACAAGGGGATGTAAAACTCAATATCACGCCAACCGTAAGTTTTTTAAAAGTAAAAAAATAACAATAATTTTAATTACATTATATTATGGTTATTTTTTTACTTTTTAGTTCATATTAATTTGTTTAGGAAAAGTTTTTCTTTTGAAGTCGGTTTTTCTTTTTGATAAAAGTTTTTTTTTTATCGTCCATCATTATTTACATATTTTGAAATAAAAATTAAATATTTTAACAATTTTGTCCTTATAACGTAGCCATATAGTAAATTTTGTACTCCTTTCAGGCATCCAGCTCTTGAAGAATTTAGAACAATTGTTATGATGGAAGTATATTTAGGCTGCTATGAATTAGAAATTAGTTTCTAAATTAATATATAAAAATATCCCCTACCAAAATTATTTGTTTTGTATATTCAAAGCATTTGGAGAAAATACCAACTAAACTTCAACTAATCAATTTAAATAATGTTTTTCATAAAGTTATTTTTGATGTGTTCTGAGCATTACTTCGCATTTTTTCTAGTGTTAATTGTTTTAGCATGTTTTCTATCTCGTGTTTATATTTCGAGCTATCTTCGAATGTGTTACTTTGTGTCAAAAATTAGAGGCCCGCGAGCTTATCCAATTGTTGGCAACATAACATTGTTAATTGGATCTCTTGAAGGTATGGTATCACATATTCGGGAATTCGTGTGATTGAATTTAAAATATACAAAATAAATTAATGAAAATTTATATTATATGTTGTGTAATTATTATGATTAACAATAAGTAATAAAACAATTTGGAAATGATTCTCTTTGCTCATTTCTACAATCCCTCCAAATTGGGCTAAATGTTTTAAAATTTTTACGTAAGTTTAGTTAGTGCCAAGAATGTGTCTTTTGAAGATGTCAAATTTCTAGCACCTGCATTCTCTTTTATATCAAAATATAACGATTTTAAGATTTACGCATCTCTACAGCCCCTTCAAAGGAGCTAGAGGATTATATTCAATTGAAATAAACTTTTGTTCTGGAAAATTTATTGTAGAATAATAATGAGTGACTTTTGGAACTTTAACACCTAAGGTGGTGAAATAAGCCGATGATAGTTTTTATATGGAAACCCCATGTAAATAATTTTCTACATAAATATAGATCAATGTTTGCTATAGTGCCAATGTTACTGAAGATTTCTTAACTTCAGGTGGTTTATAATATTTACAAAAGAAAGCTCTAATTATTCTTCATACAAGCAGTATGTTAGGAATGTTTCTTTATAAATTGAAAATCTGAAACATCAGAATATAGGTACAGTAATTGCAAAAGATAAAAATCTGTACTATGTATATAATTTAATTTAGAAAAATAAATTTATTCTTTAGAATATAGGAACAATAATTGTAAAAGATAAACAATATACTATGTATAATTTAATTTTATAAATAAAAATTCTTTTTGCACAGTATATTTTATCATTGTTTTAACATATTAGTAAGAAAGATTATTTTCAAATTTCTAAAGAAAACACCGTATAAAAGATTTTCGCTCATAATGAAGTATCGTAGAATGAACATTTACTTACAATAAAACGCAGGAAAAAATGTATCTATATGTATATAAAAGTAAACTGACTGACTGATATATCACAGGAACATGAAAATTTGAAAAGTCAATTATTTTGACACTGTAGGTGAGCAATACGGGAGGATTTTCAATAATTTAACTATGAAGGTGGTCAAAAAGAGAATTAAAGATTAATGATAAATTTTCAAAGATTTATTCCACCTATAGAAAGGTACATTATCAGCTAGTAGCATGGAATTTTCAGAAAAATAAGCACCCAAAAAATCAAAAGTAGGGGAATAAAAGTGGGTATACATGATGACAAATGAAGTGAAGGCTTTATCACAATAAATAATCTTTGTATTTAAGATGGAAGTTGCCCAGCGAAGCGGATGGTTTACTGCTAGTCGTACCCAATAAACAACTTCATTTTTTCAATTTAATTTCAGAATCCACCAAAAATTTATTAAATGTAGCTGACAAATATTCGCCAGTAGGAAGAATGTGGTTAGGACCAGTTCCATTACTTTTTACAAAAGAACCCAGGCTTGTGCAAGAACTTTTGACTAATCATGAACTGTTGGAAAAAGCGGATATAATGAAACGCATTGGTGGCCTGTTAATGGGAGACTCTATAATAACATCTGAAGGTATTGTGACTCGAATCGAATTGGAATGATATGCTATACTTTCTTTCAATTTAAAAATTTTTAGTTCCCAAATGGAAACACAATCGAAATATAATCATAAAAGGTTTTAGTCCCATAATTTTAAAATCTTATTTTAAAATATTTACTGAAAAGATTCATATATTAACTGAAAAACTGGACATAGAATTAAGCAAGGGAAAATGTTTTGACATTTTTGAGTATTTATCTAGAACCACTCTAGATTCTGTGTGTGGTAAGTAACAAAACTATTTGAAACTTTTTGCGAAACAGTAAATGTGTTAACTCCAGATGTGTACATCGAGTGACGTAGCAAAGTAGGACTTCTATTGTTATACTGGCGTTGAATATTACATTAAAAATAAAATGAAAATCAATAAAAATGAATATAAATTGTTGTTTCTGATCATTTAAACACGATTTTTTTTATTTGTGTTTTGTCTGAAAAGTTGAAATATTAATCATTTTCTTAATATTAAAACTAACTAACTAACTAACTAACTTTTAAACGAGGCAGTGCAATGTAATCAAATTTGTTTTTTGAGTAATCAGGTAACTCACGGGGATATTCTATTAAGTTCTATTTTTTTAATTTTGTACAATTTTTATTTAAAAAAAAACGCATTGTATTTTCTTAATAAATAATTACCTAAATAATTTTCAAACAAAATTTACAAGAAATATATAATGTAATTTCCAACGTCTCTTCTACCTTAATTCATCCGATAGATAGCGCAACAGGCTCAAAAGCACACAGACATAGCTCATGGCTATCGCCAAATTTGTATTTATATACTAGCTGGCCCGGCAAACGTTTGCCATGTATAATATTTCTAGGAAACATTTTTTTAGTTCAATAAAAATAACTATCTACTATAAGTGTTCGGAGATGTACTTATAATCGTTCTCATCTTCAATCATTCTTATTTATTCGTTCTCATCCCTACTCCGTGATGTTTCCTGAATGAGAAAATTAAATTAATTACATATAATTCGCATAATTAACTGCACATAATTATTTATCATGTAAAAAAGTTTTAACCCAGCTTACATCGTTGTATGATTATAATTTTTTGCTTAGTAACGAAGTGCCATAGAGTTTTAGTCTGCCAAGGTGTTGAATTGAATGGTAATTTGCTCACAAATTACTCACATATTGTAAATATGTGGCACTCAATAGCAAAATACCTATTTGTTATAAAATCGAACTTGTTGTACAATACACTGTTATTTTTTTAATTGCATGCTGCCAACTTTAAACCAATTTACAAAGTAATTATCATCGAATTTAATTTTAGGATCAACCATGGGAGTGAATGTTGGTGCACAAGATCTGAACTCCTCTTATTTTAATGCTATGCAAAGGTAAATTTGTATTAAAAAAATATATCGTTATATTCGAATCCTTTGATCTTTGTTTTTTGTTCGATATTTGAATGAATCCAATTGAAAAGGTCAAATATCTACTAATGAAATATAATGATTTTAGTTCATTATATCTTATGACGCAACGAGCACTTAATCCATTACTTCATTCCGAATTGATATATCGATCAACTCAGAGTTATAAGCAGCTTAGAAGGAATGAAAACATTGTCAAGGGACTTACAAAACAAGTGAGTATTAAATTCGCTATTAAGCTACAATACTAATAGCTCAGAATAAACAACTACATTCCTACAAATCATAATTCAGGTACGACACAATGGAGATCAAGAGAGCTTCAAGTACAAATAATTTAGTTTTATTGTAAAATATGCATTTTAAATTTTACTAAGTTTATGAAAAAATACTATTTGCGGTCTCCAGATACTATAAATATAAATCCAGATGATTCCGATTGGCTTATTCAATTAGGAGATTATATGCAAACTAGGGTAGAGGAAAGTAGCATACTCTTTGAGTAACAAAAAATGTCCTCCAAATAGCCTTATTTTGAATAAGGATTTTGAATAAGAAATATCTAAATTTCTTATTCAAAATTCGGTTTTATACTCTTGCCCTTATACACCTTCTTATTAAATTCCTCAAGTTGCATGTATTCAGCTATCGTGGGGTATTCATATGATTAATCCATATAGAAATACGAAACTCGACTTATTGATATTTTAAGGGTTTAGGGTTTAAGGGTAAACTTTTCATCAGGATAACAATATCGATGCAAACTTTTGTTAAAGTAAAACTGTCTATTTAAAGTTGTTAAAGTTTGACGTTTATGATTTTTTAGATTGTCCTTGAAAAGAAAAATGATAATAATGCGGTAAATAATAATTACAAGTTTACAAAATTTACTGACATCAAGAGAAATGAATATAAAAAACCATTATTGGAGTATTTGCTAGATTTTTCAAGAAGTAATTCAAGTTTCACAGAAAAACAATTAGAAGTAGAAACTAATCTTGTAATCGTCGCTGTAAGTATACTCAAATCTAACCGTCTGTTACGAAATCACTCGTAGCTTTGTGTGTCTAAATTCCCAAAAAGTCTATGTCACTTGCTCTATTTTCATTGGACAATTAACGCCTGAAAAAAAAATTATTTTCGTGCTTTTAAAGACGGATGCGTGAGTTAAGCACAGTAAATACAATTTTAAACTTTAAAATTAATAATGAAATTGATTTGAAACTGGGCACAGCAATTTATTTTAAGCTATTATTTGTAAAAAAAATAGCAAAAGTTTAAACACCTGTTGCAGTGGACATACTTAACGGCAAGTTTTTTGTGCACTAAAAATTTTTTACTAATTTTTTTATTTTCCAACCACCACTTTTTAAAGATTTAAAGTAAATATTTTCTTAATTACGCAGATGTTTGAGTTATTTTTGAAATATCTATGTTTTGTCCAAAAAAAGATGGATAAACAAAAATCAGTTTACTGTTTTTACAGGCTTATGAAACAACAGCGAATGCTCTCAGTTACGTGATATTGAGTTTAGCAGCAAATAAAAATATACAGAATAAAGTTTATGAAGAAGTATTTAATGTTTTAAATGAATCAAAACGAGAGAAGATTGATTTCGATGATTTATCAAAGATGAAATACATGGAGATGGTTATTAAAGAGTCAATGCGATTACACGCTACGGCTCCTTTTATCGCGAGAAAAGTATCTCAAGATATTCACTTTGGTAAAATTTTTATTATTGGCATTATGATAACATATAGAATAGTTCATCAGTAAACTTTCTTTTTAAAGTGGTAATTATTTCGAGATATGAGAAAAAATGGCGCGTACGGTATACGAACCGATGTGTACCTATTGTATTGATGTTGGAAAACATTGAAAATTTCTTAATTCATAAAAATTTAATGAAAATTTTTGGTTGAGTCACGAACTTTATGAATTTAACACCAACTTTAAACAGACACTAACTGATGAACTCCATTATAGCTATTAATGTCAGATATAATTACTGTGTTTTAACAAACGCATACATTTTCGAAATCCACTCGTTTATATCCGACTCACTCAAATAAGCATTGGTGTAGCTTAGGAGTAACAATGGATACCCTACAAAACTCCTTTCCCAGCTTGTTATGTATTGCAAGCGCGTAATATTTGATTTTAGTTTGACCCTTTGCAGGGTTTCATGAATGTAAAGAGTGAACAACACGCCAAGGCAGCTACTATCCCTAGACCTGAATTTACCATTCATATAGGTGGATTTATCAGTGATGTAGCTAAGAGTACTCTCGATCAAATTACCTTTTAAACAAACAAACAAATCAAAATTGGTTAATCTATTTAGGGGTACGATGACATAAGCAAACGTCTGTCTATAGTATCGTAGCTCTTAAACGGATGAACCGATTTTGATTGTTTGTATGTTTGAAAGGTAATTTGATAAAGAGTTTTCTTAGCTATATTTTAAGAAAATGTACTCTGCCGTTTGAAAATTCAATTAAATTTCATTTCTTTTTAGACAACTGTATAATTCCAAAAGGAGTTGATGTTATAATTTCTATTTTTGGGCTACATCGAAATCCAAATGTCTGGGAAAATCCTTTAAAGTTTGATCCGGAACGTTTTGCACACAAAAATATAAAAAATTGTCATCCTTATGCGTATATTCCTTTCAGTAGCGGTGCAAGAAATTGTATTGGTATGTATACAGATTAAAAGACATCTCTTAAGTTATTGCAAAGTGAATTTTTATTTTTATTTTCGTTAAGGTATGCGATATGCTTGGATCTTCATGAAAACAGCATTAGCCACGCTACTAAGTAGATATGAATTCCATACGGATTTAAAATTAGACAAATTAAGGTTTGAATTCGAAGTGTCATTAAAATTAATTGGTGGGCATCAAGTACGAATCACACCTAGACAGAAATGTACAAAATAATCCTTTTTTTAATCGAAAATCCTAGAGAGTTTATTATTTTTAAGAAAAAATTTACACAGTTTGTACGAATAAACTTCTTTCGCAAATTTTTTGTTGGAACGTACAAGGAACTATTTAAATCAAAAGGAAATCTGATGAATTACTTTAATTTAAATCAAAAAGTATTTTTAAATTTATCTTTTTTTATTTATTTGTAACTAATATAGATATTTTAATATTATGTGGTTTTTTATTTTTATTTTTTATGTTTTTTATTTTTTTTTTTAATTAGGTAATTAACGTTATTAAAATAAATATCAAAAATATAACAGAGGTAATATTTGTTAACAAATCAAGGTACCTATGAAATTATCAGCGGAAAGGTGGTAAAACACATATATGGTAACACAATGGGCTCTATAGCCTAAGTGTGTCCTTCGTGGACAGCCAATATAACCTAACCTAACCTAACTACCTTCAAATGAGGAATGGCTATTTATGATATTTTCCGGGTTCTGGAAGTGACATTTTCAAAACATCAGAAAAAAAAAGTATACTTTATACATATAAGCGTTTTCTCATGTAAACAGGAAAAATGAATATGTACTTTCAGTTGTCCAAAAAATCATAATTTTGGGAGGTAAATAGGAATTTTTAAATTTCAACGACGATCTTTGTAGCAAAATGTTTTTTGAGTGTAATAAATTTGATCACACTCATTTGTGTGCATTCAATTTGAGTGTGACAGATAATTTTGATGTACTAATTGGCTCGTATGTACTAATAGTGTACAAAGGCTTCGTATTTTGTATAAAAATATGAAACGGATCTTTGGGAGGATAAATTATTTTTATGGAAGGAAGCACATTTATATATTATATTTTTCCTGTAAGGTCAAGTTAATTTTATTAACCAGTACTTTATTTATTTCATATTAATTATGATAATTTTTTTGGCTATACTATGAATTTTATTGTAGTAAATTTGGTAATTACATTTTTTGTCTATAATAATGATCCAGTCGATATATATGATCCAGTCGTTTTGGCTATGGAGCCACAACTTAAGTATTTTCTAACTGTATTCCTGTTATTCTACCAACATTTCTTATGTAAATATAAAAAAAAATGATAATGAAACATTACGGTTAAGGTCAAAATCCGTTCAATATCACTTGCATCGATTTCATATGATAATACTTGCGAAACTGGTTTATTACCTACTATAAATTGTGATTAAATAATTTTTATTATAATCAATACTGCTAATATTACTTACGTAGGTACTTAATATTAACAATATGAAAGTTTGTATGTATGTTACTCAAAACGATCGAACGGATTTAGATAAAATTTTGCACACTGATAGTTTATTACATGGACTAGCTAACACGATACTTTCCGATCCCGGAAAAATGTTCGATTAATTTTAAGAAAGAATAAAAGTTCCACACCAAAAAAATAAAATCCGTGAAATTGTGAACAAAATAGAGCATAAGTGAGGGACATTATCTTCTCCATTGTTAATTTTTTTTAAATACACAATTTAATTCCCAATTCAGAAATTAATTTCTGGGATCCGGTTAGGGAGCAATTCAGAAATTAACTTCCGGTATCTCTACTTCCTTGGAAGTATCTACCTATATTGCTCAGAAATTAAATAACACAATGTTTTCAGCATTTTATGCATGACCTGCTTATTGTACAATAAAATACAATGTTTTAATCATTGTAAAGTAGAAATCAGAGTCCTTTACTATTTAAAAAAGTTATTAACACTATTGTAGGTACTCTTTTCACAGCATTCTGCATCATACTTTAAAGCGAACTCCAATTCATTTTTTATTATTTATTTATTTATTTATTTTTTTTTTTTTTGGACACATGATATTATAAAAAATTAAGCTTTGATTTTTCAATTCATTTTTTTAGGTTTTGTTCAAAGAACTTCTAACCTACTGTATATAAGCAGAATATTAATTAGTAAAAACGTTATTAGACTTTAAAATCAGTAACAAATTTTATGCCAATCCTGTATTTTAAAATATTTCAAAGTTTATATTTTAAATTTTATAAATAATTAATAAAACATAAAATTAATTAATCAATGTATATCTAATTATTTTGATTTACAAAATAGTATCAAAAAAATAACAATTTACCGTTTACCTTGAAATAAAATATTCTAGGTACATGTTCTTTTTATACACCATATCCACGGGCTACTAATTTTGATTTTTCCAAGCATCACTGATTTAGTCGCTACCCCGGTATCAAAGTTTATAAACAAATACCATCATAGAATATTATTCTTTTTTTCTTCAGTCTAAAATAAATACAAATGTATATACAAACATTGAAGTTGAGGAATCTGTGTTAGTATATACAGTTTGGCAACCATCTCGTTAAGGATTTATAATAAATGAAATAAGAACTCTTAAGGACGTTCTTATGTATAAAACAAAGAAAGGAAGAAAGGTATGTATTGCGTGTTGTTCTATTTCTTTGTTTTATACGTAAGATCGTCCATAAGAACTGTCTTTTCTTACTTCATATATTGCCAATCTGTATACCTCCTTTTTAATAAACTGAAAGCATTAACAGTTGACAGTAACACTTGAAGAATTTTTTTTGTTTTTTTATTAATAAAATGCAGGTATTGAATTTTATGATTTTTCAATGATATTAATTTAGAAATAAATTCATATTTAATTATACTTTCATAAGACTGCAAAATTACTACTTACAATTTTAAAATATGAAGTATATACCCTTGTAAGTACTTTCATTTAAACTACAAATGAAATTATAAAATTAGCAAGTAAAATTTAGAAAATTTAAAAAAACAAGTGAAAACAAATAATTGACTGAGTTAACTGTTGAAATACTATGTATAGACAGTGGTGATTACACTTTCACATTACACTTACATACATGTCACGCATACATAACTGATATTACCATATAATACAAACTATATAATTTGCGCCCTCGTGGATAAACAGTGGTGTTTACGAAAAAATGTTTCAAACAAACGTTGTTTATTTTTTTATAAGAGACATATTTTACGCTTAAACTTTTGTTCTATCTCTAACAGTTTATAAGAGAAGTTAACAGTTTACAAGACCCAACTGACCCATGTTGCTCATTTACAAACTCGACCTCACTTTTTACGTCCTGAGCACGCTATAAAAATTTCAGGTTGATATCTCTTTTCGTTTTTGAGTTATCGTGTTGACAGACAGGCAGACGGACAGACAACCGGAAATGAACTAATAAGGTGATTTTATGAACACCTATATAAAAATTTTTTTCGTACCATCAATATTTTTAACTTAAGGTTACAAACTTGGGATTAAACTTTCGGGAACTACGATGCCACAGACAGATACACCAGGCACACATAGTAATCAAACTTATACGACCCCCTTTTTTGGCTCGGGGGTTAAAAAAGATAAACGAGGATTGTCCCACAAAGCATTTTGAGCACCAAATCCTCGGGAAGCATTTTGGGATTTTGGGGGCTTTGTTTTATAGTAGCTGGGTCTTTGAGAAATTCAAACCAGCTAGAAAAAAATTGTAACATTTTCTTATCTTTTATGTAAGCGCTATTCATGTTGTGTATATTTTCAACATTTACACTTGCATAATGATTAGCTCGCAAGAATGTCAAAGAGATAGGAACAAGGCTAAAAATGTACAGATAAAAATAATAATAAATGTACAGAGTGATTTTTTTAAAGTTGCTACCTTCACATTTTCAAAACGGAATGGAAAACCTGAATGCACAAAGACGCGTCTCCACTTACTAGGGGAAGAAAATACAGGATCTTTATTTTATGTGGGAACGTCTTTATGTCTTTATGGTTAAACTGAGGTAAATTCGGTTCTTTTAACTACTGACATTTTTTAGCAAATTTTCTTAGTGTACCTAACTTTTTAACCATGAAATGAGGTGCCAAAAGTTGACGTCTTGGAAAAAAATTCAAACAAAAGGTTTTTTTGCGACAAAGAAAAAAGTTTGACCAAAAAAGTAATTCATTACTAGATTAGATTTCAAAATAAAGTACATGGTTTTAAGCCTCCCTAAAAAATAAATGGATAAGTGCCTTTGGTTTTTTTGATATGTTCCTTTTTCGAAATACGATGGTGGAAACTTTTTAAAAAGTCCCCTATAAAAACAATATTCATGTTAAAATATTTGAGCATGAATTGTTTGTACATTTAAACATTTTTGAAAGTAATTAAAATTGAGTTAATTATACTTTATACAATACATACCATACAGTTCAACTACTATATAAAAAAATTACAGTTCAACTGTGCTAACTCTTATTCTATAATCAAATTGTTAATTTATTTATTTATTAAATTCATTATTTTTTTAAAGGTAAACAACTAACTGAATGATTATAGATCCCATTCATCAATAGTAGAAAAAAGTGACTAATATTGGAATTTATTCAACAACAGGTATACGTAAATTGGGCACATCATTTATGTACCTACAAAGTACTAAATAGAGGAGTAGTACGCATTTCAAGTTCATAACAACTTAGGGAACTTTTCATTATTAATCTGACCTTAAGCAATAAGAAGTAGGGGATGGTAAAAAATTTGGTTTAAAACTTTGAAATAAAGAGCCAGCACGAGTATCTAATGATAAACTTTCGCTAACCTGTCACAAATTGGCGACCACCTGAAGGGAGCCTTGACCGAGGTTAGATTGGTATTCCCATCTACTTGATTAAGAAAAAAGTCCTGTTAGTATGTTGGTATACCAAATTGTAGATCTTAAATATTAACATATAAGCTGAAGAGAAAAATTGTAAAAACTATTGAAGATAATTCTCGATTTTCACTCTCTTCAAGTTCTCTAATGATTAATAAAGCTGTTTTCTATAAGACGAATCAAATAAGCAGCATTTAAAAAGGATACAAATGCCATTATTTTCATAAATTTCTTGCTAACTTGCATATGTTTTATAGACCACATGTCCATGCTGAAATTGTTTGGGTGAAATGACCCACCAAGTTTAAGTACCATGGCGTCATTTTTTCGAGATACAGGTGAGTACAGGTGAAAAAATGGATGTCACACTCCTAAGAAACTCACCCCTGCACCAGCAAATATATACAACGTTGCTGGATTCTAACTCTGTATGAGTATTCAAAGCGAAATACATAAATGATGTACAGTAATAAATTCGGCAACTTCAGTACCGGAAGTTAAAAAAACTTATGGTCTCCCGTCAATTTTCGAAGCCCTACGTATTTATTTCTGTACAGCATTTTTGTAATTCGCTTTCAAATACTTATGCAGAGTTAGTATAAAGCAACGCCAGAATTAGTATCCAGGGAATTAGTATAACGGTTTAGTATGTTGGGAAGTTATTCGTGTCGACCTCAAGGTTCGCACCAGTTCTACTCACGGCTTGTTTGTTTCTGTCTTTGATTCCATATCCAATGCAAATTCTATGCCGGGAAAAGTATTTCAGACCTTATTATTGAAAGTCTCAACAATTTCTCTAGCGCTGGTACTAAATAACTAGTTTCCTTTAATTAAATGCAATTATTTGTTTGATTAACATTAGTGATCTACTTACACTTAAACTTAGAAATTTTTTCATTTTTATTTCAATTGTAAACAATTGTTCCAGTTCTGAAACTAAGCTAGTAACAGTTCTTATTAGCTAAATATAACTATCATTTAAGAAGATGTTTGATAATTTCCTATTAATATTGCCTACAATATTTCTGTTCATATTTGGATATTTCTCAAACTATTTTCGCCAATGCTATTATACATGGAAATTACCGGGACCAAAAGGGTTACCTTTACTCGGGAACATGCTTGACCATATTGGAAGTATTGAAGGTATTTGATATTTACTATTATTTAAGAAAGATATTAAAAATAATTTTAAAGGATTTATTTTTTCGTAGAAATTACTGACTACATGTTAAAAACTTCCAAACAATTTCCAAGTTTATATCGAGTTTGGCTAGGTCCATTACCATTAGTGAATATTTCTACAGCGGATGCAGCTCAAATTATTTTAACAAGCCCACATTGTTTGGAGAAGTCCCCAATAATGGTAAAAGCTCTATATCCTGTCAGCGGTGATACAATTCTTATATCCAAAGGTAAACAAATCAAAAAACCACCCAAATATTTATCTTAAATTAATAATCAAATTTTAGTTCCAAAATGGAAATATCACCGCAGTATTGTAATTAAAGGATTTACTCCAACAATTTTAGAATATTATTTTGGAGTATTTGTTGAAAAAAGTAAAATCTTATCAAGAGTGTTGGAAAAAGAATTAGATAATACAAAATCATTTGATATTTTTGAGTATGTATCACGGGCCAGCATTGATACTATTTGTGGTAAGTAAATTTGTCTACAGATATTAAAATAGTTCGTTAACAACCCTCTCAAAAACGACTTTACAATAAATTTTCTTTGAAAGCGAATTTTCAGCAAGAAGTTCAAACATATTACTTTGACGTCTTCAAATTAGGTACCTAATACTGGTTTGAAATTTAACGCTCATTTGTCCTTTAGTTGACTTAAAATTTTCTGTTTTATGACCACTTTTTTAACATTCATTGGGATTAAAGTTTCAGCAACCATAATTATCATTTTTTTGAAAATCGCAAAAAGATTATAAATGTACAATGTTAATGATAGTTTAAGTCATTCTGAAAAAAAGTTCCCATGGTCACAAGTCATGACAAGATTTAAAGTTATCGCTAAATTAAAATTGGAAAATGTACTCATTTATATAAAAAAAAATTATTGTAATTTAATTGTCAAAAATCATGTAAGTACACTTATATATGTAGCTGAAAATATTGATATTAATAATTCATATTATTGATCCACTGAACATTTAACACTGCTTCTTCTTTAAACGTAACATATTCTTCAGGAGAACAAGAATTAAAAAACAACACCCTTACATTAAAAAAACACACGTATGCATATAGTTATACATATCTGTATATGTATTTGCCTATACACTCATAAGCACATATTATACAAATAAGTACATTTTTAAACTTTAATTTCATGACTTTAGAATGGCTTAAACTATCATTTGCCAAAATTTGAAAAAGTTTGACCAAAATGCAGATTACATATAATTTGTGCGAGGTCTAAAAGACCTTGTTAGAAATTACTTCCTAGATAAATAAATAAGAAAATTTTCGAAATATTCGTATTCATGCAGTACTGAATTTATAAGCCGCTTAAATCAAAATTTCGGTTTAAAATTCCAATTTTATTTCCAGGCTCAGCCATGGGTGTTAATATTAATGCCCAAGAAAGTGAATCTGATTATTTTAATGCTGTTCGCAAGTAAGTAGTGGAGAGAAATAACTGAAATTAAGTTCCAACTTATTGCTTTTAATGATTTAAAATATTTTGATAATTTTAAGAAAAAAAATCGTGAAAATATGTGCTAGTTTTGATATTGACGTACATTTTTAACAGTTTGTGACCGTTTTCTATTTCTCTCAATTATACTGTCCATTACCGTTTAGGAAGTGTAGAATTTCTTCAACTTCTAAGTCTCAAAACAAAGTGAAAACAAAATTTAAAAAACCCCCGGCAAATTTTTCGAGTACGGAACCCTAAACTCGCACTTGAAATATAACTAAGAGACAGTCTCCAGGTAGACATACAGACAGACACACACACATAGCGGTCAAACTTATATCACCTCATCTTTTAGTTTGGGGGTTAAAAATCGCTATTTTAGAATAAATTAAGAAATTTTTTTAACATAAAATTTAATTCTAAAGATTATTTACTTATTAGACCGTGGGACACCACAGGTTTTTTTAAATGATAAATACATACTTGAAGAGAGTGTTCTTAGCTATGTTTCTCAAATGCAAGTTTAGGATTTCGTACCCGAAATAACTAAAAAAGAGCCGATGATCTTCAAAATAACTTCTTTGGAGAGATCTATGTGGAAAAAGAAAATTTAATGGGAGGTGTTCATAACTGTGTTTCAAGCTTGAGTTTAGGGTTCCTTACCCGAAAAATTTGTCGAAGGTTTTTTAAATTTTTTAAATTTCACTTGTACTTGAAAATCGAATACAAGCTTCAAAAGTTTCAGTGATCATGATCTGCACTCGAGTGCCGTCCATCTTTAGCTTGTCACTCTATCATTATTCAAATTTCAAAATTTATTTTCAGTTCATTTCATATTATGTTTGATCGAATTTTCCATATATGGAAATACCCAGATTGGTTATTCAAATTAACGAAAAATTATACCAAATTGAAAGAAAACCAACAAATTTGTTTGGAATTAACAAGTAAGGTTTGTTATTCATAATAATTTAAAAGATGTTTAAAAATTAAATTTTACGAAAAATCGAATGTTTAGGTCATCAATGAAAAACGCAAAAATAATGAGAAGATGCATGAGGAAAGTGAAGCAATCGAAAGAAATCCCTTCAAAAAACCATTATTAGAATTTTTATTTGACATGACGGAAAAAATTCCTGAATTTACTGATGAACAATTGCAGAATGAAGTTCATCTCGTAATATTAGCAGTATGTACTAACTTCAGCAAAATTTTCTATAGATTTTTGATTGAAATGAATCTGAAAAATTAGCTAAATTATTCAATCCTATTGAAATCTTTCCAAAGCTCGATTTTTTCGATTTATAACTATGAAATCTATTTATAATTTTGATTTGGACTTAAAAACCATGTTTATATGCTAAATTTCTTAAACTGAATTTATTTAACCAATTTAATACTTACTGATGCTCAGCTTTTTAATACATAAATGGGTGAAAACAAAGCGTGTAAGCTTTGTCAAAATGGAAAAAATTTATCACTCTGTGCTTTCAATGCAGTTCAGAGTTTTGGTTGCGTTTCAATTGAATAAGATTTGAATAGAAGTTAATAGACCGTGGAAGAAAAAGGGTGCTTTGTTAATTGATGAATACATACTTGAAACTTCGTGAGTAATTTTCTTTTGACGAGTCTACCAAACGTCTCTCTATGACTTTTGTGGAAAGCTCTGTGTTTTCAATTAAGCGTGATAACGGCATATTTAAGCTAGCGGTCTGAAAAAACGCGGCATCGAATTTGTCTGACACTAAGACCACGAAGTTCCCATTAAAGGGAGGTTTAAAAAATGATGTATAGAAAACCCTAATTGTTTTATTCATTAAGGAAAAACTTCTTTAACTAGATATTATTAGGGTCACCGGAATTAGTCAAATAGTGCAAGTGCAAGTGGTATTAACTTTATCAAGCACGTACAAATATGCTCATACTTATACATAATAAAATACTTGCTGTTTTTAAGGCTTTTGAAACATCAGCTATGGCAATTAGCTACACATTATTGAGTTTAGCGGCTAATAAAGATATACAAAATAAAGTATATAATGAAATATTATCAGTGTTTGGAACCTCACAACGTGAAATCGAATTAAATGATCTACCAAAATTAGAATATTTGGAAATGGTTATTAAAGAAGCAATGCGATTATACCCCACAATTCCGTTGGTGGGACGTGTCGCTTCTCAAGACATTCAAGTTGGTATGTAAACTTGTATAAAAAACAACATATTAAACACTATCAGTTATCCACCCGCTTCACTGGGCTATTATAACTTTAAAACAAAGACTATCGTTATAGCCTTCCCTTTTGTTTTCTTCAAATACCAACCCCCCACTCCCCTTTTTTTGATCAGAATGTAATGGGCATCTTTTTTTTGGTGCGGAACCCCAATTTTCTTAAAATCACAGTTTTTTTACTATTTATATTTATTAAATAATAGCTTATTAAACTCACAACTATAGTACAATTTCAGATTTAGTATGTAAACAATTTATACCTACATATTTGAAAATTTTTTTCAGGAAAATATTTTATACCTAAAGGAATGATTCTTAATGTTATAATCATATCTTTACATCGTGATGAAAATATTTGGAAAGATTCATTAAAATTTGATCCCGAACGTTTTACACCAGAAAATATTAAATCACGACATCCTTATGCGTATATACCATTTAGTGCGGGTCCTCGTAATTGTATTGGTATGTATTCGATTTCCCCACAAAAAAGTATTGTTTTTTATCGAACTTGTTTCTCTCTTAGGACCAAAATATGCAATGATGTTTATGAAAACCGTAATATCAACATTACTAAGAAAGTATGAATTTCATACTGATTTAAAAATGGATAAACTAAAATTTGAAGTTGAACTGTCATTAAAATTAATTGGTGGACATCAAGTTCAAATGACACCACGAAATAGTGTTGTAAAAACATAAAATAATTAAATTTATTTTTCGTAATTATATATTACTCAATGGTTTACAGCTTTCCTTTATTTCATTTCAGTATTTACTTTACATAATCTACATCTGTTCCCGAAATATTTTTACCACAGTCCTATTATTCTGGGATATAGTTGGAAAAAAGATTTACACCACTGACAGAAAATACCTACTAGAAGGTATGTGATCGTTTTTCGGGTGTTTATTTACAAAAAACGAAAGTTTATTGCTTTTCAAAACAAAATACTTGTTTGAATAATTCTCTTTGAATTTTATTCTTCGCTCTACAAATCCTTTTAATTACAATATAACAATAAACGTTTTGAGTTTATTCCTCCCTCCTCGTTATCGAAAATAGCCTACGTTAATTTATAAAAAATAAAATTTATGCGTCAAATCCAGCTAGTGACTATTCCCATTAAACCAGGCTTCAAATACAAATCGCATAAAATCGGCCAATCCATTTGAAAGCTACACAAAAGATCTATACAGCTCTTTTCGAGGAATTTAAAAACCCAAATAAAATATTTAAAAAAGTTTTCGGTGCTTAAAAACAAGAACATAAGTCGAACATTTTTTAAAGAATTATTATTATGAAAATAAGCATAATTTTCATTTCAGTTAAAAATTAAGTTTTAGTTAAGTTATTTTCAAAGTTTATATGAAAAGATATTATATAAACAATATAATAGATCCAATATAATTCATTTTCCCTTAGCTGCTTTCACTAATATTTCACCGTTTCTATATTCTTTTGCTTTACTACCCATAGGAATGGTTATGGTCTTTGTTGTAGGATCTATATTTCCTATGTAATGATCATATTTCTTTTTAATACGTCCGATATACGTTGGCTTATTTTTTTCGTCTCTTCCTCCTTTAATTGCATCTGACGGTATGGAATCTTCAGCTAACTCTATTACCATCCATCTGCCTTCAACGCACAAAACCTAAACAAAATATTTTAATGAACAATATATAATAAATAAATCGATGAAAATCTTATCAAGACTTTTATAGAGCTCCTTCAAAACTAACACCCTACAAAAGATTATATTACGGAGCCAAATTTCCGTTTGTTCTAATAGATCAATCCGTAGATTAGAAAAATTTCTAGATTTATTGTCCAGCAGTGATAAGTATATACATACATTGCATTTCAAAATGGAAGGGTTAGAAGAAATTTTATTTCGCCGAAAATGAAGTGTTATATCGATTTATGATCTTTTAAATGGTGAATCGAATAAAAACAATACTGAAACGCTAAAATACACCTCGTTTGACAAAAATATACTTTAAATTCGAAAACGGTAGAAGTCTTGGCTTCTTTGATAAAATTATTTCAGAACCCAAGATTTCTTAACGATTAACTATGTTTCGGTAATTGGGGTTGGGGGCCATTGGAGTATTGAAATGGCGAGAAAAAATGTTTCACTCGATAAAATATAATTAATTTATAAAAAAAAAATTTATTTGAATCCGGTGAGTAAATACGTTAATCCTTCAAAAAAAATTATCAATTTGCACCCTTATATTTTTTTTCGTAAGAGCCTATAAAGTAAAGCGACGTTAACTTCTAATAATGTGAATGTATATAGGTACATCGTAATCTTTCTTTTTTAATATTTCATCCCCAACTGCGATATTTGCTTGTTTTTCATTTGTTCTCAGAGTACCAACAACAGTTTGACCATCATACTCTGCCCGAACTACGTATATATTTTCATCGTTTCCATCTCGGCCTCCAACAAATGCGTTTGCAGGAACAACGCCGTTAGATGACTTTTCCCAGCCTTTCATAAATTCTTTATTACCTTTTCCAACTTTTTTATCTCCTCCTCCTCCTCTTTTTCTAAAAAGTGTGCATATTTTTAATTTAAAAAGTAAAAAAAAGATAGCTAAGTATAAATACTATTTTTGGTCCAAAATATTAAACAATTTAGTAAAGGCTTACAGTAACAGTTTAAATCTAAACAATAAAGTGGGTTACCATAAAGTGTATTAAATAATTAATACCCGAAACCTTTTTTAACATCTAAGGATTTTTAATTTTTAAACTAACAATTGTCAACCTTTGAACTTACTTGAGACACTTTAATGCTGCTCCCATACTTTTTTCAAATCAAAATTAAAACTATAAATTTTAAAACTTTCATAATGTTGAAAGAATGAAAAATATGCTTTCTTTTCAATAATAATTAATTCATTTTAATGAAATAATTGAATAAATGTAAATATACAATACGAAATAAAAATGTCATTAAAAAAATGTTGGCAATTCGTTTGTTTAAAAAACTATAGCTACATGATGGCTATACATACATCATCCATTTTATGCTTCAAAACATCGACCATTAAAAAGTTATTCGAGATTAACGTTTATTAAGATATCAGTGTCGCAGTATTGCCCACGTAAAGATCCGTGAAATACTAAATACTATACAAAAATCTATTTTATATTTTTGAAAAAAAAAAAAAAAAATCCTTACAGAATTTCAACGGAGAAGAATTGAGAAAGTCATTACAAATACAGGTAAGAAATTCAGGAGCTAAATGTCTGCAGTCACCCCTCTGCTACTGCAAAAATTCAGCTCCTGAATTTTTTACCCTGTATTTTTAATCACTTTCTCCATACTTTAACTTCGAAATTACCTTGTAAGGAATTTCTTTAAGTCAGCTATACTTTCAGGTAGCCCGACTGGACTAATGAGGATTTGAACAATTTCTATTAGAATTTAGAAATAACAAAATTTTTGACTATAAAAGTTTACCTAGACATATTATGGGGAATAACATAAAACAAGTAACTATTTAAAATAACGATATTTTATTATTAAAAAAATGAAATAAAGCCTAAACAACGAAAGTTCTCTTTAATTAATACAATAAGATCTAATAAATGAAGTGCCAAAAAAAAGCAATTTAGTCCATATTTTGGAATTACCAATATATATATTTATTGTACAACAAGTACTTCATAATCAGAAAAACCTAATTCTTCACCACCGTATGGAATGTACAGAACACTATGACTGCTTTGTACTTTACCAACGGTAAGAGATCCATTATGTTCAACACGTCCGACGAATAAAGGTTCTCCGTCTTCTGTTTGTCCTCCCGGAACTGCTCCTTCAGGTACTTGACCGCCAGATGCTGGTACCCATGAGCAGGCACAATCACAAAGCACCTTGAAAATTTCGATTAAGAAAATTAATAATTAAAATCTTTAACTGAAAACATATTTTTAGTTAACTTACTTCATATTCTTCTTTACCATGCTCAGCGCCTCCCCATGCAACATAAGCTACCCCATGACTGGCAACAAGTTTACCAGGAATTAATGCACCTTCATGAGGTGCACGAGCTACATATAATGGTTCTCCATTATCCTGTCCTCCTTGTACTGCAGTGGGGGGAACTTCGCCACTTTTGGCTGGAACCCAACATACTGCGCCGCTTCCTCCGCCTGATGGTGCCGGGGCACTGGGAGCAGATGGTTGTGCTAAAAATGTTCATTTAATTTCAAAATGATTTTGATTAAATTAATAATTACTATGATAATAATTACTATAAATTAGTAATTTAGATAAAATTAGCATTTTAAATATTAACATCCAATAGGTTAGTAAAAAGCAATTTTAGTAAAGTGTATTAGTAATTCGGTCTGAAACAGAATATGTTAGTGTAAAACTTTCAATGCAACTGCTGTTTTGAAATGAAAACTACCAATCACTCATTTGTGAATGGAGGAAACATATTGTGGAGACCTTTGTGAATTATATTTAGTTATTTAATTATTTAGAGTATGACTTTAAAATAAAACGAGCATACAATACAAAAAATAGAAAGACTAGAAGACTAATATTGAAGTGCAATAATTAGAACAAATTATATATTCGAAGACAAAATATTAGAATAATTAATTCCTTAAAATTCATCGCTACACAGGATGTTTCTTTTACTCTGGAATTTCTACATGTGCAAATGTTATTTCTTCTTTCAATGTACAAAAGCCCCTCTTTAACATTTATTACGATAATACCATTGAAATTTGTTTATGAAGGGGGTTATAATTTTCAGCTCACCATACGTTGATTAATGACTTATATTATCAGGTACCTTCTTTTTGTCAATGTAAAATAAATGATAATGATATCTCACTTAAAAGTGACACCACCCTAGTGGTAGAAACAATCCCGGATGCCCTCGTTAAAAGTTATATTTTTTAAATGAAATTCAGAAGTAAGGCAGTTGCTATGGCATGTTTTGAAGTACGATTTTTTACCACAGTTTAGTGCTAGCGTGTCCATTGACGTTTTTGCTTCACTTCTAATTTTCTTTATCTAATTAGAACATCTGTGGGTAACAAACTCTAAAAGTTACAAAAACAAAATAAGTAATTATTTAGTATATTCATTAGTTTATTCCGACATCAAAATTATTACATTTAAACTTATATTTTCATAAAGCTACATTATTATCACAAGAAACATTCAAAGTATAAAGAAACTTTTGTACTCCTAGCGCTTATATTTGCCAAATTTCCCGTTCGTATTGGCACACTCAAATACTATATACGTGGTATCGAAGTAACTATCGAACAGTGAAAGCGACAAATTTAAGAATTGTAGGTATGCAAAAAAGCTTCCAAACAAATGCCTCTTAAACATCAAGCAAATCACATTCATTTGTATTTTATACAATTCGTTTACTTTGAAGAGAATTGTATTTAGCTATTAACGTGACACATACAAAGTACACTGTAGAATAGTTCGAATTTTATAAGATCCAGGCTATAATAGCAGATTATTATAATCGTTAAAGTTGAAAATACAGTAATATCTAGCATGCATAGAGATTACATTCAATAATAATATATAAACAATATTTTCCATTTTAACAAATTATTTTATTATCCGAAAAATATAACAATTAAAATGCTACTATTTTTATTTTCTAATATTTTATGGTTGTAATTTTGTCGGCTAGAAATTTAACATATCCGATAACCTATGCTCATCCATAGAAGATTATTTGATTTATTAATAATTCTGTAAAATACTAGTGACAATCCCTACGATGAAAAGTATAAAATTTTAGAACTGAATTTTGTTTACAGAGGAATAAAATATCCAAATTTCCATAAGCAACAAAATTAGCCAACCTCTTTTTATGTCACTCAGTTACATTTCAATTCTAAAACTAATCCGTTATTTAAAAAATTATTTTTTATTAATCAAACTAGAGAGCTTTTTTGATACTTTTCTTGTATAGACAGTGGAAATATTTTTTTATTTATAAACCCATCCGAAATATGTACTGAAACATATTAAATATATTAGTCTATCAATAATAATAATTAACTTTGATTATAAGATATTTTACAACAGAATTATACCCAATTTTTTTATAAAGCAAAAAATTTAGAGAGCGCGAAATAGTTATATTTCATTAAATATACGAATAAGTTTTAACGAGTCGATTCATACTACAAAAATTGTTTTTTTTTTTTTCTTTAAATTACACTAAGCAGTTATAATATTTTTTTGCTAAATCTAATAACCCCAAAACCATAACAAAAAATGTGGAACACATATAAAAATATATATGATGAATACCAAAAATTTTTTGATATTCTGCTATTCTAACCTGAACCTGATAAACCGTCACGTGGGTCATAAGACTTAACACGCCATTTTCCAGTTGCACCCCACGCTGTTCTAACTCCGAAATATGAAATTCCAATTGGATTTGGATCATGCCATTCCAAAAATATTGGATGTTGACGTGACGTTACTCTAGCTGTTATATGTCCGTTATTCCACTCAATAAGTAAACGGCGTGGTTCTTGTGCGTGTAATAAATGTGGAGTTGAAACATGTACCTTTAAAAATTCAGAGTATTTTATAAAAACATGTTCATCGGTTTGAATTAATTATGTTATGCATAATGTTATGCTAAATTAAATTCAAACCTTATCGGGTTTTTCTCTTCGATAACGTATGGCTGATGCAGTATTTTCCCAACCACCCAATATCAATTCGTACATAGGATCAGTTTCTTGTTTGTCAGACGTCAAAGCAACATGGCAATTATGTGGTGATCTAATTTGGATGTCAAGACCACCAGCAAGAACAGGATGATACTTATATTCAAGGGCATCAGGAGTCTCTAAATCATCACGACCTACACCCCAATTAATAGATTATGAAACTTAGATTTAAAAAAATATTTACAAGTAAAAATTATTCCCGTGGTATTAATTATGTTAAAAAATGTTAGTTAACAAAAAGCCCGTTGGTTAATAAAATTACTTTAAATATTGCACTTTGTTCAATAAGGTCAATTGCATATTAGTGTGATGGTAAATTTTTGAGCTGTAAAATGTAATCCAAAGCAGTAAAGTCTTTTAAAGTTTTGTCAAACCACTTCTTCTGAGATAATTGTTAATTAATTTCAATTCAATCTATCAATTTAGATCAATAATTGTTACATAAATACGTTCGGTTTATCTCCATTTAATTAATGAAAACTTTTAATTGTATTCTAACCCACCTCTCAATCTAAGATATGGGTATTCACATAATAAAAAAATCTAATTTTGAACTATTAACCTAAATTGGCTCAATTAATCAAAATTAATAATAGTTCCAACAATTTTTAACGACTTATCTGCTTAGAATTTTGTTTTTTAATCGCTGTATTACTTAATGCTTTCTCGGTTTAAAATTTTTGTCAATTATTAAATAAACAAGTAAGTTAAATTATCACGTCAACGTCTGTAATTAAAAAGCGTGAATTGTTTAATGGTAGTATTAGTGCAAACCATTCAATATACTACCCAACATGGTTCGTGTGTCGACTTTCATACAAGTAAAACATCTATATTTCGAAACTTTGAAACGAATATATCACGAAATATTTTATCAATAATTAAAAGTAGCAAAAATTTTGAAATTACCATCAACTTTCCATGTACCGCTTGCTCCCCAGCCAGTACATAGACCAAAGTATCCTATTGCTGCAGGTTCTGGATCGGTGTAGCTAAGGAATGGTGAAGAATCACCTTCATGCCCTGCTTCAATAGTACCACCACTCCATCTAATCCAAAATCCTCGGAATTCTTCACCATTTAATACATCTGGTGTTTCTGCTTCAGCAACGTCTGGTTTAGTACGATTTTTTCGAATTACCGATTTGGTATTATTCCAACCTCCAATAAAAATCTACGAAGATGAGTCATTATTATTGAAATGTTATAACACAAGTATAATTTAATAAATAAGAAGATTTCAATAACTTACTTCATACATAGGGTCGGATTCTGCTGGACCGGAAGTAAGAGCTACATGTGCATCATGTGGAGCACGAATTTTAAAGGTCAACGATCCCGATGTTACGGGATAGAAGTTGTATTCCAATTTGTCTTCAGTTTCAAGGTCTATAAAAAAAAAAAATTAAAATTAAATTTTCTTTTTCTTTTTCACATATTTTTGGATGCTTTCTATAATAAATGTAATAACATAGTTAGTATTTGCTTCTCAACACAAACCGTTAGACGCGGCGTGAAGGTTTCTATGTGTGTGTGTGTGTTTTTTTTTTCAAACTAAAAACGGTTTTATTTCATAAACCGTTTATATTTTTATTTAAAAAAGTATACCTTTTAATTAACAAGCATAAAGTACATAGGAATATTAAAATTCTGATTACATTATAAAGGATTTGCATTGAAAACATTTGTCGTCGGTGGCTCAATTTTGCATGAAAGATAGAAAAAGGTCTTGAAGAGTTCATTCCAATGATATATAACATTAAGTATTTTTTTTTAAAGTTATGCAGCCTCTCCAAATTAAGCTAGATGGTTGAAAATCTGAATGTAAGTTAATTTAGTGTCAAGAAAGTACCTTTTTTATCTCCAAAACTCTCCAAATTGAGCTAAAGAAAATTTATCTGAGAATTGAGTTAACGTTAAGGAAGTGGCTTTTGATAGTGTCGACCGCCTAGCCTCTATTTAAGGTCTTTTATATAAATATTTCTAAAGTTTAAAAAACATGCAAAGATAAAATTTCCATTTCAACAGGAAATATTAAGTAATAAGAAACATTTCATGAGAGGAAAGTATGACCTTAGCTACAGAGCACTGCTGCTCATGAGTTTTTGTGTTTATAAGGCCGATATCAAAATATGAAATAAATTGAAAATGTGAATAATTTAGAGCAATTAACTGTCAAACATTACTATTTTTACTAATGAATAGTTTTTAAGGAATTCCTTCCCTTTGATGATGTCTATTTTTGTTTTCAATTGGTACTCTATTTATATAATTTGCTTAAATTTTGCATTTGTTTATTTCAAAATCAATATGTTCGAAGATACTAGCCATGATAAGGCGTGCAGATCTAATTTCAGAAAAATATTATCCTAAAGATCATTAAATTATTCAAAATGAATTTTCCCAATTTTTGATTTTCAGTTTAATTTTCTTTTGGTGTAATATTTAATGAAAAATCAAATAATTCTTAATGAAAAATTTTATTTTTAGTAGATCTACATCTTTTATTATATGCTGATACAGACCGTGTGAAAGTTTACAATCGATGAAGAATAAAAAATTTTTAGTTGTACACATCATAAACACAATACGATTTAAAATCAAAAAGGTCAAAGAACGACCACGACCGATTTACATGATGTGATATTACCTATTTCTGTGGCTAAATGAAGTTCATTAATCTTAACATTGATAAATTAAAAACGTTAGTATTGATGACTGAAAAACTGTTTTTCAATATTAAAATACATATTTTCAAATTTGAAAAAAAAATTCTATTAAGAAATCGTTTTATAAGGTTACAGATCATACGGAACAGCATTAATTTCAAAAGAATAATTTCATTATATTTAAATCAACGACTTTTTAAAAATAAATCTGACTGTTTTCAAGTTATTTTTAGATATTGCATAATTTAATAAAAAAATTTGTCTGCAATTTTTTTACAAGGTCAAGAACTACTTAAAATTAAAAAAACTGTTATTTTGTATAAAAATGCTATCATACAAAGAGAAGAACTGTTTCAATTTTTAAAAAAAGAATTTGTTGATGAAAATCACAGGTGGTTGGGTAATGGAATCGAGGTAAATTTTTTGAGCAAAATCAGAATTTTATCAAGCCAGTTCATTTTTTGATCCCATATTAAGGATTAACATACAAACTATTAAATTAAAAGATTTATCTAATAAATAAAAAGAAGTATCGATACTTTATCTTATTTTTCTTCACGTCCTTAGTAACAGCATATCATTGCAGTGATTTAGTAACGGAATTTTTCTAATCAAAGCTACTTTATCTATTTACCAAAGTAACTTCAAATTATCTATATATTTGATTTCACCAATCACGATTAGTTGTGCTATTGTTTAAAGCATTTTAATGTCGAGCACGTGTAAAAATTTCAAAACAAAATAATTTGTTCACCCATTTATAGATATAATATTTGGAAAATTACGTAATATCGAATACCGTTACATATCTATTGTATAAATTGTAGAGAACCACTGTTTCCTTCCGCAAAGTTGGTAGAGCATTGATATGCAAATACGTATAGTCCAGGTACCTATACGCATACATTGCGTTTGTAAATGAACCTCTATAAATTTTTGTAAGTAAGATGCATTTTGTCAAGTGGATCAAGCAGCCTTTTCGAAAAAGATTATAGAGGAAAGTTTGGTAGACTCGACAAGAAGAAGCCATTCACGAAGTTTCAAGAATTTATTCATCATTTAAAAAACGGTCTAAAAGGGCACCGAGACTATAATATATTCAATTCATTTCCATTATTGCGGTTGATCAAAAATCAAATAACTTTCATCAAAAATTAAGAAGATTTATTTAAATTTTTGTCTTGTTTTCCGTCCGAAGTATGAATTAATAAAAAGTAGTATAAACGTTGTGCGTGTGTAGATATTGTGTGGCGTTACACCAGATTTTTTAATCAAATTCCTTCCCTTCAAAAATAAGGTCAAAACGTCATTTTAAGATTGCATTATACTTTTCGAAACATTACACCGCATTTCTGTTGTTAATAGTCTTGGATAAAAATGCAGTGTGCAGTAAATAATTCTTTTGTTTGCGATAAGAAAACATGTTTTATGTAATTTAAATACCGGAAAAAATAGAGCATATGACATTATTAAATTACTTAATGCGTTTTAAGTTTAAACCGTTATAAAAATTTGAAACTAATTATTAGGTCAGTCGTTCAAAAATTTTTTGAACCATTTGAACAATTTATGTGGAACAAGAATTCCAAATTTTTGTAGGTTCTGACATTTTTTGCAGATGTTTTAATTGCATTGATTTTTTTTCAAACAAACAAGAAAAAAAAACAAAAAAAATAGACGTTAAAACAAGTAGAATAAAAAAATCGCGCCTCGACGATTAGTTTATTTTTCTTTCAGAATTAAATATTAATAAACAGATAGGTTTTAAAAAATAAAAAAAGTTCATTAATAATTTATTTTCCTTATTTTCCAATAACTTTTGAGAAAAAACAACACATATTTGTTAAAGAAAAATACAACATAATAACAAATCGCCGAAGGATATAAATACAAACAAATTTCACGTTATTGTTTTTAGCAAGTCTTAATTGTATGTACGCAGTAATAATAGGAAAAAGAAAACTTTGAAATCAGCCCCGGATCTATGTTTTTTATTAACCGGGGCAAGAACTTGATAATGACATTCCTTCTCCCCGCCGTTTGAGATAAATTGTAAAAAAAAACTCACAAATATAAAAATATGAGTACCAAGGGTGGCATTTTTTCACGGAAAAATAAAACCCTTTAATATCTATTTCCTAATAATTTTAATTTTTGACATCGAATTAAACAATGCACAAATGGAAACATATAACCAGGAAAAACAACTGACATAATCAATGCATTTCCTTAATCCTTAGGACCTAGAATTTTTTCCTCTCTAAAATTTGGTTTTAAAAGAAATAATTTCATTACAAAAAACTTCATCCGCCAACAGTAACACACTGTAGACGTAATCAATGCATAAGGCATTTTACACCTTCTCGACAAGACAACACAAGACTTTTCAAATGGAAAGAAAAAGAAATTTTTTTCTAATAATTTCTAATTATTGATATTCTTTAGATGTTTTTAATTTAAAGGCTGTATTAAAATTCGTATGTATAAATGTTTTTAAATAACTTTTCGATATCCTACGAAAATTTTCGGCTCTTAATCAATTAATAAGGACTTTTAAAATTTACTTAAAATTACATTTACTACAATAACATCTATTCTGACACTAGCAGCAATATTTAAATAAACTTTTAAACAAAAAATAAGTCCTTGACATTTATGCTAATTAGATAATATCATTTAGTAGTTTAAAAATAATTTTTTTAAATAATTACTTAAATACTTTTTCACATGAATTTTTTAATATATTTAAACAAATATCATTTTATTTAAACTAATAACAGTAGGTATACACTTTAGGCATAAACTAAGGAGAGGGTTTAAATTTATGGTTTCCGGTGAGTAGTTAACAGACATATTACTTGTTTTACTGTGTATATTTAGAGTCGTTACATTTGATTGAATACACTCAATGGCCCAAAAATTAAAAACTTAGCACATTATATTGAGTGAAGAATCATATTAAAATTGACATATTCAAAGATGTACATGGCATATCAGATTGGGTCAGTTTTTGTAAATAAAATGGCATTGAGTACACAAACTTGTATGAACCCCCTTGTCATTTAAATGTACAGAAAGCAATCGCAAGCATGCACATCCGGTTTCGCAACCATCTTGATAAATTTTAGTAATATTTAACCAAGAAATTGTTAATATCAGTTAGGGAAGAAATATTCAGCAAATTTTCAACTCCATGTTTTGGGGAAACCTCACCCTCACGGATAAACAGTGACGACGGCGTTTACGAAAAAATGTTTCAAATAAAATTTTATTTTTTTATTAGTAAACCTCTTTTACATTTAAACTTTTGTTCTATCTCTAACGGTTTACAAGATGGGTCTTACGACCCAAAACCCAATTGACCTATGTTGGTCATTTACGAACTTACCCTCACTTTAAAATTCCTGAGCACTGACCTGAGACCCACTGACCTGAGACCCACTGACCTTTGTTTCTCTTTTACGAACTCGACCTCAATTTTTATGTCCTGTGCATGGTATACAAATTTTAGCATGATATCTCTTTTCGTTTTAAGTTATCGTGTTGACAGACGGACAACCAGAAATGGACTAATTACGTGATTTTATTAACACATATACCTTGGTAGAACTAGACAACCTATACCAACATTTTGTTCGTAGCATCAATACTTTTAGGCGTTACAAACTTGGGACTAAACTTAGTATACCTGGTATATATTACATATATACAGGGTATAACAATACTCCATGTCTGTAGAGTCATCAACAAAATGCTAAATTTCATAAATTAATGTTAAAATGATAATAATTGTTTTTTTTTTCTCTTTTACATCCTTCTATTTTTCCAGAGGCGTAGGTAAGAACTAAGAAATGTTAATTAAATGAATAATAGTTTTTATATTAACATTCATATGTGTATTTATTTTTAACATAAACATAACATAAATGCAATTATTATTTTTGCAAAAAGACACTTAAGTCAATTATTACAATACCATTAATTAATGTAGGAATACGTGCAATGTGTATTTTGTTCAAGGTAAACAAATTTTGTTCTGGTAATTTCTATATTTTCATTTATTCAAATTTTACAATAGAATGATTAATCATATACATTTATTTTGCTTTTATTGTGAGTAATTTAGTTAAAACTCATTTAAAAATAATAATAATGACGTATTGTAATAATTTTCTGTTTTTAAATTAACCACCACCATAATTTTTTATAAAGGGTAAATCAGAAAATTTTTCCGTAATTATGGATTAATTTCTAAAAACAAGTAAAGGATTACAATAATATCTTTTTGCTAGAAATGTTGAATGAATATTTTATTTACTATTACAAAAAAAACTTTAAAATTTGTTTTATCTGTATCGTTTTATTCTCGAAAATCCCGAATTCATTCACACTCTAACAACAATGCATAATATCACTGATGATAATAAGTTATCCTTACTTTTTTTTTAGAGAGACGTGAAAAATTCGCTCATAAAAATCTTAATACTTTTAATTAAGTATTTAAAAAAATATATATTATTTATACAGTGTATCAAATTAAGCCAACACCAAATGGAAAACTTTTTTGTTTTATGAAAAAAAGTTCATGATAAAGAGTTCTGCCTGGCCTAGAACGCAATATGCGCGTACGAATACTTATTTTTTACATTTTCGATAATATTTATTGAGAAAAGTTGATCTAAAATGATCAAATATTATCTATCTAGCATGACAAAACAGATTTTTTTATTTTTACTTCCTTCTATTGATAACTGGGAGATGCAACCAGCCAACTGGCGATAGTAATTCGCACTTATTAAAATCAGAAGTAGACCCGAATTCAATAGTTACAATTTCGACTACCAGATGGCAATACTTGTACTTTCAATTATTTTAAGACCAATAATGCCACAGGAAGCGGACAACTTTTTTCAGTAGTTCCAATTTAGACCACCTGATTACCACCATATTAGCATTGATAATTTATGTCTACAGATCGACGTGTAGACAAATTGATACTATACATAAATTTGCCACTGTATCCTAGATTAAATGTCATCTGTAGACATAAATTTTTTCAGTACCTAGCATAGAGAAGAGTTAGTACAAATAACAAAATCTGTTTTGTCATGATTGGATAATATTGGATATCTGGCCTTTTAATTTCAATTAGAATCTACTTTTCAATATTGTGGAATTTCCACATAAATATTGTGGATATTCCAAAAAATAAAGATAATTTACTCCAGAGCTAAATTGACATTTTTTTCGGCAAACCTCGTGTATACGAATACAAAAAATTGATTATTTCATTTTGCGTTTTAGAGCATACAAAATTTGTTACCAAGAATAACTTTTTTTTCACTAAACAAATAATAAAAAAGTTTCTCATTTGGTGCCGACTTAATTTGACACATTGTATATTTAGAATAAAATTACTTGCAGCATGAATTTTTTTAAATAATAAAATATGATTCACAGTAAATATTATTATGCAATTAATGTTTATTTTTAATTTACATTTGAATTTAATAAGGTCATGGCGACGTCATTTATTTTTTTAAACATATAAATCTTGTTTAGTTTGCATGTTTATTGAATAACAATCATAAAAATATTTTTATAATTTTTGTAAACAATTCCTTGATCAACACCTTGACGTATCGATTCACAAGATTTTAAATAAGTAATAATTTAAATATAGGGTTCCGTAATTGAAAACAAAAAATTGATACTATTTTTTCTGTACAGTGGAACTTGGATAAGTGGAACCTAGATTCAATCACAATGTTCTGAATTGCAAGGAAAACTAAAACGTAAATTCATTTTAAAAAACAAAAAATTGTGGATGATATTCTTTCTTATTTTTGACTATGAAAAAGCACATAACCGGTGGGTGAATTCTTTTTTAAAAGACAAATATGGGATTAAAATAGATAATTACGGGATTAAAGAAAAAATGGAAAGCTAACATGAATCTGGTAGTATTACATATGTGGTCCAGAAGAGACAAAAAATGTCGGTATTGGAATACTTAGAAATATTTCGCCACAAAAAGGATCAACAGTTACTTCTAAACGACCAAATAGACCTTATTTTTTCGTCATTGTTCAGTGCCTTGTGATTATTTAAAATAATGTGATATATGAATGTTTGTACTGTGATATTTAAGTTTTATTTAGTTTTTTAACCGTTTTACCATTTGATTAGCTTAAGATATAAACAAAAACTGTTTACTTTTTTTCTGTGCTAGACAGGTTTTACTGTCTTTTTTAACCAAAGCTTTATCATACGATTTTAATTGTTTTTATTGATTTTGTATCTATGTGCTGTTCTTGTTTAATTATTTAAATATTTATGCCCTTTTTGGAAATTTTAAATGATGTATCTTTTTTTTATAAATAAATATCTGTGATTAGAATTGAATTCTTTTATTGTCTGTGATGATGCTTTTAAAAAATGTGAAACAATTGTTGTAATCGGTTTTTTAAATTCAGTGATATTTTCGTATTATTAAAAATGAACTTCCACAAAGTAAAGCTCGAATAAATTAATTTAGACAAATACTGAATTGGAATAAACGCGTTTAGTTGGATGTTGATGCTCTAATAACAAGCAAATATTTTTTGAGTCAACGACTTCAATACTTAATTCAATAAAAGACGTATTTGCTATTATTTTAAGAACATGGAATCTTGCAACAAGTACTTCGTTTAACAGTGTATAATAAATCATGTGAAAAAAACGCCTATAAGAAATATACGGCTAAAGATAATGTCTTATAAGAGACGCCAAAATTATTTGTGACATCATTATTATTACAATTTAACTATTTATGATGTCACAAGAAAACTTGTATAGATTAAATCATTAATATAAATAACACAAGTGACCTCATACATTAAGTATTGATTATCTAAAAAATGCAAATGATCTTGTGATTTTAACCAAGTTTTTAATAACAAGAATGAGTAATTCTTCGTCATTTTTATGAGGTTTAAATACATTTATACGGGCGTGGAATTTTTTATTACGACCTTAGCACAATTATTTGGATATTAATGATAAGATCTTAATGCTGCCAATGTCACAACAGTGTGTCATTTCCATGCTGTATTTAATACAACGTGTTTATCCCCAAACAGAAAACCTTCAGAATTCCAGACTTAAAGTTGATCTAGTGCAAATAATGGAATTGATTTCACTGTAACCAGTGCCAATATCACTACAAACAGTGCCATCTTTATCCATAGGCTTGTGTAAATTTGTATAACTAAAATGTATTTTTAAAATTGTAATTTTTATAATATATTTTTACATTTTCTTCATATGGGGGCATAGTATAGTTTCAACCTTGGAATAAACTAATAAAACGCTTTTATTGATCGTTAGTTTTGGCCAGAATACACAATGTGCAAACAAAATATAACATTTGTAATGTCGATTTTAATAACACTTTTCAAGGTTATTATATACACGAAAAGCAGGTGTTCCAAAAGTTTGGAAAAATTAAAATTTTTGTTTGTTTGCATGTGAAAATATATTTAAATCTAGCAGCTACTCGCTCGCTTTGCTAGACAATTTCAACTTTAAATGCAAAGAATAACGGGCGAATAGCCTTCGCTTCCCTTGGTCTCAATTACCCTTCTCTATAATACACGAAATATATGTTACTACTTTTTATTATGAATCTATTTAGTCTTTGCTTTTAAAATATAAATTTGTCCGTCGTAGCCTTAAATCATATTTAAGCACAAAGGTATACTTTCCGTTCAAAGCCATTATCATGGCTATCGAAATTATTTTTATGTGTCTAACTGAATTATTCATCATTTAGAAAATTAAAATTGACACAGGCGGGGAAAGTTTTAGCTACACTCTAAGAGTTTAATAAAAAATTCACAACTTCAACGGTTTGATCGATTTTTCAAAATTCCGGAAAGGAAATTTGGAAAGGATCCAAATTTTGTAATAAGATTGTGATGTGCTAATCATTCATCAACTAGTTTGAAATGCTTATTAAATAATACTGGAATAATTCAACGCTTTATACAATTCCTACTCTTATCAGGTTTCCACATTTAAAAAAAATACCGATCAGTAAAGTTTACTGAGTTAATTGTTGAAATACCATATATAGACAGTTTTGGTTACGCAATCGTTTGTTCTTTTACGTCATATAAGTAAAGAAAGATAGCCACTCTTAGCCACACATAACTGATATTCCCATATAATACATACTATATAATTTGCGCTCTCTTTAATACACGTAAACAGTGATGTTTAAGAAAAAATGTTTCAAACAAAATTTGTTTATTTTTATATAAGGAACTTATTTTATATTTAATTTTTGTTCTATCTCTAACGGTTTACAAGACCCACAGACCTATGTTTCTTTTTTACAGACTCGACCCCTCTTTTTATGTCCTGGACACACTATAAAAATTTCAACTTGATACCTTTTCTAGTTTTTAAGTTATCGTGTCGACAGACAGACAGGCGGACGGATTACCGGAAATAAAATCTTTGGGTGATTTTATGATCACCTATACCATAATTTTGCTCGTATATCCCATAGTATAGCATCAATATTTTTAAGCGTTAAAAACTTGGGACTAAACTTATATCTCCGATATATTTCATATATAACATGGTATAAAAATGTTATATTTCTACGGTTATTGAATATTAAATGAGTTGCCACATAAAATACACCTTTAAAAAACACGAAATAATTGAGCATTAGGTTTAATATATTTATGTGAATAAAAGGAGTGGAACATATTATAACAGAACTAACAATAAGAACAAAATATATCATCCGTTAGTAACTGAATTAAGGTTAGTACAGAAAGAATGAAGAGGCGAATATCAAGGTTGTGTGAACTGTATTATAATATATATTTTACAAATATGGATTTTACTGTTGAATGACTGTTGAAAAAGCTATCCGGAAACATTCTGTAGACGAAAATTTTTATTACTGATTGGGTAAAATGACTCACCGTCCGCTTACAAATGTGACAAATAACTATGACGTTAGGTAAGGATATGCTGGCTATCCGCGAGAGAGACATTTAGTCCATAGCTATAGCCAACTTCCTTCATGCATATATATCACACAACCATAAATTAAATTAATGTTCTGTTGGGGCGGCAGGAATTGGGACACCGCGTACGGAATTGGTAACGATTTATCCAACTGAGCTATTGGGGTTGACACAAATAACTGTTGATCACTTTACTCATCGGTAACCAGCTCAAACTTTGTAATAAACCGACAATCGAACCCGTAAAAGCAATGGGCTATGGCAACTTTTCAAGCCCGGTTGCAAAAATGAAGGAGCTACTATTTCTTGTAAAGGTAGATTGAAAGCTACAGTTTCACGAAAAAATTATCCGGTTAACTTTTGGAGCAAGTTGATATCTCAAAGAGCATAATCAAAAACAAAGATCGCCATACTTTACTTCGATCGATCAAGTTGACCTGAAAATTACTTGATTCCTTGAAAAGGTAGGTTGAAAGCTAGAATTTCACGTGAAAATTACCCGTTTACCTTGTGGGTCAAGTTGGTATCCCAATTTTGCATTGTAAATTGCCCTTTCCTTCATTTCTGAAAATGGTCCGGTATGGTAGCCATAGCCCATTGTTTTTAAGAGTTTGATTGCCGCTTTATTACAAAATTTGAGCCGGTTACCGATAGGTCAAATGATTTTACTGTTTGTGTGAAGTGAAGTCGCTAAATTTACCGGCATATTGCTGATATACCTTTAGCCATTTATAAAAGAGTCTAAAATACGACTATCAGATCTCGTTTCATTTGAGCTAGATATAACGCCCTTAGGTCCAAATTCATATTTAAACATAAATGGTATAAAAGCCAATTTCATGACACAATTCACATTATATTTATGTATTTAATTTCTTTTTAAAACTTAAAAAAAAAACAAAAAAAAACACCCCTTTAAAAGAGACGCATTAGTTCCCTCAAAAATTTTACTTCCTACTTTTATAATATTTTTTTGATATGTGGTTGCATCTTCATTGTTTGTAATTGTAACGTTTGTCAAGTTTTTTTATATTACCTAGCAGTACCCAGCGGCCAGCAGATGCTTTGAAATGATTCACTTCACAATAGAAGAGGCTCCAACAAGGATAAGTATAGGTAGATTTTATGAAATTATTTCTGCAATAATTACGTGACTTAAATCTAATTTGGACATTCATATCGTGTAATGTATTTATTATTAGCACGTAATTTAAAGCAAAGTCATCCCACGTAGTATTGATAAAATTTTAATATAATGAAAATAACTATAGAAATTTTGTAAAAAATATTGCAGATTAGGTACATGTAATAATAACCCAGTTATGTCTCAAAAATATAGGTACTTCAATAATCTATCTTGGTATCGATTTTTCTATGTATTACGTTCTGTTAGTTGGTTTATATATACTTTTGTAGTCAGAAAACTGTCGCCAAATTGTTTTCTCTTATGTGATATAATTTAATTTATTAATAAAAGTACTATTTTGTGAATTTCCGCTTTACAGAGACTGAACTTGTAATCTTCAAATGCCCATATTTTTTTGGTACCAGTATTCATAAATTATTTGAAGCGTTCGAATAATCTAACACGCTGACTTTTCCTAGATAAAATTTATTTAATGTGATACTCTTCTTTATATCGAATTCAAATTTTTATTTTTTTTTTTTTAAACGTTGAAGCTGCAACTTATTTCTCCTACACATTAAGAAACTTTTTGTAGTAAGGACGATCAATAGGTAGACCATTCGTAAGTTCGAAGCGATTGAACTTATATTGCATAATTTGTTTTACCAAACGACTTCAATTATTTTATTCCGAAACTGTTTTGTCGAATTGGAAGCATATATAAATTTGCATGATGTTTTTTGTTAGAATAAATTGCCTTTCTAAACGGGCTATAAAGCAACTTCTTAAATTCTCATATTAAAGAATGTCCATGAAGAAAATTCGCCAAATTTTTTAATTAATTTAACAGTTGTAATTATTTAACTGAATTGATAAATGTCACTAATATTGCTGATTGCGCAATATTGGAGCAAAAAAAATTATAATAATTTATTTCACTCACTGGAAAACAAATTAGTCATAATCAAATTTTATTAAATCAATAAAAGTATGTTAAAATAGGTCAGAGGTTAAATTTTGAGAACATCTTATACATATATTGTATAATATGTATATCGTCTCTGTCTACATATGATTTCATTCACAGTCATAAGGTGTTATTTATTTCTATAATTTCTGTTTCTACCATAAGATAAAATTCTTGTAATCAATATTGTTTATAACTGCAGGATGTCGTAATGGAATTCTTTCTCCTTGTTGATAATTTATTTTATTGAGTTTGCAGCATTTTTGTCTTACAATGACGAAGTTTAAATTAAGATACATTGAAATGCTAAGACTATTACAGAAGTCTCTTATCTCTAGGCTCTTTTATGTATCTCTTATCCGGTGATTGCCTGAGTGACAAGTTGAGGAGTGCTCAAGAAGAGCATATAGGACTCCTTGGCCTAGGTGCTGGTTACCCATTTGCGGTATCTATCTTATAGTTTAGTATTATTATTAGGCTTTTTTTTGGCAAATCAAAAGCATTACCATTTTTCTATGCTAAATACGCCTTAAGCATTTTAATTACGCTTCTTTGTTATTTCCTTCCGTCATTTCAAACAAATTTTCTTCGTCATCAAACAATTTTTTGAAAAGAGTTATAAGGTTTACAAGTTTTTGACTGGTAAACACATCACAAATGTACTTTTTATACATTGGAAAAAAGTCCTTTAATTTTTACTCCATTATGCTTTTATCCATTTCAAAAAATTTAATCAAAAAGCGCTTAATTTTTATTTTCCTCAAACAACTCTCGTTATAGTTATCTCTCTATCCTTCCCCTCTTAAAAAATCGAAGTGAGCTTTTATAAATGACTAATACACTGATCTAGCCGTTGAATTTTAAAATCATGATGAGCAAATAATTAAAAATAAATTATTGTTAACTTCTTTCCTTCGAGTTGTTGATAACTGACATCATCAATAAAAATAAATATAAAAAAATTCAATATTCAACATAATATTACGTGTATCCTAAAATAGCACATTCAATTAAAAAAATTTAATTAATTAGGTAGTCAAACTTATTTTTTGAAATATATTGATCTTAGACATTATTATAAAATAAATGTAATAATATTATTTATTACCGCACCCAAGAACAACATTCTTGAGCCGTAAATAGAAACGACACCGGTCTTGTCGGTAAGAGAAGCGTAAGATATTTTTATCTGACAACTGCTTACAATAAACATTTGAACAAGTAAAAACTATATTGTTAAATTTTATTTTAAATATTATTGTTATAATTTGTATTATTAAAAATAAAATTATTTACCGATTGTTGCCATGTTGGAAGATTAACAAGACAAAAAATAAAAAAAACAATACGTATACCACACTGACACGAACACTGTTATTAAACTAACTTAGAATACTTCAACCAAAACTATGTTATTTGTAATAGTTTTATAAAAGTTTGTTACGCATGCGTACTGTACTTTTTTTTAACTATATCTTCATTATTGTGATTGCGGTAAATTGTTATGTGGATGGATTTTTGTTATATAAAAATGATTGTACAATGGATTTTAAGGTAGTTGGGTCACAAACCAAAATCTTAATAAAGCTTTAAAACTTTGAATATAACTAATAAAAGACTTAATGAGATAAGTGCAATTGAAAACAAGTGAAAACAAACAATTGACTGAGATAATTGTTGAAACTAGATGTATAGACAGTGTGGATTACGCATTCGTTTGTTGTTTTACGTCCTGCAAGTAAGGAAAGATACACAAACAAACACATACGTAATACATATATGTAACGTATAAATTTAAAATATAAATAATAGGTACTTTATAATGTTTCTAAGCTAATTTGCACCCTCGCGAGTAAACAGTGATGTTTATGAAAAAAATGCTTCAAACAAAAGCTGTCTATTTTTATATAAGGAACATTTTTTTACATTTGTTATATCTCTAACGGTTTTAACTTTTGTTGTATAACTAACGGATTACGAGATGGGGCCTACAGGTTACCTTGGCCTATGTTGCTCATTTAAGAACTCGACATCACGAGCTATCGTGTCCACAGTCGGACGACGGACGAACTGACAGATAGGCAACCGAAAATGGACTAATTAGGTGATTTTATGAGCACCTATTCCAAAATTTTCGTAGCATCAATATTTTTTAGCATTACAAACTTGGGACTAAACTCAATATACCTTGATATATTTCATATATACATGGTATAGTAAAATTTTTAACACACGTAGAATGAGGTATGCGGACATGAACATGGTAATCTTTTTAATTTGGCCTGTGAAGGACACTTACCATTTTCAAAAAAAAAATTTGGAGTATATTATATTTCAAATTGTTAAAAAATAAAATGAAAGTGATTCCCCATTAATTTTTTCCATAAATTATTAAATTAAATATTACTTTTAAGGATTATTTTAAACGGAGGGCAGTATATGGATACTCATCATAATATATATGTGTATTCATTCCTTGTATATATGTGAGACAGTATGTGTGGGGTACAGTTAAACAAGAACTAGGTTTATAACGTTAGTTAAGTATAAGTATTCGTATAGCATGGGTAATAAGCCAATAAGTTTTGACTTTGCTGCTAGGATAGAACTACCTTAAGGTGATGATTTTTTACATAATTTACTTCTGTATTTTGATGATTTGTAAGTAAAAAACAAAGCGGTAATTTACACACTTTCATGTAATATAGCTATACGATGGGACCATACTTACGGAAAGGCTATTGTACTATTTTAACTTCTATTCTCGTCTTTGCAAAAAAAAAAAACATAAATTAAAGTTATTGTAATCTAGTTATTAGTCAAACTCCAACGTTTTTGTAATGACGCTATTTTAATTTCTATGATGATCTATTTTATTATAATGAACGACCGACATTGAGTCATCAGCTGCAGAACTCCATCACTCAAGTCATATTTCTAACTCATCAGATCATATTATGAGATGGTTTTTATTGAAATGGAATTTTTATCTTTTTATGTTTTTGATACAAAAACAGCGCAGATAAGGGATTGCAACCACATTCAGTTGCCTTTTGACCTTGAATTTATGATAAGCGGCCCCGAAAACCACAAGACACGATTGATCGGGATGAAATTTTGAATTATGCACATTTTATCATTGTTACTTCTAGGGGTAGTTTCAATGGGGTTGAAACCATCTTCCCACAAAACCCCCGATAGACAATTTCTAAGGTGAAATTTAAAATTTTCTAAATTTTTTTATCATTGACACTTCTAAGGGTGGTTTTAATGGGGATGCAACCATCCTCAGTTGCTTTTTGACCCCGGATTCGTGAACAGCGATGGCAAAAAGGCCTCAAGAGACGATTTCTGAGCTACAATTTAGAATTGAATAAATATTTTATCTCTGTCCCTTCTAAGGGTAGTTTTAAAGGGGTTTTAACCGTTTTCAGTTGCTTTTTAACGTTGAATTCATAGTCAGCGACCTCGAAAATCTTCGGATGACGACTTTGGTGAAATTTAGACGTTACTATTTGGAGTGCTAATTGTTTCACTTTTCATAGTAATGCAGTGGTTGGAGTAACACGGCTGAATATTCCTAAAGGTTTAAAGAACACGTACAAAAAAAAAATTTTAGTTCGGAGCTGTTCGACCCCTTTTTACACATGATGGTATTTTTCGGCTTATTTACTGTATTACTATACTAATGATTTGTCATTCTGATTTATCTGAGAGAAATGCATACCATATCATTTTGGAACTTCTCCTCGTGGTATTTTATTATAAGATGATGTATTGCATTCATCAACGATATAATAAACTAATTTTGAACTTATAATAAAATAATGGTGCAAAGAACTTTAACACACTTTGAATGCAATAAAACAAAGGTATCTATCTATCTAATGATAGTCTATCCGGTAATTATAATCGTGATTAATTCATTATTTTACCAATACTCTATATGATCGAAAGATGAAGTTTCGGTAAGATTATTAAAAAAATATATTCAAAAAAATTTGGTAAAATTATTAATTCTATTCAATTCAATAAATTATTTATACCTTGTAAAATAATTTAAATAAAATTATGTCAAACAGTCTATGATGATGTATGTCAGACCATTGAAAAAAGAATGTCATTAATTCATTATAGTTTAAAGGCAATTTTTATATACGTATGTAGAAGAACTATTATATGTAATATTCATGACTCATGAATTCCATCATAAATACTTAGATGTATGTATTAGTGATAGGACGAATGTTGAATTTTGAATGTTTCGACTGTTGAATGCGAATGCGAATGTTTATTCCAATATTCGCTAATGCGAATGCAAATGTTAACTTTCATATGAACCTCTTCACAGAGCTTGTCTTGAATTTTGGATAGTTCAGTCGCTAATGATTCAAAATCATATCTAACATAATTATTTTGTCAGGCAAATCAAGAAAGGAAATTATTTATGAAATCACACAGCGTAGATGCCATATGAAAGTGCTGACAGACTCAGGTCAAGTCAGCCCTGCCAGTAGAAAAGACGTGAAATTTTTATTATGAATATATTATTACAGTTTGATTTAGACTATTAGTGTTTTATTTCCTTTTTATTTACGAATTAACATTAACTATATTACTCTGGCACTAAATTTATAATATATTTTTAAGCTATGTAAGAGTTACAAGGACAAAACTGTAATCTCAACATTCATTTACATTAAACCCAAATGCGAGAAAATATTTCACTTGGAGATATTTGTTTATTAAATAAATATTATGAAAAACTGGTACAATTTATTTCTGATGCTATACAGCTGAAGACACATTTGTAAGTCGAAATTTATAGCGACTAAAAATGCCAATTTGCATATAAGTCCAGGGACGTATGCAGCCTGTGGCCGAAGATATGCGATCAGAAATAAATCGGTGGATGAGTGTAGGAAAAACAAAATGTATAAAGTATGGAAAGTATTGAAAAATATATACTCTGTTATTTTTGAAAGCTTCAAGAAAGTGGATTAATGATGCTTCCTAATTTTGAAAGTGATGTTATTACCATTCTACAGAAAATTATCATTACTTCGGAACAATAAAAGTAACAATATGACGACTACACACTTAACAGACGTTTTGTTAATTAATTATTAAATCTGATGTATATTTGTTTATGGCAAGGCTATGACTCATCATCCAAATCATTGTTATTGCGTAAAAAATAGAAAAAAATATGTACATATATTAAAATTAAAAAGTAAAACCCGCATGAAATTCTGAAGTTAACCGCGTAAACTTAAACAGTGTATTTCTTTAGTAATCATTTTGAACTGAAAATGGCGCTAACACTTTTTCTCTAAGCTCAATGGTACATAAAGTTTTTATTCAAAAGTATAATTATATTCATAGAGAAAACATCATTTATTCAGAATGTTGTTTTTCTGAAATTGTCAAACTATAGCAACTTAAGTTTTGACGTCACAGATTATAATTTTTAATTTAAAACTGATTCGCCACTGCTTGGAAAATTTTTAGTTCTAAAAATATCGTGCCATTTTCTAGATCCCTGTACACGGTAGTTTTCTTAAGCCATCTATTAGCTTTGAGAAGAATTTGAATCAATTGTTGTGCGGAAACAATATTTCAAAATAAATAATCAATGTTTCTTTCAAACTTTACACGTATTCTTTCTTTTTAAGAACCATTTGTGCTTCAAACGATAGCGATAACGAAATTGGAGGCAGTGGGGGTTTTCCGGTTCATAAGAATGTTGAACGTATAAAACTCTCTACATTCAATAGTTATTTCATACACCAGTGCTACTTTCTGTGAATGAGAAGTTGAACTACATAATTAAAACATTTGAAAAGTTGTCAAAAGCAAGGAAACTATAAATGAGAAAATGATGTGATATAGTGAAAATTGGTGTTGATTAAACAAATTTTAAAAATGACAAAATTTGAAAAAATAACAACAAAAAAAGTTATCAATCATGACTAAACGATGTCGAAAAGATAGCGAGGTAAAAATAGGAAATGGGGAAAAATAGACAAAGGGTCACCGGGCTTATTTACTTGGTTTATTGAGCGATTCGGATCAATCAAAACTTTCTTCTGAACAATTCCTGTAGATTTACCCGATCCGTTTGGTGTAACCTTTATACACAAAGCAGATGAAAACAATTTACAATACGAAATTATAGCAGCTAAATGTACCCATCCTGTTTAGTAAAAAAAAAAGAAGATTTGAATAATACGGTTCTAAGGAAAAATATTGAATATACAAACCACTGCCAATGCAAGAGTAATTGAATAGCTGCTAAGTGATGACGCTAGCATCGCTATAAAATTCAGCTACTGCATCCATATATGCCAAACATATGGTTGTGTTGCTATGCTGTTTGCCTACAAACAGTAATAAAACAACTGATGTGTTAATATTTTTATACCCTATATATATGAAATACATATCAATGTGTACTAATTTTAGTCCCAAGTTTGTAATACTTAAAAATATTGAGGATACGAAAACAATTTTGGTATTGCTTTCATAAAATCGTCTAATTAGTCCATTTCCGTTTGTCCGTTCGTGATCACGTTAACTCAAAAACAAAAGGAGATATTATAAAAAAAATAAACTACGATTTTGTTTGAAACATTTTTCTTAAACATCACTGTAAAGTTTTAAAATTGAAGAAAACCAAAACATATAGCGGTCGAAAGGCCGCCATAATTTTGTTTGTTTTTTAAACTTTTCTAATTTTTTAAAAATAATGCAAGCACTGACATTCAAAATTTTCTATATAGGATATTTAACAATTAACTCAGTCAATTGTTTGTTTTCACTTGTTGTATTATTGTTTCAATGAATACAAAAACAGCACAACATTTCTTGAATGACAAAAAGGAGTGTGTCCCTTGAGTAAAAAAAAAAGTACAAGCAAAGAATTTTTATTATGAATCTTTGTATTTTATGAAAATTTAAATTATTTGTTTGTTGTATTTACTTTTACCTTTTTATTTCTTTGCTGAATATAAAACTTCTTCAAAGATAATAAAAATCAAACAAAATTTGTGTAATACTTTTACTGACAGATGAACTTTTCAACGTAAAATAGCATAAAAAGGTAATGAATTTTACGCGAGTATAATTGACAGATTAATGGTCGTGAATTTCCATTATATTTCCAGAGAGGGAAGTAGGAATACTTTGCAATTTTATGCGCAAAGCAGATTCAGACGGAGTTTATACATTTCTCTTATTCTAATCAGTAGATACGATAAACTATTAGTGGAATAATTTATTTATCCAAATAATGCTTAACCGATTCGAATAATCCTTTCTCGATAAGTTTTTTAGTTTCGATAAGTAATAATTTCCGGAAGGTTTATAGCAACCAAAATATTAGGAAAAAGAACAGCCCAAATTAAATGAAAATCAAATTTCCAAAAGCATCTATGAACAATAATCAGAAGTTAAAATATGTGAATAGTAATAAGTTACCAAAACAAAATAATCTAAAATCTTTTAGCAAAGATCAGAATTAACACTTATATACATTTTAGGTACTTTAGGTGCGCAGGTTTAAAATATTCTGGAAATTTAATTTATCGTTTAAAGTATCGTTCGTTCCTTGTGAATTTTTTAAATTTATATACACATAATGGGTGAATAATAGGCAAAAACTAGTATTTTTGACATTTTAATTGATGAAAACATACTACATCTAATTTAAAATGTCGATCGCTTCATTGGATAGCTATGAGCCCCCTTTCGATTCCCAATAATATAAAACTCGATTAAAACAAATATAACAAATAAGTAAATATTATTATTCTGAGGATTTTCGAAGTCGCTCAATATTTATCTGAACTAAAAATGTTTGAAAATTCACAATAGTGGCCGGAATATTCAGTTTTTAGACGAAAATAATTTTTGTACATAATACCTACAATAAAAAATTAAGAGAGTCAAAAGGGGGGTTAGCTAAAAAATGAATTTTCCTACGCCTTTTTTAATTTTAATATTCTTATGGTCATTTTTATATTCAAAGATACCGAAAACCTCTAGAATGGTAATTTCACGCTCATTTATTTTTAAATAATTTTTCTTAGTTTGATTAAGAAAAAAATGAGCTTCGAGAGACCAAATTTGGTTCATTATCAAAAAAATTATCGATTATTTATGGTCTAGTACCCACTCGTACCTACCTTTAATTGAAACCTATAAGGGCTACATTTAAGGATCAAAAACTACTAGGATAATTTCAAATAAAACACTGCTTTTTAATGTTCATAATTTTTTGTTCAATATGATTTATCTAATTTTAACAGAATTACTTCAAATAGAATCGTTTATTTACAACTTATTAATAATAATATGTATATATTTTACATCCAGAATGTATTTGAACAATTAATAATTATAACCAGTTGCAAGAGAATACAAAATGGAGGGTTGAAATGATCCACCTTACTAGTCCAGTAACACCTACTGGTGTGGTATAGAAGGCCTTCCGGATTTGAATAAGCACAGTCCTGGATTGGTTCTACGGTGGCCGTTTCCAAATAATTTGAGTTGCAATGTTTATGTGTTGTAGTATCGAAAACAAAGTTTTTCCATTAAGAATTTCTGAATTTTCAGTTAAAACAAATGTATATAGTATATGAGATATCATCTACCTTTTTTTTTGGAAAAAGTATTTTATACCATTTTACAGTCGCAGAAACGAAACACTAAAAACGGTCAAAGTTCGAAAAATTTGAATAGTATGACGGTTTTGAATGCGGATTCCGGTTTTGAATTTTGTGACATAAATTGATTTTTAACAAATTAAAATTATGCAATTTGCAAAAATAATATACATTTTAAATTAACCGTACATATAAAAAAATTCACAATTCGGTTAATAGTGATGAAAATGATTCCAAACTGTTACTCGAAGGTTTTTAGGGTCACTGAGCACGAATATCGCGTCTCCGAGGTACCTGATGCCCAGGAAAAAGCGTGTCCCGAGTTATCGGAAAATTCGTTATATAATCGATCCAAACTCGTTACTCGGAGGTTTTTGGGACCGCTGAACACGAATATCGCAATAAAATCGGGCACGGGGTACCTTTGAAACCAATTATGACTCGGGTATCTCGGAAAAAATTCTGATATACGTGTTCAGCGACCCGAAAAACATCTGAGTTTAAAGTTTGAAATAATTTTTATCACTACTAACCGAATTGTGAATTTAGTATATTTACGATTAATTTAAAATGCAATTATAAAATGCATATTATTTATGCAAATTGCATATTCTTAATTTCTCCTAAATCAATTTAGGTCACAAAATTTCCTGACGTTCTTACAAATCGAATGTCGAAAACCGCATTCAAATTTGAGTTACTGTTAATTTTTCGAACTTTATTGAATCGCTTCTGCGACTATTATGTGATATATAGTACAAGCCGAATGATAACCGCAGCTTTACTATTTTTTTTTATGGTTCATTTCTCCAAAGCCGGCTCAAAAATGTTCAAATATGTTCACCATTCTTTTCTATTAAACTATATGTGACTGGGTGCTTAGAGTTTGTCAAATAATTGGACCTGTCTCAATATGAATTATAAAAACTTGTGTGCAGATATCAAATCAATAAGTTAAAACCAATTTAAGGATTTTGATTAAAAGTTACAAAGAAGTTCTTAAGATTTTCCTATCCAGTGAAAAATAAAGCAAATTTCGATATAATAAATCTAAAAAAGGTTTGCTACAAAAAGGATACCGACATATCTTACCCAAACGGTGATTTTTATGAAAACTGTTATTTCAAAGAAATTCTGAAAGATTTGGAAGACTTAAGGGAACTGGTAACCAACACATTATAAAGAACGTGAATACTAGGGAAGATTTTAGACGTAAAATTTTTCACGTAGGTTATGTTTTTGTACACTCAAAGTTGCAGAGAGTGGTTGTGGATAAAGTTATAAGACTATTCTAATTGTTCAAATTTTAAAATATACTTAATTTTTAAATTATAATAATCTTAAAACAAGTATGTAAAAACTCATTCGGGGACATTTTCGAGTACTGCAAAAGTAAGAGAGCTACCACTATGATAAAACTTCTTTAAAGTGACCTTTTCACATATTCTTTGAGTAGAGAAAATTTTTAGGTTTTCTGTCACTTACCTACCAAGGAATGATGAAATCATATTAAACTTCTTGCAACTGATCTAGGTATATTAAAAATATATTTAACATTCATATGTTACGGCAAAAATTCGTATACGTTTAAAAATAGTAAGAACCAAATATTTTCATTAGCTTAGCTTAACCATGCTCGTTCATTCGTGTTTCCTAAGAGAAAATAAGTTTTGATAAGAATTAAGTACATAATTCAGAATCTCTGTCAATAGACATGAATTTCTTTTGATATGATTCATACATGACCCTACTAAAGAAAATTTTCTGAAATCTCGATAATTTTGGTGATCACGTCCGTCATACTGATTATTTTGTAACATCATCTCTCCTATCTTATCAGGATCATTACCACAATTTTGACGATGCCTCATTTGCCAAAATAAATTCAGGCATTTACTTGTTTTTCATAGTGAAACAACTGAAAGGCCAGTCACAGACATGTGAAACACTCCGTTAGCCGAATAAAAAAAGTTAGCTATTTCCACTTACGACGTTACGACTTTAATATTTTTGAAATATTTGTGAATATTTTTATAAAAAAAATTTTTCTGGGCAAATTTCTATGTTAGTTATGTTATAAGAAATGGAATAAAATATCACATTTTTGATATATTTCTTATTGCAAAAATTTCTTTTTTAATTGCAACATTCGTTTTTACTAGTTTTATAAAAATATGAATTTTAACAGTAACACATACAATGTGCTTTCGCAAATAGCGTAAGCAAAGTCAATGAAATATAAAGTAAAAAAAAACTGTAAAAGTATACCACAAATGAAACTAGTCTAGTTAAATTACATAATGAATCAATTATTAAACCTAACGTTATATTCTTTTATTGCACTTTTATACGTGGTAATTGTTAACTTAATTATCCTCACTTACTTCATTAGCGAAAACACTGTATTTAATTCAAATATTACTTTGTTTTTTTCAGAATTTACAATTAGTCTGTACAAAATTTACAAAATATAATTACAGATTTGAATTTTTTTTTTATATATATTTATATTTTTACAAAATATTATTTAGTATAACATTTTATAATTTTTAAAATAAATACAATCTGTTTTTCAATTACACAGTCTTCAGAAGAATTGAAATATAAATATAATCATTTTTTACAATCTTATAATAAATAGAAATTTAATTTATATGTTATGATATGATCAGAAATTTTATTATAACAAATATAAATAATATATCTATTAAATAATTATTCAAAAATTTGGTTGATGAAAATTGAGCACCACTGTTGTTATGTTGCATTGCTTCTGGATAATTACCTGAAAAAATGATTAAATAATAATAATTAAATATTATTAATTGTATATTTAAGCATAAAAAACGAATAAGAACACAGCAAATTAAACATAAAAAAATTTTCGGGCCCACCAAATGAGGTTTTTAACCGAGATTTTATAGAAGCAATGAAGATAAGTTTCATATAAAACTTAATGGGAAAAATATTAACGTTTTGTATTTTGGTTTTTTGTGTAAGGTTGCCTGTTTGTTTGTTTTGGACGCTTTCTAGCAAAAACTACTGAACGGATTTGATTGAATCTCATGAACTAAAAAAAATCGAAAAATCCTTTATTGAAGTGTTTTGAAGGGTTCATTTACCAACCAATAAAATTAGCCCTTACTTCGATTTCACGTCAACTGGCGTCTCTTTCCGACGGATATTTGATCGAAAATTTACTAAGGAAATTAGGATTAAATATATTCAATATTTAATGCAATATGTTCGTCTATATTTTTAAAGTTGCGTTACGTTTTTTATTCAATAAGAAAGAAATCATTAGGTCTTAATGGTAAAATAAAAGCTTTTACTCACCTTTAAGAACGTGTATAACAATGCTTTTATAATCTGCATTAGTTGGATTACAATCATAACGGCCTGAATCAGTTGGTCTTGCATTATTTATTAACAACACACTCTTTGCTTTTGATCCCAGATCTGTGGTGATTTGTATACCTCCACGAGGACTGTTTTCGTTTATTATCTGTCAAAAAAACAATAGATGAATAGTATTCTTTCAGGAACAAACGTTGTAAAAAGATATGAATAGGTATGCTAAAAAATTATCTATTTTTTGCCTAAATAGCATGGAAATGTAGGCAATGCAATTTTGTAAATGCTGAAATCATTGTATTATCCAATCATCTTAATCAAAATTAGTTAAGTATCTCGGATTTTTTAGATATTCAGCTATAAACTCGAATAAACTTGTATTTTGACATATGAAAAGTTATTTCAAAACCTACATTATGGTAGGGTGTTCGCGGTTATTAAAATCTATGGTCAAAGGTAACAAAAATTGATTTTTTGTTACCTTTGTTTTTTTGTATCTGGTTTTATACGGGTTTTTCGCTATTTTTGTTCCTATCAACATTGTAGAAGATTAAATTTCCTACAACTTTTTTCCGAAAAATTTTTTTATACGTTGAATCCTTTTCGAGATAGAGGGCATAAAGCGCGGGATTAGAGCATCACCAAAGATTAATTGGTAGTCTTGGTCAAAATCACGCCATATAAAGTTTATTAATTATTGATAAATACAGAATCCCTATATATATATATATATATATATATATATTATAAATGTGAAAGTAAGGATGTTTGTTACGCGTTCACGCAAAAACTACTCAATGGATTTGAATAAAGCTTGACAATCTTATAGCTCATACATCAGAATAACACATGAGCTATAATTTTTCAAGGTATATTTAAATAAAGGTTTTATCATAACTTACTTTTATATTTTACTACCAATAATAAAAAGATTTGATTCCCTTCTTGGAAATACAAATTATGTTTATCATGACTTACATGTTTTAGGATTCTACTGAGTCCCGTATCTACCAATCGTAAAACCCCTAAACTCTAATTTTCAACATATTTATATAATAATGTACCATCAACCTACGGTTATGATGTGTACAGCGTATAATTTTATTTGAAAAACAAGGTATATTAAACAAACTTTACTAATAACTATGATATTATGGTCATATATGGATGGGGCTGACATAGACCTTAAAGTACATATTAATAATACTTATATGTAATGAATTATTATTAAAGGCTGGTTATAAATTATGAAAGATATCTACCTACAATACAGTTTTTGGTATTATAAATGGGAATAGTTTTAAAGAGTACGGTGTTTCAATAATATTATCCCTTACGGACGTACATACTAAATAGAATACACGACATAAGCATGTCGTAGTTTTCAAAGTAAAAATTTTATATTTCATGAAAATGAAATATATACAGCATGTCCAATTAAGTTGACACCATAAGGGAAACTTTTTATACCATGTATATCAAATATACATAGTATATTAAGTTTAGTCCCAAGTTTGTAACGCTTAAAAATATTGATGCTACGAAAAAAATTTTGGTATAGGTGTTCATAAAATCACCTAATTAGGCCATTTCCGGTTGTCTGTCAGTTGTCTGTCCGTCTGTCGTCACGATTACTATGAAACGAAAAGAGATATCAAGCTGTAAAACGTGCTGAGGACGTAAAAAGTGAGGTCAAGTTCGTAAATGAGCAACATAGGTCAATTGGGTCTTGTAAACCGTTAGAGATAGAACAAAAATTTAAATGTAAAAAATGTTTCTTATTAAAAAAATAAACAACTTTTGTTTCAAACAATTTTTCGTAAACATCACTGTTTACCCGTGAGAGCGCAAATTATGCGCAAATTGTATAGTATGTATGTTATGGCTATATACAGTGTGTCCCCGGATAGAGGTAACCACACTTGTAAATTTTCTTATTTTGCATTTTAAGAAAAAAGAAGTCATTCTTTATAAGAAGTTTTGCTTATTATGAAAAGTATGTAGGAATATTTAAAACTTCTAAATAATGTTTGGCTACCCTGTACATTATTAAGAAGTTTTAAATATACCTACATACTTTTCAAAATAAGCAAAACTTCTTATAAAGAATGACTTTTTATCTTAAAATGCAAAATAAGGAAATTTACAAGTATAGTTACCTCTATCCGGGGACACACTATATATGTGTGACATGTATGTATGTGTAATATTGTTGACAGAGTAATCAACACTGTCTATATATGGTATTTCAACAATTAACTTAGTCAATTGTTTGTTTTCACTTGTTTATTTTATGTTTTATGAAAAAATCTTTGATAAATTCTATATGGTCCAGAACGCAAAATGAAATAATCAGATATCATTAATTGTAGAGAGCTTTACTTTGTGGAACTCCATAATTAGGATAAAAAATAAAATTTCCAATTTACTTTGCTTAGTCCACTGTTATTTTTTAATATTTTAATAATTTAAAATATTTTGACTAGTTTCGTCTAACACACAGTTATGAAAATGTCTATGTTAGACGAAACTAGTCAAAATATTTTAAATTATTAAAATATTAAAAAATAAAAGTGGACTAAGCAAAGTAATTCTTATCCTAATCAGATATCAATTTTTTGCATTCATATACGAGATTTCCTTAAGAGTAAAGTATTTTTTACAATTTCGACAATCTTTATTGAGAAAAGTGGATTGAAATCTACGGTCCGATAGATATTCAATATTATTCATCTATCATGAAAAAATTGATTTTGTTTTTAGTTTATATACCGAATCTTGTCGTATTTCCATTGATAATTTATGTCTACAAATTTGTGAAGACAAATTGATACCATATAGAATTTATCAATGCATACTAGATGTAATGTCGATCTGTAGACATAAATTATCCATTAACAAAATCTGTTTTGTCATGGTAGGCGGTTAATACTGGATTTCTGACCGTAGTTTTCAATAAGAATCATCTGTTCTTAGTAAAGATTGCGATATTGTAAAAGATAAAAATTATTTCGGGACAAAATTGTCATTTTTCGACAAAAATCGTATACGAATGCAAAAATAAATATATATGATTGTATCATTTTGCGTTTTAGACCTTGCAAAACTTTTTATCAAGAACAACTTGTTTTTATAAAGCAAATAAAAAATAGGTTTTCACATTGTGCCGAAAAAACTGGACACACTGTATATACACGACTTTCAATTGATCAAATAAACATAATTTTTACCCGATAAACGGATAATATGTGTTTCAATTTTATGGAGTTGGCTTTTAAGCTGTACCACTGCAGATAACAAAAGTCAGTACTGATTTTAACAACTGTGATATCGTTATGCCGGTTTTCCACTAAACAAAAACAAAACTCAAACTAAAAAAATACCTTAATTTTCCGCATACTTTTTGAAGACTGGCATGTTTTGTGACAGTTGAAAAATATATATTTGATTAATATTATTATTATCCAACTGCCGCAAAACACACCAGTTTTCAAAATGTTTGCGAAAAGTTGAGTTATGATTTGAGTTGGAGTTTTGTTTTTGTTAGTAGAAAACTGGCATTATAATCGCAGTGACAGTCTAGGGAATACAATACAGGATTAACATAGTCAACCTCAAATTTTCGTAGCTTGCATTATATATATAAGCTTTTCACACAGACTTCGAAAATGTACATTGTTCAATGAGGAAAAATCAATATTTCCATTTTCGGTGTTCCCTGTGGAGTCCAAACATAGGATAACTTAATAATGCTTATCACGTTGTTAAGAATTGTAAATGAAATCATATTCTAAATTGGTACAGTAACACAAGACAGTAAATATTCCCGACTGTGGATTTTAAATAATTTTTTTAATACTGTTTAATTGTGTACATAATATTAAAAAAAAATCGGTAAAAATTCTTTTTTTTCAAAATGCGAGATACTAAAAGAGAGAAACATTAAGTTTTTATAATTACTTTAACTCAACAAAAAAAACCATCTAAGTCTTGTTTTCTTTGAATACCATCGAAATATTATTGTAACAATAATTTGACATTGTTTCCGGAAGCTATATTTTGGAGCTTCTTCATTTTCATAGTTCGACATGTTTCGTTGTCCATCTTTATATGAAATGAAATTTGTTTATATTTTTCTGTGTATATGTACAGAAAATACTGTAACGTTAATACTCATATTATTTTGAAAAAAATTTAGATTATTCTATTTTTTCTTCTTTAAGGTCTAGGTACTACGTATAAAAACAACATTTTATTCTGATATTCCCATGGTGGTAGTAAAAGTATATGTTCTTATTTAAGTATATGCAATCGTTATTACTTATATGATATAACAGTTTTATACAAAAATAAATAAAAGGCAGAAGAAACATTATTTTTTTATTATTCTGAATTATACCTATAATGTTAAAAAATTGCTTGGTTAAATGTTTTCAATTGCATTTTGTTAAGAGAAATTGGTTACGTTTAGTAAGTGTGATAAGCGTGATAAGCGTTTTTTAGTGTTAGCCGCATCATCGTGTATGGATGGGTATATCTATACACTCATGAAAAATAATAGTCTTTAATTATAAAATAATTATAAAATAATTATTTGCATTATTTTAATTATACAGTAATTATTTGTATTTTTGTACAAATATACGAAATACCGTTTATTAACGAAATAAATTTATTATTCGGAATTAAATAATGTGAAAAAATTGTTTGTTTAAATGGTTTCAATTGCAGTTTGTTTGAGAAACTTGTTAAGTTTAGTAAGTGTTATTTGCGTTTTGTAGTGTTAGCCGGATCATTATCTATGGGTGTTTATATACTCATTAAAAATAATAGCCTTTAATTATAAAACAATTATAAAAGACTGTATTTTTTGTACAAATATACGAAATATCGATTATTAACGAAATAATTCCCAGTTGAATGTACTCATCCCCTAAACATTGACTGAAAAATTCCTTATGATTATCGAAGCTCGTCTAGAAGATATATTTTTTTACTAATTAAAAAGACAGAAAATACGCTTGTGAGTTTGTTCCTTCGACTGATGTTGGGACAATTTTCGGTGGTCTAAAATGCACAAAAAATTTGACTTTTTAAAAATGTTTTTAGAATATTACCTAAAAATATTATTTCCTTGCATAAAAACTGATCTCACGTCAAAACGTCAGGTTATATTCGAAAATAAAAAACAAAAATTTTGAAGTTTTAAAATTTAAAAAATGGATAATTTTTGTAGGCTTTAGGTTCAGAAAATTGTACCAATCACAGCCGAGGAAACATATTTAACCGATCTAAAAAAATATTTTTTCCGATCTTTTATAATCAGAAAATACAGACTGACTGTATTATAATGTTAATCAAAAATATATGCTCATAGCCATCAATAACGCTTGCAACCGAAGACGATATATTTCCATTATTCGAATCCAATATTCGAATTAAATATAAATGTAACAAATATTTTCAAAATGATTAAGACTTTATTTTCGAGGGTAAAATATAATCTTAGTGTCAGAATCCTGTCAAATTGAGACCTTACTATATTTGAGATAGTAAGAACTATTTTTTAGTCTTTCATTTTAATATTATTTATTTCCGGTACTGATAATAAATATGATTTTATTCTCCTTATACACTACTCATTTTATAAGGTGTTGTATAAATAATAGCGTAGAAAACAAATAAAACGTAGAAAACAGAGAGAACAAATTTTTTTGCCAATTTAAATACTGCGAAAAAAATTTCCGTATTTATTTTTTTTGTTGGGAAACCGTGAAATTGGAATATTTGGGCTTTTGAATACGTAAATATGCTTTTGGCTTGTTTAAAGTTTTACAACTAACAAAAATGAGGACACCGTCCTTCAAATTTCTCCAAACTTTCATTAGAATAATTTTACGTATTTCGTGGTCGTTGGCTGATGAACCAATTGAAATTGAAAATTTCCAAAATGCATCCATTACAGCGAAGAGACTTTTGTGCTTTTCTGTACAGGCTTAGAACGAAGGACGGTATGGTTAGTAAAACGTAGCAATTTTATAATAGAAACTGACGAAATAAGATAATTTTTAGGAACGGTAACGGTAGGTACTAATATAATAAGTAATAAGAATAATCCAATACGGTATTAACTAACTTATTAAAATACTGAAATAAAGGAAATATAACACAGAATTACAAAAGATTGATTTCCATTTAAATTGCTCCCTGTAAAACCTACTACGAAAATCTATCCATAGAGGGCAATATAATCATTAGAGAAGAGTTTTTATAGATTATTTACAAATATAGAATTTTTAATAATAATTTTCTCTACTTGTATTTAAATATATTTTTCATTCTATAGAGAATATGTTATATGTAAATTTTCGTAAACGTGAGTAAAATAATTAAATGGGAAAATTTTACAAAGAAAAACATTACAACATTTTTCATATTCATTTAGTCACAGGTATAACATTCTGAATGTATAAATGTTAATTTAAAATTATAAAATAATTAGAAAAAACCTACAACTTGTAAAACACAAAAAAAAAATAAAAAATTTGTAAAAATTAAAATTCATATATTAACCTTTGTGCATAAAATTATAAGAAAATAATGTCAAAAGTTAAGAAATGATAGCGTTATGGGTGTATAATTACAATTATTCTAAGATTAATTATAATTATCTTTTTGAATAATTGTTTCAAATGTATGCTAAATACAGAGTACATTGCCCTTTATCATAGGTGATTATTAAAGAACTGAAACCTATTATCTACGCTTCATAAGCTTAATAAAACTTGTTTTTGGAAAAATTCACGACAATGGGACGAAAATTATTAATTTTATTACAAAAAATTTAAATTGATTTTTAATTGTTTTTTTGTAATTAAATGACAAAACTAGTACCAAATTAAAAAAATACGGCAACCAGAAATTACTATCCATTGTCCTTTGTAAAATTTCGCATCTAGTTATTATTAAAAAAAAAACATCTTATTGGAATAATGAAATAATGTTTTTAATTCATTTATAAGATTATGACGCAATTAAAATTTGGGCCCGCTAAATTGAATCAAAAAATATGATACAATCGTAACATTGTTGTACAATAATGATGGGGGATTACCGAATTATCTATTTCTAAACCATGGTGTAAAATAGATTTAGACAAGCAATGCGTGTTTAAGGGATACCTTATATTATTGTAAAAGTAACAAGAAAATGAGTGAATGGGTGGAATTCGCTGCTAAAATAAACTTATACTAGAGGAATACACTTTTGCGGAATACAAGCTCACGACAGTGTATCTCTCGTCATCTCACGGACAGTATTTGTATCTGATTATGGTCATTTCTCTTAATATCAGATAGTTGAGTGAGTAGAAACGTTAGTAAAATCAATTTGTTATTTTAATGATTACCGACTTAGTTCGAGTCCAGTAGCAATCAGTCATCATACATTTAAATAATAAAAAATTATTACCATGTAACTTCGAACTCAACACTGTATATACATGGTATTTCAACAATTAACTCAATTGTTTGATATTTTTTAAATAAAATTTCTTTCTGAATATAAAATTTTATTTAAAATTTCTGAATATAAAATTTTATTTCGAGTATCAGGGTATTTATTTATTTCAACTATGTCACGTTTTTATACCATGTATATATAAAATATATCAAGGTATATTCAGTTTCGTACCAAGTTTGTAACGCTTAAAATATCTGTCTTTCTGTCTGTTAACACTTTAATTAAAAAACGAAAAAAGATATTATCCAGCTGAAATTTTTATAGCGTGCTCAGGACGTAAAAAGTAACGTCCAGTTCGTAAATGAGCAATCTAGATCAATTGGGTCTTGGGTTAGTGAGACTCATCTTTTAAATCGTTTAAGATAGAACAAAAGCTTAAATATAAAAAAAAGTTCCTTATAAAAAAACAAACAGTTAATTTTATTTTTCGAAAATCTCGTTAATTTTCACAATTTTCATTGTTAGCACTTAGGTATTTTTTCGTATTCCACTATACCTGGATCTGAACAGTGAAAATTGGGAAAATTAACAAGACTATCGAAAAATAAAAGTAACCTAGGCAGGTAGAATATGAGTAAAGTTTATATAACCGCAGTGCTTGAAATTCAAATGTAACTTGAACCACTCTTAAATGGAAAACTACTTTTGTTTATAAATATTTTTTCCCACTAATGAATCTATTGAATGATTTCACGCCATTGAAAAATGTGTATAGAACCGTCTTACAAGAGAATTAATTAAAACAAGTGAAAACAAACAATTGATTGAGTTAATTGTTGAAATAGACATATATGCATAGACAGTGTTGATTACTCTATCATATTACATATACATACATGTCACACATACAAAACTGATATTCCCATATAATACATACTATACAATTTACGCTTAAATTGCGCCCTCACGGATAAACTGTGATATTTACGAAAAAATGTTTCAAACATAAGTTGATTATTTTTTTATAAAGAATATTTTTTACATTTAAACATTTGTTCTATCTCTAACGGTTAACAAGGCCCAATTGACCTATGTTGCTCATTTACGACCTCACTTTTTACGTCCTGAGTACGCTGTAAAAATCTCAGCTTGATATCTTTCTTCGTTCTTGAGTTATCGAGTTGACAGACGGGCGGACGGATGGACATCCGGAAATGGACTAATTAGGTGATTTTATTTTATGAACACCTATAACAAAATTTTTTTCGTAGCATCAATATTTTTAAGCGTTAAAAACTTGGGACTAAACTTAGTATATCTTGCATATTACATGTATGCATAAAAATTTCAAAAAATCTTTGAATGTGACATTATTATGTTCTAGTAAAAATATTTCCACGAACAAATTTTTTAGTATATTAATATATTTATAAATCTCAAAAACTTACCCGATTATTATGAAACCAAAAAACAAATCCTTGTGGATCAAGTCCACCAATTATCAAACAAGTAATATTTATTGTACTACCATGATCGATGTACATTTCTGAACCCCCTAAGATTCTTGCTTTCGGCTCTGTAAATATAAAACATAATATTTAATTATAATGTAATTTATTTATATAAATATTAGTTTTTGTTAGGCTTGTTGTTTTAATTACTACTGACTTTGTTCAATGTCGTATTTCATATATTATATATGAGTTCACAATCTACAGTGTGCTTAGAGATAAGCAAATGGTGACAAGTGGCGAAAAAAAATCCATTTTAATTGGCCATAGAAGTTTTTAACTTTTCATTTTTATCCAATATATACAAAATTTTTTGTGTGAAAGTTATATCAAAACTGAAATTTAAGTTTATCTGGGTCTTTGTAAATATGTTGAAAACGAGAGAAACAGTTGAAAGTTTTAAAGAAAATTAATTCTAGCACACAGAAAAAATGCCTTCCTGATTTTTTTTTTGCATTTTAAAACAAAAAGGGTAAGAAAAGTAAAGGATAAGAAAAAATTAGAATCCTTTATAAGAAATTTATTTTATAATGTAAATGTAAACACGTTATTATTTTCTATATCCAGTCTTCGGAATTTAACTCGAGACATGGGTAATTTTTGGATTTGAAGAACTAAACCGCGCAGAATTTGATACGTAGAATGATGTAGCGATGTGACGCAGTTTTAAGTATATGGAGTACAGCTAGATGTATAGTGTGATGTAGCAATTTGTACGCCGTATAAATTATACATCATACAGAAAACTATACAAAACTCACCATGCATAAACCAGCTTTACGCACTGACTTTCATCTACATAAAAAGGTGCCAATTTGCGTTCAGATCTACTAAAATAATATTACTGAAACGATGCATTGAATGTGAGATACAGATTAAATAGTTTGAAGATCTATTAAGTCTGGTTGCATTGATCTTACCACTTTGCAATAATGTCTTATTACTTACGTGAATATGATTGATATTTTTGAAAAAATCCTAAAGACGAGATCAAGCATGGGTACTAACACTGGTAACCGCTTTTATAATTTTTATTTGATCATGTATATAGTTCATGGGACATTTCTTAATCACAGATTTAAAAAAAAAACTTATTAACGCTGTACTTACATACTCTACCTTTACAGCGCACCGTCACAAGCGAATTACTAGAATATGAATGTGTCATATTTGTCAGGCTTTTGCACCTTTCTACGCTAAAAATTTTTTAGTGAGAGCAGTTTTTTTCTCTTATAATTTTTTTGCCAGTGATATTTTTCACGGTTATTTTTCGAAATTTGTATTTCAAAGATTTGGTGTCCATCATTTTTATGTACTTGGTATAACATGTAATAAATGTTATTATGTATAATGGAGATTAGGTTACATACCCTTTGCAGTATATATAGCATTCTACATAGAATTATTATCTGTAACTAGAAATCCTGAAGGTAAATCATATAATTAATAAGAGAATATTATTAAAATAGTTTTTAATAACCTCTGCATATATAGTTTTTCACATTCGATTTTTCTAAGAACTAAATAAAAGCACATAAAATTGTGTTTTAAGAATTTTAGTTATATTATATTCTTCTAAGAAAACACCGGAGATTCTATTAACCTGAAATCATCATGTATGTATAAAGCTAGCATTTTTTGTATTTTTAGGAATAAGCTTGTGCAGACGTATTCCTAAGATTACAACACTAAGCATGGACGGTGTTGAGGAGGATATAGAATTTAAACATGGGATTCCGTAATGATTAAAGTATTGTTTCACCGAGTTTATGAGGTTGCCTCGCCTCGTAGTCAAGGCGAGGTTTAAAATTTTAATCCTCATTACTTACCGAGGTGAGGTGAAGTATATTGTTCCAAAAACCGAGGCAATGCTTGAACTTTTTTTTATTCATTCATGTTATAATACTAAACCACTACATATATGTATAATTAAATTAATAAATTTAAAAGAATTGAAAAAACACAACGTAACATGTATATGGACTTGTATATGGTGTTGGGAATCATTCTGAAGAACCTCTTATAAAGCTCAGTTCTCCAAACATTTTTTAGACAACATTTTTTTTTTTAAATTTAGGCATTATTTTCCTTGGAAGGGGTCATAAAAATTTAGAGACATAGCAACCTTTATTTTGTGTTTTAAAGACATTTGTTTTTTAACAATTTTTGTTTACCATATTATGCTATATTATGTTATATTATGTACATTCATAAATACAAAATAAGTCAAATTTAGTACAAATTTTACTTCGGCGAGGATTGTCAATATTTTTTCCCGGTCGAGATCAAGGCGAGGCGAGGCGGGTCATCTTTAAAAAAGCGAGGCGAGGCGAGATATAATCAAAAGCTTGCCACGTCCAAAACATACTTTAAATTTATCCATTAGCGAATAGGTACCAATAAGTTCTTAGAATTAAGTTCAAACAACTTTTAATTGATGAAAATTCCTTCAGGGCGACATTGAAATAAGAAGATATTTGAATAAAAAAATAAATCTCAATTTTTGCCCTTTCTGTTTCGATCGTTCTTATAGAGTTTCAGAGAAATGATTTTTGCAGTTGTTATTCAATGATCTTTTTAATTGAAAATCGTCCTCAACGGATATTCAATAATTCATCTTAAACTGGTGGCACAATTAAAAGTTTAATAATGATCCAAAAATGAAAAATCCAAAACCAGTTGATTTTTTGTGTAAAAACTGAGAAAACCCCTCAATAAAATAAGTCATCCAAATATACCGTACTTGATTTTTTGTGTAAAAAACTGATGAGAAGACCTTTTAATAAAATAAGTCATCCAAATAAACCGTATCTCTAGACGCCCCGGTACATTAATCATGGTAAAGGAAAATATATTTTAATGGTTTTTACCTAATACTTGAATATAGTTTTTTTTTGTAAGTGGCAAACAAATAAAATTTATTATTAATTAAAGTTGTGTTTTTATAATTATTTGTTCAATTATAAACACTAATAAAACATGTTAATTAAAGTTTATATGTGCGAAGGAAGTATTTGTCATATAACAAATTAATTTATGTTTTGATATCTTGTTTAACAACTAACCATCTTTGTTATTATTGTACTTTGAGTTTTAAGTTTTATTTATTCGAAGAAATGTTTTCATATCTCATGGTTGAGTATTCAATGATAAATTATATAAGTTTGAATGATTTCGTTGTTGCGAGGTTCTATTCGTTAGTTTCTCCTTCCGTTTGTTTATTTGGAAAACTAATTAATGGTTAAGTTGCTATTCTTAATGAATTAAGTTAATTTAAATGTAAACACGGTTTTCTCTCTCTCTCAATTCTTGATTTTCACAAATATAAATAATAAAAATCAAGAGTTTCGCGAAAGTTCCTTTTGAAGTTTTAAGGAAATCATCCTAATAAGGGTAAGGTATGATATTGTGGAATTTAACTTTTTATATGATTCAGCAGTCCTATTTTCCATTGAATCATTAAGACCATACTTAATTTCGTATAGGTACCACAATCATGCTTCGAATGACTTAGATAACCAGAATCAATTAAAAAAAAAAAATATCCAAAATTTTTTCAAAAAAAAAAAATCTGTAATCATAAGAGATGGAACAAATGTTACTTAGATAAAAATTTTGTTTGAAACATAATGTAAAAGTCAATGTGTTTGACGCAAAATTCAAAAAACCTTGGCCGTTATGAGCTCGATTTTGAGTTCTGGTTAAACAGATTTGCTGACCAAAATAAATGAAGTGCATGATATAGTTTATATATTTAATTCGTATATATAGACTGTCTTTTTAAGTTTACATTTGCTTGATACTTGAAAAATAACTTTTATCGATAAAAATGCTTTAAACAAAAAATGTTAGGTATAGGCGCACATCTTAAGCACATATTAAACTTGGTCTAAGTTTTCAAGCTCAATGAAAAGCTCACTCTATTCCATACCGGGTAATAGATATACTAACACTTTAAATTAGGAAGTTGTTAGCGATTAAAAAGGTAACATTTGTCCGAAGAATTTTCCTGCAAACCATACAGTTTAGGCAAAAACGGACTGAAAAGTTTTACCCAAAATTGTTTTTTCGTGGGTCTTGTGTGGAATCTAGGCACTCTTCGAAAAAAATTTTTTCAATAAAAGGGGTTTGTTTTTCTATAATGACCATTTTTGTTCAAATTGAATGAAGAAACGCGCAAAAAGCTATCAAATCAAGTTTCTCATAGAGTTTACTGCTATTAAATACTGTCTAAACTATTCGGTTTACAAAAATACGTGTCAAGCAAAAAATGTTGGTCTTTTTTTATCAAAAAAACTTTCTAACTTGAAGTGTTCGTCTAATGTTTACCAGTTATGAATTAGAGTGAGGTTTCTCAAAAATAGAAATTTGTTCCCATAAATATCCGTGCATTTCGAACTATTTTACACACTACCGTCACCAGATACCGGAATGACGGCGACCACAAACGTATTGTTTGTGTAAGCTTGAAAGGATCTTGATTGTTTTTTTTCATACGTTCTTAAATGAAATGATAAATCTTTTTGTAGAAAAGATACTAAAATTGCCAATTAGTTCATATGGTACTATACATATATATAAAGAGAATACACCCTCCACGCCTCTGCATACTATTTCAAGCTCATACTATTTAAGACCTAATTATTTTTTTATACGTTGTGAAAATGATTTTCCAATTAATTTTCTAATGCATTTTGCATCTTTTTTAATAAAGCTGTCGTATGTTGTGTTTAATAGTATGTAGAAATTCTATATTCCAATATACTAGAAAAACTGATCATAGTAAATTCCCCCTGATAGTAGATTGTCTATTTTAGTATCAAGGTTATGGGTTTTATATTCTGAGAAAAATGTTCTTCCCTCTGATATAAGTAAGGCAAAAATTTTGTTTGTAGGATTCCATTTATCGTCTTTGATGACGAATATAATTTCACCTATAATAGGGGGTCTGACTAAATTTCTTTTATCACTTCAGATGAAAAATTCTCCCTTCACAAATAGAAAAGTGCAATTGATTTAAAAAAATCTTTACTAGTATACAAGATATGAGCGTTTAAAATTCCTAATTAAACAAAGAAGAAGACACCCACTAGTGCTGTCATACGTGGGTATCGCCATAGAGATTACGTATAAAACTTTGTTTCATTAAAAGGAGATGGGCAACCTTTGAATGCAATCTTTGATTGCTTATAACTTCGTTTTTTAATAAATTTTAATTTCACTTTAAAATTTTGTCATGGTGTGAATTCTAGATTTACATTTTTATGCGTTATTTTTATAATTTCATCATATACGCCTCTGTTAATAAAAATATTATAAAAATTTTAAACCTTTGTAACTTTACCATTTGCTTTCTCAAAGAATAAAAAGTTCGACAGACTCTGTTCAAACAAACAAAGCCTCAAATACGAAGCTCAAAATGTTACAAAAATTGTGTACATGTGATACAGAAATCTGAAAAATTGTTGATACTTTATAAAAACTTTCCACGAAAATTAGTTTGAACATAATTACGTTCATTAGGGGCAGAGCTGGAATTAAAATTATTTAAATATTTTGATAGCTCACATTTCAAGAAATATTCCCGAAAAGAAAAGTTTAGAAAGAAAACAAGCATGTCAATCAATCTTTACCAGAGGAGAAAAGTTATTTGAAACTTTTAATTACATTATCAAAGAGCCATTCATCGGTATGTAACACGATGTTGATTCTGTATATTATATCCTGTCGATGCTGCTCTTAAATATTATAAATTTGACAAAATATTTCTGACATGACATAAAAGTGCATGATCAAAGACGTTTGATTTTCGATACAATGATCAAAAAAAATTATTTCAAAACATCGAATATCTTTTAAATGGAAAGTTTGTGGTTTCAAATTAATTAAGAATTTGCCTTCCTATTTCACTAAAAGAAATTTCAAATTAAGTAGAACTAAACTGTTTTCTTACAGCTTTTTCAGTTTTTGGATTAAAGGTAAAAATACAGACACAAAATTTCTAATCAAAACATTTCAAATCAAATTTTTGCCCTTTTCAGTAATTTGACATGCTTTCATTATGTAGCATATCTTTTTTTAATAATTCTTACTATCTCTATCAGGAAGGGTTTACTAAGGTTGGTTCTTGAATCAGCCATTATAAAGAAATTAATTTGCTATATAAAAATGTTTCTTCCGTGTTTTTAAAAAATAATTAAAAATGTTAAAGCTAAGATAGCTGACATTAGCTTTTAAATCTATTTATGCTACTATTGAGATAGTACGAACGCCAAGGCAAGTTCAGACTTGTGGTTGAAATTATTTGTATTCCCTTACAAGAAACGTGTAGAATTTGCAATATTTAAATCATATACATTTCATTATACTGTTCCTTTGAATGCGCTTACCTGCTGAGGATTAGATGTTGAAGAGATTGCTTCAGATACAATCAGTGGGAATGATTAAAGGATCGTTAAGGCGTGAGCCATGGTATATTCATATATTGTACCATTATTTACACAATCTGTACCATGGTTTAAACAATTATCGATAGTTGTTTAATATTTCAATTCTCTAAAAAACTATTTAGTTAAGGAATAACAGTGCTGTAGCCAGAGACAATTTCCATTAAGTATTTAAATGGTTTTAAAAATCACAAAAATCTAAATTTGGAATTCTACGTACTACACCTTCCCCTATGCATATGTAATTTACATATGGATCGCAGTATAATCGCGGCCACGATTTCAAATAAGATTAAATTCGATATGTTAGGTTATTTTCCAGACAGAAAGGGATCTGCTGGGGAGAAAAAGCAGTTTTCCCAACGATTTAATGTTTTGCTCATCTCCACAACTCTCATCAATAAAAGGCATAAAATAATAAGAAATATTTAACGAGGGGAATATTTAACTTTAATGGCCGAATCCTGGTGCTCACAAGATTTTTAAATATAATAAATCATTATTGTCAAAAGTATTTTATGAAATGGGCGCAAACATAATCTTCGTAAAATAATAATCTTTACAAGTAGAATCGTTGTTGCAGAAAAAGTTTAAAACATTATTTTTTTGATGGACAGTTAGCTTTAAAAAGGTTAAATATATAAATTACAACGATAAAAAACTTACGAACAAGTAAAAAAACTTTTTTTCTAGATTAAAGGTATTATAAAAACGAAAAATACAATTAAATTTGTATAGTACAACAATTTAAGGAAAACCTTACACAAAACGTAGCTTGAAAAAACATAGTATCTACGAATATATTATAATATGCAAACAATAAAATTGTAAATAGGTATATATTGTATAGTTTTATGTGAAATGAGATAAAGATTACATGAGCAGCTCTATATTTTAACAAAAAATGATAACATTAATTTGAAATTTTATGTTGTTAAATATAGTCGAGGAAAAAAAAGGCTAAGAGTAGAAGATAAAAAGTAAATAAATATAATGGTAGAAGTAATTTATAATAGAATGAATTTATTGTAGATCCATTAGGATATTGAAAATGATTTGAACGTGAATTTAAAGCACTTTCATTCACAAGTTCGTACTACTACAATAAGCAAACAAATAAAAACTTGTTTATTTCATAGTTTAAAGTGCAATTTTTCAGAAAGGACTCATTTTTTTGAATTTGGTAGCACAGAATTTGTATAAATATTTGTAAGTGATGGCAACTCTATAAAGGATTTTGGAGCATCTGCGGCTTCTCGCTCCTCATATTTATCATATTCAATTAGAAATCGATCTTATATTATAAGTTTTTCTTGATGTAGTTTTCTCGTATTATTTATACCAATGCAGAATAAAGATGAAAATTATGTTTCAGAATAGAAACTTTTTAGTGATGAAGAAGTAAGCATAAATTTGACGGAAAATATCTTCGAGAAATTTTGTATCTGGAAGTAAACATTACGTATAAAAATTTTGTAAGAAATACGGAAGCAAGATGTTTTGCAACTCTCTAAACGAGGTTCGAGTCCTGGTACGAGGATCAATTTCAACTCTCTTTAAGAATACTTTACAAGATATTTGCCAAGTATTATACGTCTATATACGTTTAAGTCATTGCATCATAAATAAATATACACTATAACCGAAAGTCTTTGATGTTTAAAAAAATTGTATTCAAATCTAGTAAACAAAACATAAATAATAAATAAATAATTTAATGTTGACAAACAAATTAAAAAACTCGATGAGTTAAAAAATTAATGATGAGTATTTATTTTTTAATTTGTAGCTTTAAGATTATTTACTACGTTTAAAAATTATGAATATGCCAATATTCACTCTATTTACGGATATTATGACGGAAATACAAGAGCGTCAGTGCGGGAATATCAGCAACGATTTCTTGATAAACAAATGTTTTCAAATGTGCATCGACATTTGGTAGAAAAAGGTATTTTTCAGAAAGCTAAGGAAAACCAATTTACTCAACAATGACTTTGCTTTAACGGTTAAATTAAGTAGTGCTCATAACTCCTTAGCCATTGGGTTTTGACCAAAAATATAAAAGACACTTTCGATTTAAAATTGTCCAAAGATACGCTACTAAGCTATGTCTATCGAGTCACAAGCACCCCGTATATAAAATAAAAAGTCACCATTTAAATTTAATAATAATAATAGAGTTTTTTCTGTTTTTTTTCTGCATTTGGTGCAGTAGCCGTGTCTAGCCGACTTAGGAATTTATACGGTGCTAGTCCAATATCGAAAACGATTTAAATTTGGGTTATAAATTTGTATATACATATTAACTATACACATACATAACAGTAACTTCATTTTCAAAAAAATTTCCATAATTTTTTTTCATTATTTTTCACTTATATACGTACAGAGGTAACACAACATAAAGAAGATTTAATATAAAAAAAAGAAGAAAAAAGTTTTTGAAAATTGTTTTGAATTTATAAAAATAAAAACAAGTGAAGGTAGGGTTTTATAAACCAAGCCACCAACTTAGTATTGTAAATAAAAGTTTGCATTATAATTTAGAATCTGATTAAAAAAAAATTGCAGAGAAGTATACTCTACTTTAAAATAACATACACAAAGATAGCTCATCTCCTAGCAAGCCTTTGGTGGTATACACATAAACGATACATGAAATACACATCTAAAATAAAATGAAAGTTATTGTTTCTCTTTTCTTTAAAGCAAAACTTTATGTTCTGATCGATCGATTGGTGCAGTGATGCGTTTGTTTTTTAAAACATAATTTTATATGTAGGTTGTTTCTAAGTATTTCCTAGTCATTTTTAAAATCATTACAAAGAATCCGTGAGAACGCCATACAACTTCTGTATACATGAAAATAATTTCAATGTATTCGTTATTATCTTTTATCAAATATATTTTTGGGTTGTGTAGGTTTAATTAATACTCGAAAAGGAACCAATAGTGGAAAAAGAACTTTTTGAATTTTCATCTGCTTTCTAAAAAACACTTACGCTTTTTATAAATAAAAATGAAAGCCTTTCAAAAAGAAAAAATCGGATAAAATACATTAAACGCAGGAATTTTTCGGATTTTTTTCTATAATTTACCCAAAATAAGGGTCTTTGTAAACGATCATCGAACATTATTTTTATAATATCATTCTTAAGTTTAGGTCTTAAACATTCAACAACAAAAAAAAAAAACATAAAAAGTTTTTGATCCAGTTTTGGTCGAGTTCCGTGAAATATACGAAAATTTAGGATTTTTTTTTAAGAAAATTAAACGTTCTTTCAATTGGTTTTACAACAATTTTTTTAATTAATGTTTGGAGTAATGGAGATATTTCTGAGCAGATGAAGTCAAAAATTTTAATGTTGAGGTAACTTTTAAATTTTTTTATGGAATTTTCCTATTTAATAAACTCTACCAGTCAGCAAAAGTTTACTTTGTAGGAAAAAAATGAGAGGTGTGAGTCTAAGATGGTTGTTCTATTGGCACCTTTATAAATATCAAACGCTGAACTCGAATGGGATGACCACAGAATATCTATGAAACCAATAAAAAAATTATTTTAAAAGTTAATTAAATAATTTTTATATTTTCATCATACAGTAAAGGAGCAACTTTCTAAGGAAAATCTCTTTCGTTTCTCTACTTTGTTTCGATAAAGTACTCTATAGCAGTGCATGCTGATATTTAATAAGTGAATTTGGTGTCTATAGTAGCTTGCAAAGATAGTATAGGTGATAAGTATTATTGCGTCTCTTGTGATTTTATCGATCTTCAACATGAAATGAAATTCGGAGAAAACATTATTCAAGTAAATATATTCATAGAATGGCTCAAGAAATTGATTATTTGTTCTACACAAATATGTTCTACAAGCTTTGTTCTACAAGCAAACACTTAACATATTCTGTATATATGGCACGAAAATGAATATTTGCTGTTCAAATCCCTTCCTTCTTCCTTCGAATCAGAAATTTATTTACAACAAAATCGAACAAGGTAAAATTGCAAATGAAGAGATTTTGCCACAAACAAAAAAAATGTAGAAGTTATTTTACATAAAAATGCCTTTATCATTTATAAAGAACAGTTTTTATTGTTAATTTTATTAAAACCCGAACCAAAAAAAGGGGGTGTTATAAGTTTGATCGCTATGTGTGTTTATGTCTGTCTGTGGCATCGTAGCGCCTATTTGAAAGGTAATTTAACTTAGGAGAGTGTTCTTAGCTTTGTTTCAAGTGCGAGATTAGGGTTCCGTACCCGAAAAAACTTAAAAATTGGTGATGATCTTCAAAATCGATTCAGTTTGGAAAAGGCATAACATATAAATAATTGTTTATTACTATGGAAATCAATGATCAAATAAACTTGGCTCCATTCGTTTCGAAAAGTTAAATGGTAAAATAATTAACTAATTCAAAACAATAATTTAAAAGAACGAAGTCAACTCAAATATTTCAACTTCAATTAAAACATTTCCAAAAATTTTCCCAAATCTCTAAGTATCCTTTTCATCTCATCTGATGTCCTGAGAAAATTTATAATCGAGTTGAGGCTTTATCGCATTGCCACTTAAATTCTAGAGCTCCAACAAAATAATTTGTTGTTCGACTAAGGTAATTTTTAACAGATCAAATAGAAAATTTTAGACAATTGAGGAAGCAATTGGATTTGAAGTAGCTTCGTTTGGTGTTATTAGTATAGATAAATGCATTATTTATATTTTGGAAAATGGATTTAAATTTCTGTACGATAATGTCTTTCCTCCATGTTGATTATTATTTGCTAAATAGGAAATTAAAAAAAAATTAAATGAAACTGTCAAAAAAAAAGTTAAAATCTGTAAATTGTTTTTGAATCCTCTGTATATTTCTTTAAAACTTTCTACATTTGTGTTTTCGATCCAGCTATAATATATATTAACGTACATACATGTTTTACTAAAATTTAAGTATAAAATATGCATAAAGTAGATTTGGGTTCAAACACAAAAAAGTAACAACATTTAAGAGAATAATATTAATTTGTAATCTTTGTACATGCTGTTTTTAGTAAATTGAATTTGTGGTTTGAGACATAGTGTATTGCGGCATTTGCTTTAGAATGTATATACTTAATAACAAGCTGTGTAGACATGACAATGAGTTATCAAATCAACAAATTTCTGTTGCAGTTAAGTATTCAAGGATATCACATGTATCATCATTCTGTTTACAATATTGGTAATCATTCAGAACGTTCTTATTAACTGGGTATGTATTTATGCTACGGAATCTTTGAACTTTCATCCACTTCCAAACGTCGGATATTTATCAAGAAAGGACAAATGACAATACAATAATTTAATAAGTTTGTCTGATTATCCTGATCAGGATCTTCAAAATTATCGATTTCCACATCTGATAATGTGTATATTTATTTGCGCTCCCACCATATTTTCATACTAATAATGGTTTAAAAAAAATAAAAAACACAAAATAAATAATAGTTTAAGAAAACTAAAAAAAAAACGCTTTTGTAACTAACTTAAAAAATAGATAATAATTTCTATAAATTAAAAAAAGTTTTGTGATTAAGAAAAAAATAATGATGAAAGCGTGGGATGCATTTTTAGATATTTTATAATGACGTACAGTAAATCTGGCATTTTGACTGGAAAAAATTACAATAGTGACTCTGAGGTTATAGATCGTTAGGGGGGCATGTAAATAACTTTAAAAAAAATTAAGAGAATTTTTCGTTCCGCTGTTTTTGAGAAAATCCAAAAAAATGGGAAAAAAAAAATTTGGAATGCGTTTTACTCGGAATCTATTGATTTAAGGGAAAAGTTTTTCAAATAAAAAATGTAGAAGACACTGTCAGCTACATTTTATGTCATTGGAGCATCGTCATACGAGTTAAATTACAAAAAGTTGGTGGCGTTAAAGTATCAAAAAAAGGGTTTTCCACGGTTTTCATTAAGAAAAAATGATTTTTTTGTAAAAGTGTAAATAAAAAAGTTATTTGACTCAAAATAAGCTTCAACTTTTATTTAAACAATTTTTTTGTAAAACTTACCGTTTTTGAAATACAGCTTGCTAAAAAATCTGAAAGTTACGTTTTTTAAAATGTTGAAAAGGAGTACTCGATTTCCTTTTTATTTTCTTGGTTTATTTTAAACATATATTGTTTTACTATAGCTCGGAAACGGTAAGTTTTTCATAAAAATTGTTTTAATAAAAGTTGAAGCTAATTTTGAGTCAAACAAGTTTCTCATTTACACTTTTACAAAAACATCATTTTTTCTTAATGAAAATCGTGAAAAACCCTTTTTTTGATACTTTAACGCTACCTACTTTTTGTAATTTAACTCGTATGACGTTGCTCCAATGACATAAAATGTAGCTGACAATGTCTTCTACATTTTTTACTTGAAAAACTTTTCCCTTAAATCAATAGATTCCGAGAAAAACGCATTCCAAATTTTTTTTCCAATTTTTTTGGATATTCTCAAAAACAGCGGAACGAATAATTTTCTTAATTTTTTTTAAAGTTATTTACATGCCCCCCTAACGATCTATAACCTCAGAGTCACTATTGTAATTTTTTCCAGGTCCGGCCTTTTTTTCGTCTATATTGACTGAATCATTGAGATATTTTATAATCAATAAAGTATTCTCAATAATTTAAATCTAGCATCAAACGCTTGTTAACGATTAAATGATCTTTTTCTTTCTGCTAGATACCAACTGTGAATAAGTATTTAAAGCGAATTATTATTCGAAGCGAATGTCGAACAGAAATAAATATGGTAACTTCGGAACCGGAGATAAAAAAATTTTTGGTCTCCTGTCAATTTCCGAAGCACTAGTGATTTATTTCTGCATGGCATTTATGTAATTCGCCTTGAATACTTTTGCCGAGTTAGTATCCATCAACGCCGTACATAGGACAGCCTTGCTGCTGCACGGGGTGCGACACCAAGCAGTGTGACAATTATATTCTCATCTGTGCCGCACAAAATGGACGCCATGATGCTTAAACATACTTTTACAAATATGAGTATCTTTTTCAACATTCCTGGTGGATCATTTCACTCGAAAAATTTTAGCATAGTTTTGTAGTCTACAAGGTAGTTTCCTCTAAACCAAAAATGAAAATAATTTTGTTTAATTTGATGAATATAATGTGCATAATGATGAATATAATAAGAGCATTGCACCCCACCTTTATTTGCATCTGATGTATGCTCGTAACAAAATCTAAAAATTTCATAAAATTTTTGATTTAGATTTCAGAGTAAAAAACAGCAACTTTCTATCCGAAAGTTAATATAGAGACTAGTACTATCCACAATATTCAGATGGATACCTCTTCTAGGTGTACATATGGAAAATAACAATTGTAGCGTAAAATTAAGTTACTTCCTATTTTAAATTATATCTGTATATTTGTGTAGATATTTTAATATTTTTAGTATATGTAGATGATATTTATTACAGCAATATCAATAGTATAATTATATCAAAATGAAATCTTTTTTCTTCTGGACGTATCCTGAATCTTTTGGACGTATTCTCGATTAATAAATATAATCGAAGAAAATGCTTCTAACGTAAACTGTTAGATTCAAAGGCACAAATCTTATTATGAGATCGAATACGGTCTAAGTTTTCAGGTTTAATTAAAACCTCACTCGTAACAGACAAACATGAGATCAACGCTTTAAATTAAAAAGCTGTTCTTTATAAATATGCAAAAATTTTTTGTTTGAAACATTTTTTTGTAAAACAAATATTTTAGACAGTAATAGAAATTTCTCGCTTAAAGAAATTTTATAAAGTTATTTTTCGAATATCAAGCATATGCCAACCTATAAAAGCCTCCCTGTATTTTACAAGGTATATGTATTTATTAGAATTCCGAAACTCCATGTTTGTCAGTGATGGATTCTCAAACTACTTAAATGAACCAAATTTTGCACACTCTGTGTAATTTGATTAATCTTTCCTTTTACACGACTGCCTAGGAGTGGTTATGTTTTCGCGTATAGTTTGTATGTTTGTAAATTTCTTGATCAGCTTGTATCTTTCAAATGACTGGATAGATTTCGACAGTTAAGGTATCGTTATATTAAAAAATAAAAATCCAAGTATCCTTAGATAGGTGTTTGAAAAAAAAAACTGATTTTAGCGTGAAATAGCAATAAGTTAATAAAAAACATTAACCAAACCTCTCGAATAGAGTCTCAAAATAAAGGTAACTAAAGAGATTTCGAAACAAAATTGTTTAATAAGGGGGTTTCTTTAGTGTTGCGACCTTAAAAATTTAAAATAAAATAAATAAAAAAATACATAACCCGATATTAAATAAAATCTAAAAAAGAAGCAAACAAGACCAGTAGTTTACAAAGCGACTTTAATAGTTGGGGCTCTTAATGAGAGTTGGGAAGGTTTGACCCCGATTGTTAAAGTCGTTATGTAAACAATTGGGCTTGTTTCTTTCTTTTCAGATTTTATTTAATGCAGCAGAGTTTTTGATTTTTTAATTATTTATTTTATTATAATTTACATCACACATTCGACATAATACTTTATTGCTAGTTCACATCATACATTCGAGAAAGTTATCGCTTTTTAATAATTCCTATTTAGTTGGTTTTCTAAGATAATCTGCTGAGAATTGATCAATTTGTTATGCCATCTTATTTTCTTTCGAATTCAAATTTTGCGTTCGCTGAAGTAAAAGGAGTGAATGCAAGGCGAATATTCTATAATAGTAGCACATAATTAAACGAGTAAGGTTATTATGATACTTTGTATGTTTTTTGGTAGAAAATTATTTCACATGTGTACAAATTATTTTGTTTACGTAAAAAACAATTGACGGAATCACAACAATATGTGAACTGAATTTAGATACAGTTATGTACTGCTTGTGTGATTGATTTTCAATACAACACATACTTTTGATTAACTTAAATCATATTGGGAATCGAAATATCTAATTACATTTCATTTTTGTGTAGAGATTCAGTTTCTTTTTTATGTACTATTTAAACGTAATAATAATGTATTTTTACACCTATCGGGACTTAAAAAAAACTTAATTAGGTGTACTTCTATTACAGCGCGCTAAAATGGCGGCGTTTATACGGCTCAAAATTAGTTCTATATTTTTTTACACTTAATTACACCATTTCTAAACAGTATTTATATTTAAAACACGCTTTTATTAGTTTGATATGTATCTACGTATCTATGTATCTATGAATCGATGTAACAGAATTTTTGAACGAGATTTTTACCCACTTCATTCCGTCGGATTGAATTCAAACTTGGGACACTTATCAAAAACCAACGCCAATACAATAATTTCATAAGTCGGATTATCCTAGTGAATATCTTCGGCATTCACGATTTTATAATATAAAATACTCATATAATTCTGGTGGAAGCGTAGATAAGATTCTATAATACTAGTAAATAATAGTTTAAAAACACGCTTGTAGAAAATAAATAATAGTTTAAAAATTTGATAAACACGCTTTTGTAACTAGCTGAACTTAAAAGTAGAAACTAATTTTTATAAAGTATAAAAAAAAAAGTGAAAAAGAAAAAAGGCATTTTATTGTAAGCAAGCGTGAGGTGCTTTTAAACATATTTTAAAATAGCTTTATCTTTACAAATATCGGCCGATTTAGTATTGAAATCTAGCATCCCACGTTTTTTTACGATAAAATGATTTTTTTTGTTAATCACCGATTTTATTTTTTGAACATATAGAAATTATTTACTACTTTTTTTTTAAAACTATGACTATAAACTATTGTTACTATGTAAAGACACAATGAATTAACAATATAAAAACCATATAAAAAAAACATAAACGTTGCCTATTGTGGGTGGCTATACCTATAATTCCACATGGTTTTCAAATAATTTGCAATATATCATCAATACTACAGTAATCCTTATGCATGTTCAGTTAAATCTCTTATGTTTTCATGTTACAGGAATAAACGTTCGAATTATGAAGATATACTATAGTTCATACATAAAATTGGCACCACGTGAGTAGAACTTCTTATTGACGACGGTGAAATCTAGTTAATTCATAAAATACTTAAACAACTCTCGGTATATGAATTAGCAGTCTACGAACACCAATATTATTCCCGAAGAAAGTCCTATTGAAGCGATCATTGCCATTCAAGCGAAAATGCCGTGAACAGATTTCAATTTATCTATTAAAGCAGACGCACGTGGTGAAAACTTAACCGTTATATTTTTTTTTTGACATAAACGGTAATGATTAACTTTTACTTTATAACCACAGGATAATGACCAACATTTAATTTAAAACCACAAACTTCATTGATCCGTTAACACGGGTACATTGAATTTGCGTTTACTTTCCAGTGATTAAATTGTACTCCATATAACATAACCAGGAAGTAAAATTTAGAAAACGGCTTATTAATTTCTGACGTAAGGATTTTGGAAGGAAAGATATAAACTTTGAAATGCAATAACATTTATTATTATTAGTATTTTCTTTGGTTATTTTTTGGTATCTCGAAAATTTTTGGCCAGGCCCCAATTGAAGGAAGAAAAAAAAGTATTATTTCTAGAATATACAATTCTACAGTCGACTATCGATACGCATATATCTTTATTATAAATATATTTTCAAACTAGCTCGAATTTGTAATAAAGTCGCCCGTTAACAAATCACAAAACTTTGAATTTTTTACAAAACATATCCCCATTTCGAAGAAAATTTTTGGATTATGCTCTGTTGCTAATATATATATTATCTTTGTATATATGTATAATCGTTGGTGCTTCTGTTTGAGGTCATGTAACTTTTAGACGCCTTGATAGATTGAGGTCAAACTCAAAAGAGTCATTAGTTTTTTCGACGACTTTCGTCAGACAGTAATTAAACAATATATACATTTCCATCATTAGTTAAGGTTTTCCTCGGAGAGTGGTGGCGTTTCGGTTTTAATTGCCAATAAAAATATTTTGTCAGTTTGACTACTCTAACTTTCTTTATTCAATGATCAATAATATTCAATGATATTCAATGATATTCAATGATATTCAATGATATTCAATGATATTCAATGATATTCAATGATATTCAATGATATTCAATGATATTCAATGATAATATTGCCGTAATAGTGCTTTAGAAATTTCAAGTATCGTAATGGCCTGTAATCATGTAGTTACTTTTACATTATTTGTAAAATTATAAAATTAAATAGAAATTGTATGATTTTGTAGCTTGTTACATTCTGTAGATCTTATCCAACCTTCAAAATACATCTATTTGCTATAGTAATTACCACAAAATGGAATTAATTATTGTGTACCAATGTACATGGTACAGAGGTTATAACATATACACATACAAACAAAATACATTCACATAATACTGTGAACGCACAATATCAATAATAATAATTATTATTATTGTTATTACGTATGTCTTTGTTGGTATTGATTAGAAGGATGTGATTTCACTTTAGTGAAGTGTGAAATCAACTTGATCTGTTTAATAAAGGATCAATCTATATAACAAATTTTAATTGATATGTATTAATAGGTGTGTATAACATTGACTGTCATTAAGTGCTTCTATTTATACATATATATAGATCTAACTAATAGGCAACTCCACCCACATACATGTAATATGTATATTAATGGAGGTCAATTGGTAATCAATTTGTTTTGAGTGTGGATAATAAAAGTATATTTTCAGACATAGAAGTGTATTCGAAGTATACAAAAACGAAGTAGGTATATCAAAACCTTATCTACGTTACCCGAAGGCCGTTCAAAATAACTGAAAATAAGCGATATCATGAACTTATTCGAAAACAACAACAAAAAAATCTAATAAAAACGAAGATTTCGGCATCTGGTTTAAGTTGCGTTAATTAACGCTATGTATACATAAAAAAACGATGTTGGACAATATCGCGGAAACCATCAATCTTATATAAAATAGTTTCAAACAAAAATTGTCGGAAGTTTTTTTCTCTAAAAAAATGTAGAATATAAAATTTTGATATCCTCAGCCATTTTCCCGAAAATTGGGAAAACGGTCAAATATATATTTTTATGCTAATTAACAATATCTTGAAACTAATTGATTTTATAAAAAACAATTTTCTAAAAAAATGTAGAGTGAACATTTTCGATATATTTAGCCGTTTTCAAAACCATCAATTTTATATATATTTTTCGTTAATTATCTAATCATTATCCTCGAATTATGTGTAAAAAGTCCTGATTTAATTACTCGAGAGTTTTTAAGTTCGCTGTTTGCGAATATGACGATAAAAAAATTCCAGAGCGTACCCGGAGGTCGGTTAGCTACCCGACTACCCGTAGCTAACCTTCACTATTTAGACACCTTCATCTCGTTATCTACATCATCGAATGTCATGAAGCAATAGTTCTGATAATTTTAAATATTAGCAAGATTTTTTCACGCAAAAATATCATTTTGAGCGGACTACTATAGCAACATATCGCACATATCTATATAAAAAATGAATAGTTTCTTGTAAGTATAATTCAAGTAAAAAGTTATGAGGAAAGTTGGTAGTACAAAGTTATCATAAAGTTACGTGATTCGTATGGCAACAACAGCATATTCAAGAAAATTAATATTGAAATTTTTTGTAGCAAAGTTCACGTATATATTGCCACATTCAAAAAGCAGTTTCTTAGAATACGTTCTTGTAAACTTTAAAAGCTCTCTGAGAAAATTCTGAAAATTTGGAGTGTTTTGTATAATTCTAAGAAAAATCGATACCAATTATTACTCTACATTTCTAGTTAAGAAATAAAAGGATAACCTTTTATCGCCACTTGTAAGAAACATTCAGCTCTATTTTAGTGGAGATACGAATATATTTGCGGAATTAGAATTGTGGATACCTCGGTCTCAACTTATTCAATTTCAATGCACATTAAGGCGAAGATATTCTAGTTTATCCAAATACCTTCAAGCAACTTACCCTCAAGCTTTTTTTGTACGAAATTTAACTTTCCGAGAAAGATTCATGCAATGTCTTTTTTTCAATTGCATGGATATAAAATTTATTTATAGAAACGTATATAACATATTTTAATCAAAAACAAGTGAAAACAAACAATTGACTGAGTTAATTGTTGAAATACCATGCAAAAATAGTGTTGATTACTCTATCACATTGCACATACATATACAATTTATATAATACATACTATAAAATGTACGGCTAATTTGCGCCCTCACGCGCAAAAATTGTTTATTTTTTGATAAGAAAGATTTTTTACATTTAAACTTTTCTTCTATCTTTAACGGTTTACAAGAAGGGTCCTACGGACCCATAGGTCAAGACCCAATTGACCTATGTTGCTCCTTTACGAACTCGACCTCACTTTTTACGTCCTGAGTACGCTGTAAAAATTTCAGCTTGATATCTTTTTTCGTTTTTGACTTATCGTGCCCACAGGCCGACGGACGGACAACCGGGAATGGACTAATTAGGTGATTTTATGAACACTTATACCAAAATTTTGTTGATAGCATCAATATTTTTAAGCGTTACAAACTTGGGACTAAACTTAGTATACCTTGCATAATACATATATGCATGGTATAATAAATTTAGGAATAAATGTCATATTTTGGAAGATAAATCCTAGAAGAGCCTTTGCAACGTGGATACATAAAAAGTATAATTATAATGATTAATCATAAGTATAATCTGAAATGACAGGGACTCAATTATTATCTTCATGATATCTTTTATACTGATGATCCTGGCCAGGATACTAGGATAAAATTATTAAATAATTGTTTATCATCAGTCCTTCATATATGTGCTTGACATTGTATAATAGTTTTAAGCAAAGTTAACACAAGCGTGTTAAAAAAAATTTTTTTTGTTGTTGTTCAATTTCCGTTTAAAAAAAAAATCTAAATAATTTAGTACATTCGTGGTACCGAATTTGGTGCATAAACATAATAATTCGATAATTCGTCTCTTGAGCTTGTTTATAAATAAAAAATGATGAGATAATAAATAGCCTACAGTATGTCCAACATTTTGGTTTATCATACTTTTCTATGCAAATTGTGGATTTTAGCTTATGTTTGAAATTGCATGGATGACCAATCAGGGTGATTTAACAAAATTGTAATCTGCATTACTTTATTAATGAACCCTTTTATAAATTCTCATTAACCATGAATTGAAAACTTCTAAAAAAATTTCATTGCTCTAGAGGTGGGATGATCTAGTCAATATGGACAGTGAAACAACTTAGTCAGTGACGTTTCTGTATGGATCTATATCATTTTTGTAATGTAAAAATCTAAATAATATATAAACATTTCAAACATTAGTCAAACTCAAGCATGTACAGGGCGTTTGAAGTGTCTGTTAGTTGTTATGTGTTTTTTTTTCTCGGTGAAAGATTGTATTGCTTACAGCGTTGAAAATGAATATACAGATGACGATATACCTACAAGATGACGAAACAAAATAACATGAAATTATTTCGATGCTTTAGAGAAAATTGCATTTCTTTCTTTCTTAAAAAATTTTCGTTATTTTTTATACACATTGTATATGGAGGCTATGTGAGTCTAGTGAGTACTTTGTGACAATACAAAATTTGATACGTTGTTTATTGTACATTGATAGTGACTATCTATTAAGACTATGTATTAATAGAAATATCAAAAAATATTAAGAGATAATAGAACATAAATATCAATACATTGATTTAAATGAACGAATGAACGAACTTAAATACCTATCACCACCTACAAACTATAGCCTACATTTATAAATTATTATTACCTAGGTATCTATTGTTAAATGAAGAGTGTAAAATTTACTTGACCGTATTAACTCTAGTCATTTGTTTTAATTTATTATGATGTTTTATTATTATTGGTTGTAACAATAATACAGATAAAGATGTCACAAATAAAGGAAAAAGAAAAAAATTACTCGTATTTTGCTAAAACCTCATGGAATGTGTTACTTAGTAGAGCACCGGAACGGTTAACACTTAAGTTGACTTACAAAATTAATAAATAGGCAACCTGAATTACGTATACGTTATACATGTATAAAGTGTCAGTAAGTAATAAGCATCTAATACTAAGAAGAGCCTATTTAGGCAGGATCTTGGCTCTAAAGCTTACAACTGTCAAAATAGATGGAAAATGAAGTGTTTCACATCTCTGGTCTGGGCTTTTTGTTGTTCCGATATAGATCAAAATCGCCTGGATTGATTTAACTACTGTGATATTGTTAGAATCGTAGTGACAGTTCGGGGACTATGGGCTAATAGACGCTACAAAATAATTAATAAGGTGATTGCGATCTAATAAAACTCTTCTTGACTTATCCTTACGTGACATGTATGGGAAACCTTTTCTACGAAGATTCCAAAAATATATATTCCTATATAAATTGTACACCGCCTTGAGCTGTAAAATAATCGAAAAGTCGATATTCCTAATTTTGTTGTTCCATTGAGGAGTCCAAAACTTCAAGCAATTAATCGCAATTCATTCAAGTAATTAAAACTTTAACAAAGGTACCACAAGTTATATGTCAATGTCGACATGGTCGAACACACATACTTTAATTTAGTCTATCTTGACTTTCATAGATTTTTTTTTCGTATAAGCAGTGTTATCTAATACTAGACTGTACGTATACATCCTACTCCTAATCACGATGATGATGATGACGATGATCGCCATTCTCATGATGATCATCAAACCATAAAATAATATGTTCGACATAAAACTGGTGTGGCAGTAAATATATAACATGTTAAAAATAAATAGTAAATCAATATAAAAACATAATAATAAACTTGTAGATTACTAGTATACAAAAACATAGGGCAGACTGGGGAACTTAATCCTTACGGGAGATTAGGTACATCCGATTGACAAAGAATGATTTTAGAATCGCAATATTGGTGGTAGTTGGTAAAGGTAAACTTTGTAAAGTTGGTGCACACATATCAGATTTGATTGGTAAGTAGAGCGGGTGAAGCACATTGATGATTCTTGTTGGTCCAATACAAATCCTTCTCTTTGGTTTTAATCTTCCATCCCGAAAGAGATGCTTATCTCAAAAATTTTTTGTAATAATAATAGCTAATCGAAACCTGACTTGGGGATACTTAGGACGTATTATCATTTTAACATCGGTGCCACGTTTACATAAAGAATTTATTGATAATGATAGTCCAACTCGTGAAAAATCTGGAACATTGCAAACCTGGAACTAGTGCCTATCACATGTATTTAATATAATATAACAATTTTTTAATTATTATTTCAACACGTTTTATTTCACTCGCCTCCAGTTGTGCCTCATAAAGCCAAAATATAAGGTGAGGATCAAGCTTCGCTCTCCTGTATATGTGGGACACATGAAACAAATTCCGTTTTTTACCTTAAATGACACAGTGGTGACATTTTCAAATAAAGGCTACTAGCTATAACATTCAATATGCTCAGTCAATGCAATGTCTATTAGTATCATAAAAATAATCTGAAATATATCGTGGGCGTTAAGAATTGAAAACAAAAGGGAGGATTAAGAGTACCCAGTCTCCCATATACGTGTTTGTTTTAGATTTGCTATGCTACTACAGATAGTACGTACGCTATATAACACAGATAACATTTACTACAGACATTTATTATTCACAAACTAATATCACAACCCATCTCTCAAATAATAATAAATAAATAAAAACAAACAAACAAACAAAACTTTTTAAGAGTAATTTTATTTCCAATAAATAATTTGTTTTATTACCGAGAGTTTAGAACGTTCAAACATATACAAAAATCAGATAGTTTTGTTTCAAAATGTAGTAGAATTATGACGGCGTGATGGCACAAATTATTGTGTATTTTTATCGTTGTGTATATTTCTTGTACACTTTAAAGTTAGGCAACGGATTCATGGCCTTAAGTGTTGAAATAATAATTAAAAAATTGTTATATTATATATAGGCACTAGTTCCAGGTTTGCAATGTTCCAGGTTTTTCAGGAGTTTGACTATCATTATCAATAAATTCTTTATGTAAACGTGGCACCGATGTTAAAATGATAATACGTCCTAAGTATCCCCAAGTCAGGTTTCGATTAGGTATTATTATTACAAAAATTTTTTGAGATAAGCATCTCTTTCGGGATGGCAGATTAAAACCAAAGAGAATGATTTGTATTGGACCAACAAGAATCATCAATGTGCTTCACCCTCTCTACTTACCCATCAAATCTGACATGTGTGCACCAGCTTTACAAAGTTTACCTTTACCAACTACCACCAATATGTAGACGAAAAATAAGAATAAAATTTTTTCGATATCTGCCTTGGTTTTTGAAATATCGAAAGCTAAATAATTAAACAAAATTTTCAATTTTCGATAATTTGAAAATTACTCCAGATATCGAATAATTTTATTTTTACTTTTGTCTCATATTGTCAAATTATAAGATGATTTACAATCAAAATTGAAAATATATATTTATATCATGTATATGAAATATATCAAAGTATACTAAGTTTAGTTCCAAGTTTGTAACTCTTAAACACAATTTTGGTATATGTGTTCATAAAATCTCCTAATTAACCCATTTTCGGTTGTCTATCTGGTCATCACGATAGCTCAAAAACGAAAAATTTTTCAAGTTGTAATTTTTACATCGTGCACAGGACGTAAAAAGTGAGGTCGAATTTGTAAATGAGCAACATAAGTCAATTGTGTCCTACGGACCCATCTTGCATACCGTTAGAAATAAAACAAATGTTTAAATGTAAAAAAATTTTCCTTATAAATAAATAAATATTTATATAAATATATGGGCTTAAAATTCACATTTGTAAATATTGAGCTTTGGTACTCCGCTCAGTATACTTCCTTCTAGTATAATAATAATTTTTCAGTTATTTTAAAATATTTATCTTATTCGATCTGAAAATTTTTCAACTTTTATTTTAATTTGTTAATCTTAATAAATAATAACTTAGAGAAAGTAATCTCAAACTATAGAAGAGGCTCTAACGATATTTCATATGATAGCCACAACCTGCTTCGTTCTTGCAATGAAAATTTGGGGCGATTATAGATATTTAAGACATTTAAAAGTAGCCTTTAATTTATTCTTACTGACAAAAAGTATGGATTTTAAATTTCTATTCGATTTCAGCATATTTAAACTCTCTGTATTGAGACTATAATTTAATATTATTTTTAATTTGTACGCTAAATCAAATTGTACTTGTTTATAGTTGTTTCGTAGGTACATTGTTCCATTTCCAATAATAAAATTTTCGTTAGATCTTTTAACTCGTATCTAATTAATATTTATCGTATTCTACTACACTATTTGAATTATATTATAATGAATTGCAAGTTACTAATTCACTGTTACTATCGAATGCTATCGAATGTAAGTACATGATACAGTTAAAACCCACAAACATCGTTGTATGACAAAAATATGTCTCTTTTCTAACACTACATTATTTATGTGACCAATGTGTGGCCAGTATGTTTGATGTTTTACAAATAATGAAGACCACAACACAATTGTGCATAAGAATATTTGATGAATGGCAAATATTCGCCATTGAATGAAGTCACACTTTAATCACAAGAAAACAAGAGGAAAATTTTAAAAATCCCAGAGAAATTTTTCGGGTACAGAACCCTAAACTCGCACTTGAAACAATGGTGTTCAACCCTGCTCTTCTTTTCCTATGATAAGAAAATTTTAAATTTGCTGTTTATGCATTGAAGAACAAGTGAAAACAAACAATTGACTGAATTAATTGTTGAAATACCATGTAAGGACAGTGTTGATTATTCTGCCACATTACACATACATACATGTCACACATAATTACTGATATAGCCATAACATACATACTATACAATTTGCGCTCTCACGGGTAAACAGTGATGTTTACGAAAAAATGTTTCAAACAAAAATTGTTAAATTTTTTTATAAGGAACATTTTTTACATTTAAACTTTAGTTCTATCTCTAAGGTTTACAAGATGGGTCCAACGGACCCAAGACCCAATAGACCTATGTTGCTCATTGACCTCACTTTTTACGTTCTCAGCAGGCTATAAAAATTGCAGCTTGATATCTCTTTTCGTTTTTGAGTAATCGTAATCGACAGATAATCGGAAATAGACTATATGATCACCTATCAGACTATATGATCACCTATGTGTTTATATGATCACCTATACCAAAATTTTTTTCGTAGCATCAATATTTTTAAGCGTTACAAGCTTGGGACTAAACTTAATATACTATGTATATTTCATATATACATGGTATATAAATTTGCGTATACGGTGGTAGAGCGAGCTTATTAAAAACGTATATAATATCAGCATTAACGAATTTTAATTAATAATAAAGAAATCAATTTGTTAAATTATAAATCGGATTCATTATTCATGATTACAACCAAATATAAAGTAATAAATAAACAAAGCTATCTACATCTATATCTACGAAAGCAACCTCATGCTAACGAACAACTTTTTATCAATTTTCCTAGCACTAATGTTTAATAAATAAATTGTTTATTTGTTCCAACTTCCGTTGTTATATTTCGTGAGAGTTAATTGAAGAGGATTTTGTAAATAATGACTGAACGGATGTATATTATTGTTAAGTGAAAAGTAACTTTTGTTGTAATCAATCATTTAATGATATACTGATTGTCTTTAAAATTATCTGGTATACAAGCTGCATCATTTACTTTTTCGGATTCATGCAATAGTCAACTCAAAACCCGTGCCGACAAGAGATAGAAATACGCTTCCTCATGGAAAAACTAAAAATTTTTATTTGAATTATTTTCTCCAAATTCGAAAATTTTGGAGAAAATACGACTGAAGAATTAGATATAACCCAAGATCGAAAGTAAACACATAACACACAAATTGCAACCATTTCGTTTACATAAAAGTTGTCAAAACGGTTATCAGATAAATAATTTTAAGGTATTTTTATTCCATCAAATTGGATCACGATTAATGTTTTGATTCAAATTTTCTCTGAAACTAATCGAAATTCGAAAAAATTGTTTTAAATAGGTTAGTTTTATAACAGGAATAACTTTCTCTCCAATTTAAATAGACCTTTTTCACTTTTTTTTTTCGTTTTTTTAAATGAAAGTAAAAGTCATATGACCGAGAAAACAGACAATATACAAGATACGGAAACACACGAAGTTACACGAAGGTCGGTTTGACTTCATTTAAAGTTGATAATAATGTTATATTAATACGACTGTTGACACTGTTTTATTGTTATTGTTTGTCGGATTGACATCACGGATCACGTGTGCGGTGGAGGAAAAAAAAAATCGTTTTAGATTATTTCAAATATTGTGACTTTTTAAAAATGTTTTTGATAGTGTTTTTATTGTTAAAATTCATGCGTAATTTTCGAGCTACAGGCTCTACTCGAATAATCCCGAAGACCTCGATGAAATAAGACGATGTAAGGGAAATTATAAATTCACCATATTTCACCTGCGACTCACATTAAGATCCATGAAAGATAAAATTAAAAATCTTTTAAGACGTGCATTTTTTGTAACAATTGCCTAATTAGTACGATGATTAGCACTACTTAGAATTAACAAGGATAAATTTTATCTCATTTTCCTTATAAATGAAATCATTTGAACATCGGACCAAATTCTATCTTAAGTAAAAATTAAAATATTCGTCAATAATTAGCTGGCAGAGCAGTTAAAAATTCGGCCCAAAAATTCAGTAGTACCATTATCTCAATGTCGTCCATGCTTTCAGTATTTTTGGACAAGCCAATAACTTTGCCGGGACAAATTATTATCTATCAAACAATAATTCCAAAAAATGTATCATACTTTTATGTTACGTATGAAATGAAAGGCATTAATTTTTCTTTTTAAATAATGAAGCTATGATGTTAAGTAAATAACAAAATTTAAACAATTTTGCAATGTGTAACAAGAATATTGGATATCCAACAGTTTAGTTTATGTTATTTTTGTTTCGTCTACATAATTTTATAATTATACTAGACTGATACCCGCCCGCTTCACTGGGATTAAAAGTAAAAACCACTTCTTTATAACCTCCACATCTCTTGATCTCAGTTATCTCCCTTCCATAGCACTTGAAGGGATTGTTTTACGCAGCTTAAAGATAGTTTTCAATTTTTTAAATTGTAAAATAGTCATAATTCATTGAGTATATTAGAAAAAGTGGCTCTGAATTGTTTGACATTTACTACTTTAAATTTTTACAGAAATTTTTAATTTATGGTTCAAAATGATGATCATAGATACGTTTTGGCAAGTAAAATTTCGGACGTATAATATTTTTTTGGATCCAATTTCTTTCAATGTTCTTTTTTTAAATGCATTCCTAAACTCATTTCGGCAAGTGCACTGTTTTGTGCTCTTTTTTCTCTTAGAAAAATATCTAAGGAATTTTTGTTAAATCTATGGTTTCTAAAAAAAATCTGAAAACATCCAATTTCTTCCCCTTTAACCCTTTTAATTTAACAGTAGCTACCTGTCGATTGTCAATCTTCTTTCTTTTATAATTTCTCAGAAACCACCTGGAAACTAAAGAACGTAATTTAGGGCCCTGACATTCCAGAGACTTTCTCCAAAACCATAAGTGGTAGAAGATAACTTCCCCGAAACCAGAAGTTATTGGTTCATAGTTCCTTGTTGTGAGTTAATATTTTTTATAGAAATCGAAGTTTACTTACACGAGGTGCAACATGTAAACTTCGATTTCTCTCTCTCTCTCTATATATATATACAGAGTATAAAAGAGGTAGAAGGGGTGAAAATGACAATTAATAAAATTCATGGAAATCTAGGAAATTTATACTCATTTGAATCAACACTGGAATACTTATCAGGCACCTCCTCGGTAAAAATTAGAAAATGAGGCTATCAAATCTGTCACTATCTAATCAATAATTCGGGGAGATTAACTTTTAACCGTTTTTTATTTACAACAGTCTAGACTATAAAATTTCGTGATTTTATTTAAATATATTTCCACGTCGGCTTGATATTTATGTAATACGTCCTGTCTCATCCCTCCCTCCCATGCAGTTTATGAGTTTACGGTGGACTTTCCATCACCTATCTAGTCCGAGGGACAGCACCTTTAATGTTAAATTAATGATCAATACATACTTGAAATTTCGTGAGTAGCCCTTTTCGACGAGTCAATCAAACTGTACGACAACGACTTTTTTCGAAAGTGCTGCATTTTCGACTGATTATGATAACGTCATATTTAAGCTATCAGTCTGGAAAATACGTAGCAGGTAATTTGTCAGACACTATGACTACTTGATAATATTAATAATTATGAAACAATTCATGAAAAATGAACTAAGCATGTATTGAAAAACAGAAATACTTAAGTATGGCATCATGTTCATGGTGGCAGACAAGCTCATCGGTGCAATATTTTTGCCGTACAAAATATTTTATTGTTTAATAATTTTAATGCTATCAAGTAGTTCCTTACGGCGTTCTTTCAGACCAATAGATTAAATATGACGTTATCATGCTTACTTGAAGAAAGATTAGTAGACTCGTCAAAAGGAAGCCACTTATAGGTTTCTATTATGTAAGTATTAACCTTTAAATAAAAAAGGTGCTGTCCCGCGGACTATACATTTATTATTGCCCCACAATAAATTCAATTTAGAATCTATATAGGTATTTACAATAAATGTGGTGTTTGGTTTAAATCAATATGGTATTTGTTTTTGCTATTGTAAACAATATTGTTACTTTATTGTACAAATATATTGACTATGTGTTTAATTTCAATTCGATTCTAATCTTGATAATAATACTACACATATCAAATATTTTTATTTAATATATGAACATAGACAGACGGACTGTGACACCCTTGTGGTCACGTTACTTTTGTAAAAAAAAACCTAACGCAGGAGCTGCCTTAGAGTTGGAAATAATTGCTTCAGAGATGGAAAAAAATAGGTCATTTTTCTTAAAATCGAATATTGCATTTCGAAAATTTTTATTTCAAAAACTAAGCGTCTAGAGAAAAAATAAAAAAACTGGTAAAAAAATGCAAAAATAATTTTTCAAAATTTTGTACTTTGCACAATGTAAATAATTTTTGGAAACTTAATTTTTGTCTCAACCTTTCTGCTACCAAAGATTAAAATTGCAAATTTTGAGTAAACCATGAGAATAATCCATGTTTATGAAGAGCATCTTTTTTGTAATAAACAATTAACTTTACTAAATTCCATACTTAAAATCCATTACCTCCATGGGTTGTTTTGTTGAGTTGTTTTGTATGAAAAACAGTGTCGTCACACCTAAGTTTTTCAAAATCGCGCTATCCGTTCTAAAGTTATAGATGAAAAACGATTTCAGAATTGCAACTTCAAGAGCGTATTTCATCAAAACGGAGTCACTTTTTCTGGGGTGTGATCAATTAAATCGACTTATTTTGAGTTAAGCTATATTCAAGCGACACCTTGTAATTTTGATAGTTGCACATAAGGTTTACATTGAAAATTTAATAATATTTTTTAACAAAAAATTTAAATAATAGTTATTATGTTAATTTACATATAAAATATAATAATGCGATTTCGTCTCTTATTTTTACAATTTCTAATGCAACAAGTTTAATAATTATTTATTTCAAAAATTTGAATTTGACATTTTCTATAGGTATCATTTGCATGTAAGTAGTCATATTTTAAATAAAATGCATGATATATTGTAAATTTTTAAGTTGACACCCCTGCGGTTAATTCAGCTGTTCTCACTATACCTTCTATGCTCCTTGCAAATAACTTGTGTTTAGACATCTAGGTAAGGATTCAACAAATGGATATATTTGATGTGCTAGTTTGGTTTTATTTTGCGTAGGTTCCAAACAAAAGGCCATATAAACCTTTTAAAAAACCAAAATTCACAAGAAAAGCTTTAATTAAGAGTAATGCTATACAATAATGCTATAGAAAGAGTAAAGAAACTATTAGAAAGCAAGTTGAAGTCATACAAAGTTTTGTTTGAAATATACAAGATATATTTTAAAAAGTATTGTATGAATAAATTTGAACTGTTTTCTCATATGTGAGGCGAGGAATTTTAACGAACAAAATAATTTCTATGTTGGATATTTAAGTATCTAATAATGAGAATGAAACAAAAATGGATGGTACCTTGAATAAAAACGCTTATGCGATATTATATTGATAGATATAAACCTGGCGAACACCCAGACTTCATCGATTTTCGTTTGTATATATAGTGGTAGTAATGTGAGAATATAAAATTTTTGAATTAATTCTATTTTACAAAATCTATTTCAGTTTTTGAACAATACATAGTTTGTCTTCTTTGTTCTAAAAGAAGAGAAAAATAAAAAGTTTTTCAAATAAAATCCCTCTCAAGATATAAGTATAATAATGATATTCGTCTTTCGTATTCGTTTCGTATATGGATGCATGAATCACATAGAAAGGCTTTATAAAACTGAATGAACAAACCAAACTGAACGTATGGTAATGCAATATCGTTCTCGTCCTACCTTCCTATATCTTCTCTCTTAAATTTGATATTGCAGTTATTTCTTATGGATATGGCATAATGCCAGTGGTATATTATAAAACTAACCTCCAATTACATACAAGTCAGATTTCTAGAAATTGTTAGTTATTATTAGATAAATACCTAAATATTCAACGATGTGTAAGTTCCAAATAGTTTATTACAGTGATTCGAATATAAATAATATATGAAATTTTGTAATTAATATTGTGCAAAATTCATTAGTAGTTCAGTCAATGAACCGGATGTAAACAGAGATGTTTTGGCGATGTAAATTCAGTTCAAATAATTGTTTCGGCAAGTTTTAGTAGTAAAGAAGCAGCTTTCTTTTATGGGATAGAAGAAAGTAGAAATTTGCAAGTATTTTTCTTAGAAGAAGTTTTAAGGAATTAAATCCTTTCAACTACACGTGCAAAAATCGTTCCCTTGGTATCAAAAATTCGCCATAAGTTAATGTATCAATAAGTCGTATTCGAAAAAAATCTGTAAAAAGTTTTTAGGCTATAATATAAAAAGTGTCACTTTAAGTCAAGTGGTATATACATTTATCCAATGCAAAAGTTCTAACTTTGATAGCAAATATCTCTTTCACTAGGCGGCTAAGAATTTGAAAACTTAGCAATTCTCAAAGGCACGGTTATTTTTAACTACCCAAAATATATTTAGTATTTTCCTTATCTTTGATTTCCGTGGATGTCCATGCAAGTACCTAATTATATTTGCCAAAGCAGAAAAATCATGCATACCAGTGGTATCTCAGTCTCAGTGGCATCTACTGTCTATTTATCACCCTAGGGTGATGAAAACATCAAATTTGGATAATTAACTGATTTAAAAAAAAAATGTTTTTTGTTTGCTTAAAAAGTTTTATGTATCTGAAAATTGGTTTTCGCACTTTTGATATAATTAACGCAGTACGTATTTCAGCGTTTTTAAAAACTCTTGAGAGGAAAAAGAAGTACCTTAATTTGTTAATTCTTTACAGTATCTATGAGCTAGTAGCAACGTTTTTAGTGGAAATGATGGTGAAATAGGTGCTTGAAGATAGTGTTCGTGTTTCTTGTTTATTGGATTCTTGGAATTCGTTGATCCTCTTGATTTTTTAGGAATGTGAACAGATAGACGCTATAAGAATAGTATAGCTCGTAAGGGTAGTAAGTACATTGACTGAGTAAAACACGTGTAATTAAATAAAAGTTAGGCCAATCTAGTTTGTTATGAATTATCATGGGAAAATCTCTTTCAAAATAAATTCATTTAAGAGCTTCGTGTATCTACGATTATTTCAACTGAAAATTTTTTCATATATAAGTACTTAGACACACACATATTGAAATATTATTAAATGGACGGACCGATTTTGATGAAATTTTTTCTTGCGTGTTCAAGTAGATTCGATGATATAGATTTAGACTATTCGGTCCACTACAACTGTTTTTGAGGGTTCCACACCACAAAAATTTAATTTCATTAAATGGTGACAGCGCATATAAATCATATATTACTTTATAATACAACCATGTACTATCAATTTTTAATAGTATTGAGGTATTATTTATTATTATCCAGGTATTGTGAATAGGAGTTTATTAGAGCTATATGCGAGCGCAGCGAGCTTTATGGTCGAAGACTCCAGCCAAGCCAAAAGCCGAAGGTCAGGTCGTGGTTTGTCCAATAGAGGAATACAATTTGGATTAAGCGGGCAGGTTAAACATAGTATAGGTATTAATGAATTGGAGTTACGTTTCCACAGGACAACGTCTGACGGATCCGCTAGTTTTATATTTAAAAAAAAAATGTATGTTGAATTCATACTAAACGACTTTTTGAAAAGAGTCTGTTTACTAAGATTTTTAAATTATTTATTACAATGACAGTGTCTGAATATAAATTATGATTGACCTAACATGACATTACTATCTTCTTAAAACAAACCGATGGCCATTCGTATTACAAATAGCAAAAATTGTCTTTATAAATTACACCTTATTTCTAGCTACCTTTGTCTTTACAAATTACATCTTCTTTCTAGCTACCTTTGTCTTTATAAATTACACCTTCTTTCTAGCTACCTTTTACGTATAGATGTTTGATTGTTTCAAAAACTTCAACAGTCAAGATATGAAGTTATTGAAAAGTTCTTTAAGAATCTTTATAGATTCTTAAAGAACTTTAAGAATCTTAATAGGCGGTGGTAGGGGTGGTTTGAAAGTTGCCAGATATGAATTTAAAAAAAAGATTAAGTACAAATAAAAGTGTAATTAATAATAAAAATAATCTTACCTATAACATTTAATTCATAGAATCGACTTAAATGTGGTGTTGTGCTTATCTGACATTCATATACACCAGCATCTCGTTGTTGTGGATATTTAATTTGTAATATCCATTCATTTGAATTGAGCCCATTGATTGCACGAAATCGGTCATCTGATGTATACGTGTATCTACCCACTGTTAATAAATGGACATCACGATGACGAACCCAAGATACCTGCAAGATAACAGCAACAAACAAAACATTATACAACATATAATAATAACCATATCGTTGTACTATTATTCAATGTCTAAATAACATAAAATATTGAGTGGTCATACAAACTTGAAGAATTTTATCATAAATAACATTCTTATAGCTTCAATGTAAGTTTACTTTAAATCATCGTAATAGTAGTAATAGAAGTAGCAAGGTTTATTTTAAAATTTAATAAATAACTACATTTTTTTTTAAAATATATAGTAGCCTAAACTTTATCTATATAATTAATCTAATATCAAGAACTAAGACAGACTGTTGGGACAGGTAAAAATCACACTCAATTAGTTTTTAGAATGTTATCTATCTTTTGGTAACATGTTTATGACAATTCCTAGTTTGTCATTTTTCGTCATTTTTAACGTATACTCTGCGTCACAAAATTTGCACAGGTTTTACCATTCTAAGTGATATAACTATATGTACTGTTATTGTAATATCAATTAGAAAGGTAAAAACCGTGTTAATTTTGTGACGATGACTATACATGTAATTTTGATTGATGCAATGAACCTGTTGAGGCTCAATATGTACAATTTCATCAGTTTCACAATTATAATTTTATCAATTTCAGCCTCGTATTCAGTTGTTGTTTTTTTTGGCAAATTTCTATGACTATTAAATATTTCGCAATGAACCTAGAACGTTTTGGTTATAAAGCTCATCCCCGTGATCGTTTTACCGATTTGCATCCAAAATCTTACGAATATGATACCTAAAATATTCCATGCTGGACTTGGCAATCACTTTAAAGAAAAGTTTAAAGAAATAATTTTCGAATTTTTAGAACCAGGACATCTTGAGCCCTAAGTAACGATCTCAGATGCGGAAATATTTAGGAAACCATACTCGTAATCAGCGACCACAAAAACTGCTTACTAATAATTTTAAATACATTTTAATTAATAGTCTTATTGCAAATTTTTCAGAAGTATTCCCACTCCTTTAACTTGTATCTGGCTTGGCAGACTGTCGCCATTTTTAAAATCCCTGTTAACAAACGTCTACTATATCTATTTTTTTCTGAGCTTCTGCAGTTGTTTCTCTCGGACTATTTTGTAAAATATTAGACCACTTGATGTGTACAGTAATCAATATTTAAATGTAATATCTGACTGTTTGTTAGTATTGGTAAATATATTTGTACAGAAAGGCTTATCAAAAATATGTTGTAATCTTTTTAAAGTTAAACTGTATGTTTCAAGCAATAACTTAATTTTCGTAATCATCAAAGTTTTTTCGTAAGGGCGGAAATCAGGGCAAAACTTTTCTAAAACTATATAAGATAGAAGGTAGAAAATTATAGATATCTTCAAATATAGTGAGTCTTTGATTCTAATTTTATAGCAAACAAATCAAAAATTTGTTCGAAATAGAAAAATTTCGAAATGCCGAAATTTATTAAGTGAATTATTTATTTTTATTGTTAATACTGAATTTTCTTCGGAGTTAAACGATGATAAATATAGTTATCATCATTGTTAAAAATACGGTTTTATAAATTATATGTAAAAATTGTAGTAATACTAAAGAAAGAAGTAAATATCGGCAAATTACAATTTATGTTAAGTAATATCACAAAAAACAAGTAAAAACAAACTTGATTGAGTGAATTGTTGAAATGCCTTGTATAGAAAGTGTTGAAAATCAGTATTTACAATATTTTTTTATAAATTAAAAGAGTTTAAAAAACCAACACAATTATTTGGTTTCGAAAATTTTCGAAAGTATTTTCTAGAATTTTTTTGCGAGAATGATATACAAGACCACTAGTTGCAGCTACCTGGAAATTATCAACTCTCTATCATTCATTGTTTTGAAGAAAATGTTTTGTCCTAAGTTTCGTACTCACGGATAAACAGTGACGTTTAAAAAAATGTTTCAAACAAAAGTTGTTTAACTTTTTATAAGGGATATAATTTATATTTAAAGTTTTGTTATATCCCTAACGATTTACATAGGTCAAGACCCAATTGACCTACGTTGGTCATTTACGAACTTAGTCTAACTTTTAACGTCCTGAGATAGATGGACAGACGGACGGACATCCGGAAATGGACTAATTAGGTGATTTTATGAACACTTATACCAACATTTTTTTCGTAGCATTAATATTTTTAGGCTTTAGAAAAATCAATAAAAAACTTTTTTCAAATTTCTTTTTTCTCTTGAAAAGGCGCACATGTTTCTTTTCACGTTTTTTTTAATTTTCATTCTGTTTTTGTTTTTAATGTTACAATATTGGAAAGCATGACGCTTCAGCTATTTGTAGCAATAAATATCAAACGAAAATTATATTTTCGCTCAACGTTTGAGCGCCAGAACTTCCAATATTAGTTTTTATAAATTTTTCATTAAAATTGTGCGCAAGGGTATTAAAAGTTTTTAATCCTTGAAAATATTGATGTTACGAACAAAATTTTGGTACAGGTAAAATCACTTAATTAGTCCGTTTTCGGTTGTCTGCCCGCCTGTCTGTCAACACTATAACTCAAAAACGAAAAGAGATAGCAAGTTGAAATTTCTATAGCGTGCTAAGGACGTAAAAAGTAAGGTTGACTTCGTAAATGAGCAACATAGGTCAATTGGGTCTTGGGTCCGCAGGCCTCATCTTGTAACCCGTTAGAGACAGAACAAAAATAAAAAATGCTCCTTATAAAAAAATTAACAACATTTTTTCGTAAACACCACTGGTTACCCACAAGGGTGCAAATTTTTTAGTATATATTAGGTCATCAACACTAGCCTATACATGGTATTTCGACAATTAACTCAGTCGATTGTTTGTTTTCACTTGTTTAGTTTATTTTTTTTTTTGGGTATAATTTTGAGTGTATCCTCCTGTAGGTATATGTATTTTGACAGTAGTATATGATAAATTTATTTTGTGGTTTTGATAGTTGATAATAATATAATTTTATGACCATATAAATGAAGTTATTATAATAATAATGGTTGGTTATTCATGGCTATTAATAATATTATTAAAGGTTGGAAATATTATTTATAAGTGCTTAAAGCTAAAATATAACTAATACTGTTTGTTGTTGACATACATTCTACACCTTAACTATCCACGGATGTAGTAGTTTACTGCTGTTTGTCTGCAGTTGATTTCTATATTCATTCATTCAATGATATCATTTTCAGCTGGCGAAAAATTTCCTAAGGCTGTTTTAATAATTAAATCAATGAATGACAATTTTGTCAACAATGATTAAAACATTAAGGAAAATATGTAAATGAGAGGCAATATCAAATCATTTACAATTGAATTTCAAGTTATTATTCTAATTTTGATGCTGATCAAAGGCAAGTTAGTTTAATATACTGGGTGTAAAAAACAACCGGTACCTCGAAATTATTCAGAAAACATTAGTCTTGGGGAAAAAAGTTAAGTAGAAAAGTTGGAGTATTTAAAAAAGATGATGACCATGAACTTGACCGTGAAGTCTCTTTTTAAGGTTATTTTGTAACCATCATGAGAGTTTTAAATGGAAAAACTTGTTTTTGATACTGAAAATGAGTCTAGGGGTTACATTGAGCCTAAAGGTCTAGAAAATCAACTTCAAGGTAACTTATAAATTAATCACATATACATGTAAAATTCTACTAAGGGATGGCTTTAAAATGTTTATTTGTTCGATTTTTGTCCCGAGAGGTATCCAGCGAATAGGGACCTAACTGACTTCTTTCTTAATTGACAGACGACTAAAATTCAAAAAGGATTAAATAATAATGTATTGCATTTATAAATACCATAATTATATTATTAAGGAAGGATGAGATGAGATGTACATACATGGTATAAAGTAATAAAATTAAGACAGTTGGTCACAGTCTTAATAGTTCCATATGTAATATAACATATTCATTCTGGAAAAACCTCACTTAGAATGTAACCTACTAGTTCATATATATGCTGCACCAAAGTATATGTACGTTATATTTGATTACATTATCCTAACAGTTAGCGCCAACAAATAAATATACACTCAAGTGGGAAATATTTTCCATACGGATAAAATATTTGGTAAAATCAACAGTAAATAAATTGCACTTTATTTAACTATTGGAAACTACTGTTATTAAATCTTCTATATCGTAAATGAAGGATTTTTTAATCCAATTGGATATTAAATAACTAAGATATTTATTTTAAATGAAAGGATTCTGTTTAGTTCAGACAAATAATAACAATAATATTAATAATCTCTATATACTATAGATGCGAAAGTAAGCATGTTTGTTTGTTTGTTTGTTTGTTACGCTTTCACGCTTAAACTAGCGAATGGTTGTTAATGAAACTGTACAGCAATACAGCAATATAGCTGATATATCAGAATAACACATGAACTATAATTTATAAAGATATATTTAAAAAAAATAAAAAAATTTAATTTAATTTGACATTTGACATTACCATTGATTACAGATTCTATAAAAATAGTCAATATAAAATATTTCAAGGCTTCTCTGATATACTCAATGAATAATTACTATTATACATTTTAAAAAAATAATATATTTTAGCTGTGTAAAACAATCCCCACCAGATTTATTTTAGAGTGTTATAGAACAGGGATAAGCGGGAGCAAACTTTATCAATCTTTACTTTTAAACCCAGCGAAGCGGGTGGGTATCACTTTAGTTTTAAATAATGCAGGCTAATCGGAATGCGGGCAAAAAAACCAAAAAAATTTAATAATTTTAATTTTTTAAATGTATCATTTTGTCTTTATTTAGTTAAGACTTTTCCAAGCAACCAAAAATAAAAAATTATATCATTCAAGGTACTTCTATATCGAAGAAATGAAATTGATCCAAAAAGTTTGAAATTTTATAGATCAATTAATCATCCTTTTATACGCCTTTTGTATGAAAAATTCATACTGATTCTTTCTACAGTTAAGGGTAAATTAACTATATCAAAGTCAGTGTTTTAACAAAAAAAAAGTCTTTAATTTTTATGAACAATTCTTAACTTCATGTTGCCCCAAAGTGGAAATGCGCCCTTATGTTAAATGGTATTTTTACTTGCTTGAGATAGTCTTACGATTCAATCAAATTAAACATGAATAGGGGTGGTGAACGTTGCATCAAATCAGGTATGTTTGTTTGTTTTGATAATATTTGTTTTTTTTGCAATGTAGAGGGAATGTTAAATCTATGTTTTTGACCTCAGCAAACCACTGGATCATGCCGAAAAATAAGAAAAAAATCGAAACTTGACCTTATTTCGGTTTGGGCTGATTTTGACCTGGAAAGTCTGGTTTTTAATAGAATTATAGTATTTTTTTTAAAGAAAATTAATTTGCAACAATTTGAGATCCAGCCGCTTTTTATAGGACCAATACTTTCGGAAATACAGCTTTTCAAATATTTTTTCAAGTCATACGATTTTTCGCAAAATTTCTTCTTGTAAACCGATAAAGATAGAACAAAAGTTTACATGTAAAAAATGTTCCTTATTAAAAATTATTGTTTGGAACATTTTTTCGTAAGCATCCTGTGAAGGCACAAATTAGGACAAAATTTTGGTGTCCATTTTCTCCAAAACTATAAACAAATGGGAAGCTGAAAATTGGCAGGCAGTTTCAACAAGTTGTCTTGTGAAAAATTTTGGAAAAACAAAATATAATTCTAGAAAGTACTTTTACGAAAATTTTCGAAATTTCCGAAAACCAGCGATGTTTTTCCCAAATATTTCAAACAAAAGTTATTTTTTATGAGAAATATTTTTTACATTATAACTTTTGTTCTATCGTTAACGGTTTATAAGATGAAATTTTGCGTAAAATCGTATAGCTTAAAAAAATTGGCAATATTTGAAAAGCTGTATCATCCAAACTGATGGTCCTATTAAAACCGGTTTTATCTCAAATTGTTCAAAATTTAAACTTTTTTAAAAATAAATAAAATTTTTGAGAAAAAACCAGTTCTTCCGAGTCAAAATCGGCAAAAACTGAAGTAAGGTCTTTTTTTTTTAAATTTTCGGCATGGTCCGATCGTCTGCCGACGTCGAAAACTTGGATTTAACAATGCCTCTATATTGCAAACAACATATCAAGCAAAAATACCTTATTTGATGTAGGGTTCAATGTTTAATTGAATTAATTAATGACAAAACGTTGCATTTAAAAAAAATAGTTTAAATATATTGTGTTTTTTATGCGAATTTCTCTTAACCTGCATTATTTATTGTGTATTATATCAGTTGCACAGACATTAATATGTTTAGGACCATTATTAAGGTTGTTGCCGTGGTACAATATATATATAAATATTATGGAATATGCGCGCTGTAAAAGTATACGAGCTTGTAGCTAAGTGATGCATAATATTTAAGCAAACAACATACACAATATTCATGTGTACGTATGCAACACCAATCCTAACACTCTTCTGTCTGACTCGCTACTACTTCTTTCTGCCTGACTCCCTACTATGTATACTTGCTTATAAATTGTTGAACTTTAAACCATTTTTTAAAAATAACTAGACGGTCAAAAATTTTTATGTATTTTTTTTTTTAGAATCGAAACAAATCAATTAATAGACTGTTAGTTTTTGGAAAATATCTGACAGTTAGTTTGTTTTTTATAAATTAATAACTGATGCAAAAGTATAAAGAGTGTATACCATACATGTTAAATATCGAACTTTTAATTAAATTTATCTCGGATTCTAGACGGTCAATCAGATTAAAATTTTATGGGTAATTGTATAATCATGTCTTTTGTAAGTAAACAAAAATTTAGAATTTTCTGACGCTACTCAAATATCGCGACAACAACCTTAATAAACATTTACTGTATAAAACTGTATGTGACTATAGTTAGATTAGACTAAAACTCTATATGGCTTGATCATAAATCAATATTAACAAATTTACAATCAAAACAAAAACATTGAAATGCACTTCACTAATAACCAATTTAAACTTGCTAATTATTTATATACATATATTATATAATATCATATAATAAGTTTAAATAGTTTTACAAGCTTTCAAGCAATCAGATTACGTAACGTATGTATTTTCATACGTTCACTATGAAATATGTATAAACTATTTAATGTGCAAACAAATGAACACAGAGTTTGAAAAATATTGTAGAAAAATTGTAGCCATTCTTCCAAAGCTTGAAACAGACCGATTTCAATTTGCCTTCTCATCGTTACGATATTCATAGTTATATTTTCTAAAAAAATTTGACCCCACAGCTGAAATCATACATCAACACTTTATATTCCAAGGATGAAAAGAACTATCTAACATATTTTCCATTTAAGCCAAAGAAGGCCAAGCTCACACGTATATTACTGTTTTAAAATTTAGATTCGAAACTAGTTGCAAACCCGTTCGTAACTAAAATGTAACCACTGAAAATATGATGCAACCGATTCACAGTGGAGTATTTATATCAAATTTCCGAAATTTCCGAACAAAAGCTTTGCATTGAAAGTTCATCAACAGGTCACTTCAGCTACCTTAACCTCGCCCCCCGTCTGTTTTGTAAGCCTAAATCTACTTGCTCTTACGGATGTATGTTATTATTGTTTTCGCTCTTGATTTACCGTGTCATTCAATTTACGTTTACTGTGTTTTATAGTGCAATTAAGTAAGGATTTTTATTTATTTTGAAGACGAAGGTTTGTGCCTTATTTATTAGTATTTAATGTTAATATTTCTATTAATATAATTAAATATTTGTGTTTCATATTTGGTGTTAAAAAAGTTAACTTTTTTTCTTTAAATTTATCAAATTCAAAGCTATTTTTTATGTGCCCTCTTTTCCGCGGTTAAGTATTCTATAACATGTTATCAATTAAGTCATTTGGAATTGTATAGTAACGTAAACTGGTCGGGTAAGCTGGATTGAATTTGCGAACGCATACTTTATTCAGGATGTTACCAACTACGCTACATTACAAAGCTATTCCATTTCCAAATTAACAGTAGAATTTAAGTGAAAACCTAATTGAGAAATTATTTTTTGTTAACACTTTCATTCTCTTACAAACGTTTCAAAATTTGTTAGTATATTAAATACAATTTTGTATGTAAAATTGTTTGTTTTATTTATGTAAGGTATGCAAATCTATTTGAATAAACAGATTGACAAAATCAATTTTAATAAAATATAATGTAATTAGAATTGACAATATAAATGAATATTGGTAAATTTCAACAAATTTTAGAATGTGTTCGAAATTTAATTAATGTGACATCAATATAAAGGATGATTATTTTAAAACCAAATGCGGTGTTTACTTTTTATACTGGTACGCCTAAATTGTCCAACAGTGTTTAACTATGTTTTTTTTAAATGGAACAGTATGTTTTATAGTAGATATTATATTAATTATTTGACTCAAAAAAGTAACTTTTCCCTCCATATTCTCAATTTTCATTCCCTTTACGCCTTTTAAGGAAAAGAACTGTTAGAAAAGTATGGGAGCAAAGTTTTTTAGATAAAAATTGTTTGTTTTCCGATAAATAATAAGAATCTGTAAAAAAAATTATTGCTGATTAATAATTTTTTGAGTGAAAACTTTTGACCTGAAAATATCTGATAATCATGAACCAAAATTTGAGGGTTTTTTTCGAATTACAGCTACTTTTTTGCGGTAAAAAGCAAGAATTTGTTACAAAAAAATATGCAGTTCCCTTTGAAAAAACAAAGTTGACCCCTGTTTGTCCTTAAATACGTCTTGAATAAAAATAAAAAAGGTCAGATATTTTTTGTTCCATTTTTTTATTTTTCTTTTTGTTTTTAACCCCGAGTTTGAAAAGTAATTTAATGCAGAGTGTTCTTTTCTATGTTTCATGTGCGAGTTTAGGGTTCCATACCCGAAACATTTGTCGAGGGTTTTCTTATTTTTGCAAATTTCACTTGTCTAAACAAGAATGACGCTTGACATTTCCGTAGTTTCTTAATAAATATTACAATTATTAAAATAACATTTACTAATACAGCTAAATAAAACAGTTTAATAAAATTTCAAATTCATCAAATCTTTGAAAAATCACATTCTGTTTGAGATAGTTTTCGCGTTTACACATTTTTCGAAAAATCTTGCAAGTGATCTTGAACTATTTGCATGCTTTTCATTTATAATACTGTTTGGTTCACTCGTACTTTTGTATCCTGAATTAGGCATTTCCTGCTCCTGCTGCTTCCTCATATCTATGCTTCTTACTCTCCGTTCCATTGCATAAGGCACAATTCTTTTTTTCCTCTCGGCCCCTAATATTGTTACAAGTTCATTCTCTTAAGCCAATCTTGCAACCAAACTGCAATCATTCTTTTTGTATAAACTTTTTAATTAATTAATATTTTACATTTGCTTTTTACATGGCTTCTTTCGTGTACAAATAAGCAGTTTGAGCATTATTGGGAAACCTTGAGGAACATTGCAGAAAAATTTGTTAGTGGAGGAAAGACGAAGAAGTTTAAACCATAGTGTTCTGTATACGAAGACAATAATTGCCGACTTTATCTTTTGAAAGCTCACTAGCTTTAGTAAAAGAGACGATACCTTTGAGCGAATAAGTAGCACTAATGGGGTTGAAAGATGTGACATGACTTTTATTTTGCAACAACTTATGATCTAAAAAGAATTTTGAAAAATTCCAAAAATGACCGGTTTTAATTGAAATATCTATACATGTTTTAATTCAAAACCAATTTGAGGCATTCTGCCCTCGAAATAAATAATCAGGCGAATAAATAAATGGCGAAATTTGATAGTCATGTCGGCGGAGTAAATTGAACGTCAGGGTAAAAAATAATACAGAAAATAGAAATAATTGAAAAGAGTATTAGTAATTATTTTTCTTGGTATACATATGTTACATAGAAATACTCTAGAAACCATCCTACATATTCCGTAGTCTTACCACCGTTACAATATCCATAGTTATATTTTCTAACAAAATTTGTGAAGTATACATATGTTATTTAGAAATACTCTAGGAACTTGGTATCTTATATATTCCGTAGCCCATGGATAGTAAAGGTGATTTTTTGGGTTGGAAAATGATTGTTTTTTATTTTCATTGAATGCAAAAAAGATCTCTTGTGTGTTTACCAAAAATGAAATTGTATATTGCTAGGGATCGGTAATCTTTAGGTAAAATCTCGCGAGACCTTTTCTGCATGAGATGAGACAGTAAATCTAAAATAAAATCAGCTTTCCTATCAATCTTCCATACATATAAAATGCTTTGTCCTGAATGTACGACTGAAGGATCAACGTACAGCCTAAACTGCCGATCGTGGAGATCTGAAACTTGGAGAGTGTGTTCTTTGTATGGAACAACGTGATTCATTACAATCCCAACCGCTATTTCGAGTGTTATAGGAGAAGCATAAGAGCGACCAAGAGGGGTGATGCCTTCAACGCGATGGTCTTTACTTTTAAACTTACCGAAGCGGGGTGGTTTGAAATTAAAACGTTCGAAAATTAAATTTAACGCATAAACTACATTTAGAAAGACTGGGTGCAGCCAAGGCCATACACTGGTTTCAGAAATCGGCTTGGTTCCTAGACTAAAACCTTATGTAACAATAATATCATCTATACTTTGATATATCGACTACACAATAAATATAATATATTATATTTTCTTACAACAAAACGAAAATTAAACTCATCACGTATACAGACTTGATTTTTTAAAAGAAGCTTACTTGGAAAATAAAATAAAAGATAATTTATTAGTTAAAATAAAATTAAAACGTGACTTCCTACATTTAATTCGTACACTGAATAATATTTATGTGGTTATATCGAATCCGTATTTTACACAACGAACGAATGTTTTTAAAAGATTTAGTTTTATCTTTTCTGTTTTTTTAAAGAGTTATGTTTTTAAAAGAAAATTTTTATTATTGTTACAATAATATTATTATTCGTAACGTAAATATAGAGCTTATAGCATATTACATCGGAAAGTTTTCTATGTGTTACATAGATAGAAGGACGTTACATTGTTAAAAGTTTCGATCTTTGAACTATGTATATTTGATATAATAATAAGATTGTTTACTTAGATTAAAGAACAATTTATGTGTAGAGTGTTTGTGTGATATCAATCGGAAAGTATTTGATACTTTTGAACGCAATTTTCGTGCTAATAAAAATAGAGTGAATATGTATAGAAAATGAGACAATTTAAAAGGTAATATTAATAAGTATAGCGAAAAAAAAGCTTGATTCTTGATACATCTGAATACTTTTTCAGTTTTACGTGAGTTTGTCTTTTTGTCCACCACATTTATAGTAAATCTCATAATCACCGGTTCACTCATGCATCAGTAGACGGCGTTAGTTCGTGATCTACTGTTCTCGAAATCACACCTTTCAGAAACAAGACAAAAATTCATAGCGCAGTAGCTGCGTTAGCTGAGCGAATTCCCTCAGAAATTGAAAACACATTTTTCTTAAAATCGAATATAATATTTTTAATTTTTCAAGAATTTTTATTTCGAAAACTAAACGTATAGATAAAAAATCACAAGAGTACTTTTTTGCTTAAAACTGGTCCAGAAATACAAAAAAAATTTAATTTAAAAAAAAGTTCAAAATTTTGTACTTTGCGTAAAATCTGAAGGAAATTTTATGATGTAAGTACGTTTTTGTGTTCAACAAATTTAGTTCGGAACATTTTTTTGAACCAAATCTTCTTTGATAATTAAATAAATGGTAGCTTAGAACTAATGAAACAGTTTTGTAATTGGAAAGTTAAGCTAAGTGGTTTTAAATCTGTATGCAGGTTTCTTAAGAGCCTTTCCGGAAGTTTATTAAGAGGCGATGATAATACAATAATACGGTATCATTAAATTTATTTTGAATATTGCTAGTCTTAAATTTAATAAGTAGTTTTAACTTTAACTTTATTAACAACTGGACAAACATGTACCAATTAACAATGATAATGTAAAATTCAATGTTAAAAAGCACGAAGTGGTTGATACCTATTAAATAGACAAATTAGAATTGTGCTTTTAAGTCCACATGTTAATGAAGCGTGTGATTTTAGTTTTTTTTATAACTATATTTCATTTGTATTGTGTTTTAAATTTCCCATTGTAATTTGTAAAGAACTAACATAGTCTCAAACAGTGCATTTAAGTCAACATATAAATAACATAGTTTGTAGAATATTCTCAGAGGAATTTAGTTGCGACAATTTGTTTAAGAGTTATATAACACTGTTAATTTGTACTTATTTCAACAAAAATAAAATGAAAGGAATTCCTTTATTATTTTCACTTTATCTCAAAGAATATATGGAAATCTTTAAATTTCACAGATTCTCAATTAAAAACTATTTTTGTATTTACTTCTTAAATATTACATCCAATGGATGCACAAATTAATTATTCAGTTCGTTTCACTGCAGTTTTATTTGTGTCTACATTCTTACATAACTTTACAAGTTCGTGTTTCATTTTCTGTTATAATTAAGTATTTATTCGTTATGTAGTATCTTTTACAATAATGTTAATCGGATAATCAGAAAACTTAAATTCTCAGAAGGATCATATGCCATTTTCAAATTGACTTCATTGGAAAGAGAACAAATAAACATTTTATAAACAACTGTATTGAATTTTGCAAAAATTGATGTTTTATCATTGTTTTGGGGAAATGTCTTGAATATATCTGATCCAAAGTGTCAGTTAAGACTTTTGAATAGTATTTTTATCGCAATTCAATTACTGCTTGGAATGTTTTTTTTTTTTTTTTTTTTTTTCAATCGATTTTTGTGGAATAAAAAGAGAGCCAAACGAGTATAAATTTGTTTATCAAGTTGTTTTTTTTCGGCCATATAACTTAAAATTTGGTTATTTACATGTTAATTACCAACACTGAGCTCTTCACGAAGTTGAGACATCGTCAACGTTATCAGGCGACAATAAATTGAGGTGTAACTGTGTATAAGGATCTTACGGTTTAACTATGGGTACCAGGCTGTTCCGAGAATCCTTGGGAAATAAGTGCACAGGTCCTATTCTTGAACCACGACCTCAAATATCATTCTAAACATTTCTTATTTAAAAATTAACTACACAAACCTCATACAAACTTTCAAGCCTCAATTTAACCCTTAGGGAATAAATTTTCAAAAATTACTTTTTAGTACACGTTTGCGTCTTTAAAGAACGTGTGTACAAAATTTCATGCTTCTAGACCCAACGGTTTTAGCTTTGTGTTAATCAGTCAGAAGATGAAGATCACAATGGGTATAATAATCAATAAACGAAGGCACATAGCATAAATAGATCTCACCAATTAAAAATATCAACCATTAAAAACTCCTTAACTCAAGATCTTTTAATTGATTAAAATTGTTTGAAAAATTTATCGCCTATCTCTATAATATTTACCGAAAATTTCATACTCGCCACTACCTCGTTGAGTTATTGTCATATTGATTCGTTTCTCTCGCCTCTCGCAGTATAACTATTAAATTCTGACTTACTTTACTTTCCATATAATTTAATTGAAATTCAAGTTTAAATATCCAATTTTAAACACTGTTTTATCGAACAAAATAAATATCTAACGTGAGAACTTACCGATTTCTTCCTTACAAAAATACATTTATTGATGCATTGTTTTTCTGTACATACGTAGATATGGATGTACAGAGCTGGGCCTAATTGGATATACAGTTACAAAAGATCTTTTTATGAAGTCAGAAAAATAACTTCATAAAGTGCTCGTATTTTTGACCAGTTTAAAGAAAGCCATAGAAACGAAATAACAAATATTAAAAAATAAACCTAATCAAGTAACTTTTTTAAGATGCCAGATAAAGGTCGTCTTCTCGATGAAAGATTTTGTAATGCGTTTATATTTTTGACGTCTGACGAATTCAGAAAAAATACTTCTTAAAGTGCTCTTAATTATGGTATCTAGTCGACCGGGAATTCTCGCTATTGTCATTTTTTCGTTTTTTTCTATTTTTTTAAAATGAAAATCCAATAAATTACAATGGTCTCGCCATCATATGTCAAAACCTATTAAAATATAAAGTATGAAAGATTTTAACTGATATAAAAAAACACAACCATTTGAAAAATAAATTACACGTGTGGTTTCTTAATAAAAATATGAAGTATACAGAATGTTCGATTTACATCTAGGCATATAAATATCACGAGTATGACAGAGTACATGCGTTAAGCAATGCATCTAAGTAAGAGGTATTATAGGTGTTGTATGAAATTGCAAAAGTGACTTGTATCGTGGCTTATATGATGTAGTTCATCTATTCAACTAAGAAACTTCCACTCTCCAAGTGTCTTACAACTATCTCAACGCATATCGAAGCTTCAACACATGTTTATAATACCTCTCACTTAGATGAACTGCTTAACGCATGTATTCTGTCATACTCGTGATATTTATATGCATAGATGTAAATCGAACATTCTGTATATCACTTATACAAGCAGTGTCAACTTGTTTTTGCCTAATATATACCCTAGGGTACCGAAAGAATAAGACCCAAAGATGTAAAAACTACTACTGTGTAGCTTCTGGTAACTACTGTGTAACTATTATTCATTATACTACTGTGTAACTTTTATTTCATTTTGATTAAATGCATATGCATTGAAAAAAAGAAAGAATAAAGATTGAATTGAGTTCGATTAAATCTACATAGAAAATCATTAACTAATTATAAAGAAAGTAATCCTTTTTATAACTATTTATCCTCTTACGCCCCACTCTGTATATTACAATATGAACAAAATTGGTTCTTGACCAATGTAAAATATACAGACATATTTTATACAAACATTCAGTATTTTTTTAATGAAATTGATGTATTCTATATTACACACATAGTGTGTGTATTCATTGGGAAAATAGTATAGAAAGACCTATAAACTAAAATAAACTCACAGAAACTGAAAATGAGACATCACTTATCTTTATCAAAATTTTTATGCAAAAATAGAAGTAAAATAAATAAAAATAAGACTCATTGAAATAATTAATTGTTTCTCCCTTAATTGCTTCAATGTTACGCATCGTCTAGAAATGATTAAGAGACTAATGTGAATGATTAAGTTTGATTATAATTGGCAAATGACGTTATTCTGAATAGCCTTTCATATTCAGAAATATTACACAAATGGATTGCATAAAAATCTAATAATAATAATATCATAAACATATTTATTCAATTTCTAACCCCGAGAAACTTGAAAACAAAAATATTGTCGTGCGTTCCACATTTTTACTTAATTATAATTCGAGGATAAATAAGTATACTCGACTGGCGGAACAATTCTAAGAAAATTTAATAGACCTTTTTCACATTTTTATTTATTTTTTTAAATGAAAGTAAATGTCTTGATAAATGGGCTAATTTTTTACCTGATTTTTTTTGAGCCCTATGACCGAGGAAAAAAATAATGAACATCATTAAAATTCAAATTGTCAAAAACGATTCGAAAAATCACGAAGTTATACGAATGGCGCTGTGACGTCAATTAGTAAGTATAACATAGTTTTGACATAGTTTGCATTTTTGTTTATTGAATAATTCGCTTATTTTCAATTTTACACAAAAAATTATTATTATTATTGATTGATATTGAGATGTTATTTGAAATTAAATTTCCTACATTTTTATTTTTTCTAGAATCGATATTTTTCGATTTAAACCCGAAAAAGGTGGTCGTGACTTTTTGTTTGTTGCATTACTCGTTGATTTTTAATTTTACACGAAAAACGGTCCTTAACAAAGTTAATTCCCGAAAAAAGGATTTTATTTGTACCCTTACAAGAAAACAATGATGTAAACGAGAAATGTTTCAAACACAAGTTGTTTAGTTTTTTATAAGGAAGATTTTTGAAATTTAAACTTCTGTTCTATCTTAAACGGTTTTTGATTTAACCTGCAAAAACTGAAGAGTCAGAAAATTTTCAGTTTTCATGAATTACGCAGATAGTACAATTTTTTTTTGCCTCCAAACCTAGTTTCTCACTCCCCCAATGAGTCCAAATAGGTACCATACCGAAAAAGCAGCTTTACCTTGCGTTTCGCGATTTTAATGTAGGATTTGACTGGCGTAATATAAATAAATCCGAAAATGTATAATGGTGTGAATAACTAACATGAACACTATAAACCAGTTTATTTGCCGATCTATGTAGTTAAACAAATTGATTTGTTTTTTTGTAATGCAATATCAAAACATTGTTCTCAACCAGAATGGATGGGAATCAGTTTTTTAATTTTTAGATATGTCATATGCATTTCATGTGTATCTCGTTACTACTTAATATTTGTGAAGCGTTTTGTTATTTTTTTGAATGCTTCGATTAATTATTATTTCACGATAGTTTTGTATTTTAATTCAATATGAATACGATGAAATTGTTTCTGTTTACAATAGGAAATAGATTTCGCTCAAAACAATAGAAAACTGTTTACTTACATAAAATATAATTTGATTATAATAAACTTTTTAATTGTTTTGATTCTTTCTATTGTTCAACATTATAAGCATAAAACACCAAAAATACCGCCATGAATTTTAGTGAAAATGTGTATTTTATATTGAAAAGCAAAAAAGGATTACGTCTCTTGAGAAATCTCTTGAGAAATCCCTTGAGAAATGCAGTTTTTATTACAAAATATTTGTATATTATATATTATTATATATTTTTTTGAATGCTTCGATTAATTATTATTTCACGATAGTTTTGTATTTTAATTCAATATGAATACGATGAAATTGTTTCTGTTTACAATAGGAAATAGATTTCGCTCAAAACAATAGAAAACTGTTTACTTACATAAAATATAATTTGATTATAATAAACTTTTTAATTGTTTTGATTCTTTCTATTGTTCAACATTATAAGCATAAAACACCAAAAATACCGCCATGAATTTTAGTGAAAATGTGTATTTTATATTGAAAAGCAAAAAAGGATTACGTCTCTTGAGAAATCTCTTGAGAAATCCCTTGAGAAATGCAGTTTTTATTACAAAATATTTGTATAAATATATCTTTATAGATTTGAGGGCAATTACTCAAAATATTGTGGTGTAAAAAACATACTTTTTTTGTTCGACAAAAAATAAAGTAGAGGGAAGCATATTTTCATCTGGTTTTACCACGTGAAACATATTGAATTTTTATATTTCCGAATTTCTCCCTTAATTTTTTTTTTCGGTAAATTTTATTTATATTCTTGCATTTTTTTTTCAGACTTGCAACGCAAAGAAAATGTGAAGAAAGTAGGAAAAATGGACGAAAAAAGAAATATTCATTCTAATGTTTAAATCAGAAATTAGGAAAAATAACAAGAGGGCACTATCCACTTTTTTTCTTCCTTTGCTACATGGTCTCCTTTTCCAAATTCTTAAAAGAAGCTTTTCCTTAAGAAAACTCCCAATATCGATATTTCATGTAATCTTTCTGTGAGCTCTTGACGCACTCTCACTCCAAGCTACACCCATAGTATTTATTTTGCAAAAGTTTTCAACAAAAAAAACTTTTAGAAACAAAATTAATGATCTCAAAAATCTTCTTTTCATGGCCACAATAATAATTATTTTATTAAATGAATATTATAAGTTACAAATATGGATGTAAAAACGAAATTAATAAAATCCATTTGATAATTCTCATAAGATGTGTGTTTTCTGAACATTTTAAATGTTCGAGTTACTGATCTATAATAATTACAACTGGCGTTCATGAGACATTATTGTGTCTATGTGACCGTGCCGTGTGTCACTCTTATAAACACCAGACTAATATAATTTTCTCTACTAAATAAAAAACCCGTTGTAACATAAAGTTACTATTTTTTTACTATTACCTTCTACGAACGAGGTTTGTGTCATTGAAAGAGCAACATTACTTGATAATGAAGGAAGCTCTTAGCATGCTTATCAATAGTGTCAGATAGTTCAAAGTTGTCTAGTGAACAGTTTTCGAGATATAATTATCGGCAAAAGGTTCCTTAGTATAAATGAATATTTTCAAGTTTAACGGGAGAATTTCTGCATGTGAAAAGAAAAGACTGAAATAAAATTGATTTTATAGATCTCAATATTGAATTAATTAAAGTAATAGACTAGTTTGAGGCATTGTAGCATGCTACCCTTAAACAGGGCAACAGTTTTCAACTATATGACATGTACAGGCGAATGACAGTAGTACCTAACTGTTTTAGTTGATGGTCACCATCATTTTTAAGGTCTTTACCGCTGAAAGATAGCTATTATCTTATGTTTTCCTTGGTCGATATATTCTTTTTGTTCCCCGTTTAACTTTTTTGTAATAAAAATCCGTTTAGCAAATTCAAAGAGTTCTTTATTATTAAAAATTGCAATCGATATCGAATTATGATCTCCAAGTAAGTAGTAAATATTATTTGAAAAATGGTGTTGAACTTTGCTGTCTACCTTATGTAAAATTAGCTTGCAGATAGTGATGCTATGAAAAATTGATATGCAGATAGTGATCTTATATAATTTCATACCATTAATAATTTTCTTTATATTATTTCTGTCGAAAAATATGCCTTATATATTTGAATTAATAAAAAAAAATTAATTCTATATTCCAGGGATTGAATACGCCATCATTTAGTGTATGAGTAATTTTTTATGAACGTTTCCCTTTTATAGTCAGATTTAAACCAGTCGAATTTTAAAATACTCGTTGATGAATCATATAAAGGCAGGAACTTATAATAACAAGTATTTGGAAAACGCTAAGATTTGAGTCCATTGACACTTTCGATCAACAAGTTAAGAACTAATTTTAACCATATTTTCAGTCAATTTAGCCGAAAGCCATTTCCCATAAGAAAGCTTCACTCTTCTTTCATCTTGTGTGTGTGTGTGTGTGTGTCCGTCTCTCTGTGGCATTGTAGCGCCTAAACCGATCAACCGATTTTAATTTTTTTGGATTCATTTGAATAGTTATTTAACGGAGAGTGTCCTTAGTTATGTTTCAAGTACGAATTAAGAGTTCCGTACCCGAAAGAACGAATTAAATAATTTTCGACAATCTGCACTTTTTTCAAATTTTTTAAAGTTCACTTGTGGCTCTCTTCCCATTAAATTTCTTTATGTTTAATTTACATATTATTAAGCTTTAAAAAATAATTATTGCTAGGAAACCTAAGTCAAATAATTTTTGAGAAATGAAAGAACATCGAACAGAGGATAGCTAAAGAAATGATATATAGATAAATACGTCTTCATTTATATTATGTAACATGAAAACCTCTAAGGATTTTTGAAATATACTATTGTGTATAGTAGTAGTTCTAAACATAAATAATAATCATATGATTTAATATCATTTTGTGTTGCTAAATAACATTAAATAATGATTTTGTATTTATATTCATTTTGTTTAAGAAATAAAATAGGTAATATGAAGAATAAATCTACTAATTAAACAGATATTTCACTTTATTTGGTGGTTTACTCTAGACTTCTACAGAAATCTGAGCAGTATTGTATACATTGTCCCGCAGATCATTTTTACCATCTATTGAAAAATAGGACAAATGATTCATTTTGGTTTTTTTCCGACGTATTATCAAGACATTTTGATTTAGGAATCTAATAAAAAACCCTTAACGAACACCAGGGAACATACGTTTATTTTAAGTTATAACCAAATGTAAACTGAGTTTTAAATTTATTTTATATAGAAATTACTATTATTTAAATGAAAGTTACTTTTAATTAAATAATGAATAATTGACTATTTTTAAAGATTAAATAATTTTTTGCAATATTTAATTATCCAAGACATTTCTGATAAAAATTCAGTATTCAGTATTATCGTAAGATTGTCTTGTGTTGATGAACATTTATTTCAACAGATATACTCTTCTTAAACCTGGGAATATAAGCCATTAAATGCATCATAAACATGGCGTTAAGACGATTTACCACACCAAATATGAGATATTTTCAATTAAAAGTGACATTTTTGTACATGTAGCATGAGATAATCGTTTGAACATAATACTTTTTTTGAATCACTTTAATCTTATGTATATTTTTCAAAAAAAATATATTTTGAAAACTTAAAAAAACGTACTTTTGATAAAAGTTAAAATAAATAACAAATTTAGAAGATTTTTCTTTCAATGAAAGGGATATAAGAATAGTGTATTTGGATACAGAATATATATAGTATGTGATTATTTGTAAAAGAGAACATAGTGGTGATACTATATTCTCTTTATATCCGAGTATACTTGCCAAAGCTAGTCGAGATGAAACACTAACTGCGACATCACCTCGCAAGTGTCTCATTGCTATGGCTGACATCGAAATGGCAAAAGCAGCTACAATGTCTCTCTGTGCGTATACCTAGTACAATTATCTATAATCATCATGTTTCTATAATAAAACTAGCAGATACCCGCCCGCTTTGCTGGGCAATTCCTCCTTTAAAACCAAGACTATCACGTTATAGCCCTCACTTATCCTCCCTTTTGTTCACAATTTTATGGATTTTAATTTTTTGTCCATGATACTCGCTGACACTGTAACTTTCTATAGGTAAAATCATTAAATTATCCTGATTATTATACTTTTTGTATCAAAATTACCCATTCCACTAAGTTTCGTTCAATTCCAAACCAAAATATTTAAGTACCCCTTAAAATAATTGCAAAAAATCAAGAAATTTTGTTTTCTCCAATTTCGGTAAAACTCAGTATTTAAGGTAATTTTGACCCAAAAAGTACAAAAATCAGGAACATTTGAGATACGGACTAAAATCGATCCAAATATTGCGATATCTCAGAAACTCTGCATCCAATCATTAAATTAACCTGATTTAATGCAAACGACTTCAAAGTATAGAATTTATTCTCGGAATATATATTCATACAAAATATGTTGTTATGGTAAATACAACAGGCACAGATTTCATTAATGCGATGTATTATAATGTATGTATTTCCATAAAGCAGACCATACATACAATTAATTACTTGGGTAATTAATAGTAAACAGAATGATTTGTCCGTTACAAAGCCCTTGACTCATATAAAGTACACAAAAATTTGAAATAAATGTAATCATTTAGTTTCATAATAAAAATATGTTATTTGTATCACTTATGCAGCAATGTGAAACGGTTGTGTGCTCCGTATACACGGACATACAAGTAGAATAAAGCCACGAAGAGGTCTTCATAATTTGTATTATTCACACAGAACATGAGTAACGAAGTTGAATATATCCTAGCCAGGATATCTGATTCTGTGTAATTTTTTCCTTCCTTTTTTTACACAAATTAAAGTACGTAATGTGCGTCTTCCATTGAAGTGTACAGGCTCACCCTCATATGTTAAGTGGTGTAATGCCTTCAGATAGCAAAAGGTATTGCAAGAATTCTGTATAGAGGAATTATATAAATTTACACAAAAATTTGAAATAAATGTATACAATCAGTTTAATAATAAAAATAATTAGTTAGTTTTCAATTACATTGCGAAAAAAAAAAAACGGATATTTTAACTCATTCCAATAAGAGTAATCTTGAAGTTCCAAATGTAAAAATAGTTTGAAGAACTAAATCTGTGTACACTTGGTATATGGCGTGAAATAGTTGAAACTAATCAATAAAGAATTTTTAATTAATTTTTTTTTATTTAATATTTCCCAACGCCGGCACTAGCACCAATGAATGAACAATATAAACATGATTGAATTTTATGTCATTAGCGAATTCCTTTTTCAACGAAAATGAGCTATTGGTTTTGCATCGATGATGATGAAATTGTTACAAAATTTCTTAAAATTTCCATCAGCCTCCGGCTGCAATTTCTTTTCCATTCCTTTCTTGACAGTGCGCTGAGGAGAAAACATGAAGCGTAGAAAAAAGGCAGGAGATGGATTTTACAATTTTTTTAATTTCTCAATTTATAAAAGGACGATTGAAATTTTTCTAATAAGCACTTACAGGCTATGCATTTTCGTATAATTTATGATCTGATCACTTTTCGATCGGACTTGTCCTCAACGAGACAAACATTAGTAATATAAGAGTTTCTTAACAATCAATGGTCTTTTAAAAATTATTTTAACTAAAGGCTTCATTTAGTTTACGTGGCTCTTTCGTGATGTATTTTTATTAAGATATGCTTGAATTTTAGTTTTGCTGTTGAATGTTTGTCATACCCGTCAAACAATATAGTAAAATTTTAATATCTCCTTGGAGACTGTTTTTGATGTTACATCAATACATAGTATAAAACAAAGTCGCTTTCTCTGTCCCTATGTCCCTTTGTATGCTTAAATCTTTGAAACTACGCAACGGATTTTGATGCGGTTTTTTTTTAATAGATAGAGTGATTCAAGAGGAAGGTTTTTACGTATAATACATCCATATTATAGTAGAGTAAGGGGTTGAAATAGGGGTTGAAAGAGATATGCTTCAAAAACTAAAAAAGTTGTGCATCGATTAAGCTCAAATATTGACACGATATACAACCAGCTTCAAAGATCTATTGTTTTTATCTACTTTTAACCTTCGGAGGGTAGAAAGGTGTAGCGAGAAAGTGGGAAGGAATTATCGAATATTTACAAATATACCTAAGTGGGGTATCAAATAAAAGAGCATGACGTGTACATTACAAAACTGTTATCCCACGCAAGGAAATGTGGAGGGAGGGGTGCAATTGGGGATGTTGCCCAGCAAAGTGGGTAGTTCACAGCTAGTTATTTATAAAAACAATTAAAACTTCTACTAAAATTAGATTTTAAAAACAATATCTATCAAATAAAATTAGTTTATTATTGTTTATTAAAATTTTTTTTTTTCAATTAATGTTAAATAATATTAAAAATTATGGTAATTTGAATTAAAATCTTCTGTTATGGTAAAATGAATTAAAAACAAGTGAAAACAAACAATTGACTTGATTGAGTTAATTGTTGAAATACCATGTATATAATATGTACCAAGTATAGTACATATTATAAAATTTCCGCCTAATTGGCGCCCTCACGGGTAAACAGTGATGTTTACGAAAAAATGTTTCAAACAAAAGTTGTTTAATTTTTGATAAGGAACGTTTTGTTCGTCCGTCCGTCCGTTTGTGGACACGATTACTCAAAAACGAAAAAAGATATCGAGCTGAAATTTTTACAGGGTACTCAGCACTTAAAAAGTGTGGTCAAGTTCGTAAATGAGCATCATAGGTCAATTGGGTCTTGAGCCCGTAGGACCCATCTTGTAAACCGTTAGAGATAGAACAAAAGTTTAAATGTAAAAAATGTTTCTTATAAAAAAATAAAAAACTTTTGTTTGAAACATTTTTTTGTAAACATCACGGTTTACCCACGAGGGCGTTAAATAGGTGCAAATTTTATAGTATGCATTAATATAGGAATATCAGTTGTGTGTGTGTCTTTTTAAAAGTGAATATCTTTTGTTATTTACGTGACGTCAAAAAAACAAACGATTGCGCATCAACACTGTTTATACATGGTATTTTAACAATTAACTCAGTCAATTGTTTGCTTTCACTTGTATATATTAAATTACATTTGGATTATACAATTTGAAAGCTCAGAATTTATAGGGCTTACTATGAAATTCCAAAGTTTCACAAATTTTGACCGTTTAAGACACGAAATATATATGCACGCGTTCCCAATTTTGACCAATTTACGTCACAATTAATATCTCGAAAGCAAAAATTAATATTAAAAAATTTTTTAATTATTTTATTCTAAAAATATTTGTTTTAACTCTACTACTTTTTTTTGAATTCTGTCGAAAGAAGTAATATCGTAAAAAATAGTTGACAGGACAGTGCGTTTTACATGCTTTGAATGAAGAAATCGCAAACTTTTTTCAACTGATTATCTCGCTTATCTTCGGGTTCTTACAGCTAACATTATTCTGAGCCTGTGAAAAAAATAGACCACATCTTTGGTAATACTTTAAGATGATAAAGATGACTTATTTGGAATATCTGGAAATTTATTGTTTTACCGTGTTTTCAATATCGCACACTTTTCTACCTAAATATATGTAGATTACAGGATTAGTAAGGTTTTTCTATACCTTTTTTTTGTTTATTTCAGGTCAAAAGTTGCATATTCATAGTCTGATTTAAGAGTGGTTTGTAGTAATCTTGCATCAAAACATTGTCTTAATACATTAAATGTTGTTTGACATTTAAGACCAGTCAACGAATAACACCGGTTGTTGATATAAGATTTCTTTGTAAGTAATTTAACAAACAAGGGTATGTACTACTTATTAGTTATTAACTATTCCTATTAGTTATTTTGATCTGATATGATTTGAATATTTATAGAATAAACTAAACAATTTTAATATGCTTTGTGTAATATCCTATCTAGAAATTATTGTTGATTAAAAACAAAAGTTATTGAAGCTTGATGATATCGTATTTGTGCATCCCTGATGCTTCTCTTGTTTGTTATCATAAATATCTACCTACGTACAAAATTAATGCTTTTTACAGAATGGCCCAATAAGCCTTAGTAAGAGTATATGAATTTCAAACTTTAATTCGCTGGATTATAAATACAAAGGACTCCGTACCATTAGATAGGAAAATTGTTTTCTGTAAAACGTTTTCAAACGGCACTCAAAATGTTTTTCGGGTCATTCTAATCAAAAGATCTCACGGTGTGTGATGTGTGATATTCTTGTGTGTGTGTTTTATGTAGAGTTGTTTTATGTTATATTGTATTGTTAGCTGGTGTGTTGTACGTTGGATCATTCTTAAAAGGTAGTCGTCGTATAATAATAATATGTGTGCAGCTTCGATCGCCCGTAGCTCCAAAACTATACTACTTTTTTTACAGAAAGCCATTTTCCTATCTAAACGTACGGGATCCTTTCTTCGATATTAACGGTGTTTGTCTTGAAACAATAATTAAAGGCCCTAAGTAAGTCCCTCAGTCCTATACACGTCACAAAGGGTGTGTTTCAGGTAGAGTCCCTTTCGCCCTCACTTTTTTCTTTGTTTTTAGCTGATTTCGGAAAATTTGTGATTTCGAAAGGAGTAGGAGGCGTTAATATCGATAGTCACACCGACATAACTGATTTATTTTATGCCGACGATTTAGTCTTATTTAGTTCTGCCCTTCACAAACTACAGAAAGCATTAAATGCACTGGAGGAGTATTGCGATAAGAATAAGCTCACAGTCAACACAAATAAAACGAAAATAGTAGTATTTAGACGCTCCGGAAGATTACCAAACAATCTACAATTTTTTTACAAATCAAATACCTTAAAAATTGTTAAGGAATATAATTATTTGGGTGTTTCTTTCTCTTCGTCTGGAATGTTTTTAAACGCAGGTAACAAAATGGTCAGTAAAGCTAACCTAGCAATGGTCAATTTAAAATCAATTATTTTCAGAACCAAATCGCTATCTCTTGATACTATAAAGCAATTGTATTCCTCACTAATATTAAGTGTCCTTCTTTATGCTGCGGAAATTTGGGCACTGAGGTACCCTGATATAATTGAGAAATGTCAAGTTAAACTTATCAAATCTCTGTTTGCTCTAAATATTACAACACCGGGTTACATTATTCGCACGGAATTTCAACTTCAAAAAGTAATTGTTTATACTTTCAAGCGAGCTCTCAATTGGTTACATAAAATATTATCTATGCCCAATGACAGACTCCCTCGCATATGCTACAACAGATTACTTAATCTCGATGAAACGAATAATAATTGTATAAAACTTAACTGGGTAACTCAAATTAAAAATCTTTTTATCAGTATTGATCGAGAGGATTTGTGGCTTACGCAGAATATCGGGTTAATTAAAAGAAATATAAATGTACTTGTAAACGATTTATATAATTTGCATCAAAATGACGATATGAAGCGTATTGTTGATTCGAAATATAGCCCTATGTACCGTTTAATTAACCACGCTCAAGACAACATGTCACTTCTGTGTTCGTCAATCAAGAAACTAAGAATACTGTTTCAATTACGAACAACAAACGATGTAAGAATCAGCTTTTATTGTAATGAAAATGGCTACAAATGGTACCCGAACGAAATTTGTACTATCTGTAATTTGGGCAAGATGGCAACTTTGTACCATTTTCTAATTGAATGTCCCATTTACAGTGGACTACGACTCCATTACCTGAAAAAGTATATGCAAACGTTATCCGTAACGATAGAGCCTGAAAATTTTGCACCGCTCCTATTGAATGTCGCCAATCTTGACCACCTAAATAACTTATGCTCCTTTGTCGAGGGAGCTTTGCGAACACGGTCATTCATCTTGAATGAGTGAACTCTAGTTACTCAAATTTTTGTGTCTTTTTCCTTTATGCAATAGATTAGTAGAATCCATTAAGGCCTTTTTCGTATATATTTACTGTACTTTTTTTTTTTTTTTCTATTTTTATAATGTTAATACTTTTTTTTTCTTTTTTTTTTTTTAAATTTTTGTATCTATATGCCAAACTTCTTTGTAATGACGATTGTCGATTTACAAATAAAATATCTATCTATCTATCTATCTATCAATAATTAAAGGCGAAATTAATGAGTTATCATTAATTATAATACCCGCCCTATTAGCTCAGTTGGTTAAAGCGTAACCAATTTCGTCTGCGGTATGTATAGGGCGCAACAAAATTAATTTAATTAATAGTTGTGATGGGCTGGTGTAGTGCATGGTATATGCATGAAGGAAATGCACTCAACTTCTGAAATTGAAGAGCTGATAAATGAAATTATCAGCGGAAAGGTGGTAAAACACATATCTGGTATCACAATGGGCTCTATAGCATAAGTGTGTCCTTCGTGGACAGCCAATATATCCTAACCTAACCATGATTGCTCTCAATCCTTGCTCTGAACGATTTAATTACTTTGAAAAATTGAGTTATAATTTATTCCTGATGCATAAGTTTAATATAAAGTTTTCTCTTATATTTGAACATATGGGTCAGTTAAATACCATTGAATATTCTGAAAGTAAGACTGATAGAGTGTTAAGTTGTTCTCTAAGAAATAACAGGGATCAATAGTTAAGTAAAATAGTTAAAAAAATAAAAAATAAATTACGATAATTTGCATGCAAACTCGAGCCTTTTGGATACCAGGAACATTATAACACTAATTATCATTTTATCGAAAATTAAACACGAAATATTTCAGAGGTTTTGAAAAATTATCTTATGAAAGATAACTGGGGGAGGATCGCTTGTTTGCATAGCTACGATAATGCAAAATGTAAGGCCCGTTAGTAATATATTAAAATTAACGTGTATTCGCGTTTAAAAAAATAATTCTCTAAGCCAAATAGAGGAACTGAGAAGTTAACATTTAAAAAAATAACAAATTATTATTATTTTCATGAACAAGATAATAAAAGAAGTTTTAGAAAATGTCTAGAGAAAATGAAATAAAAAACAAAAATATTTTTTATGCGGATAAAGTTGAGAGTAAAAAACAGGATAATATGGACAAACATTTCTAATAAATATTTATGATATCATTTATAGACATCAAGAAAGTTGTGTAGGTAGATATCGATAGACCATTCTGTATTAATAAATGTTGTGTCTACCCGGAAGGTCTATTAGTTTTTATCTGCAGTAACAAGTATATGTGTATTACATAATATTTTGTACACAGTATTTAAGTTACTACCTAGTATCGTATCGTATCGTATACTTGTAAGTAATTCTATACCAGTAGCCTAGTCCTAGTATATGTTACAGTATAGTAATACTACCCTCAATAGTCATAGTCGTTCGTAGTCGTAGTTAGTTAGCAACAATAGTTGTTTTAGTTCTTTAGTAGTTGAAAACATGCAACCACCATGGATTCACAACCACACATACCAAGTAGTTGTAAGTACTTGCACTAACATCATTTATATCGTGAATTAACATAATAAAGTGTGTATAAATGTAGATGTATACGCGATGGAGCAAACGGAACGGATCACTTGATTTTTTTAAATCACTAATCGCAAAACAAAATAAAGAAAGCTGAACTATGAAATAAAATTTTGTTTGAATTTGTTGTCTCCTTTATAAAGACCATGGGCTGGTATTTTATTGGATATGAAAGGAGGTAAAATCGGGTTTATTTTAACTATCTCGGAAACTGAAAAATTATTTAAGAAAATAGGAAACATTATGGCTTACAAAACCTTAGGTTAAATATGCCATGATGCTTTTGTCAAATCAATCGAAAAAGATAAAAAATAATTTTTTTTACCTAAAATATAAGCAAAATTTATTTGTCTTGAGCTACTACTTTTTCTTAGAGATTATAACTGTTGGTTATATGTTGGAAGAATCTTTTGCTGAAAATCAATCCTACAAGCTCGAAATAATATAAATGACTTCGAAGAATTAATTTATGTATCGGATTAAATGTTTGTACAAATTATGACGATATGGTAAATTGTAATCGGCACAGTTTTCATTAATATATGGCATTTTATAAAATGGCAAAATAATAGCAAATAGAATGATGTGTCCGTTACATCTACTCCCCCTATAAAAAGAAAAATAAATATAAGTTCAAAAGAAAAGTATGTGTTCTTACTTGTTCAGAAGAAAAATGTACTTAAAATTTACTAATAACGTAAGAAGAATTATACATATTATTATCTTAATATATATATTTCTTGTGTTCGTGTGTATGTGACTGAACTCCTCCTAGACGGCTGGACCGATTTTGATGAAATTTATTGTGTGAGTTCAAGGGGATTCGAGGATGGTTTAGATTTACAATTTGGTCCAGTACAACTGTTTTTGAGGGCTCCGTACCAAAAAAATGAAATTTCATTAAATGGTGGGAGCGCATATAAATCATATCACATTATGTATACTCTGTGTACTATGTATTTTTAATAGTATTCAGGTATTGTCAATAGGCATTTATTAGAGCCATATGCGAGCGCAGCGAGCTCTACTATCAAAGGTCAGGCCAAAGGTCGAAGGTCAGGCCACTCCAATAAATAGGAGTTAAATTGGGGTTTAGCGGGATGGGTTTAGCGGACATGCTAAACGTAGTATAGGTATTCATGAATTGGAGTTACGTTTTTACGGGACAACGTCCGTCGGGGCCGCTAGTACCATATATATGTATATATACATCAAGGTATACTAAGTTTAGTCCCTTGTTTGCAACGATTAAAAATATTGATGCTACGAACACAATTTTGATATAGGTCTGTCTGTCTGTCTGGTCATTTGTGAACACGATATCTCGAAATTTTCATAATGTGCTCAGGGCGTAAAAAGTGCGATCGAGTTCGCAAATGAGCAGCATAATATCATTTATGTATGTGTGACATGTATGTATGTGTAATGTGACACTGTAATCAACATTGTCTATACATGGTATTTTAACAATTAACTCAGCCAACTGTTTCTTTTAACTTGTTTTATATTTGGTTCTTGTGCAGATAACTCAAAAAAAGCTAACGTTGAAAAGAAAGGAGTGAAACTTTTAAAACTGAATGTGTGAGACAAAAATAATAATATATCTTTGGTTTTATAATTTGCATCTGATTTCACCGATTTTAAATGAAATGCAGCATCAAAATCGCTAACCGTAAACCCAAATATTTTCAAACATTTTTTGGAAGATGCCTCAAGAAATACTGCAAGTCAGATTATTCACATTAGCTTGAATCTGAACCAGAGGCCTGATTCATTACGGTCTATTAAATTAAAGTTATTTATTTTTAAGACAATATTTACTAATGCTATTTATTTCTCATTCTTACAATTTTTAATGCAGTAATTACAAATTAAATACATAAATTTTTAGAAACATTATAGTTTCTATAATATAATAAGAATATTTTATTACTCATTTCGCCCAGAGGTAATTCTGAAATCGATTCAAAATTCAATAGATTCAGTTGCTCGTGCCATGTGATATAGGTATAAAAGGGCTATTTTTGTCTCATCTGTTACTTGTATGAACCTGTGTGTAAGTTGTTATAACAATAATAATTACGTATAATATTTATTATTTACTTCATCGTATGAACCTCTAACATATTCATTAAAATTGTTATTGTTGTTGTTTACAATTATTATTAATAATAATATTTTATATATAATAATATTGATTGTGAAAATTGAGTTTAAAATTTATTTCAATTTTTTTACTCATATTTAACTCCAGAACTGATTTTGACTGATTTTGTGCATAGTTACAACAAAGCTTTAACTGCAAGAAAGTCATGATTATCTGGGTGCTTGGGCGGTTAGGAGTCGATGAGAACGAAGAAGCTGACAAATTAACGAAAATTGATGGATGTACTCCTCTAAACGGAGTACCAAGATCACAATTAAAACTAATATAAAGAAATGGATGATACGCAGGTCCAACCGATCTTGAGTAATCATTCCAAGATCATGAAAAAGCTTTTATAAAAGAACTTTTTATAAAATAGAATTCAGTGCGTTTGGAACTAGGGACTAAGGAAAAACTATTTGGGGATACTTGCTGGCCTGTTTTCTTGACATTGTAAACTCAATAGTCATATGCACAAAGTCAATCTATCAGAGAAGGATCTATGCAGATTTAGTCACGAAAAAGGAGAAACTGGAATTATCTCTCAAACGACAAATAAAATAATACCATTAACTTCTTTAAATTAATTCTTGTAATCTTCCTTCAATCAAGTCCACAAAATCAAGGTTGATAATATCGTTTTCCTTTAGAAAGGACTAGCCATACTATAACAATGGGATCTTACTCACCAGAACTTTGAAAAAGCAACGTAATTTATGGTTGGAACCGAAACTAACAGGTATTAAGTAGGCATTTTTTGGGATCATTCGTAGAAGCTTTTTCAGTATGGGTTCCGACAAATTTGTTAATTGCAGCATCAGTTTAATTTGCTTGATACATTGAAAATTGCCAAGTTGTCTCAAAAGTTTTTAAAATGAAAAAGTAACATTGTTTTTCGAGTTCGAAAATCATAAGAGGTTACACAAACTAAGCTTTATTTTGTATACACGTAAATAAAAGGGTATTAACCTCATACTGGGCATTTATTTTATTAAAATGTAATTATATTAACTTCCTAGTATAAAGATATTTCTTTCACCTCGAAAACTGAAATAGCATGTAAAAAAATGGGTATGAAATGTGTGTTTAATTATTAGATTATTTTTTGTGTAATTGTAATTACCAATGGGCGATTTCATTGGATTGTATCCTGCTTTAGGAGCAACCTAGAAGGCTTGGCATGCAATAAAATTCCAACCTCTCACATGTCTGTAATTGTGTATTTTTTATATTTTTTCAGAAAAAACTAAAAAAAAATAGAATGAAATCATCATTGTTATTGTTTTCCGTATCGGAAATCGAAATCTTTTCAGATGTCTAACAAAAAGCAGATAATGTTTTTACTCGTATGTGTACTTTGATTCATATTTGACATACTAATACGCTGAACATCCGAATTAAATGAAAGTTCTGAAATTTGACTCTACAATCGTTTCAGAATGAATACAAACAAGTACGTGAAAACAAACAATTGATTGAATTAATTGTTGAAATAACATGTATAGACAGTGTTGATTACTCTGTCATATTACACATACATATGTCACACACATATAACTGATATACCCATATAATACCACAATTTGCGCATAATATGCGCTCTCGAGGGTAAACAGTGATATTTACGAGAAAATGTGTCAAACAAAAGTTGTATATTTTTTTATAAAGAACATTTTTTACATTTAAACTTTTGTATTATCCCTAACGGTTTACAAGAAGGATTTTACGGACCCGAGACCCAATTGACCTATGTTGCTCATTTGCAAACTCGACCTCACTTTTACGTCCTCAACACGGTATGAAAATTTCAGCTTGATATCTCTTTTCGTTTTTGAGTAATCGTGATGACAGACGGACAAACGACAGACAGACTACAGGAAATGGACTAATTAGGTGATTTTATGAACACCTATACCGAAATTTTGTTCATAGCATCAATATTTTTAAGCGTTACAAACTTGGGACTAAACTTAGAAACCTTGGTATATTTCATATACATGGTATAAAACCCATATTTAGGATAATTTCATTGATCTGTCTCCTAAGGGCCACATCCACGGGGCTTATTTTGTTGTTTTAAAAAAAGCAGTTTCATTTGCATGTAATAATGTTTTTATAAATATATTATATTATAAAATTTTTCGTCCCCTCTCTTAACAAACAGTTAATGATTACATATGAAACATGTAATTTTTACATAGTACAAAATCATTAGTACTACTAATAAGCTTGTATGCATAGGAAAAATGGGGAAACAGCACCGAGTTTTATGAAATTTTTTGAAACGTGCTATAAGACCCAAACGAAAATTCAGCCAACTTAACCTAATCAAAAGCCGGCTGAGGGCTCTTGATGGGGAGGAGCATATGTACCCCAAAATTTTTTTGAAATGCTTATTTTGGCTAATAATTTTTGTCTAGTAGATAATTTTGGTCGCTAAGTACTAATTCAGTATCAGATTTTTTTAAAATAATGTCAAAAAATGAGTTGTTAGTTATCAGCAGTTAACGATAATGGAGATAGTTTAAAGTAAGTACAAGGAAATTTTTTGTTATGTCATAATAAATATCTGGATCAAGCCAAATGAAGGCACATATTGGGTTGACTACTAAACCAGTCTTTTTTAAAGTAATATTATAAATAATTCATATAATATAGAGTTAAAGTAGCTATAACATTAAATTTTTTAAACAAGAAAAGAAGTACTTGACAACTTAAATTAATGGTTTAAATTTTCAAATGTCAAGGGTCAAGGCACAGATATGCAAAAAAAAAGAAAAAAAAAAGCGAATTAAACCTAAAATTAGCAATGCGCAGAAATGCAAACGGTATCGTGATAGAAAAAATAAAAACCCATTTACAAGAAACTAATTACAATAAACCTGCAAGATAGCGTACCACAAAACTGCTATTTATAATTAAACACTAAAACAGTTATTTGAATGTCCCACGACACCTCTCGTTTTTAGTACCCTAAACATAAATTTTTCTGTTGATAAAACCTAACAACTTCACTATAGAAATGTATGTTCTTCTGATATTATTCGTCGAGAAATTCCTAAATTAATAATTAGTGATGCCTGGTTGGAAAATGTCCGAGGACTTTTTTTCATCTATCATCTCATGAATTTCTTAAGAAATCAGAGTTTCTGTTCGATCCGGTGATTTTACCACTATCTCATCTCAAAATTGAATTTTAAAAACGAGGAGAGATGAGAAAAACTCTAAACATAAAACATTGCGAATTAATAAACTTCATTACGTTTTCGAAAATTTCCGAATGGAAAACAAGTGAACATAACGGAAAAAACAATGGCAACCTATTCAATTATAAGCCATCAATTGTAAATTGTATTTGAATCGAGCTTTTTAAGTCTCATAAAATTCTGTAAAATACATAAAATTCTGTAAAATACAACACAACAAATATTACTTTAAAACAAATGATGTTTTACTTCCTTGTACTATGAGTGAAGGAAGTATTATAGCTACAAAAAACTTAGATGTGGAGTTTTCAATGTAAGTATTCATTTTAAGAATAAATGAATCAATGTTTACCATTTTCGAATTTGTTATTTATTTTGGACTACTGTAACATGTAAATAAATTCTCGGAACTTATAGAACGTATATAAGCGAAGGGAGAGGGAGAAAGTGTTTCAGAAAGGAAATGAAACATAATTTTTTGAATTTCCGGACTAATATAAAAAAATTGAAATATTTAATATGAAATGTTTTACCTTCATCATAAATTTTCCTTATTTATCATCTTATCATTTTTTAAGGTAAATAGAAAGAAAATATACATTATGAGCTGTCGTTACATGAATTTGTGCACCTCAAATCTCCTACGATACTTGTTGTTGCATCTAGTAGTACACCTCCTCTTCTAAACCTTGTTCGTAGAGGTTTTCAACAATTTCTGGTTTCAATTGAAAAATTTTCTTTGATTATCCCTAAACCTATTTAGACTAATTTAAAAGTGGCGAAGGAAGTCATATGGTACTCACATCACATATTTTATTATTTGTTTTATTTTTTAAACCATAAACACATATCCCATGATTAATGTAATGTATAATACGTATTGACATTCATTTTATGAAACATAAAACCAATATTATTAACTTGGTTCATTGAATAATAAAAAATGATCGATCAAGTGTGTGTCTTCTTGATGATAACTAATATAAATAAATCAGTAAATACGATTTAAAAAACCGTTTATGTAAAAAAAATTAGCATATAAGTAATTGAATAAAAAATATATTTAAAAAAACCTACGAAGGATAAGTCGTTATGTTTAAAGTGATTTAGTTTACATCATTTCTAATAACCCTGGAGTGAATATCAGATTTTTAGGGAGATTTTCTGTACCTTAATATTAATTTAACAGTTCATTGAAGCAGTGATTATAGAAAAAATGTCACGTCTAGCACGATGTTGCGGTTGGTCTGAGGTCAAGACGAAAAAGAGCGTCGTGACCTCTTTAAAGCAACAATATGGTTTGAAGAGTTCACTTTTATTTCGAGTAGTGTCTAATTAACCAATTATGAAGATAGGGCGAGTAACTACCTAAAAAATAGTTATAAGCTTCAGAGATCTAAGAAAATTACAAAATATGTTCTTTTAATGCCTCTATATGTTTAACTCTCCTGTAGACGAAAGCTACTTAAGAAATTATATGCGAAGAGTAAAGAGCGGGCAAATTAAACATTTATGATTGCTTCATAAATGATTTCATCTGCGTAGTAGTCACAACGGAAATTCTTTTTGAATTTTTTGTGTCTTATATGACAAAATCATTTTCCAATGTGCATGAAAATTCATTACCTAACCCTAAAACACATTTTTTTTAAGTTAAAATAACCAATAATATCTTCAAGTCTTCAAATAAGAAACCTTCACAACGGAAATACGATGATATCAAATGCATCAAAATTATTATTACATGATGATGAATGAATTGGCTATTCTCATCTTTGTAACAAATAAATAGGTTTATGATATTTTTCTGTACTCCAAAATACATTCGTACATAAAAATTACATTACAAAGTGATAAAGCTTAATTTGATAAATTGAAATTAGTTCATTGATCAAACAAAGGCTTGAAATGTACAACAACTCTTTTTTATGTGATGATAAATCTTTATACATAAAAATAACGTGTCACGTTGTTTGTCCGCTATGAAATCCTAAATTAATATACCGATTTTAAATTTGATTTGCATACCGTGTGCAATTTAATCAAACTTGAAAGGTAGGATAGCTTACATCTCAATTTAAATATTATTGCAAATAATTTGTCTATTATTTGACAGTCACAATTATCTGTTAGTATCTCTTAGCTCCAAACGATTCTAGCAGATGGAGATTTCGGTTGACTGGATTAAAAAAGTATTCAATAGATGGCGCTATGTTAAAAATACAAATGTTTCATTTAAGCTACAATTTAATAGCATAACCACCACGTGTTGCTGACCCTAAAGTATAACCTAAATTTATTTTCTAATAAACGAAGTAAAGTGAAATTCAATTGTTCTTTCCGTCTTCGATCGTAAATAATTATTTAATTGTATTAAGAGGCAACGGTAGTAGAAAATCGGTCATGAAGGTCGCCATGTTTTTTTACAAATGGCATCGGTTATGTTAACAAAAATCTTAGCCACAGCAACACGTGGACGGGCCTGCTAGTAGGAATATAAGCAATTTCTCTTCCTAAGCCTGAAAAAATAGATGAATAATTATTTTATACGTAATCTTTCTGTTACGGTATACTGAATATTCTATTATATGCTATTTGATAAAAAAAAAATGTTCATTTATTTAAGAGTGATGATATATACAATATTAAATAATATAATGCTTTTATGTATGTTAAATTTGTGCATCCAGTATGTAACACTCGTTGACACTAAACCAATTTTATTGAAAAATACGTTTGTGAAAAGCTCAACTTATTCATGCATTACAAACGTATGTATGTACTGAGCTACTCCTACTTTATGTACATGTTTATGTATATTCATGCACAAATTTCATTTCGTTTGTAGTAAAACTAATTTTGTTCAGTTGTTCAAAGTATATATAGTCTATATTATTTACGGATATACAACGACTATATTATTTATAAAATAATATTAAATAACAAAAAGTGAACCTATTTATGTTTTTATAAATCTGAAATTTACAAAATTTGAAAAAACCCCGAGAAATTTTTCGGCTACGGAATCCTAAACTCGCATTGGAAACATATCTAAGAACACTCTCCATTAAATTGCCTTTTTCCTTAAAACCTTTTTCAAGCTATGCCGATTTGGAAGATAATAGCCAATTTTTAATTTTTTTTGAGGCACGGAACCCCAAATTCGCCTTTGAAATATAGCTAAAAACACTCTCTATTAAATTACCTTTCAAACAAAGGTACCAAATAAATCAAAATCGGTTGATCCGTTGAAGTGCTATGATGCCACAGACAGACACACACACTCACACACATAGACACATAGCGGCCAAACAATCTGTAATTTCAAAAGTATTGAGTACATAAAAGTTTAAAATCTGTTCATACAGTTGCCAGTTCATATTGAATTCTCAGGGAAAATAATAAAATTACTAACCTTAGACCATTATAAACTAGGTGCTAGATATGTGAATGTGTGTAATAGAAGTAAGAGATACTTGATTGCAAATTTTAGAATGTATGGGTTTAAGTGAGAAAGTGTGAAAGGATGGAGTTAGAATATGTGTGTTGTGTGACTCAGCAGAAAGTGTGAAGCATCTGATAGAGGACTGTCCAGGAACTGCAGGCCAAGAAAGGGAGGAACTACATAAATTGGGACTGACTACAACTCAATCTATACTTAATTGCTCTAGTTTAGAGCTTATGAAAACAGTGACGTCGTATCTGCGATATATTTTGATAAAAAGACAGACATATCTCAACTAAGCCCTCGCGAATATATACTATTAAGTTTTAGTTACTATTATTTTTTTGTATGAATATTTTTAAAAGATTTGTAACTTGATTTATGTCAAATATAATTATATATATATATATATATATATATATATATATATATATATATATATATATATATATATATATATATATATATATATACTTCCTTTATCCTCCAAGAATTCATTTTACTCTAGAAACGTAGTTGCCAAATTTCTGCTTCACCTCTTGTCTTCTTCTAGGCATTTTATTTTTTAATTAAATTGAGTTGAAATAGTTTCAAAACTAATCGTCAGCACATCCCAACACAAATTTGTTAAGCCAATTATTATTTTAAAAGCGAGGACAGTTTGTGTAAGGCAGTTACCGCGAATGAAAACTATCCAGTTTTGGGTAGTAATTATTATGTTTAAAAATCTTTCTCCTAAAATTCATCATTGTTTAATCGAAAGATTGTTGATATTTATCGCATTCAAAATGGACCAAAAAAGACTTACTACCAATCTATTTAATATTAGATTCCGATATAATAACTTAATTGCATAAATAGTTGAAAATTTATCCCCAAATCTTAACTGCCTGTATAAAGTGAACTTTATCATGGCTAAGAGGAAGAAAACAACCAAAAATGTGTATTGTACAGAGTTAATAGAGAATTTTCTCAGGTAATGCCCTATAAATCATTTTTCCATACGGTTTAAGCGAATTAGATTGTTTGACCAATATATCAAATCTATTAGTTATGGGGAAATCTATTGTGTTGGCACAAAGGTAGCCTTTATTCAAGAAGACTTCCTCAAAATAATATAAAAAATTTCAGACAATTTCCATATAGAGTCACACAATTCCCATTTTTTCAAAAGACTTGAGCGGATTACTTTTTTAATAGCACTATTTTCCAAAAACTGATTTTTTTAAAAACATTTTAGCAAACGTTGCACAGAAATATTAAATTTCCTTAACAATTAAATTTTTTACTAACTGTAGTATACTATATCAATAATTGAAGCAATATTTTATTTTATTTGAATATTGATTAAATGCAAATGGAATTGATCTTAAATATTTAAACGAAAAAATGAGTATTTTATAGTTACCGTTTTATTACCCAAGTTATTCACTTTACACGATAGATAAGCAGTTTTATCCACCAATGCACTTATTGATATGTTTTCATTTACACGTTCAACAAAATATGGTCCCAATGGTGTTGATGGTATTGTTGTGGTACTGCTACCAATTGCTTCAATCACTTGTTGAATTTCGTTATTATTAATATCAATTATTGATTTTTCACTGGATATACTATTTGATTGAAGTTTAACCACTTCTTTTAATGCATTTGACACCTCTGTAACAAATAAAAATTTAATTAATGTTATAGGTGTATGTTTGATTGCAATAAACAAATTTTGTAACTCTGACTGTATAATTAATAAAAAAAAAAACGTTTAAATTAATGACAAAGTTTTTTAAAAAGTAATACGGTCCTATGCACTTCAAGACTATGATTGAAAAGGATGTAACATAAGTATAAATCTATAGAAAATTTTACAGTTTTTTATATTTTTGAATTGGGCATATCGCAGATTTACTATTCGAAGAAATTCACCTAGAAGAAATTCTAATTGTTTTGTGGGTATAAAGAACAGCAAAAATCTATAGAAACTTCATAAAAATTTCGCTTGTACCAGTGTACCGCTACAAAAAAAAGCAGCGTACTAGCTTTCATCCATATCCGTTTAAAAAATGATACAGACACATTTAATTGTTTTGTTTTTTTAGTTGTTTTACGTATCGGTGTAAAAAATTTAAATGTTTGTAGATTTAGTGTATTTATATGACCCTAAAAATGCACTTAATTCTGATTTATTAACTTTTCATTTTCCTCTTTTTGTGCTTTAAGAGCACGGTATTCAGTATTTATTTTCGGTATTCAGTATTTATTCGGTATTCAGTATTTATTTTATGGGTTTCACATAAGTTTACTTTTAATTTGTGATATTTTAAAGTAGGGTAATAGTTGAACAAGTGTTTTAATGTGAGGTATTTTCTAAGAAATGTTATTCATTGAAAATAACTACATGAAGTGAAGGTACATATGGATGACATCAATTACTTTAACATGGAATACAATAGAATGTTTATTTTAGTTTATATTTATGACATTTTACGTAACGAACAAGCTTCCTTGCAAATATTATAAATGCGAAAGTAATTATGTCTGTATGTCTGTCCTTTTGCTTGGCCTTCACGGCTAAATGATCGAATTGATTTTTATTAAATTTGGTATAGTATTTGGTATCCTGAATCCCAAAGATGATATTGGCTACTCTTTTATCTGTAGTTCAACCCCTAAAAAAATAAGTGTAAAAAGTTACATATATACTATCTAGCTAGTATTACATATACTTCATAGCGAGCTTGATTCGTTCTGAGGCTGAAGGCTAATTAGAATTAGGAGAAGGCAATGGGTCCAAGTAATGGATGAAGTTGTATAAGATGGTTAAGTGAAGGATATTTTTGTCTGATCGTCTATCTGTTTTCTTGGCTTTCTTCGATAATCGATGATGAAATTTAGTACAGGAAACCCTAACGAGGAACATAGACTATTTTATTTTCCGAAAATCTAACTCTAAAACAGCAAACGGGGTAAAAGGGGTGTAATAGTTATTGTACTCCAGTAAAAGTTGTTCCATTTTTTCGCTATATGCTCTTGAAATGTATTTTTGAACTCGTTTTTCTTTCATAACAATAGAACGGATAGCGCGATTTGGATAAAATTTGGTGTGGTGACACTGTCAATTCCTTATAAGTAAAACCTATTCATGGACAAAAAATATGGGGTTTGTGGTATCTACCCCCGCCCCCCAATTTTTACGTCCATTGAGGCAAGGGATTTAAGTATGGAATTTACACGAAATTAACTACTTGCTACAAAAGGTTTCCTTCTTAAACATCTATTACTCCTTTAGAAGCAGTAAGTTACAGACAAAAAATAAATTTTATATCTAAATCAAATGAAAAATTATTATCATTTGATTTAGATATTTGGTTCTCAAGAACCTTCACTCTTTCAGCGTCTGTTGAAATATATAATAAGTGACGGTACCTAAGAATTGAAATTTTCATGTTACTAAGCCTCATTTTGACATGTTGTCTTTAAAATGGGTCTTCATTTTCAGAATGATACCTTCATGCAAATCAGCTCGTGGAACAATTTCGGTTGAGCCTTTACTCGCTTAGGCTTTATTATCATAACACATATGTGATGGCAAACGAAAATAGTTTTGGTAGTCCTTTTTGCAATCAACAAGTTTTATTTAATAGAAAATAACAGTTTTCATCACTAATAAATCAAATCCGTCGTTTTAGTGTCTTCATCACGAAAATAAATTCAAATCTGTCGCTAAGGTTTGTTTTTGAAGGAAGTTAGAATCGTCCAGTGTAAAACCGAGTAACGGTTAGTACTAAATAAAATAAAACTGGTTGACATTATTGTTTACTGCAGTTATTTAACATGCCCATGCCTATTATTCGAATTGCATATTGAAAGAAAAAATCTAGTTCGAACGACACAATATGCGCTTATTTGTCGTATCTATGTTATTAAAACTGAAAAACCAAAAATTTGGTATTATTTTTTTTTATTCGTGAAAAATCGACTCAATCATAGCTTGAATTTCGGAAATAAGTTATGGATTTTTAATTTTTGCCATAAAAAACTGAGAATTTATGAAAAATCAGATCTCGAAATTATGCTTCAAAGTAGCTGAGAACGTCTTAACATTTTGGAGTCAGTAAGTACCTTGTTTCAAGTATAAAATACGCTGGTCGTCGTAAAACACTCGTCTAAAGGTCTGAGTACCATAGTCTTCTTTGAATATAATAAGCCTTGACTTAAAAAAAATAAAAAATAAACTCAAAGAATCTGGTTGGAATTAGGATAACTTTTCGCTAAGACCAAAATTGTCTAAATAAATCATGTGCTTCAAATTCTATATTAAACATTTTCCAAAACTTTTCGTTCCGTTGTCAAGATATGATACATTATGCTTTGACTTTACATATATGTCTCGACAGTTTTCGTTGCTTCGATTTGTAAATTAATTTACAATAACGATCCACTAAATATTATGCTTCAATAGTCAGTAATCTCACATTGGAAACGTATTCTATATTCATGGTTTTCTTATTCATATTCATGCTTTTCGCTTTTATGGTAGTAGAGAGAATGGCTTCCAGAATAAAGACGATCAAATTATAGCAAGCAAATTTTATAATTCAAGCACCGATTTTGACTAGAATTGATATACAAGAAAAAAAAATCTAAAAAAAGTACACAAAATATGATAATACATAAATATTCACAGCGAACATCAGATTTTCAAAGTCATCAATAAAAGAAAGAACCAAGCATGCATGATAGGCAACAAAGTCAGCAGTTAAAATAGCGATTTTCTTTATACTCTCAGGCTTCAATCAGAAAATGACGAACTATATTATCGTTCGTTTTTAATTAAAAGAGTGAGGCAGACTTGGTTTCCAAGCTTGGATCAATGGTCAAAAATCTCTTCGCAAGTTGGATTCAATATTTATCTGATTGTAATATACGAGGAACTGCTACGAAAGCTTCACTCAATACCATTGTTTTCTTTGGTAGAAAGGAACACATTCTCTATTAAACATTGTTTTCTCTGGTAGATAAGGAACACATTATACGAATGCGTATTTCTACACTTTTGTCAACCATGCACATAATATATGTAATAATTTTTTGTTCCCGACTGTCAAGGTATGTATGCATGTATTATATCTATTTGTTTGTAAATTTCGCAAAATTAAGCTCAAATTGTATAGTATGTATTATATGAGAATACCAGTTATATATGTGTGGTATGTGTGATGTGATAGAGTAGTCAACACTGTCTATACATGGTATTTCAACAATTAACTCAGTCAATTGTTGTTTTCACTTGTTAATATTTATTTTTAATTTTTTATATTTATTTATGCATGAAGGTATGTTGTTTATTAATATTTTATACTATATTTTTGTTGTATGTTTATGTAATTATTATTTGTCCTGATTCTAGTTCTAGTTTTGTTATTATTCATATTATTTATAAATATTTATGTTAACAATTTTCTGCTCATAAATTTTTGTTATCTCAGATGTTGTTTAGTATTTGTTTATTTTTTACAAACTCGATTGAGTTGTTATTATACGAAAATTACTGTCATAAATGAACAAATCATAATCTAATCATTGTGTTAAAATGGTTTTTATTTTTTATCAGAATTGAAACTTTTGTTGGGTTTTCCACCGTGTCAAACATGTGTTAGTTTACCTCTTTTACGTTTACTGCTGTAATTATAATTACCAATTACCTCAGTTATGCTTTTAACCAGGCATGGGCGAATTATTTTAAGTCAAAGACACCATTGTTATAACTTTATTGTGTGCCATAAACTTTATTATGTGCCTCTTTATCCAAGACCGCATTGCTCATAGAAGAGGAAGCGAGACGGGTATGCGATTCTCCTACCTATCTCGGTTTCTCTTATAGTAATAGATAGTAGAGATAGGTAGAAAAAAAATGTTGTCTCTCTGTCTTACTCGAATTTTTGGTTGTCACTGGTTAGGTTGCCACTGTCTTACTCGTATTTTAGATACAGACGTCTTTAAGCCATGTTTGCCCATGCCTGCTTTTAAACCAGCAAAAATAAATAGTAAATCATGGTAATAACAAAAAGTTGTATCTTGGAAGTAAAAACTTCGTTCCAAAAATGCAGCCTCTCAGGGGGGAGGACTGAGCCCCTTCTTAAGGGGTAGTAGGGGGATTTAATTTTTATCAAATTACACAGAAACTATGCATGAAATTAGAAAAAAAATCAAACAAGAATTCTAGCTGATTTAATTGTGCACATAATTGTTATTTTTCGACTTTCAAAAGCTTCAAAATTGACGAAGATAAGCCAATTTTAAAATTGTGCATTTTTTGCTGGTGAACTCAAACGAAATAGAATTCTTGTAAACCCGCAAATATGGTAAAACTACAAATTGTTGACGAATGAAAATAAACAATCGTGAATAAATATTGTGAAAACAGTGTTCTTTTTTATAAGAGTTACATATATTGAATTTCTTCAAATGAACCAAAAACCACAAAAATGTAAAACCAAAATTGTTAGTCTCATTCGTATTAAATCCAACTTCTTATTTAAGGACTGTATGAAACCCTCAGAGAATTTCTTGATGATACTTTTTCAGACTCGGTTTTGTTTTGATTATTTTACATATAATGTTATACCAACTTATAATTTAATAAATTGTATAACACTTAGTTACATTTGCTTGTCTATGGTAACATGGGACTGGGATGTGCTGCTTTTATATTTTAATAATTTATGGACTAATAGTGATACTTTTTTCAGATAAATAATTAAATATTAGAAAACTCCACCGTTACCTAACTCCGTCATCTTGCTTACTTTAACAATACATGAATTTTTAAAGATTTTCAACAAAATTTTTACTTCATTGTATATTATTTAATAACGTCTTCGTATATCCGGTAATATTCGGAAATAATGTTTAAGCAAATTGTAGGTATTAAATGAATTTTGGAGAATAGTCATTTTATTAAATATAATATCATGCTCATATCGTTTAGAATTCAAAATTTCTTTAGGAGATTAGGTTACAATTTATTGATGGGTTCATACTCACATTGAGATGATTTGCTCCCGTTTTTCTGACTTTGAGCTTCTACAAATTGAAACAATGACTAGATCAGTAAAAATTCTGATTTCAAGATTATTTTTTAGGAATCAGGATTTTTACTTCCTTTATAAAATTGTGTGAATATTTTTTTCAGTTTTTATACCATGTATATATGAATTATACAGAGTATATTCAGTTTAGTCCCAAGTTTGTAACGCTTAAATAATTGATGCTACGAAAAAAATTTGGGTATAGGTGTTCATAGAATCATCTAATTAGTCCATTTCCATCCGTCCGTTCGTCCGTCTGTTAACTCCATAATTCAAAAACGAAAAAAAATATCTGAAGCTGAAATTTTTATAGCGTGCTCAGGACATAAAAAGTGAGGCCGAGTTCGTAAATGGGAAACATAGGTCAAATGGATCTTGGGTCCGTAGGACCAATTTTTTTTCAACCGTTAGAGATAGAACAAAAATTTAAATGTAAAAAATATTCATTATGAAAGATAAAGAACTTTAGTTCGAAACATTTTTTCGTAAACATCAGTGTTTACCCATGAGAGCGCAAATTAGGCGCAACTTATATAGTATGTATTATATGGGAATATCAGTTATTTATGTGTGACATGTATGTATGTGTAATGTGACAGTGTAATAAACACAGTCTATACATGGTATTTTAACAATTAACTCAGTCAATTGATTGTTTTCACTTGTCTTTAACTATTACTTTTGATTTATGATTTTTCAAATTGTTATAAAGGTTCAAAGCTCTTAAATCAACTAACACTTAGAATAAGTGTCTAGTCAAACTGTTATTACCTAAAATTAAATTCGTCTTTCACATTGTATATACAAGTAGAACAATCTTGAAACTTGATTATTATCTTAAAATAAATATTTTAATATTTACTTTTGATAACGATTTTGTGTGTTTTGGCTGAAGATAAGTTTATGTATTGTGTACATCTCAAACGAACTGTATAGATACTATCTACATAAGCAGGAAGCCATTATTTTTTTCATATTTTACAGTAAAACAGTTGTTAAATTGAACATCATTTTTATTACGTGACTTTTCGAATAATTCAAATAGCCATGACAAAATAAACGGTGTACCAAAACTTAACCATCACAAAAATAATTGCTATTAAAAATAAAACACTCGGGTTAGAGACAAGATAGAAAAATTTTTGTAAAAATAACTGATGTTAAACAAGTGAAAACAAACAATTGACTGAGTTAATTGTTGAAATACCATGTATAGGCAGTGTTGATAACTCACATTTCACATACATACACATTTCATTTTTGTCACATTTCACATACATACATATCTGACATATTTAACTGATATTCTCATATAATGCGCAAGTGTTGATGCGCACTCGTTTGTTTTTTTGACGTCACGTAAATAACAAAAGATACTCACTTTGATATTAATACATACTATAAAATTTGCACATAATTAACGCCCTCGTGGGTAAACAGTGATGTTTACAAAAAAATGTTTCAAACAAAAGTTGTTTATTTTTTTGTTAGGAACATTTTTTACATTTAAACTTTTATTCTATCTCTAACGGTTTACAAGATGGGTACTACGGACCCATGACCCAATTGACCCATGTTGCTCATTTACGAACTTGACCTCACTTTTTACGTCCTAAGCACGCTGTAAAAATTTCAGCTTGATATCTCTTTTCGTTTTTGAGTAATCGTGACCACAGACGGACGGACGGACGGACGGACGGCCGGACAGCCGGACGGACGGACGGACGGACAACCGGAAATGGATTAATTAGGTGATTTTATGAACACCTATACCAATTTTTTTTTTGTAGCATCAATATTTTTAGGCGTTACAAACTTGGGACTAAACTTATAATACTATGTATATTTCATATATACATGGTATAAAAACACGGCGATAAAATAACCAGATCCAAGATAATCAATGTTTAATGACTGTACACTGGTAAATTTAAATTAATTTAAAGAAAAAAGTATCTTTATGATTGCTTCTATAAGTTTTCGAGATAAAAATTAAGAAAAATGTCCAAATTTTGGATTTATCATGTATGGCTATTTGTAGTGTCAGTTTACTTGAATTCAATGGGCCACTAGGCTGATTGTTGTTATAAAAACGAGGGCCCATTTTAGAAACTTGTTGGAGATAGAGGCTTTTTTGGACATTTATACGGACCATTTATGACAATGGACATTTGTACAGCCAATCCAAATTCAGCCAGAGTATTAAAAATTGGTAAGAAGGTTGGTCTAGTGTCGAAGATATGCCTTTAGGCGTCATCATCTTCCCAGACCCACTTCCTTTTTAAAATACCATAAAATCACCTTTTTTCGCGGTGGTTAAGATTCTGCACGACTCCACAATTCTTTCAAACTATTGGATTATTGGGTTTGAAAGTTGGCACGCAAGTTGAGTTACTGCCTAATATGTTCCCCAGAAAATGATACTCACTAAAGAGTGAGTATCATTTTTCTATGCTTCCTCCAAACTAAGCTAGATACCTTAAAATCCCATCCAAACTAAGCCAGAGACTTTAAAATTGGTTCATGGGTTGAGTTAGCTTTCAATGAAAACACATACTGACGAGATCCCTGCCGTGTCCACGGCTATTTGCTCTGAGTGTCAAAAGTTTATAAACATAGGTTAATAGTTTTGATTACCAATTATTACAGATGTTTTTTTGATTATGTTTATGGATTAATTAAGAGCTCCAAAGTAATATGTATCTATTTAATTGAATTTTATGATTATAAAATATTTTTCTGTGATAAATCAAAAAATGCAAACATTTATGGTTGAATGCATGAACTACGTACAATTATAACTACATTAGTAATTATATTTATTTTTAATATACTTGCAGTTTATAAAACAGATGTAAAAATATAATTGATGAGTTTTTAGTACAAACTACAAAATTTTAAATTAAAAATAAAAATTTTGGTTTATATTTTACAAAAATACATGATTGAATGAATATCTACTCTTACTACATATACCATGTCTATAGTAACTCAATTTTCATTTATCATTTATTGACATGTGTATGGTTTTGAAAAAAATTCCGATGTGAGTATCCATCTAGCCTCCATACATAGACTATATATCTATCAGTGAAAATTTTGGAGTAGAAAATTGATCTCACAGAATGAATGATCTAAATTCTGAATAGTATATTTTTAACCTCCAAACTAAAAAAAAAGGGGTGTTATAAGTTTGACCGCTATGTGTGTGTGTGTCTGTCTGTCTGTCTGTGTCATTGTGGCGCAAGAACGGATGAACCGATTTTAATTTTTTTTGGTTCGTTTATACGATTATTGAACTTAACTATGTTTCAAGTGCGAGTTTAGGATTTCGTACCGGAAAAAACTAAAAAATTGGCGATGATCTTCAAAATCGGATCAGTATAGAAAAAGCTTTAAGGAAAAAGGTAAATTAATGGAGAGCATTCTTAGATATGTTTCAGGTGTAAGTTTAGGGTTCCGCACGCGATAAATTTGTCAAGGGGTTTTTAAATTTTATAAATTTAACTTGTTAAAAATAAAAAGAGATAGCTGAGACATAGTTGGGCGTCTGATGACAAAGTGAAATTAAAATTGAAAGTTGAGTTATCTAAACGAACATTTTAGAGCGATCACATTGTCATCTAGAAACACCAGCCTTATTTCTAGATACATCAGGCTACTAAAGTAACCTAGCTGGACTGCCAACTAATGAAAAGATGATAGATACCTTGGTGTGTACTTCTTCTCACCAACTAATAAAAATTATACGGCTTATAGGAACTAATTAACTAAGGACTTAAACAAATAGCGAAATATTTCCGTTTTTGTAACTCTCAATCCATACATAGACTATATCTATCAAACATGAGTATTGGAGAAACTTGTTTGTATAGTACATGAAAATTGTTAAAATAATTACCCACAGTACGTATTTCTTACTGATAGTTTTCCTTTATTACCGTATATTCAAAACTTGTTGTGGCTGAATTATGACGAATATGGAATAGCTAGTATAAGAAAGAAATCTTGAAAAAGCGCACCAATATAGTTTTCAAGTAAAAATCATGATTTATTGAGACTATAATAACGATCAAAAATATTACGATTTAAAATTAAAATATAATTTCTATTTCTTATATTTGATTTTACGTTAGCAATATATAGACGTAAAAATCAAGACGACTGTATAATACATATATATTGTCTGTCATTTATCATTATTTTTCAATCAATTCACAGTGATACTTCAAATAAAAATTTTATGCTTAGAAGAACAATCATTATTTAATTTGAATCGAACATGTTCAGTAAATTAATAATGAATGGTGCTCTCTTTTGTATTGTTACGAAGTTTTATTTAACGTGGTGTAACAATGAAAGGAAAATTTTTTTTAATTAATTCATTTTAATCAAGTGGAAAGGAAATTCTTTTTCTTACAATTCTTTTAAGAAATTTTAAAAACATGATTGCAAATTTTACATAGTTGTTACAAACTGAATTTTGAACAAAAAACAGTAAAATTGCTACTGGGAGAGCTATTATCTGCAAGAACATAGCTTATGAATGAAGCATATCAATTATTCAGAAGCCAAATATCTTGTAAAGGATCAAATAATGAAAATACAGCTTAAAATTATTGTTATACCATATATTAAGTTTAGTTCCAAGTTTGTAACGCTTAAAAATATTGAAGTTACGAGCAAAATTTTGGTATAGATGTTCATAAAATCACCTAATTAGTCCATTTTCGGTTGTCTGCCCGTCTATCCGTCTGTCTGTTAACACGATAATTCAAAAACGAAAAATGATATCAAGCTGATATTTTTACAGCGTGCTCATCTTGTCAACTATTAAAGATAGAACAAGTTTAAATGTTTAAAATGTTGCTTATAAAAAAATAAACAACTTTTGTTTGAAACAATTTTTTGTTAACATCACTGTTTTATATGGGAATATTAGTTATGTATGTGTGGCTCTGTCTAAGAGTGGATATCTTTATTTACTTCCATGATGTCAATGTACATGATATTTCAGGAATTAGCTCAGTCAATTGTTTGGTTTCACTTGTTTTTTGTTTTAAATCAGTCAGAAAAATATATTCAATTTGTAATTTTATCTAAAATAAGATATTTAACACACATGATTCATTTTCGTTTATCCTTAAACTACTGGTTCGAATTGAAAAACGATTTGGAAAACTACTGAATAAATTTAAATGAAACTTTACGATATTATATTAGAATAACACATACGCTTTAATATATAAAACTAGTAGTTATCCTCCCGCTTTGCTGGATACAGGAAAAATTGTACGGGTCAGCTAGTAATTAATAAAATCGATTAGTAGACATTTGTTTATATATAAAACATAACGATTACAACTTTCTGTTGTTCAGATAAAGAAAAGATAAAAAACAAAGAGAAATAAATGAACAATTTTAATTGGTCTTCTATTCCTCTACTTTCAATTTACATAAATATATTTCTCTAAATCAATTTGAATAGTTTGATTGAAAAATCTAATTTTGTATTGGTTCATTACATTTCAGTTATTTTGTATGTGATGTATAAGTTCATTAAACTTTTATTTTATCTAAGTGGGTGTTATTGAACAGACGACCAAGTTAGTTGGCCGGATACAGGTTGGCAGACAGAAGTTATAGGATGCTCAAAGTAAAGTTATATACTGAGTTTTATCATAATGGATATACAAAAAAAAATTGGTTTTTTGCAATTTTTTTAAGGGGTACACCCCTTTGAAAAAATCGAGAAAAACGCAAACAAAATTTTTGTTTTGGAATTTGTTGAAACTTGGTGGATGGGGTAATTTTGATCCAAAAAGTATAAAATCCGGTTAATTTAATGGATGCAGAGTTTCTGAGATATCGCAATATTTGGATGAATTTTAGTCCGTATCTCAAAAACTATACGGCCAGTCATCAAATGCACCCGATTTTTGTACTTTTTGGGTCAAAATTACCTTATATACTGTGTTTTATCAAGATTGGAGACACACAAATTTTCTCGATTTTTTGCAATTTTTTAAGGGAAAAATTCTAGAAAAACATAAAAAAAATTGTATTTTGGAATTTGATGAAACTCAGTGGATTGGGTTAATTTTTGATCCAAAAAATATTGATTCAGATTATTATTTTGATCCAGAAACAGGTTAATTTAATGAATGGACCTACAGAGAGTTACAATGCCAGCGAGTATCAAAAATTAAAATCCATAAAATTGTGAATAATCGGTGGATAAGTGAGGGCTATAACGCAATAGTCTAAAGGAGAAATTGCGGATGGGTATATCTGCTAGTAACAAATAAAAAATTTCTATGCAATGAAATGACGTCATGCCATAATAAATTAAGTTTTCTTCATAAATATTTAATTAAAACAAGTGAAAACAAACAATTGACTGAGTTAATTGTTGAAATACCATGCATAAATAGTGTTGATTACTCTATCACATTGCACATACATATACAATTTATATAATACATACTATACAATTTACGCCTAATTTGCGCTCTAACGGGTAAACAATGATGTTTAAAAAAAAATATTTCAAACCAAAGTTGTTTATATTTTGATAAGGAACATTTTACATTTAAACTTTTGTTCTATCTTTAACGGTTTACAAGATTGACCAATGTTGCTCATTTACGAACTCGACCTCACTTTTTACGTCCTGAGTACGCTGTAAAAACTTCAGCTTGATATCTTTTTTCGTTTTTGAGTTATCGTGTCCACAGACGGACGGACGGACGGGCAGACAACCGGAAATGGACTAATTAGATGATTCTATGAACAACTATACCAAAATTTTTTTCGTAGCAACAATATTTTTAAGCGTTACAAACTTGGGACTAAACTTAATATACTATTTATATTTCATATATACATGGTATAATAACATTGGAATCAATACTGTTTTTGAATAAAAAAATTGCTGCCGTTCATCATTACTAAATAACCTCACAAATCGTTAAAAAAAATTCTTGAGACTAAACTTATTTATAAGTAGCATCGTTACAACAAGCCATCGAAAGAACATTTCATATCTTCCATACTTAAAACAAAATAATAATGCACAGAAATAAATAAGATTAGAAATTTTTTAATGAAATGGATAATCTAAGGCTAGTACAATATTTTTATGATGAACACAGTCCAGAGAGGGCAGAATGCAACTATAGTTATTAGCAAATTATTGCCTACATTCAAACATGGGCGTAGCTTTTAAATATAGGCGAAAGCAATGTAAATATAGGCATAAGCAAATTTTTGCCTACATTCAAACATCGATCTTAGCTATTACATGACGTAGAGGGCTAATCAAAAGTTCATTTTCATAACAGCATACAAAATTCTCAGTTACGAATATGTGCTATTTTTTAGTACCCTTCAAGTCTTGTATACCGTATTAGTCACTACTTATCTCCAGTTTTAACATTTAAGGTAGATTATATTGTGTATTTCATTTTTCCTCTTTAAATAGCCCGATCTTTTTTGTAATAAGTGTAATAAACAATAAAGATTGTTTAAGTATAGCTAGTATATTCCAATAATGTTTTTTAATAAAGATTGTAAAGATAAGATACTGTGATTTGTGAATGCATGGTGCATACAGAGATTTGTTGTAGTTGTAAGTAAAGTTTCTTGCATGTATCAATCCAATATATTATTATTATTGATATGTCTCGTTAACTACATTTGTCGGCGGATAGATTAATGAATAATTCACAGTATTACTACAATTAATAATTGACAGAGTAGTCAACTGAAAGCCTTAATTGGAGTCGGTGTTGGAGTTCGTACATGATTGGATGCTTCATGGAAGATATATAAATAAATAGACGCAACTTTTAGTAGAATAAGAAGAGTGATAATCACTACAGTTAATACAAATTCAAATACAAACTAACACACGATTTACTTGAATAAATATGTAATAAATCGAAAATAAAAGGATATAATAATAAAATTTCATGACGGATAAACTTGAACAATGCCTCCATACGAAGGAAGTAAAAACATAACATTATGTCATTTCCTATTTTGAACTTTTCATGAATATTTGTATAAAATTTTAATGTTAGACATCATAGTAGTATACTTTGTATATGTATTAATATGTTAAAGTTTATAATAAAATTGTGTATAACTTTTAAATTATCTTCAAATGTGAAAGTTCAATGTGATGAACATGTACAGGGTTCTCATAGGAATTCATGCTAATTATAACATTTTTTCTCAGAATCTCAGAAAAGTTTTTTTTTTTTTCAAATATAGAATTTAATCATATTTCTATTTTGTAAAAATATAGGAGGATTTAAATCAAGTCTCTAGTATTGTCAAATCTCCAGTGATAGCTTATTCTAGACATTCCATCATAACAAATACTTATACAAACAAGTGCTCGAAAACGACTTTATTCGAAAATATAACCTTTACAAATTCATGCACCATTTCTGTTATGGTACGAATATGTGGGGGATTTCGAAAAAATTTTTCGCCTGTAAAGTTTTCCAATGTCTTTAAAAGTTTTCGAACAATTTGCTTTTTCTCTAACAGCACTGTGTGGTAGGAATATGTATTTCTCATAAATAGTACCATTGAATATTGGTAATCAATGTTAAAAAGTAAAAAAATTTATTTAGTTATTTTAAATAAACTTTATGTTAGTTAAAAGAATATCTTGGTAAAATCATGAATCATATGAACCCACAGATGTTTTTTAAAATACAGGAAACATATTATAAAAATAAAGGGTTTGAGTCCTGGTGCGAGTGAATTTTTTTCAATTTTCTTTAATTAAAAATACCTTTTTAAGTAATTTTGGAAATATATTTTTAAAGAAACACAACATGTTAAAAGGGTATAATAAAATGGACAATAATACTATGCGTATAAAATCAATTGCAACTCAGCCTTCAATATAAGTTTATACATTTATCCTTTTGAAAAGACTTTGTAAGCTTTGATCATCCGTGTTAATTTAAAATAACTTTTTATATACATATATGAAATATACATAGTATATTAAGTTTAGCCTGAAGTTTGTAACGCTTAAGAATATTGATGCTACGAAAGAAATTTTGGTCTAGGTGTTCATAGAATCATTCAATTAGTCCATTTTCGGTTGTCTGTCCGCCCGTCCGTCCGCCTGTCAACTCGATAACTCAGAAACGAAAATTGATATCAAGCTGAAATTTTTACAGCGTACTCAGGATTTAAACAGTGAGGTCGAGTTCGTAAATGGGCAACATAAGTTTAGATGTAAAAATGTTCCTTATTAAAAAATAAACAACTTTTGTTTGAAACATGTTTTCATAAACATCACTGTTTACCCGTGACGGACACATTTAAAAAATCATCCTATATCATTATTTATTATTTATTCGAATGTCCGCCGGGTCGTTGCATTTTACAAATAATTATATCAATGTGCCAAGGACAGGAAGTGAAACAAATTCTCAATAAAACTGAGTATTTCAAAGATGGTACTGAATGCTTATTATATTTGCATTTAATTAATTATAACTCATGGACATGGCTTCAGAGTTATTGTGTCTCCAAGGATAATAATCAAATATAATTTTCGATAAAATGTGATGTAAAAAAAAGTTCTAAGGAATTTCTAGACATGCTATAAAGATGGGGTTTTTTTTCAAACGAAGTAAAATTTCTTGATTCAACAGAAAATGTCGGATAACTACAATTTTTTCATTATAGCCCTCCAAAAAATCGTAAGAAAAGTACCAAAACTACGTTATTTAAACATGCTAAAAAGATTTTCACCATTCTTCCCGAGATAAAGTTTAAAAAAAGAGTTTACACGGTTATTCAATTTCAAACCAAAAGTAAAGACAGTAAGTAATCACTTACTCTTTTGGAAATTAAATAACTAATGTTAATGAAAACTACCCTTATTAACTTTTCTGTCTTTAAGTTCATCGAAAGCATTGTTTATATTCCCCTAGACTCTTATAAATACCAGGGCATTCGTTAAACACTGAATTTTTCATGACATTGTAAATATTATGAAGAATGTAAATATATCTAATCTCTACAAGGATTCGTTTAACTATCATTTCCTTCTGATATTACATTAGAAATTCCACTAATGACATTCAATGTAAAAAAAGTTAACATAAAATTAAATTTAGAAAGTTTAAAATTCTCTTACAACAAACTATGCATAAAATTCTCGTATATTATAATAAAATTAAATATAAATTTAACAAAAATTCAACCACGCAGGAGCTTTATAAACTAAGCGAATTCCTTATAGTAGAATAAGAATAATTAAAAAGAAAATTGACACTTGAAAATCACAAAAATTAATAATAGTTATAAACTTTATATAACCGTTTTTAGGGTTTAACAGTTTTAATTACACTAAAAAGTAAATTTAATAATTTTTTCTCCTAGTCATGAATGAATACTCGTAAAAGCTTGATGCACAAACGATTCCACACAAAGTTTGTTTCCTTCCTATTTTGCATTTTCTCTTAATAAGAAAAAATTTTTTTGGCTAAACGCAGAATTAGACAAGGTATGTTCGATGGAGGGCGAATTTTGGTTTAATCAATGTCATATTGGCTTGTTCCCGCTTTCTGATTCAAATGTTGTAAAAAACGTGAATACGTTTGTGTGAACAACCCTTTAATTTTAGTTAAAAAATCGTTTGTTACAATGATTTTTTTTTTTTGGCATAAGACATGTAAAAGATAACTCATCAAAACTTTTAATATTATCGAGATCATTCAAATAATCAATCTTATCGAAATGAAACAAAAAGTTAATATGGTGGTGACTGGGTACCGTGCGAGAGAGATTAACGAGAGGGAGGGCATGCCCCCACCCAACCCTTACCTGCGCAAGAACATACCTTGTCCAATTATACCAGGCGTTTTGGCACCTAATTTTGACATTTAATAAAGAATTAATATTTCTAAAATTCATCTAAAAGCATTTATCTGTTTTTTACTGTCCGATTTCGGTTTTCGAACAAAATAGTTATAGGCCAAAATTCCTTTCAAAGCATGTACATTCCACAAAAACATTCACAAATTAACCCTTTTTTCTAGTAATATGCTTGTATAGTAGAGAATGAAAAACAGGTTAAATATTGTATGTATAATGCATGTATGATTATTTTGTAAGCCATATTTTGTCGATCGTCAATTCTTTCATTTTATGGACGAATGAATATATATACCAAAATGTTTTAACTTTGTAGTATCCCTATATATTATAAATGTGAAAGTAAGTATGTTTGTTTGTTTGTTTGTTACGCTTTCATGCAATAACTAACGAATGGATTTGAATGGAACAATATAGCTCATACATCAGAATAAACACATAGGCTATAATTTATTTAAAAAAATTAATTTAATTTAATTAAATCTGAAATTTTACTGCTCCACCTATGATCATAATTTTGAACTATAAATTAAAGATTTATGTACAAATTTAAAATAGTTAATGTCAAAAAATTCATAGCCATCTTTTCTGTTAAACTCAATAAATTATGACTCTTTTACACTTAAAAAAATTTAAAACTATGCATATATTTTAGCTGTGTAAAACAATACCTTCGAGTGGTATGGAAGGGGGATGAGTGAAATCAAGAGTGGTGTAGTTTATAAAGCGGTGGTTTATACTTTTAAGCTCAGTGAAGCGGGCGGGTATCAAGCTAGTAGTATATGCAGTACAGTAGTATATACAGAATCATTTTTTAAAAACTATTTTACAAAATTCCATAATCGCTTCAGTACAAAAGCAATAGTTCCTTTTCTTTTAGGATAAAATTCACTATGTGAATAAATTTTTTCACCATATACAAAGTAACAAGCAAAATTATACGGAGGGTGTTGAATGAAAGTAATTAATAAAAAATAATATTAAAAAGTTTACACCACTTTTCTTTTACTTTTTTTTTTTTTTTTTTTTAAATTTTTGTTAATTCTTTTCTCTCATATATTCATCATCAGTGTTACTTTAAAAACAATCTCAAACAACACTTCCCAAATATATACTTTAAATAAGGGATAAATTCATCAAGATGAATTAAGTGTCAGATGATGTAATGAAAATCATATATTCAGATAAAAATGGAAAACTTATGGTATATTTGTGAATATGATTTAAAAATATAAAAAATTATTGTAAATATATTCAAAAAATCATTTTATTTAAAATACAAAACAAAAAGAAATAAGTTATTTATTATTAAAGAAACATAGAGTCATTGAAATCAGCATGTCCTTTCTTCAGTGTTGTTACAAGTTAGAGATTGGTTCAACATGTGCATTTGAAAATTATTGTAACAAACTCCAATTTAATTTCGGTTTATTACAATGGGTATTCTTAGGATACCAATTTTTTACAAAAACAAATTTAGGTATAATATCCTTTTTCAGAAAGTTCAATTCGTTTTAATTAAGATTACTAGACAAGATATTTGTCAATATTTAATTTACGCCTGTACGTATCATATTAAAAACATCAATTATAATCGAGAGACTATGATGTTAATAAATATCGTATGCATGATTAAAAGTAAACAAAAACAAAAAGTAATTACTTTTCTAGTTTTAATTGATATGAAAATTAAAAAAAAAAAAACTTTTTAAAGGGCAAAATAATTTTGTAAGAGTCACTCATACATCACTATGTGTAAAAGCTTGAGGCGCCCAATATAAACGCGTTGACAGATTCCATCCAAACAAACATAGACATACCTACATTGGGGTGCTCCTAATCATTGTTGATATTTTATATTTAGCGCCTCAAGCTTTTACAACATTACTTGTTTTAATATTAAAAATTGCGTTTACTTCTAAAATTTAGAGATTTCCTAAGAAACTGGCTGATTTCTTTATTTATTTTAAAAATCTATGACCTTGCTTTTCTTTTAATATAAAATTCCTTCTTAATTCTTTTTTACGGAAAATTCCCAATTTCCTTGTCCACATTGTTCTAGTTTATTTGTTCAGAAATTTCACTTGCTGAAATGTTTCCAATATTCTTTGATTTGTCTTTTTTCGTTTATTTAGCGTACGTTTACCCCCACATCTTCTTTCACTATGTTCGAATTTTTGATAAATTATTGCTTGGGTATTAGTAATCTTTTGCATATCACTCTCCAAGTTTCAAAAGTTCCCTTCTTTGAGTAGTAGACTTGTCGTAGGAAATATTGACGTATAGTTTATTATACTTTTAACTTTGTTTTTGAGGTTCAAACTAAAAAAAATTCTGCTATCATAAAGCTGATTTAAATCTATTGTCCAGAAAATTTACATTGTTTCTTTCATTCACTTATTTTGCCATAAGTATTACTTTTTAACCTATTGCAGCTCGTGAAATTTTTCAACGATTATTACATTTTCTCGCTTTTGTGTCATAAACTTTTCAACATATAAAAGAAAATATTCATAAGAAAAAAAGTTATTCGTCAATAAAACTTGAAAATTTTATTAAAAGTTAATTTTGGGTTCCTATATTCCCATATTGACGACCGTGAAATACTCCAAACAATATGTACCTGTATATCTACCTAATGGATATAAATTTAATTTAACTAACATTTGAAACAGGTAAGTACGTACATTTTATTACATACATACAGGTACGTATTGTCGACACATTACTTACTACTTATATTACATAGATAAACCAACATTTGGACGAGGCCTTTAGGAATATGCATATATATCGTAATCCTAAAGAAACTTCAGCCAGTAACTTTTTGACACGTTTCAAACGTAAGAAAACGGATATACCAAGTTTAATCGGGCTTTTAGTAATATATTATTACTTTTAGTAATCTAGGAATCAAGGCCAGTCGTCCAAAACTATTTCAAAATTTGGGTGATATTTCAAAAATAATTTTTTTTAACACCAAGGTGATAAGCGACCTCAGAGATTTATACATTACTTATATGTTTAGCTAAAAATGGGTTAAAAATAGTTTTATTATGGTTTTATATTGCTCTTCAAATTGTACACATCAAACTACTTCGCATAGATTACTATTAGGATTTTTATCTTGCTTGAAAATGGCTGAAACTTTGCGATGTATATCTAGCAGCTTCACACTATACGAGTTGTTAAAATCGTATTAGACTAGTCGTAACTCTAAAATAATTGATTTTCGTCAGAAAATTGAAGAGAGAAATTTATTATATGAAAAAATGTGGTCTATATACGATAAAATTATGTATTTAAGCGACAATTTTCAATGTTTTGACTTTCTAAGAAAAACGGGGCTTCAAACAAAAAAAAAAAAAAAAAAACAAGTTAAAAACAAAAAAAAATTAAAATTTTAACAAAATAAGTCTTTTAAAGCTGGTTGTAACATTTTATCTCTTACCGTTCAATTATTAGAAACAAATTAAGGATCAAAAATTAACAATTTATTAAGGACAATTATCGATATTTGATTTTGATCGGAAATGTTGCGCTTTGTTTATGGAATTCATCGTTGTTTTTTTATTTATATATCATGTTTTTTTCAATTGTTCAATCAAATTAATAAATTTATATATAGGCGATTTGCGAACTTAAGAGCTGAAAATTTAAGAATTTGCTCCAAAATTTTAATTTTTAATTCCCACCCCTTTTATATCGCTAAAAAGCGTAAGTGCTTAATTATTTCTTTATTTTTTAAGTGTTCGGCTATATTTTGCCCGTTAGTGGAACGAGTCTAGATAAACTACTTTTGATCGGATCTGGAAGCTGAAAATATCTTCATTTGATACTCTATTACCGGCTTATTTACTAATAGAGGTTCCAAGTTTCTAATTTAAAGAAATATTATCTATTTCAGGGCCTATATTGATAGTTTTTTGGGACACTCAGTATAAGCAGAAATAAAATTATGCAAACGCATATTTAATTTATAAATAAAAGTAAGTATCCAAAAGTTTTTATAATATATATTATATTTCATAAATAAAAAACTTTGTATCACCACTACACAGATTCTGTGTACCGATTTTAACCTGTATGTAAAAGTTCTGTGTGATTTTATACCAGATTTTACTGCACAAGAAATAACATAGTAACTAAGAGAAACAATTTCGTCTCTATATTCATTAACAAAAATTATAGATTTATAAAACTATAATAAAACGCTTCCTTAAATGGATTAAAAGTAAAAAGTTAATTAAATTGCAATGTAAAATTTATGCCAATGTGTCTTTCTAGCCCCAGAAGCTGCCTTAGCCATATCGAATAAACTACGCTTTTCAACAAAACAATTGACTGAGTTAATCGTTAAAATACCCTGTATATAAAGTTTTGACTGTTATAGTTTTGATTAGTATAAATTTGAATAGATTTAAAAACTAACACAATTATGGCTGCCTTTCGGTTGGAAATTTTTGTTCTCTATCTTTTATAGTTTTTGAGAAAATGGACACCAAATTTTTCAAATTGAACCAAATTTTATTTTTCATTGAAACTTTTGTTCGATTTTTGTAGGTTTATAAGATGGAAATGGTGATGAAGATAATATCTAACCTGGGACCCCGATTGACCAATGTTGCTTATTTACTAACTCAAACTCACTTTTTATGTCCTGAGCACGCTATAATCTCTTCCCGTTTTTCAGTTATCGTGTTGACGGACAACCGGAAATGGACTAATTAAATGATTTTATAAAAACTTATACCAAATTTTGTCCGTATGATCAATATTTCTAAGCGTTAAAAACTAAAATTAGTATACCTGATATAGATTCCATATCGTATACCTGGATATAGATTCGTACGTACGGATAAAGGCAATAACATGATTATTTTAATTAATTTATTTTTTAGTTTATTTTTAACATTTCTTCTTAATTTTTAAAGATATAATTTTTATATATACAACGAAATATATAATTTTTATATATACTACCGCCTACATTCTTCATATACCCACATATATATATATCTTCCCATCATCACCATCCAAAGGTTTATTTTTATGTAATTTTTAATTGGTTTATAAGTTATGATATTGTTATCGGGTTAATACTTCCGCAAAATTTTGCAGATGTTCAGCATTGGATGCTAACTGAATTGCAAAATTGAAAAAATATCGTCAAATAAAAATTATTTAAATTTATTTTAAATTCTATGTAAAAAAAAGGATGTAATTATAGATTTTACTTTATTGGACATTAGCAATACAAAATAATACTTGAAAATTACTTTTGTGGTTGCTTTTTCTAGATCTCATTACAAACAATTCCTGGCTCTAATCATACTATTTGAAGAACAAACTCTTTCAAATAAAAATAAAATTGTAAACATTTTGAGTTCAAGTAGACTTATTTCTGATTAGTCTAGTCAAATATATACAAGCCTAAATTTATTTGATACCTAGAAAATTACTATATTATACAGCTGTATAATGTATTTATGTATAGCTGCTAACTCAAGAGCAGAAAATGGATCAATAAACCAACAACTTCGCACAAATTTCCTCAAGCAAAATGCGGAGGTTGTGTTTAGTTGGTAAAACAAAATACATTTGGCAAAATACATTAAATGCGAAATGAATTTTCTGTATATGGTTATTATAGTAGCTTATAGAAACGCTCTAACATTATTTTTGTATTTTTGAATATAATATTTTATGTTGTAAATTGAATTTAGAGGTAGTGGTACAGGAACTCGCAACATCGGCACTGATGATATGTTGTTCTTTTTGCTCTTTCAGTTAGAGCTTGGGCCTTCTGACTGGCGGTAGCGGTTGCGTTTATTACTGCGCAGTCTACCTGTACAGGTAATAATCCTAAATTTTAAAAGTATTTTAGTATGCCTGTAATTTTAATATTATATTATTTAAGTATACAAAAACCTAAAATTAATTTGCCAGACGTTAATTCGGTTGCTAAACCTTGAATAAAAGGGAAAAAGTTATGAAAAATATTGCAATACTAATGACATTTGTATCTTGTGTTAAGATTTTTTCCATGTGTGTTAGATAGCCGCGCTTGTTAAGGCGCCAGTATTTTTTTATATCAATTTAGTGATTAGTAGTTTATTATCTTATGTAATTCTATTGAATTTTTTTTAAATTTATTTACTTTTTGTTATATTGAACGTTTCATATTTTATTTTTCGATACATAGACCTAACCTGCTTGAGCTTTGCGTTGATGTGTCAGTCAGTATCTTATTCTTTTATTTATTATAATAAAATTTTCACACTCACTACACTGGATTTGCAGATGCAATGTGTATACAAAAACTGCAGAACTTGTTTTTCCTTTTTTTGATTAGTGTAATATTTATTTTTATGGACAGAATTTGGATGCCAATTTTAATACTTAAAGTTCGAATAGGAAAATAGTGTTTATGAGAGGAAAGAAAAAATTTAATTGCTATTTTATAGAATCGTAGTTCTGTGTCAGTAGTCAACTATTAGTAGTTCTGTATCAAATATTCTTTCGAAGATATTTGATTTTGTAAGAAAACCTATTACACTGGTTTTCCTTTAGAAATCTTTAAAAATAATTCAAATTATATCTTCCATGATTTTACCCTCGCTGCAACAGTTTTTGCAAGGTTACTGCTGGTCTGAACTTGAAGTATTTGGCTTGATAACCACTGTTTCAAATTTTGCGTATAACGTAAAATATAGATTCGGATTTTAGATTTATAAAGAAGCATTCCTAACTTGTACTTGCGAGAATAATAATTATAATTATGTTTTGTTAATATTATAAACCACATGAAGTTCAAAAACTTTAGTAACACGACATTATAGCAAACGTTGATCTTTATTTGTGTTTAACCCCTTTAAGGATGAATTTCCAAAAATTCATTCTTTTGCACATTTACGCCATTTAAGGAACGTGTATATAAAATTTCATGCTCCTGGACCCAGCGGTTTCAGCTGTGCGTTAATCGATCAGTTTCTTCTTTAAAAAATTTAGATTATTATAATTATCAAGTGTGAAAAAAATATCCCAACTACTATCAGCTTCTACACAATATTTTTATCATTTATGTAATAATGTTGCCTATATTTTTGTGAACTTAGTAAAGCTATTTTTGGCGCTAGCTCCATTCTGCAATATGCCACTAGCATTGCACTTTAAAATGACATGCCATACAAAATATTTTAGATTTAACACTAATATTTCAAATTAATGTCACATACCACTTTTCACTGATAATAAATATGTATCATTCCTATCTATAGAGTGTAGACTATGCGTTCGTTCATCATTATAAGATACATTAACTACTATCAAATGCATTAATGGATTCCAGTCGTGTGTATAATATTGTGAATGTTTATGATGACGGTACACACATTATCGTAGGTTTAGTAAATTGATTTACAGCAGTCATTATGAAAGACAATGGTTTGTAATGGATTTTATAATGACTATACACAAATATATCACAACAAGATTTTATGTTCGAAAAAATAATCTGTATATAGTTTATAGTTTTCTGGGGTTATTTTATACAAAAACTAAACAGCATTCTTCCTTTCTGGTTAAAAAATAAGCTAAAAACATTAGGTAGCAAACCTGTTTTTCTGGTATTTCAAATGGTGACTTGGCACTGAAACAAGTACCTACGGGAAATTAAATTTTTCGTCCTAGACCAGAAAATAAATATTCTGTTTCACTACATTTGATTATTATATTGTTTTATTTATTCGAATTTGGTCGCAATGGTTTAACGATTTAAGAACAAATAGCGAGTAAAAGCTACAAGCTCTATAGCTGATGGTCTCGGTTGGCACCTCGGCCAGCCGGTTACATATTTGCACGGGAATGTATTGCTTTTCTTAGTAAATACACAAACTTAGTTCCATCATTTCCATTGATTTTTTATGTGTATCTGTAATTTAATGGGAAATGTTGTAAGATATGTTTCAAGTGTAAGTTTAGGGTTCTGTACCCGAAAAAAATGTGGAGGGTTTTTTTAAATTTTAGTAAATTTCACTTGTGTGTTATTTTTTAAGGTCACAATACTGTATTGTCATTTGATTTACATGTCCCCTTGTGATGTTCAGTTCTCTAGCTAGTGGAGAAAAACTTTAATAATCAAATAAGATTTTTCAAGATTTTTACCAGACAGAGAGATAAGAAATAATAAGATCAAATAAATTAGTAAAACTTTGTAACAAAATACAAAAAATACTAATTTGATAAATATTATCAGAGTTAAAAATTAAATTATTTTAAAACAGTTTTCTATCACTTGAAGTTCCATTATGTACACGATAAAGTATAATCTAACAACATACAACATATTTAGCAAATTCCTTTTAAATGCAGCTTCATACATACATTTTTATTTACCAGAAACAAATCATATCTACGAAAACTTGTATGACCTACGAGGAATCATGTTGAAAAAGATGCTCCTTTATGTAAAAGTAAGTTTAAGCCCCATGGCGTCAGTTTTGCGCGGTACAGAGGGTGTACAAGTGAGAATTGAAGGTCACACCCCTTGGTGACTCACTCTTGCACCAGCAAATATGTACGGCGTTGCTGGATTCTAACTCTGCAAAAGTATTCGAAGTGACTCACATAAATGCCGTACAGAAATAAATCCGGTTACTTCGGTACCGGCAGTTAAAAATCTCCCGTCTATTTCCCAAGACGTACGAGATTTATTTCTGTACGGACAGCATTTTATTGCTGGTGCAGAGGTGAGACACCAAAGAGTGTGACATTCCATTCTTACCTTTACTTACCCTCTACCGCATGAAACCGACGCTATAGTTTTTAAACCTACATATAGGAACATTTACATTCAACATAAGTCCTGGGTGGTCATTTCACCCGAAATGTGATCTAAAAGCCTACGCAATGATTTATGTTAGCGAACTCGTACAGCAAGGGCACTTGACGGGGTTTTTGATTTTTGAAATCATTTAATCTTTAATTATTTTCAAATGAAACTGAGTACTGAAACATCCCTGTAAACTTTCGATACATGAATCCAATTTAGCAAACTTATGAATCTAACGATACAACAGTTATTTTGTAACCCGTTCCTTTGACATATCTTTTATAAACAGTAGTATATATAATTTAAATAATTCAACTTTGTGATGCAAAATACCCGACCTTATTATATTTATCCTACGCATATACGCAAACAAATGATGAATTTGCACGATATACAAATATAGACAACAACCCGGCGCAATATTTTGTAACTAGGGTACTTACATAAGCATATTTTTATGTGAGAAGGGACATTATTTACTAGAGAAGTCCTATAGAACGCAGTTTTAACTCACAGGTAGATATACTCGAAGAAACCAGAATTGATAAATTTGAATAATGAAAAGCAGTACCATTGGCCCATGGGGGTTCACAAACGATAAACTGAAAAGCATTTGTATATTCAACAAATTTGATTCGACAAGTAGGTGGAGTGTATAATGAATAATTTAAAGTAACTTTCTGGTAATGATGTGGATGTACTAAGATGTTGTATCATCACTTGTTACACCATCAATATAGTAATTGGAAATTTGAATAATATATACGGGACACAATAGAATTAATTGTCTATTATTGTTGTTCCAGTTGTAACCAGTTGCTAAATTTTTATATTATCACTATAGATACAATGTGTATTGATAAATACTCATATACTGAATTACGTGCAGGGATTAATAGGGAACTGGCATTCTATTTATGTAGGTTTACTTTTTTCTCCAAATAAGCATAGTTGAAAAAAAAAAAAAAAAAAAAACCAAAAAAAAACTTTTCAAAATACATTTGAACAAAAATTGTATAATACTAGATTGATACCCGCCCGCTTCACTGGGCTTAAAAGTAAAAACCATGGCTTTATAGCCTCCACCCCCTCTGGATATACACAGTTTTCAATTTTGTTAATTGTAAAATATTTATAGTTCATTGAGTATGTCAGAATAGTTGGCTATGATTTGTTTGATATTTACTTTTTGAATTTTTTACAGAATTCTTTAATTTATGGTTCAAAATTATCATAGTTCTGGTCCATCTATAATCATCATTTTGAATCATAAATTAAAGATTTCTATAAAATTTAATAAATGGTAGTAGTCAAATTAAATTTAATTTTTTTATATTTTTGATTTTTTTTTTAAAATATATCTTTATAAATTGTAGTTCATGTGTTATTCTGATATATCAGCTATATTGCTGTAACGTGAAAGCATAACAAACAAACAAACAATCATGCTTACTTTCATATTTATAATATATATGGATATTTAATGATATGCTGTAGCTATTTTTGTGTTGTAAGCATTACCTTTATAAACTCTATCCTACTTAAATCCCTGATACACACACATTTTAGACAAATTATATTCTTTCCTGCTGGATACCTGCGTAAGGATTTCTTGGAGCACGTGACTCAAACTAACATATTTGCCTAATTTCAGGTTGCTTAAAATGACAAAACTGTCTTGGAAGAAACAAATTGGTACAAACACGTACACGTAGATTTTAAATAAAATAAGACAAAATATCTGGAAAATTAAGAGCTTTTGAGTCTTATGGTATATAGTTCAATGACTAAAATTTCCCAAAATTCATAATTTTTGTACGAATTGTGCGGAAAAGAATAACCGATTTTCTTGCGCAAAAACTGACCTGGTATAGAAATAAAAGATCCTGGACATACGAATAAGATGGCCAATTTTTAATAATAGTTTGCCAGTTTTCATTATGAATTATTACGAGTAATAGGATATTCTCTTGCATGCATCTCGGGAAGTTCTTCATCACGAACACATGCTTCCATTTGAATGATATGCCATGTTCGATTACTTGAAAATTGTAGAAATCACCATTTCTTCAATCATCAAGTTTCTGTTATTTTATTCAATGACAATGGATGCTGATGGGCACCGTTTCTCAATCAGTTTAATACCTTTCTTCAAATTAAAACCAAACTGAGCTACTATACAATATACACAAATCTGTGAAGTATATGGCCTTGATATTTTGCTCACTTTTCCTATTCAACTATTTATATCCATAATATATAAAAGTTTTTATCAATAAAATTCAACAAGAATTTCACTTACTATAAGTATATTGGATTATTATTAAAATAAATAGAAAAAAAAAAACAATTTAATATGACGTGTGTGTGTGTGTGTGTGTGTGTGTGTGTGTGTGTGTGTGTGTGTGTGTGTGTGTGTGTGTGTGTGTATATGGATCTATGGAGAATATAATATTGCTGTATAAAAAATGACTAAACTTAAGTATTATTGTTTGGGTGATGTGTCATTAAAATACTTTTGTTGTGTATATATTTATATATTTACTGGGTGTCCCATCCCAATGCACGAACAAAAATTTTGATAACACATATAATAGATATTAAACAAAATGTTATTAATTTCCTTGACCATACATCAAACTTTTTTATCACTTATTTAAATATAATCCTTTTTAAGACATAAAATCCAAAAGTATCTGGATGGCCGAGCTTTGCTCGATATTTTTTGAGTTAAAAATATATAAATTTTATCACTAATGTAAGAACCGTTTAAAATGTCTCCACACAAATACTAATTTGAATATCCCGCTAATGTTCTTTATTTCGATAACTACGATAAACACCAATAGATGTCAGGAAGAGTCGTATGCAGTTTGTTTCAGTTTTTCCTAAAAACACGGATAAAACGAAATTTTCTAAAAATGGAGCCGTTTCCGAGATATATATATATATATATATATATATATATACAAGAATTGTTCGTTTAAATATATAATAAGATGCGATTACATTGAAACAAAGATTATGCAAATAATCATTACTATAAGAAAGTCTTTGTTCACCCCCTTAATTTTTTCGATTCCAGCGAAAAACACAAAAATTTAGGTATATATCTTTTTTTGGTAAAGCCCCGTTCTTTAAAAGAATGTTTTCAAAATTACTTGCAATCAATTATTTTAAAAAAGAGGTCCAGAATTATGTTCCCAATTTGAAATTATACGATTTTAAAAAATATACAAAACAAATATTAAACAAATTTTCATCAAAATGGGAAATGTTTTTGAGAATTCCGAGGGAAAGTTCATCTAAAGTGGTTATTCATTATATTTTCAGCCATTTTATCTATTTTAATTTTAGGGCCTTAAAACTAAAGATGATATTGTCGAAAGCTTTTTTCGATATGAGACCCAATTTACGAAATATTGTTAATTTAATAGATAAAGAATTTATCCATTCACAAATCCCAGAAAATCACTTAGTTTTTCAGTTAAAACGATTAAACAAATTGCAAGTTTGCTATTACATAAAATTTTGCTATAACATTCTTTTTTCCAATGATACTTCTACAACTACTAATAGGCCTCATTTCTAGATTAAAGATTAATCATTCCTTTTGTCGAGTAAATTTTAAAATATTATCAAAGACTTCAGATTACACTCCGTATATCATATCCAATATGATGTGTTGTGGTGTAGATAGAAAATATATATGTCACTGCAAATATTGCTTCGGGTTTGTATAAGAATTTCATACTGTATATATGAAGAACGTGAACATATTTACTGCATTACAGAAATTCTTTATATAATTAATGGTATAAATTTATATATTTGTGTGCTATATATACAAGGTGTCACCGTCATTTTAATAGATACATCCAAAAATATTCTAAAATACACCTGCTATCAATTTGGCAACCAATTTGACCTTAAACAACAACTTGAGTTACTAACCGATGAGGGATAGTAATAATAGATAGTTGGCCTCATAGACTAACATTTAATATTTGAAACGTATATTCGAAAATAGAAACTTTTAAAGAAAATGCCTTGACTTCAATCATGACCCAATTTCATGAAATAGAATTCGTTATATGGGGTTTTGTATAATTGTCTGCAGAACTTTCGCTTCCTGAATAAGCTGAGCAAAAAGAAGGTATAAAAGTTCTTTTACAAAACTATCCAAGTTTGAGGCCTACTTTACGAGAAAATTAACCTACTCTTATATTGATCAATTAATAAAAAATAATGCCATAAAAATAAAATTCATCGAATAAAACAATACTAAAACAGAGAATGTGTTTTATGTGTGAAGGAGTGAAGGAGTGACCTTAATGCGAAATTACTACAAAAAAACAACCCTAAAACAAAATTTTATACATCGTATCAACTTACAACACAATATACATACTGTGGATTGTCCGTTTCGACCAACTACATGCTTAAGGTATGTGATTTGTGCACGATAGGTTGCGTACAAAACTTAAGTTTGGCACAAAGAAAACACAAAGAACAGGAGCGTAATAAAGCTTGGTTTTTATGGGTTAGTTTTTATAATAATATAGGTAGCCAAATAGAGTTCTTTTTTGTAGTAATTTTGTATTTAGGTCAGTCCTTCACTCTAGGATAAAACACATCCTCTATTTAAGTAGTGTTTTATTGGTGATTTTTTTTTTTTTTGTTGATGAGTATATTTTTTTTAATAAATTTATTAATATAAGAGTAGCGAAATAATCTCGTAAATAAGACCTCAGATCCAAATTTGGTATGGAAAATTTTCTTCTTTTTTTTCTCGCTTATTCAAGAAGCGAAAGCTGGGAAATATCGTGTAACTAAAAGTTGTCAAATACAATGAAGGTCATCCATCGGTGTTAACGACAATGTTAAGATTTAACTATTGTTTAACTTAACTATTTTATTATCACTATTTTTTAACTTGTATTTCCATAAACAATGTATTAAATAAAAACTGTTGGTTTTTTTATGAGGATCTACTTTATAATTGAATTGAATATTAAATTACCTCGAGATCGTATTTCAAATTCAATTTCAGAAAAGCAATTTTTTTGCCGGATTAGATTAGCTACTGTATTTCAGGAAGTTTTTGGAGGTATAGAATAAAATGAAGCACGATGTATAAAGGTACCATATGATACATACATCATACCTTTATAAATATGTGTATGTATGTATAATGTATATGTAGAGAGAAATGGTAAAATATTATACTAACTTAGTACTCTTTAGCTGTCATATTCACCACAATAATAACATGAAAAAGCTAAAAACCTTGAAATTTATTGTAAAAAATATTTGTGGCGGGTTACATGTTATTTGCATAACAATTGTATAAGTTTGTTACACATAAAATTTAAAAAATTCAAGTTTGAAGTTCATCAAAACACTATAATCGTAATAAAATCATTCAAATAGGTATCTTCTGTAACTAATTTGAAAGCTGTTTACTTAATTAAAACCAGAAGCTAAAATATGCGTGCCATCTCCTAAAAATTCGTATTGGGTACTTGAATAGATATGAGAAAAATTATATCTCAATGTTTTAGGTTAGATAAATGATTCCTTGATTAAGAAAAGCATAATTGTCATTTTCGGCTTAAAATTTTTTTAAACCTTTAAGTTATTTTTCCTTTAAATGACCAACACACAGCAACACAAAAGCTTGTGTTAACGTAAACCACATGAAAGTAATACTTTACTGTTTAAAAGTAAAAGAATACAAAGGCAGTCTTGTTTTAAAATCTACGAGAAATTGGATTATTCAGCAATTTTTCAAAGTAGAATGTAAGGAATTGATTTTTTCGTCATTCATTTCAGGATACACTGCAGTTGGAAGTAGAAAGTATAATTTTGTTTAAACTCTGTATAACAGTTTAAAAATGCTCATTCATACTATGCGAAAAAATGTGAAATTAATAATAGTTATGTAATAATTAAATGTATAGTTATTATTATAAATAACGAAAGAAATATTATTTGCCAAGGGAGACCATTCTTGATGATGTTGTGTAGATAAAACCAAATTTTGATAGATAACGATTTTGTTGATTCTTGTAAAATATTTTTTGGACATATTTGTTCAGAATAAATATGTTCTTTTTAACACGTTTTTTTTTAACGCCAACTGCCTCCATGAATGAAAATAACACTCATGGATTTGCAATTCAATTTGAATTTACTCGAAGGTGTCTGAACGATCTGAAATGCAGAGAAGGCATATTTTGTTAGCCTTAAGTTTTGTTTGGTTATTTAGAATATATACGGTGCCAAAAACTCTTTCATTATTGCTACCAGAGATTGCTACCTCGAAGTATTACGTTACATGAGAATAACAGGTATATTTTCACGTAAGCGTGTGAAGTATTAAAACAGTGTAAAAAAGGTGTACGCTACAAGACATATGAGCTGATATGGATGTGATGACATACAAAGTGTGTGTAGAGATACTGATGAGATGGATCATCATTAATGAACAACTCTTAATTGTAAAAACGACTGATGGTGATTATGATGATAATAAATAATATCCTCTTTTCGTCTTCTTTACATGCCTTGAAGAATTTTCTGTATATATGTTTTCTCAACTTCAATGTATTCAGTTTTAGCTATCCGCTTCTTTTTGAGAGAGAAATAATTACATGGTTACAAACGATTTGTTTAAATCACACGATCATTTTTACGTTTTTATTTAACTTGCTTTTTATGCTTGAGTTCTAATATTCAAATTTTATATTTAAAAATTTTGATGCTTCTCGATCGTTATTGAAAATTGCAAGAGCACTATCCGATTATTAGTAACTTCACTATTAGCTAAAGTTACGCCAACTAAAGATCGCCAACCGAAAACTGAATCTTTACCGATATATACATTGACAATTTCAATAATACTGATACTAATTTAAGAACGTTTTGGCAGTTTTAGTTACTCTAATCTATTCATAAGTTTGGTTCTCGACAAATCACCAATTATTTACTAATGATAAAAACTCGTGAGCAGCACATAATTCCTTAACAACTTATTATTTACAAGTAATTTTAAACTCGAAATTTCAAGAAATTTTTGTGATACGGGAATATTGACTCAAGAAGATACTAGAAAGAAGGACACTCTTCTTGTAAATTATCAGTTAATCACATCCTAGCAAATGTTAAGATAAAGAGGTAAAGCAGTATTACCCCTACTAACGCATTCAGTTAAGGGTTTAAAATGAGTTTTGCAAGAAAATCTGACGTGACAACAAAAATGCGTATTATTTATGGATTGATTTTTGTTAATACAGTTATAACCCTATAGATGGCATTGAATTTCTTTCATGTATGTGAAGAAAATTTTTCTGTAGAATTTGATTCGCTGATTTTTTAATTTTGCCTCAGAATTGCTTATCATATCTTTTTTTACGAGAAAAGTCGATTTAAAAGTTAAAGAAATTCGGTTTTCCAATGTCCCATGCCAGACAATTTGTTTGTACAAAATGGCTTACAGAATCTGAATGAAGTATTCTTTCCTTAAAAAAACACTTCCCTTTTCAATTTTCGATTTCAAAATTTTTAAACTAACAAAAACTTTTCGTTTTTCTTCAAACCAATTTAAAATACAATGCTCACTCCTACCCGTTGACCATCGATACAGTGCATAGATCTACATTTTCGTGGAAAATATGACTAAAAAATACAAAACTGTTATATAAGCTTAACCCAGTATTCACATATTTAAATACAAAACCATACTATAATTTTCGTGTAATTGTATTAACCGAAATTTTCATGGTTATAAACATTATTCTGTAATCCGTGGAACAATAAAATTATATACATACATTTGAATTTTATGAACTGCTTTGTAGAAAGGGCATAGAAATAAAAAATAAATAATTCTCTCTCTCATACGTACCTATTATTTTGAAGTTAGAAAGTTTGAAAGGGATTCTACCAATATAATGATCTCCACGAAGAGATGACAATTATATCGAGGAGAATCATAGTTTAAAACTGCAGTAAAATTACCGACTTTTAAAAAACAATTATTTTCGGATTTGAATTAGCCAAAGTTTTTCTGAATAGCATTTACGATACTTGTGTAGATATATATAGGGCATAATATTCCAACATATACAATAGCGTAATCCTTGTTGTATTTATTTATACCTAATGCTACCCTAGTAGCTCAGTTGATTAAAGGTACGGCTAGAGTAGCGTGATCGATTCCCGCCACCACAACTAGACAAAGAAACGAAGGAATAAAGTTCGAAAAATTTGAGCAGTAAGTAGAATTGAAATGCGGTTTTCGCCATTCGATTTGTTAGAGCGTCAGGAAATTTTGTGGCCTAGAATGTCACAAACCTCCTAGAATGTCATCACCTGTCTGAATTAATATGCATTTTATAATTGCATTTTAAATTGATCGTTGTTATTAAATTCACAATTTGGTTAATAGTGATGAAAATGATTTCAAACTTGTTACACTGGGGTTTTGGGGTCGCTGAACATTATTGGTCTCCGGGGTACCTGGTGCAACAGAATCACCGTCGCTTCTTGGGGTTTTGGAGATATTCTTGTTCAGCGACCCCAAAAAGCCCCGCGTAACAAGTTTGAAATCATTTGTGACTGCAAATATAAAAAGCATATTAATTATGCTAATTGCATATTTTTAATTTCTTATAAATCAGGCTAGGTCAAAAAATTTCCTGACGCTCTAACGAATCGAATGTTGAAAACCACATTCAAATACAACTTACTGCTCAAATTTTTCGAACTTGTACATTTTTTGTGCTTTGTTTCTTCGTCTAAACAAAAAATTAATTTAATTAATGGTTATGATGAGCTGGTTTAGTGCATGGTATGCATGAAAGAGGTGCACTCAAGCTCTCAAAATAATTGAGGAGCTGAAAAATGAATATATGAGCGGAAATAATCTACAACATAACGTGTACATTCAATATATTGTAAGCTAAGCTAATGTTTTGTTTTAAAAGAAAATTGAAACATGCTTAAAATAATTCAAACCTATACGTAAGTTCATCATACCGAAGCAATTCAATTATTATTTTTTTAAACTGATGAAAAAAAACTAATAATTATGAAAATAAGTCATCAATGAAATTTGTGTAGCCCTGATATTATTATTTTAATTTTTCAAATGGACATAATTTTTTATAAATATTTATTGTCATACCTATTAATACATTGTTTGTATTACTTCCTAAATGTGTTTTTTCATTTATTGTAAAAATTGAATTTTATTTGTATGATAATAATGAAAAATGAATTAAACATTTTCCAAGGATTATTTATCATTAGCATTGTCATTTATTTCAAAGAGCTTTAAATTTGTAATATATTTCTTTGTATCTTGTGGAAAAATACAATTACAAAATGAATTTATATTTATTAAATGAATTCACACAGTTTTTCAAAATAAATTCTACTTTTATGGGGATGATACTTGGATTAGTATGGTTCTACTGAAAGTATTGTGTAACAAATACAACTTGGTGACAATGGTGACAATAATCTAATACGTTATTCTTCAAACCAAACACCTACGCGAAACTTTACTGCGCAAACGAAATCTTACCGAAATATTAAGTTAATTAACCGTTGAGACTTAAGCCGTTGTATAAGTTCGCTTTATCAACTACTTATCATTGCGTTTCACCTTTTCTTTCGTATAATTAGCTCCTTAAAATTTGCACTTACTTAAGAAGAAATCTGTATTTAAATGTAATTATATAGTAATTAAAGAGAATGGAGAAAAATACACTCGAACCAGACAGGACTCGAACCCGGGCTTCTTATTCATGTCAAGCGCCCTACCAATTAGGCAATTCGAGTTCTAGACACGAATGCAATTTTTTCAACTCAATGAATTTTTTTATTTGTTTATCCACTTATTTATTATTATTACTTATTGTTGTTGTTTACTTATAATTATGCATATTTTTTTTTCAATTCTCTTTAATTAAGATTACTAGACAAGATATTTGTCAATATTTAGTTTACGCCTGTATGTAGCATATTACATCAAAAATAATCGAATAAACCATGATGTAAATATCGTATGCATAATTATAAGTAAACAACAACAATAAGTAGTAATTATATAGAGTGAAAAACTATCATTAAACTATTTTATCAATCGAAATATTTTTACATTTTTTGAGCTTCATACACGAAAGTTTTGCCACTGTGAGACTAACGCAAGTTCTGTAGCGCAACCATTGAAGACGCAGAAAATATTATGATAGTAGTTGATTTGGCAGTTTTGAAATACATTGTATATATAAATTGAAAAAAAAAAGATAAACGTTTAGTATATAGTTATATACTATACCTACAGTGTGGTCATTTCAAAAGTATCACCCTTAATCACTCTTGACCTGATCTCATTATTGTTTTGAGTGAAAACACGTACATTTAGGTATCGACTGGATAGTTTAAAAATAGTACCTACCAGATCCAGATCCAATTAAATAATTTTATACTTTAAAAATCATCCTTTCCATTATTAAGTTAAATTTACTAATTTCTACTGAATATCATTGCCTACTGTTTATCGAATAATAGTCAGTGAATGATCAAATTTATAAATTTTTGCCATATCCGTATATAACAGAACACGGTGCATAATTTGCAACTGATTTGCTCCCTCAATGGTAAACAGTGATGTTTATGAAAAAAAGTTTCAAAAAAAAGTTGTTTATTTTTTATAAGTAACATTTTTTCAATACAAACTTTTGTTCTATCTCTAACGGTTTACAAGATGGGTTCCATGGACCCAAGACCCAGTTGACCTATGGTGTCCATTTACGAACTCGACCTCACTTTTTACGTCCTGTGCACGATTTGAAAATTTCAGCTTGATATTAGAATTTATAAAATGGACTAATTAGGTGACTTTATGAACACCTATATACTAAAATTTTGTTTGTAGCATCAATATTTTTAGGCGTTACAAACTTGGGACTAAACTTAGTATACCTTGATAAATTTTATATATACATGGTATAAAAATGATATTTAAATTTAGATTATTGAAGACAAAATCGTAAAGCGAATCTTATAAATATGTGCCACTTTATACAAAATTATACTTAACTATAACTACCTATACATATTAGTCGCCTATTTTATATGTTAATAATTTTATTTCTCTGTTTTAGAACCTACCTACCTACCTTTTTTTCTCAGAGTCAATTTTATCTCTTTAATTTTTTCAATTTGCCAATTAAATTAATTTTATTAAAATTTTTACTTTACCTAGAAATTTTTTTATTATTAAAATAATTTCTAATTTAAAATTCAAAAAAAAGTATCATTCAACGATTTACTCACAATTTCATTTATGAAAAAAAAATTACCATATGGAATGAGAAATCATATGCGTATAATACAAAACATTTTGTACGATGGACAGATTAATTACTGTGTGTCTGTGACTATAATAAATTATACTTATTTGAACTTGAAGGGTTGAAAAAAAAATTAGACGATTAAGTAAATGATATTTAATATAACAAATTTTAACAAAAATATTATTTATTCGGATTTAATTTTTTATTTTAATGAAAATGAAAGTTTAATAGCTTTGAGATTAAAATAAATTGTTAACTGACTTTGGCAACTTAAAAAAAAAAGAGATTTTTTCATCAATTTTACAGATATAAATGGTAATCTGGTAATCTTGAATTCTAAAAAGCGATACGAAATATACAATCGAAAGGAGCGCTGAATTATATAGACGTTCAAAAGTATACGCATACCGTTGTAATAATTATTCAATTTATATTTAAGTCTTGTGGGAGAACTAAAATTCAGGAAAAATAATTATTTATTATTTTCTGGATATGATTGATCCGATCTCAGTTTCAACGACGTTTGCGTGTTATCTGACTCGTTACAAAACCGGTTGATTTAAAATTTCTTACCAGACCTCGATTCATATTGAAGGTGTGGGTCAATAAATATCAAGTGCATGCGTAAAGAAGCATGATGATTTTCCTAATATTAATTTTAAAAAGATCATAGTATAACAGGTTGGCTGATAAGTCCCCGGTCTGACACATAAATGGCGTCGCTAGTATTAAATGCATATTATTTTTATATAGTACCAACCTTCAAATGATTCGTGTCAAAATTTGACGTCTGTAAGTCAATTAGTTTGTGAGATAGAGCGTCTTTTGTGAAGCAACTTTTGTTATTGTGAAAAAAATGGAAAAAATGGAATTTCGTGTTTTGATAAAATACTGTTTTCTGAAGGGAAAAAATACAGAGTCCGGAAACTCATTATCAAGCCAAGTTTTTGCTTCCACTGTATTTTTTCCCTTCAGAAAACAGTATTTTATCAAAACACGAAATTCCTTTTTTTCCATTTTTTTCACAATAACAAAAGTTGCTTCACAAAAGACGCTCTATCTCACAAACTAATTGACTTACAGACGTCAAATTTTGACACGAATCATTTGAAGGTTGGTACTATATAAAAATAATATGCATTTAATACTAGCGACGCCATCTATGTGTCAAACCGGGGACTTATCAGCCAACCTATTATATTGTACACAAGCAATTTATTGTACGTTTGAACTTCTACCATTTTAAAAGTAAGCTATAGTATGACTTACTGCATGTAATCTCAACTAACCAACCTTAATTGATCTGTATGTGCTTACACGTCGGCCTAACCGTGAACAGGAGAACATGCAAACGAAAAGAGATGGCAGAAGAACCATGTTCGAAAATAGAAGAAATCTGACCGTTCCAGGTGCTATAAGAAGTATAGGAAACTTCAAAGACAACAAATGTTTGTTTAAATAAGAAACAACGACTTTGTGTTTATCCATGCCAAAATGCTTTATAGCTTCAGTTTTTTAAGGTACACATCATGCCCTTTTATTTGATATCAGACTTGGGTATCTTTGAAAATATTCTATCGTTCATCCCCACTTTAACTCCTCTCCCCATACCCCCTTACTCCGCGGTTACAGCTTTGTAACGTACACGTCATGCTCTCTTATTTGATACCCCACTTGGGTATATTTGAAAATATTTTAATGTTCATTCCCACTTTCACGCCGCACTTTTCCACCCCGAAGGTTCAAAATAGATAGAAAACAATTTTTGAAGCGGGTTGTATATTGTGTAAAGTTTTTGCTGAATCGAAATTTTTGCTCAGCAGAACTTTCAATAAGCAATACACAAACGAACATAAAATTTTTAAATATTTAAGAAGAAGGAGATTGGTACAGCGGTTTATGAGCTCCAGATGCTAGGGACAGGCATCGACTACTTGCAATTTATGAACTATTTTTTATTTTCATTGGCTGAAGTTTATATCAGTAGGTTCGATTTCGATTATCGATTTTATTTTGCCCATGGGTAAAATAAAATCAATAATGCAGTTTTGGAATAAACTTAAAATAGAAATATAATTCTGGTTTTTTATTATTACGCTAAAGTAAAAAAAGCCTTTAGGATAATAAAAAAAGGCGTTTCCCAATTCAATTTTCGAAGTAAAAAAGGTTCAAGAATATTGTGTGTGAAATAAATATATTATAAAAAGGACATCTTTTAATAAGAATTTATAGAGACAAGAAAAATCTATATTTTCACAACAATAGATGTATATTTATAAAATATAATATTCAATATTTATATTTCTTTAAAGAATATTTTTTACCAATAATATTCGAACTAATAACTCAAAAGCTATTTTTGTGTAATATATTCAACGTGGGAAAAACGTCATTAAACCCACCTACTTTTTCCGTATTTATAAATTTTGTATCTAATAAATTTAACTTAATAAATAGGATCAATAAATATGTTTTTGAATCGGTACACTATAAAGAAAAGCGGTTCCTGACGGAAGGTTAATAAAAAGAAAGAGGTTAAGGTAGTTGGGGGTATTAAATTATTTGAACCTTATTTCAACTTTGATGTTGAATTTTGTTACAACTTGAATGTAGACGAAAAATAATCAATATCTGCCTTGGTTTTCGAAATATCGAAAGCTAATTAATGAAACTAATTTTTTTTCTCGATATTTTGAAAATTACTCCAGATATCGAAAAATGTTATTCATACTTTCGCCTTATATTCTCCAGTTATAACATAATTCACCATCAAACTTGAAAATATATTTTTTTTAAATTTGTGTTCACATTACCCTTCCTCATAGATCCTTAATTAGTCGGACACAACCGTTTTTTTTCTTTTTTTTTTTTCAAAAATTTATTAAGGTTTTAACTTTATTTTAAATAGCATATATGTAATATGCAAGGTGTACTAAGTTTAGTCCCAAGTTTGTAACCCTTAAAAATATTGATCTTACCAACAAAATTTTGGTATAAGTGTTCATAGAATCACCTAATTAGTCCATTTCCGGTTGTCTATCCCTCTGCCCGTCTGTCTGCCAACACGATAACTTACGAAACTTAAATTTAATCACTTATAACTTAAGAAGAAAAGAGATAAGAAGATGAAATTTTTATAGCGTACTCAGGATTTAAAAGTGAGGTCGAGTTCGTAAATGAGCAATATAGTTCAATTGGGTCTTGAGTCCGTAGGACCCATTTTGTAAACCGTTAGAGATAGAACAAAAGTTTAAATGTAAAACATGTTCCTTATAAAAAACAAAACAACTTTTTTTTGATACAGTTTTTCGTAAATATCACTGTTTACCCGTGAGGACGCAAATTAGGCGTAAATTGTATAGTAGGTATTATATGGGAATATCAGTTATATTAGTTATGTATGTTTAATGTGATAGAGTAATCAACACTGTCTATGCGTGGTATTTCAACAATTAATTCAGTCAATTGTTTGTTTTTCACCGACTAGTTTGGAGAAATCTATAAAAAAACATATCATCTATCTATCGTTTTACCATAAAACCAATGTTAAATATGCCTTCTTTTGAAATAATTTATGTATTTAAATAATCAAGCAACTCCCAATAAAATTTTTCAAATTTGATTTAGACTAAGTCAAGCTTCATGAAAAAAATTTAGCCTTTTATTTAAAATTACCGTAGTGCTCCTACATCCCTAAAAATATATCAATTTTATATTAAATTTATTGTTACTAACAACATTTAAGATGCTTTTAGTTTTACATAATTACTTTCCTTCAGTTAATTTACAGGTTGGAAAAAATGACAGTACGCGATTATATTGAAAAAAAAAAACAAGAAATTACATATAAAAATAACATAATAACAATAAAAAAACAAATTACGTTTTCCAATGTTAAAAAAAAACTCGTGTCAGCAGAGATTTTTGTCTTTTTATATTTTTTTGACCATGGGAGGTTGGAATTGAATTCACAAAAGAAGGCAATTCCTTAATATTAACACGGTAAGAAATGTATGGCGTTTATTACAATGCTGGAATGGTAATATAACAGATATTCGAAAAGTATTTTATAATACTCTAATTAAATATTGCCGTAAGATCCATAACTATGGCGTTATTTACAATACTAAATTTTGGCGCCACTTACATTAGCAGAGTATTGTGTTCGTGCCTATACTTACATAGAGATATCACAGAAATTTTTTATCGTGAACCATCTATCTCAGTTAGAGAGATTATTGATGGAGCACACAGGCCTAAATCAATAAATTTTCATATAGGGCGATTGGAAACATAAATGACGCCGTCAAAAGAAACTTTCTCGATAGTAACTCAATCTACATACATATTTTCAACCTCAAACTGAATTACTGATAATAAGGAAAGACGACTTGAGATGAGTTGAAAACGTCGATAGAAATGGTTTTTCGACTGGAAATCCTCTCCAAATTCCTGAAATCATTCGCCACTTTCATAATTATTTTGAATAGTAAACAACGCTACACAGCTTTCCAAGCGAAAAACAATTTTCCCTTTTAAGTTTATTATGGACGGAGATATTAACATACTTGTTACATTTTTAGACATTATCTTCACATCGTACAGATATTTTATGACTTCTTTTATTATATGTAACTTTTTAGAATTCAATTATTTTTTTTCATCGTCTCACCTCTACCTATGTTTTTTTCAGAATTTATTATATTTAATTATTTTTTTTTTTAGATTTAGTTCAGTATCCAAATAAAAATTGAATAAGAGCTAGTAAACATTTGAAAAAAGTAGATATATACATACATTCCAAAGTTTTCATGTAAGATAAAAAATTCAATATTATAATATACCTCGGATATACTGTATTCTATTCATTCTCTAGTTTCTCCAGTATTGCCAGATAGATTCATTTACTTTCTCCTAAATTGCATAAAGGCCACTTACAAATAAACTAGAAATAACATTTCTTAGTGTTTTCAAATTACACAACTTCTTTGAAGCGAATCAAACGTTGAAACACGAAAATTGCATTGTATGTTTCGTTTTTAAAGAATACGATTTAATGTACGCCAATCATTCATTAATCAATAAATATTGTCAAGAGAATACGCGATTAAAATATTTCATTGGAAAAAAATTATATTATAGTAGCGTTCAGTTTACTACGGGCCATGAAATAATTTCAAAGACAAAATTCTAGAAGACAATTTATTTTGGTAATTTACTTGGATGGAGATATTTGTAGTGTAAGACAATACACCAAACACAGTGCTTATAGGTACATAAATATTTATAATACGGTCTTTTTAAGTGACAACATAAATAAAAGATAACATAAATGTCTTTTGATTTAGATACTTAATAAAGGCTATTGTAGCTTGCATATTTAAAACACACACAAAAAATAATTACTTAGTTCTTTTTTTTTGTACACTAACAGTGGAACCATTTTCCATTATTCGATGAATAAACAAATTCGTAGTACTTCTTCACAGTAAATTTGTAAGGACTTGCAAAGAACCACATATTTATTTTTTTTTAAATCTCTGCATTAAAACACTGATTACTGAATTTTTTAAGAGTTTAAATATTAAACAATTATCGATATAGATGTAAGAATCGTGTGAACCACGGTACAACGTCATAGTGAACCATGGTTAATCCCCTAATCTAGAATTACTTCCACGAATTCTATCCTAATGTGCGCTCATTAATATGTTATCGTTACGTTTTACACTTAGTGGGCAGTATTTAATGTGATATGATAGAATCTGCACGTTTCCGTTAGTTTCCCTTAGGCACCCACTTCTGTAAAGATCTTAAAACAGCATCAACTGGTATTTTTATAACTCGAGGCGAGAATGAATGAGACTTTTTTAGCTTTTACTTTGCTTACTTGGGAAGCCACTCAAAATAATAACTAGAAAGTATAAAATAAATATAAGTGTATAATTTATTGTATACAAATTACATGTAACAATGATTCTGTTGTTAGATCAAGGTAAATCACCTTGCTATTTTAATATTTCCCTCATCAAAATTTAACATTTAAAATAAGCTATAATAACTTACTCCTCAATTATCAATGGTTTACGTTGAGTATGAATTATAAAACAATATGCAATTGTCACCTTCTAAATTGATAGTCAGATAGCTTAAAATTTAATTTTTTCCGCGTAAAAATTTTATTTTTTGTTTATATCCCAACAAAACGCATTAGCAGTCAGTCCTCCGCCTACCAACAATCTCATAAAATACACCTATTTAAATACAAATACTGTCCAGTAAATAACAATACCAAGAAGAAACTGAAAAATGATTCAAAATAGGTACACTGAATGCTAGGTACTACATTTTATCCTATAACATTTTCAGATCTTCCCAGTAGAGGAAGGTATTGTAATGGGTTGTCGATCGAAGCATATTAACGGCAATATGATCCGAATATTATTCTTTATAACTATTTATTATGCTGGGAAGCTATTCGTGTGGACGCACCAGACTCTCCCCACGGCTTGTTTTCTTTCAAATTAAAACCTTTACCGGGAAATTGCATGCACTTACATCGATTAAAAATAAAAAAAAGTATACTGAATCTATATGAAAATTAAATTTTTGTAGGCTCTTTACGGACGGATCTTAATAAATTATAGTTAAGGTAGTACCTACACGAAAGTGATATTCCAAGAATTTCTCAAAACTCAGAATATAAAATATTTAATTCATAATACACTTGCTGTTAAAATTAGAAGATGATTTACCATGCCATACATGAGATATTAGCAATTAAAAGTGACGCAATTTGTACGTGTACATGGGAGAAGTGTATAAAAATACACAAATTTACAAATATTATATTTATTTACCAATGAATGACGTCCACCATCTCTATGAAAAACTAATATAATGTAGAATACTATATTTAGAAAATATATAAATAAAAATAAAAATTATTTACCATATAGTTTCGATAAAAAACTTAAATAAATAACTCGTTTTAGCGATGATTTTTGTGGAAAAGATATGAAGACTAATGTTAAAGGCATGTCGTAGTGTGTGTGTTTATATGTATACTAGAAACAGTAGTGAGGAACTACAGTCTTGTGAAAATAATATATGGTATATGTATAATAGTCATAGCACAGTTAATGCACTGAATGATAGTATTAGTCCAAAACTTTTTGACTGGACGGTCGCGGAGGAACTACCTTAAAAAAATTTTTATTGCACTAAAAAGTGAATAATGATTTTAATTGTAATGCAAAATTCAAAGCGTGCGTTTCTCTCTATAAAATGATTTTTAAATTATCTAATTTGACAGATATTGACAACCCCGCGCTTTGCATTTTGTATTACAATTATATTTTTTGCCATCAACAATTGAATCAGCTTCTGTGGTGGTTTGTATATGGTTTTGAACGGTTTTCACTGTAGGCTTAATACCCGCGGCGTAGGTAAATAAATAATAAGGTGGTATCGTAAAAACCACTTTTTTTCTTTTAATTTATGGTAAAAAAAATTTCTGTACATAAAACTAAAAATAAAAGTAAAAATGTAAAGGGAACTTTTTATTTATTTTTGAAAGTATTGATTTTTTGTTATTCACAAAATTAAATGATACACATAGTTTAACATTTAATGAATGTTATTTAATAGTTCATTATTTTATATGTTTTTCGGTTCGTGTGTATACTGAAATATGGTTGAAATCTGTGTTTAAATTAATGTCGTATATTTTAGTAGGGATGTTTATTAAAATGAGTTGTATAAAATCTAACGATAATAAATTTGTCTTTAAAAAAATTTAGTTGTTCAACACAATTTTCAAATTAAATGTTAATGTTAAAATTTAAAGCACCAGCCCTATTTAAAATAGTCAATGCAGTGCGTGGTGTGTGAATAAGTATAATAATATTTATCTCTCCCAAAAGCGATTCAATAAGGATATACTTTTAACATTTTTCAAAATCATTTAGTGTTGTACGCAGATTTAGGAAATTGCTCAAAACTTTATGGTTATGCGAATACAATGGGATAGTTGTATTTCCTAATAATATTAAATTAAAATATGCAATGATATTTACATGAGCAGACCTGGATCATGAAAAAATTAATAACATATACATTTTAAATCGAACTAAATTTTTTACAGTAATGTAAAATTAAAAATTGTTTGCTCCATGCTATTTAAGTTTTGGGTTACAATCAAACCTATTGAACTATTTTATACTGTGTCTAATAAAACGTCGTGGAAGTATGTTTTGTTAACATTTTTAATTGAACATCAAAAAGCTTATAAACTATTTAAGAGTTATACAGTAAAAATAGTTTTATATTTGAATTGAACAGCTTTTTACAAGCTTTTATTTAGTTTCACCTGTCCGGATGTCTGTCTGTAACTTCTCGGTTTCCGATTGAGCTGAAATTTTACATGCACATTTAGTTTGAATGACAATGCATGGTAAGGTTGTGGCTTCCTGGGTTTCCCATCGCTTCCATCATATTTGATATATATACATTTTTTTTAAATCTTAAATTATAAATTTTAATAAAAAATACGTTTTTGATTGACAAGTTTTTATTGTACTAAAAAGTAGAAAATAATTTCATCTATGAGTCACTGATACCCGACTATTTGTAAAAGCTTGAGGTGTTTAATATCAAGAATGAATCGAAAAATAATTAAGCACGTGACTCATAGATAAAATTATGTTCTACTTTTTAATACAATAAAAGCTTGTCCCTTAAAAAGTATTTTTAAATAAAATTATTTTTCTTTCTCTTTTCGGAGCATAACTTTCAGAGCAATAAATTAACTGAACTGTGCCTATAATGATATCTCGGCTTTGTTTCTAATAATAATGGCGTAGATAAGCCTAGCCACCAAAGCCTAGGAACATAAATTTCGAAATTTGATGAGAAATACCTACATATCCGTACTAAACAAAACAATTTTAGTAAATTATAATTAAAATAAAATCTAATATGAGGTATAACAATATACTTAATTGGAGAGTCTGGATATCAGAAAAAATATTGTTTACTGGGAATTAAATATACAAAAAAATAATAAAGCAAAATGTAAAGAAAGCAAACTACTGCGGAATTCATTTTTTTTTTTTCTCTTATAATACTTATAATTATTATTTAGAGTATAGAAAACGACAGACAAGATTTTTATATTTCAACGCGGTAGACACGGCGGCGAAACGATACGAAACGTTAATGAATATGACCACGAGACGGATATTACATGTAAAAGAAAATTATATTCTCATTTCATTTTGTCTTACGGCATTTATTTTTATCTTGTATAGTTTGTAACCTCTATGCAAAGGATTTTAACGTTGTTTAGTGATTTACTGATTGTATTCCGTCCGTCATAACTTTATGCTATTTCTTTATTAATTTGATTTCTAATCAATGGTGGGCAAGAATCTATTAATTTACGATATTAGAAAATAAATAAATCAATAAAAAAGAGTAGAAATGCAATAAGAATAAAAGTGACTCAGAGAACGATTCATCCATTTTAAAACTTGCAGAGATTAATGTTTGTCTAACATAATATTATTTCGTTCATTAATTTTTGGTTATTCTTAAATCAGATTTTTGGGAGTAAAGCCGGACTTTTTGGTTAGGGTGGTCAAAGATAAGTTTCAATTTCAAAAGGCGGGATGTTAGCCCTTGGGGGAAGACCGTCATCTTTGTTTAAAATTGATATGCTGTCTGTAACTTTCATTTAGACTCAATTTTCAAAAAAGGAAAATTATTTGCCTCAAATTTTGCACTTACTTTTCAGCAGACTGTTTAAACGCATGGGACCGTTTTTGTAGAAAATGTTATGCTCTATAAAAATGCTTCCGGCACTTTTTTCGATAAATTCGATTGTGTAGCAGTTATTGCAGAAAAACAAACTTATTTTCCCCCAAGGGGCAGCATACCGCCTTTTCAAATTTAAACTTATCTTTGACCATCGGGTTTTTCCACAAAAATTTGATTTACTATATAGCATTTCTGCTAGGATTACTGTAATATATAGCTCTTATAATATGCTCATGTCGGTACCTAGAATGTACTAATGTAGATACATACTAAGGATCTAGTTTTAGAATCTGAGAATTTAAGGAGCTTTATCCAAAATTTCGTGACTAGATAGTTTGATGTAAAAGTTATTTACAATACAAATACAAATTATGAATGTCTATCTACTTAAATGTGTAAATATTTCTTAATATCTCTTAGTTTATTTATTTGTTTGTCCTTCTTTCAAATCAAAACATAAGAGCTATGGTTTTTCATCCGCAAAATTAAAAAAATTTAATATTTCATTCACGGCAGAAGAAGAGGCTGCGGTATTATGAAAATTCTACAAAAAAGTTTCGAAATATTATTATAAATATTGATTCATTCGACTGTATGACTTTTATCATTATACAGAAGTTAAGATATCCGCACACCAAATTTAGTTTTAAATATACCAACTTATAGGAAAAACGGAACACTTAAATAGGATTATAATGTCGTCTGTTATCAGTTTGAATGAGTATCAACATTATTGCATTTTAAAAATATGAACTATATAACCCGGAAAGTTGAATTCTAACTACCGTTAAAGAATATTTCCAAGCAAAGGTTACATAATATAAAAGAATGAAAATGTGCATCAGATCTCCATCATATTCATATTCCCCACTCAATAACTATTTCCTATTATAAGACGCTTTTTATTTAAAAAGGATTATTGTCTTTTTATCAGAATAACAGCAGAACTTTCACACATTTTCAACACCTCATTTTAGAAGGATTGTGATGGTGCTCAAAGGCATAAAAAAAGTGAGAAGGGGCTGGTAAGATAAGCAAAAACGAACACGTAGGCCAGTAATAAATGTGATTTTAAAAAAAAATTCCATATAAAATATAAGAATAAATAAATAAAATTATTGTTTTGAAAATTTTCCGGTTAAAAGTTTTCTCCTTGGAAACTTTTTAGCCTGAAAATACTTGAAATAAATGAAATTATCATGCAAAAGTTCCTATTCTTGTGACAAAAACCAAGAATCTGATGATAAAAGCAATTCATTCTTATCCTATTTTAAGAAAACATACATTTTCTATAACTTTTATCTCTAAATTGGTCAGAATGACCTTTAAATTTTACTTTTGAAAAGAAAAGAAATCTTTTACAAAAGACAAATCATGATGAATGTAACAGAAAATAAATTTTCATGACCTGTAAACTTGAAAATGCTTATAGCCAATCATGACATTTTAACACCAAAGTAACTTATTCATGTTCGAATATTTCAACCATTTTACGGTGGATAACACATATATTTTTTATATAAACCGACTTCAATAGCAAAAGGTGAAACAAACGGAATTACAAAACATATATAAAAGTAAAAAAATAACATTTCATTGAAACATCGCAAGTAAGTTTTGTAGCGATAGCTTCGTGCTACTCGAGCCAGTAAACGAAACGAATCCATATTTTTATGGCCATTCCTTTGAAAAGCTAATTATCTAAATATTTAGTACATAGTTTAATCATAATTTTACTTTTTAGTATGTTTCAACGTAGCACTAATAAGATTCAGTATATAATAAGGGTTTTCTTGGTAAAATGTGAAAATACATCCTCTTTTAGCGAATTCCCGAAGGCAATGGGAAGGCAAGGGACAAAATTATGGAAGCTTCGAATCTTATTATAAATCAAAGTCACGGCAATCTAATTTTTGTATATATATACAAAAATTCGATTTGAAATAATAATATATGTAATATATGCAGCAGTATTTAGAAATTTTACGCCAAAAGCACTGGATAAAAATTGTTGCCTGAGTCACTTTAGTTTATAATTTGTAATCGATATGACGTCCACTTCCAATATTAATTTATAAATATTTTCTAAAAAAAGAAAATCAACAAGATCGATTTGTATAAAGTTTTAGTATTTTTAGTTGTATTTCAAACAGTTTTTATTTTTGCTATAAAAAGTTTTTTGTTGTTGAAAACACCGTGGTATTTAGATAAAGTTAAAGCTATCATATAACAAATGAAGTAATACTAACTTGGTATATACATAATATATACTAGAATTTTCTATTTTCAATGAAATAATAGAAGTTAGTTGTTTCAGTAATCATGTGAATAAATTATTTTAAACTTGAAACAATATACCCAAGATTTTGTTACTTGTAAACGGATTGTTAAATTGATATATTAAATATTGGTCTAGTATCTAGCATTGGTATCCACATTTTATATTTTTTACTATTATTCTGAAAAAAAATATTAAGTGTGAGTAAACAATGGACGTCAACAAACAAATCACGCCTATTGTCGCATGGTTTGTTTGTTTACGTACAATAATCTAATGTTTTATTACAAAAATAGAATAAATATATAAAAAGTGGGATAATTTGACCAAATCTAATTAAATGATTTTATAATTTTTTAAAAATCCCTTCCATTATTAAATGAAATTTACTACTGATTATCATTGGCTATTGGATATCGAATGATAGTCAGTGAATGAACAAATTTATCAACTTTTGCTATACCCTTAACTCCCAAATTAGGCCTCAGATCCAAATTTGAAAAGAGTTTTTTGTTGCTCTTGTAGAGCTTATTTTTTGAAAATAAAGACTTAAGAAATATTCTTGGGTTTTTGCTTAATACAGAGAATTTCAATGGTTCTCAGTCCACAGGATAAAACTTTCTGATTAAAATGAAACCCAATTTAATTTAAAAATAGCGTTCTTTAAAACTTTTTACGAACTCCCGTATAGGTATAATATCATCAGTCGTTGGACACATAAAATTCGAAATGTAGAATAGTAATACTATAAACGTATACGCAAATTAGCGGCTCATAAAATTGCATGAAACGCCGTGAATTTGTATAAAAATTGTTCATTTAAATATTGGCAACAATGAAAGTGTATTGTTATATTTAACAGGATAACCAATATAAAATGAGGAAAATGTAGGTGTTTTCATTACTATACTCTCCCAACTATATTATGTGGTTGTAGATGTGTTCCTAAAACAACTATAAGTATAGAAATAGATAGATATAGGTGTATAAAAGCAACTAACTATACACACACGTACGGTTGGTTGCATCTGTTTTGTATAGGTATATATAATAAGGGTCATGAATATAAGGTTATGTTTGCTAATACAAAATACGAACTATTAGCTCATTCATTGGAGATACCTAGCTATATATTTTACTTACATGGTGAACTTTTTCTAGGACTGAATGTGATAGATATTCAAATTTAAACTACTAATTTGTCATATATCGATGATGAGGAATGTTTTCTAACAGAAATGTTTTGTCAATCAAACGGCATGTGCCTACCAGGATTTTTATTATGTGTACCTATAGCACTAACATCTGATAAAAAGTTATTCTCTGTTTCATCTTATTTGATACTTGACTTCATATTTGCCAGAGGAGCCAGGGATTTTTGAAGAATTTTATTCTATTTTTAAAGACCTTATATAAAATAGGAATAAATATTTTTATTGAAAAGCGGACTACAAAGTACAAAATATTTTTTATTTATTTCACATTAAACGTTCGATTCGTTCTTTACGAAAAAAAATTTCCAGCAAAACCAACATACTTTATAGTTCAAATTGTATCTGGTATAAGCAAACGGAGTACTATTATGCCTTTATGTCATAAGTTTCAAATACGTTGAATTAGAAGATCAAAGTTGAATTGTTAACTTTTCTGTTGAACAATTAACTACATAAAAATAAAAAAAATAAAAATTTTGTTTACGTGTGTTCAACTTGTTTATACCTACCTGTGGTGAGTCGGATATTTTATTACTATATAGTGCTGTTTACATTCAATTTTATTTGTTTTTAATAAAATTAATTCATTTTTACTTTTTAAATATAACTAAATATTTCTACATACATATATTAAAATAATTTTAGTAACAATTACCCACCTTTAAAAAGGTGGCTGAAGATGATCCCGCGCCAGACCCTCCTCGGATGGGTCTGGGTAACCCTCCCTCTGAACAAACGCAAATAGATAAGCCATCCATCCCTTCCGTTCCCTCCGACCAACAAAATAACCCCCAGAAAGAAAAACCGGTATACAAATATCCTATAAACTCATTTGGGCCTTTTAAAATTTTTATCGAATCAAATGACCATAATATAGGCAGACTACACCCTCTAGCTGTTGGGCGTATTCTATATAACAACAAAGTCCAAAATATCATCAAGGTGGAAAATTTGGGTCGCAACAGGATTTGCGTCCTATTTAATTCTAGTACATCTGCGAATGCTTTTCTTGACAACGATGTACTCAAAAAAGAAAACTTTCATGCCTATGTACCTACCCATTGTGTTACTCGGGTAGGTATTGTTAGAGATATAGATGTGAATATCGATGAGGCAACCATTCTAGAAAATATCAAAAATAATAAAAATATTAAAATAATTAAAGTACATCGTATGTCAAGAAAAACAATATCTTCTGAGGGAACAACATCCTATAAACCCTCTACAACAATACAAGTCACCTTCGAAGGAACCTCGCTCCCAGAATATGTTACTCTCTTCTATTGCTCCCGTCCCGTCGAAACCTACGTTTTTCCCGTGACCCAATGCTACAATTGCTGTAGATTTGGTCACATTACCAAAAATTGTAAAAGTTCAGCTCGCTGCGCCATCTGTGCTGGTCCCCACGAATCCATCCAATGCCCTAAAGATACTCCCAAAGTTTGCATTAATTGTAATGGCGATCATTCTGCAACTTATAAAAATTGCCCAGAATATAAAAGGCAAACAGCAATAAAAAAGATTATGGCTTCCGAGGGCCTCACCTATTTTGAAGCTAGCGTCCAAGTACCGAAAATATTGGATAATTGCACTGTCCCCAATCCAATTAATGTAACATCCACCCCTCAACAATTCCCTGCATTGTCCTACAACACCTCTCCAATTATGACTGCTAAACCAATAATTAGACGGACTTATTCAAAAGCTTCCACTTCGACAACTAACCCCCCTACCCCAAAGAGACGTAAAGATTCCACGCCCCCTACAAGCCCTGTTGCGACTCAAATTAATAATCTGCTAATTAACCCAAATGGTAGATCAAACTCTTCCATAGCATATAATTTTCCCTCAACGTCTTTTTCCACCTTACCGTCTCCCAATGATCCGATCTTTACCACGCTTATCTCTGTATTAGACTCCCTTAATTTAGACCCAGCTATTAAAAAAAACATTGTCCAAACTATGGTAAACAGATTCACTAATGGATCAGATCGCTCAAGATCTCAAACTGCTCCAGTGGAACATACGAAGCCTCACTCAAAATAAAATTAACCTATCACTTATTTTATTTTCCTATCCTATTGACATCGTACTGCTTAGTGAAACTTGGTTGAACGAAAATTCAACTTTTAAAATTCGCGGATATCAAATTTTTCGAAATGATAGATATGATGGATATGGCGGTACTGCGATTCTTGTGAGGAGGGGTGTTTCTGCTCAAATCATTCCAGTTGAGTCGAACAATCCTTTCTTTCAAGTAATTGCAGTAAGAGTCGCTGGCATATCTATAGTTTCCATTTATAATAACTCCTCTCAAAATATTCTCAGTTTTGATGAGCTTAGCCTAATGTTTCAAAATTTACCAGAGCCTATAATAATTGCCGGTGATTTAAATTATCACCACCCTCTATGGGGCTGCTCTGCATCCGATAGGGGTGGTGATATTCTAACTGAATTCATGGATTCCAAAAACTTGGTTTGCATGAATGACGGATCACCGACAACTATTCCTTCGCCTCAACATAGATCGTCTGCTATTGATATAGCCTTTTGTTCTCCTCACCTTAGTTTAATTTCCTATTGGCATACCTTAAATGATACTTATGGTAGTGATCATTTTCCTATTCTAATTACCCTCAATCATCGATATAATTCATTTCGCCCCAAACATACTCCCCGTAGACGGTTCGAGAGAGCAGATTGGGATTTGTTTTCTCGCACTGTAGACGACTCCCTTCCAACCCCTATGTTCGATAGTAATCCTTTGGAATGGTACTCCGTTTTCCACCAAACCATCACTTCTGCTGGTGATCGGGCCATTCCATATTCCAAACCCCCTAAAAAACCAATATCCCCTACACCCTGGTGGGATAACGAATGTAAAGCTCAAATTCATGCAAGAAAGGAGGCCTTGAAATCTCTCAGGGATAATTTTACCCCTGAGAGATTCTGTACTTATAGAAGGCTTCAAGCACAAACCAGACGATTATTCAAGGAGAAAAAGCGAAATTCCTGGAAGATTTTCTGCGAAAGTCTATCCAGGAATACGCCTGTTAAAGAAATTTGGAATAAGGTTAAGATATATAGAAGGGCTATTAACCCATACCCTCCCATTCCAGAAAATCAAAATTGGACTCTTTACTTCCTACAAAACTTAACACCGGATTTTGTCCAAACCCTTATACAAATCCCGTTTACCCAGAATGATCATCCTTTGGATCGTCCGTTCGAAATCTGTGAATTGCAGGGAGTATTGTCTGGTTTAGTGGATTCGTCCCCTGGGCCCGACAATATTTCCTATAGCATGCTGATAAACTTATCGGACAATGCAAAAACATCTTTTTTGTCAATATTAAATCAGCTATTTAAGCATTCATCTGTTCCGGACGAATGGAGACATACGATGATTATTCCAATCCTCAAACCCAATAAGAACCCTAACTCACATCTTTCATACCGCCCTATTGCGCTAGCCTCGTGTGTGTCCAAAGTAATGGAACACTTGGTAAAAAATCGGTTGGAATGGTGGTGTGAATATAACAACATCATTTCACCGTACTCGCGAGGCTTTCGTAAGAATTCCTCTACTCTAGATAACCTTTCAATGCTCTTAACCGATGTCCAAATTGCTCTCTCTGAGAATGGATATCTGGTTTGTTGTTTTATAGACGTTAAAGGAGCTTTTGATAATGTTGATATAAATGTCCTCATCAACATCCTAACATCTTTGTCGGCTCCTCCTAAATTAACAGCATTTATATATGCATTTCTGAAATTTCGTTATCTCACTATTAATTACCAAAATCATTTAACCGGGGCCAGAACGGCATTTTTGGGCTTACCCCAAGGTGCAGTTTTAAGCCCTCTCCTATTCAATATTTACACCTCTGGTTTACATACTGTAAATCAGCCTCCCATCCAGCTACTGCAATACGCAGATGATCTTGTCCTGTATACGTCTTCCCAATCCTTGCAAACAGCTATAGAACATGTTTCAAACGCTCTAACCTTACTGCATAACCATTTAATATCTATCAATTTGGAAATATCGGCTACAAAAAGCTCAGCTATTGTCTTCACTAGGCATAGATGTAATATTGAATCCATCCCTTTTCTCAACACATCTATTCCTTGTCAAACAACTGTGAAATTCCTTGGAGTCATTTTCGATGGAAAGTCGCAATGGAACTCACATGTCAACTATATTGTAAATAATTGTACTCCCCGAATTAACATCATTCGTGCTCTCACTAAAGTTTGGTGGGGTGCTGATCAGAGTACTTTACTTACGATATATAGACTAATAATTCGAAGTTTCATCGATTATGGTTCTTTCCTCTTATGCCCATTATCTGACCAGCGTTCGTATAAATTAGACAAAATCCAATTTCAATCCTTACGCATTGCTTTAGGGCAAATGCGCTCCTGTCCTACCAACTCCCTTTTGATTGAGGCAGCGGATGTTCCACTAAAAGTCCGTCGTCTGTATCTAGCCAAAAAATTTTTTCTAAAACAATATAGTTCTTTATCTCACCCCCTCATTCCAAAACTTATTCAACTAAACACCCTCTGTACAAATTCCTACTATTGGAGAAACAAGGACCTCCCTTTATTATTGGTGGCTTATCGAGTATTTGCGCTAATTCCTATCTACCAATCGCTTTTACCCTCCTTCTTTTCTTTTGATTTTCCCTCCCGATATTTAACCATTCCGGTTTTTGTTGATTGTGGACTTGACAAGGCACATGCCGATTATGGTTCATCCTTTGTCAATTCCACTTTCAATAATTATCTTAACACCATTCTCCCAAATTACACATACATCTATACAGACGCCTCCAAGGTGGGACCAAATTCACGTGTGGGAGTTGCAATCCATTGCCCCAATAGCGCGCATTCTGCCACTATGAGTATTTCTGAACACTTTTCTATCTTTTCAGCAGAATGTGTCGCTATTTTGGAGGCACTCTCATACGTGGAGTCAAATAGAATTGAAATGGCAGCTATAATATCCGACTCACTTAGCTCCCTTTCCCTCTTAAAACAAACTTGTATTTACTCCAAAACCCCATCTCTCATAGTATTGATCAAAAATACCGTATTTAAACTAATTCAAAGTCGTTTCCGCGTTGCCTTTGTGTGGTGTCCGTCACACATTGGTATACGTGGGAACGAATTTGTTGATATGTTGGCTAGGGACGCAGTCCAAACGGGTCCAGAAGATGAATCACCTCCACCTGCACAAGATCTATGGTCCATCTGCAAGAGCTCTATGCTGCGTGATTGGGCCCAAATGTGGAATACATCGACGAAAGGCCGGAAACTGTATGAAATACAGCCAGTCCCATCACTTGAAACATGGTTCCACAAATGGGATGTGGGCAGAAAAAATGTAACTATGATTGGCCGTTTGAGAACTGGTCACAACTCCTTACCCGTCCATCTACATCGCATACATATTGCCCCCGACACCAGATGTAAATGTGGCTATGAATATTGTGATATAAATCACATTGCGTTCGCCTGCCCACTCCTTAACCAGCATAGACAATTGTTACTAAGCTCCCTAGCCCGTATGGGTGTTTTTGGTCCCTACTATATTCCCCACCTCCTATCCTTAAATAAGTATGAAATCCTTTCTGCAATTTGTTCCTTCCTGAACAAGTCCAAACTCCAAATTTAAATACTATCCCCACCCCCTGTCATTTTTTTGGCCCTTTTTTTAATTTTTTACAATTATTCTGTTTTTGTTATAATAATTTTTATACATGACCCACTCTATTGTCAACCCTTCCGCGGCCCCCAACCTGTGTTTTTACGTGTTATTTCCTTTGTATAAAGTCTCGACGGGCCCCGACGACGAATTTCCTATCTAACTCCTTATGTGTCCCTGTGTGTATAAATGAACAAAAGAATGTTTTAATTTTTCCTAGTTGAAAATTTATTTATTTTATATTTTTAATTTTTTTTTTTTTTTTTTTTTTTTAAGAATTTTTCTGTTTGTTTCAGAATATCCAGAAGTTAAAATTTTTTATATTATTTTTGTTCTCCTAACTGAAAAGTTATTTATTTATTTATGTTATTAATATTTTTTTTTTTTTTTTTTTCTTTTAAAGAATTTATCTGTTTGTTTTAGAAAATCCAGAAGATGATTTAATTTTTTTATAAATATATATATATATATATATCTTTATTTATATTCTGTATGTTCTTTCTGAATTGTTTACTTATTTTTCATTTATTTGTAACCTAATTGTAATTTTTTTGATAATGGCCGTATAGCAGATATGCTGAAGCCAGTTTTAATAAAAAAAAAAAAAAAAAAAAAAAAAAAAAACTTTTCTGTTGAAAATCTTAGACACAAAATATTTAAACCTTATAATAAAAACATTATTATTGTAAAAAATATTACTTTTCGAATTTTTAAAGTATATGGTGGATACCCATGCACTTGCTGGGTAATTTCAACTGAGACTACCCCTTTAGAGCTATCAACAATCCCCCCCCCCTCCACAACACTCGAAATATATACAAATCGAACTTTAAAAACAATTTTGTGATGCTACACTATTCTACCACATGCAATCCTTCAATTTACTATTCCTCGCATAGCCTGCATCCAAGCACTAGCTTTACTTTCATCTTTGGTCTCTGAGCTTGCAGCACTTGCAATATAGTATAAACATTTTTTGAGAATATATTAGTGTATTGGTATACTAATTCAATACATTGTAAGTGAATGTGATTTTATCGTTATATCTCCAGCCACCGTCGTCATAGCGAGAAAAAATATATATCATGTTGTAACGAATCTCTGTGGGTCTAAGACATCTATGTAAAACAACGAATTAATGAAAACAAATAATAATAACAGTTCCAAAAAGGTGATTTTTAACCCCTGAATTAAAAAAGGAATGTTATAACTTTGCCCGCTATGTGTGTCTGCCTGCCTGTCTATCTGTGGCATCGTAGCCACTAACCGGATGAATCGATTTTAATTTTTTTGTTTCTTTTTGAAAGCTATTTTAATGGAAAGTATTCTTAGGCTTCCGCATCCGAAACAACTAAAAAATAAGCAATGATCTTCAAAATCGGTTGCAGTTTGGAGAAGACTTGAAGGAAAAAGGTAATTAATGGTGATTGTTCTTAGATATGTTTCAAGTGCAAGTTTACGGTTCTGCACTCGAAAATTTTTAAAATTTTGTAAATTTCCATTGTTCTAATTTAAAACAAAATAATTTAATAGTAAATTGTTTTTGCGAGTTAAATATTTATGTACGCGCGTGATAAGTACTTCTTTTGGCTTAATTTAAAAGTAATTTATGATTTCTTACGATAAAATAATGATTTTGAATTCATTATAAAATTGTAATAATAATATAATAGTTTTAACTTAAAATTATTATTATTGTCCAAGAGATGGAAGTAAAGTCTGAACAAGCTTTACTAAGATATGGATAGATTAAGCTCTTCCAGTCTAGGTCCTTCAACTGAAGAGCTTTCTCCTCTCGCATACAGCCCTAATTCATAAATACGTAACGTATGCTTGGCCCCGCTATAACCAAAATTTGCTTTCATTTACTGCCCCGCATATATATTATTAATTGTTATTATATTTAAAAAAAAAAACACTCATTGTAATTAATTGTAATTTCTTAATATATCTATTGTGTTTGATGACACTTAATCTTTCATCCATTAACAAATAACTTCATATGGTGTTAAAAAATAGTAACTCACTTCAACATGTAGTTTTTGGGTCACCTTGTGTGGGTGCATTAAAAATGTCTCGGTGTATATTTTCATAAAATACATCAACGGTACGAAAAATTCAACTTGGTTGTTGTATTGTAACGAATGCAAAAAATCATAACACTATTTTCAGTCTGAGCAAGGGCTATTTGAAAAATATAATTTCATAAAAATCTGCGATTCAAGCGAACACATACATACAAACTCTTCAATTTACTTGATAATATAAACATGATGTTTAAAAATCCTGGCAAACTGAATGTACGTAGAAGAATTTCTTCGTGTAATGTATGCATATGTGTATATGTATGTAGACTTGTTTTAACAACCTTTTGCTTATCACTACTTCAAATGTTGTAAATATTTTAGAAGTTAATATAAATATTACACGATCCACTTAATCCTACTTTGACATTTTTATAATACCATTTTTTTTGTAATATTTTAAATGGAAAAACATACTTAAAATGTAATACTAAGTGGGTGTTTATATTCATTTTCAATGGTCAAATACATATTTTATTGGGTGTGTAGCACGAACACATACATACCTACATACGTTGGATGTGTGTAGGAAAAGTACACTTCGTAGTTCGTACCAAAAGTAACGTCGTGGTTTTTTATGTTCCAGCTTCGAAGCAGTATTCGTACGAAATTTGTACAAGTATGCCATTTTTAGTTAAACCAAACAGTTAAGGATGTATGAGCATGACAACAATGTTTCATTTGTAGGCTTAAAATTTTTTTATCGATAGACTTTTACAAGGAATATGTGGTAAAAAATTCAGCTTAGGTATCCGTGGAAATTTTTAAGAAAAAAATCATTGAAAATCGATATAAAATACATTGCTCTTATGGATAAATCTTTGATAATTTTCACTTGGAATAGAAAGCAAGCATATTGGCAATGACATAGAAAAGAAAAACATCGTCCATATAAGGGACGTACGAGCAGGGTAGATTTAGGGTTGAAATTATTTTTATCTTATTTCCAAGTTTTATGATAAATTTTGTTAGAACTCTATATAAAATAATATGTTTATTTCTCAAATTTTTATACGTTTTATACATGAAATATATATCAAGGTATGCTACATTTAGTTTGTAACGCTTAGAAATATTGATGATATGAAGAAAAATTTTGGTAAGAGTGTTCATAAAATCACCAAATAAGTCCATTTTCCTTTGCTCGTCCGGATCTGTGTGTCCGTCTGTCTGTGAGCACTAGCTCAAAAACAAAAAGGGAAATCGAAGTGAAATTGAAAAAAAAAAACTTGCCAAGGACGAGAAAAGTGAGGTCTAGAAGCTAAATGAGCAACATAGGACAATTGGGTCTTGAGACCGTAAAAAGAATAATTGTAAAAAATGTATATATAAAAAACTAAACTTTATTTGAAAATACATATAAAGAAGATGATATGCAACAAAAATAGGATGTGCAATGCTCTTTCTTTTTATGATTTGCAATGTCTTTTGTTTTTAGTTTTTCGAATACAATCTGACAATTTTTATACCCTGTATTTATGTAATATACATCAAGGTATACTAAGTTTAGTACCAAGCTTGTAATGACTAAACATATTGATGGTACGAACAAAATTTTGGTGTAGTTGTTCATAAAATGCCCTAATTAATCCATTTCCAGAATTTTTGTTTTTAATTTTCTCCAGAACTGTTAAAGATAGAGAGTTGAAAATTTGCAGGTAGTGGTCTTGTGAAACATTCTCAAAAAACGAAAAACAATTCTAGAAAATACATTCGAAAATTTTCGAAACTTTCGAAAACCAAACTAACACTAAACTTGTACAGGGTACTTCAACAATTAACTCATTCAATTGTTATTTTTAACGTGTTTCTATTTGTTTGTACTTTATGTGGCAATTTTTTTATTTAAGATGACTTATGAAGCTGTTATTTCATATTTGACAATATGGTATAATGAATGTCTTTCTACCTTCACTCATCAGGTAAATAACAACATAGAAAGCTCTAAATAAGTTACCTTTGTAACGTTACAAATTGACATGAATGTGGTTTCATGAGAATAATCATTTCTATAATAAATTCAGTATGATTTTATACCTTATGTGAATAGCACCTACATGCTTGAATTGTAATAATTTATAAAACAAATATCTATAATAAAATTATTTATCTACTAAGTGAATAAATCATAAAATTATTATAGGAAGCACGGATTTGAGTGAGTACGTAACAATAGGCTTTTGTCCACTAAGAATAAATCGATTGGATGAAAGATTGATTAATCATGATATGTAGATAACGAGGCACAAAATTAATTTTCATAAAAAATAAGGATTATTATTATTTTTATACAATAATTTTAGTAAAATTAAGCATTCATTCACGTGACAGCAAACACCAAACAGAAAGTATTACGTCACGCCATGACAAACGCTTTGTTAACAACATTACATTTTAATCGAACAAAGCAGGTTACTTGATTAAAATTGCTTACAACTTGCATATACAAAAATGATTGTATGCCAAGTTGTGATGTCGCGTAAACATAAAGAATAACTGTTAGTTTACTCTAAAACTTACAATACGTAGATATTATTAAATCATTTTACTAATATATTCTAAACTAATGCCTGTACCATACTGCCAGTGCAGCTAGCTCCATGGCCAAAGGCTGTCAACTGTACAAGTCATAGAAGTAAAGTTGGTGTTTATGGAGCAGGCTAATCGGGAAAAATAAGACTGAAGGACAGTATGTAGTGGACTTACATTTTAATTTATATTGCCAGCGAAGCATTCGGAGAACTCCTAGTCACGTATAAGGATGTAGTTTTAAATATAAATATTATGTAGTTTGATCAAATACCCGAGGCTAAGGGAACACCATATTGTTGGAAATAAAAACGTGTAAATAAACGAGACTCAACGAATTAATTTCAAATAATAATGTAAATTAACATTTTTTATTCTTTGTATTAGTTCTTTTCCCCGAGACGATACCAGATTGCTACAAAATTCGAATCATACCGTCTCACTTGAAGCCCTTGGTATTAATATAAAATTGGTACTATGAAAATGTTTTTAACCTAGTCAGATAATCAAAGGTAAAAAAATATATTCCCATCAAATTTCATCTTATTATATTTTTTGTATAAAACTCTTGATATTAATTAATTCCCTATAGGTATACCGTCAACTGGGGTAACTTTGGCCCAACTTTCCCAGTTTTTTGTGAAACAAACCAGTTTTTACCAATCTATTTGTGATGAAGATTGTGTTTTAAGTTTTTCCAGTTATTATTCGATTATGTGCCACAAATTTAAGCATTAGTATAAGTCCCTAATAATTTTCCTAACCTAGATAAAAAATTTTTAAAAATTGGGACAAAGTTACCTGGGATTGGGGTAACTTTGTCCCATCCATTAAAACCTTTGAAATTTAGTACCATATCATAAGTGGAGCAAAGTTACCCTATACAAGATTCTTTTCAAGTATTCAGTTTTCAAGTTTATTAGATTTTTACTTTTAAACTTTATGATTTGGACAAAAAAGTGGAAAAGGAAAACAAACTGCTAAGAAAACCACACTTTATTGTTACAAAACGAAGTAAAAATCACACTTTATTGTTACAAAAGGAAGTAAAAATATTTCAAGTTATTCCACGAAATTGTCTAGTTCTGGGACTGTGAACTGGTTCCTCTTTGATGCTATTTTAGGAGGATTTATTTTTTCCCAAACGTCATCCCAGTCATAGGCCATGCGGTCTTGCTTCTCAGGCCAGCGCCAGAATTTTATTTTCTTCTCCATGCACTCAACTACTGGGCCATGATCAAAAATGCTTACTATTTTGCCAGGGTACTTTTGACCATTGTAGATCACAATTACAAAGTTATCAACGGCAAAATCTTCTGCTTTCCATTTTTGTTTTTTTGTTTCAGCAGTAGGTTCGGCTTTCTTAGATTCTTCCTGAAGGTCTTCTAGGTCTGAAAATGATTCACTCACTCCATCTGACTCTAATACCATTTCCACATCGTCTTCATCCGAAGAAGAATTGTAAGTCTGTTTATGCTTCTTCTTGGGAACTTTTTCTTTCTCAGATTTTGACGAAGTCTGCTTTGACGAAGAGGGTTTATTGGTTGCTTCTAAGATACCGGTAGCTTCTTCTACATCCTTAACCGAAACACTCTTTCCTGCGGGCACTTGCAGCTTCTTCTTTCTCTTTTTGGGGCCATCTTTCGTCAAGTATTCAGCTCTCTTTTTCTCCAGTTGCTCAAGAAAGGCTTCTCCTATTACTGTGTTGTCAACCGGTTGGTTTTCTGGCAGCCTGTCTAGTAGTTTCTGTTTGTTAAAAGGATGGATTCCACACTTTTCAAATCCAGCCATCAGGTTTCTTTCTTGATTTTCTGCCAAACTAGCCATTAACTCTTTTAATAGAGTCGGAAATGCGTCCTTTGGAATGGTTGTGAACTTAGAGCCAGAAGCGGACTCTTTCCATTTGCTTAAGATTGCTCGCCATGACTTTTTCATGGGGGAAAAGAAGGCCACATCTAGAGGTTGTGTAAGATGGGTGGAGTTCGGTGGTAAGCAGACAAATTTAACATTGTTTTCTTCACAAAGCCTAAGTACGTTTAAACTAATGTGTGAAGACAAGTTATCCCCGATAATAACTTTTGGCCCATTTTGAGTTCTCACATGAGGTAAGAACAACGACTCAAACCAATCTTCGAAACATATAGCGTCAAACCAGCCACTTTTAGAACGATTATAACGAGCCCCTGCTGGTCCATTCTCAGTCCAAGTTGTCCACATGTTATCTGCCTTGTACACTACATAGGGGGGGAGAAGAGTCCCTGCAGCATTTCCAGAAAACATGAGAGAGGTTGCACTTTTACTATGATTGCATATGTTTTCCACATATTTAGCTCCCCTCTTACAAATTACCTTTTTGTTTCCAGGGTCATCTGAAAGATTTGTTTCATCGTAGTTCCAAATATGAGTGGCAGGAACGTTTTCGATAACTTCTTTCAGGTTTTCCATGTAATTTTCAATATCTTTAGCACCAACTTCAGCTCTTACTTTTTTTATGTTAGAGCTGAGACGACTTGTCAGCTTCTCATGCCTTTTCAAAAACGATTTGGTCCATTCGTAGCCAGGGAGGTTGTTTTGAAACCTATCTATCTTGACACCTTTCTTATCTAAATAGCATTTTACTGCATATCTGAAATCAGTCTCAACAACTGGAAATCCATAGTCAGATAGTGTTATCAAGTGCTTTTCAAAAGCCAGCTCTTCTTCATCGCTAAATGTTCTTGCTCGACCAACTGTATTCATATGCCTGCCTTTCAATTTATTCTTAATTGTAGAACGAGGAATGCCATACCTTGTTTCTGCAGCTCTTTGTGTTAACTCACCTGATCGTATGGCCTCAAGACATTCATCCAATATTTCTGGTTTGTAGTTACCGTAATTTCTAGTCCCTAGTGGTTTTATCCGGTTTCTTGGCATTTTCCCTGCAACAAAACACACAATTGTTATTATATACAGTTTAACAGGGATATACTGCAATGATTTAGCATCTTAAATGGATAAATAACAGCAAAAAAATTTTGGGCCATGTTGGGCCAAAGTTACCCTAAATCTGGGACAAAGTTAGACCAACCTACAAAACTCATCTCAGTTTGTAAACTATAAACATAAACAAATAGTTGTATTGATATTAAGTTAAACAAAGGATTACAGTAAAAGAAAATTCACTTACCAGCTCTCAACAGCTTAAAAATAAGCTTGAGGAAACAAAAGTTGGAAGACAACAAAATCCAGCACTTTGACAACACCAAGATGGAGCAGCACTGCATTGGTGGTGAAACGTGTAACTATACCCAGGTTGGCTCAGAAGTCTGGCCAGTGTTGCTATCTATCGGGAAATGCTAGAACTTAGTGAGTAAATCAACCTAGATGTCAAAATACAGAACATTTAAACTTTTTCTAGTTTTGGGCCAAAGTTAACCTCAAAGGGCCAATGTTACCCCAACTGACGGTACTTGAATTTGAAGAAACAAAGGCTGTGAACAAGCATCTACACTTAATGTAGTGTGGGGTGTAATAGTGAAGTGACGAATGTTTTTGACAAAAAAGAAATTATACAGGGATATCTTATTGAAAAAAACAGCTAATAAGATTTACATGTTTATTATTCACTTGGATAAAAATGATAAATTTTTAATTATTTATAAAAAAATAAAATTCTATCTATGAAACTATGAAAAATATTTATATACCTTTGCCTTCAATTATATATTTTTCATTCATTTTTTTTTAAGAAATAAAGAAAGTGAAATACAAAGTCAAAAAACAAAATAATGAATGCTTAAACAATATTTATTTCTGTTTTATGAAAAAGTAAAGTTCTAATATCCGAAATGTTGTTAAATTTAAACTTTGGTTTCAATTATTATTTTTATGCACCATATATTTTCTTTTTCTATGAATTACTGATAACTGGGAGCTTATATTGGTAATTCGTACTAATTAAAATCATAAAAAGACCCGAATTCAGTAATTACAATTTCGACTACCAGATGGCAATACTTGTATGTACCATTTTTTAAGGCCTATAAAAATGTTCCAATTCAAATCAGATAAATCTCGCTAAGTGGCGATCAAAATTTGTACTATTGAACAGAAAGTGGACCGCTTTTTCAGTAGTTCCAATTTAGACCACCTGATTACTGACTATTTAGAATAATAAAATATAAACTAAATAATTATCACAGTTTATCACTAGAATTATTAATATTGCAGTAATTAATTTTTTTTCCTCTCGGAGTGGAAAGTATCAACTTTTGTCCTGCTGTGCTAAACGAAGTTGTCTCTTTCCACTTCCGCCGAGTAGAAAATTAGTATAGACACAATAAGAGTAAGTAAAGAGTGTCTCATAACTCACATTAATAAACAGGAGATATGAGACATTCTTTACTTTTGGCCCCTACATTTGTAATATACTATTTAGTCATGAAATTGAAGTAAAGAAATGTTTGTCTTTCTCCATGCACTTTTTTCATTGAGGGGTGTAAAGTGATTCATCTCCACTAAAAACTATTTCACTTGACACACTTGTAGGTGGAGCTGCCAAATATTCTCTGGCTAGAGTAGAAAGAACAGCATATTTATTGCTATTACCCTTCCACCAATTAAGTGGATCATCTTCGTTACATTCTTGAATATAAGCTTTACTCATAATTTTATATTACTTTTTAAACACAGTTAAATTTGAGTTTTGGACAAATACAAATCATGCAATTATAGCAAACTCACCTCAAATCAAAACAAACGGAAAGTTGCTGATGGAGTTGTACGGTTTGTTTTTAAGACGGACTATTTTACCCTAATGAATAATTATATGTAGTTAGTTAATAAATAACAATATCAAAGATAAATATTCGCATTCGCATTCGCGAATATACAAAATATAGCATTCGTTCTATCACTAAATTGTATGTACCTTCCTACCTAATTTATTAACTGGCAATGACAATGATGCGTCGTAAAAACAGATAGATAATACATAGAATTGATGATCATCAATGACGATAGTACCAACAACCTACCTAATATTATGTACCACGTGTAATATAATATATGTATATAGAATGAAATGAATAATTTAGTAATACTAAAATGAAAGTAAATAATTACTTTTCATTGTATTATGAACGAGTACAAGCCTATTTACTAAACATATAGCTTATTACTCTATGTACTATAAGTAATAAATAACCCTATTATCATTTATAAAAGTTTGTTGAATATTCGACGTAAACATCATGTTCAAAACTTTGTACCGGTGTTATTATTTAATCCCTAGAAAATAGCTGTTGGAACACAATTTATCGATGTGTGTCGATAAATTGGCAACGATTGAATTAAATTTGAAGCCAATTCGACGATTTGATGATACTCATAAATAACAACTCTTAAGAGAAGTGAAATTTATAAAATTTAAAAAACGCCCGACAAATTTTTCGAGTATGGAACCCTAAATTCGCATTTGAAACGTATCTAAGAACACTGTCCATTAAATTGCTTTTTTCCTTATAACCTGAGCCGATTTGGAAGATCATCGCCATTTTTTAGTTTTTTCGGATACGGAACCTTAAATTCGCACTTGCTAAGAACGCTCTCTATTAAATTACCTTTCAAACAAAACCAGAAAAATAAAAATCGGTTCATCCGTTTAGGCACTACGATGCCACAGATAGACACACACGCATAGCGGTCAAACTTATAACACCCCTTTTTATTAGTTCGGGGGTTAAAAATAATCTCTAGTACCATCAATTGACTTTCAGACTTACAAATATAACGATCTAAATAAATGTCAAAAATAAATTAAGCAAAGTGTACAAGGTGTCAATAATACAAATAGTCAGTAAGCAAAGCAGCGGAAGAGTACATCAAAACAAGCATTTTAGCAGAAGAAACGTGTGTCCAGAAACGCTTCTTCTTTTGGATTAAAAATTTTTCACGGTTAAAAACTTTGGATAGTCGAATTTTGTCAAATCTATATCAAAACAATGTTGCGGACAAAAAATAAGTTGTTAGTATTTTTACGAAAAATATTCTCGTTACTTCAAGTTTTTGTAGTTCGAGTTTTTGGGGCTTTTTGGCTTTTTAATGTAGCTCATACTCTTTGTTATAAAACTGGAGAATATTCTTTTGAAGTAAAACTATACAAAAGCCTTTTATTAAGTTTTTAGTAAAAGATAGATTCACTCATTTTACGGTTTTTTTTTTTTAATATACGTAAGCTGTTACTTTAGTTTCCCGATGAATGTTCAAAGAAACTTTAGTCACCACTTGTTGTTGCCTGTTTGAACTTATACATTAAACAAAATTTTAATTGGTTTTTATTCTCCACTCAAATATGTTAGGAGGCATTAAGCATAAAGGTTAACTAAAAGTCGTCTGTCGTCTGCCGTGCTAACCTGATTTTTTTTATTCATAAACAAGACAAAAGTCCACTTGAATCAATTCGTATTTGCTTGAAAATATATTAGTAATAAACATATTAAATTGGCTGTTCTTAGGTAAAGAAATAAAAAATCTACAAAAAAATTTTTTTTTCTTGTTTAGGCTTTAGTAAATTTACCTATATTGTGAATCTACTTAATAGCTAAGTACCAGGTGTATCAGAATATATTGTTAATATTGAACGGACAAATAGGGTATGGCAAAACAAATGATTTCCTTAGGTTTGTTCCGTTTTCCAAAATTTTCAAAAAAAAAGTTGTTTGTATTTTTATTAATAGTATTTGGAACCTGTTCCAAGTCAAAAAAAAAAAATAAGCCAATTTCTGTAACATGAATAGAAGTGAAAAGAGTAGTTCAATTTGTGGGGGATTGTGATGTAAATCATGAAATTTTTGAAATAATTTGTTAATTTCCTTTAGACGGGGTCAAATAGTAAAAATTCCATTTTTCTAGCATATATAATACTGAAAAACATAGTTTTAAAGAGGACTGTACGATTTTCCGTGGGGTTACAATGTAAAAATTGAAGTTTTCCGATTTTTCCTACGAAATTTCAAGTCAAATGAAAAAAAATTGCCTCTTTCTAGCAAATTTAGAAGTATTTTAGAATTTTTATAGATCGGTGAGTCAGTGAATGAGTGTGTCAGTGTGTCATCAGCTTCATGAATGAGGACATTCTTTTTAATACCCAGCCATGTGTGTACCTGTCTGTCTGTCTGCGGCATCGTAGCGCCTAACCGGATGAACCGATTTTGATTTTTTTGTTTCGTTTGAAAGGATATTTAATGAAGAGTTTTCTTAGCTTTTCTTCAAGTTCAAGTTTAGATTTTCGTCTTTGAAACAACTAAAAAATAGGTAATGATCCTCAAAATTGGTTCAGTTAGTAGAAGGCTCTAAGTAAAAAGGTAATTTAATGGAGTATGTTCTTAGATATGTTTTAAGTGCGAGCTTAAGGTTCCGTACACGAGCAATTTGTCGGAGGATTTTTAATTTTTGTAAAAATTTGTTAAATATGACAAAATAATCACCGCCTATTTCAAGCTTTTAGACTTAGATATCAAGTTTGCGAGTTATTAATAATGAATATGAATATTTTAAAATTATAGAAGCTGTTAATTAAAATATGTATGTGTATGCTTTCTCTAAAGAAACACAAATAGGTATAAAACAAGACTTGTATTTAGAAGAGAAATATTTTGCATGTATTCTTAATTATTTGCGGGACGAAAACACATAAAGATAAGAGAAAGAAACGATTATTTTTTCAACCGGTTTTCTGCGTCGTATAATTTGATGACAGTCAAGTTTGTTGTTACCTTATTTTCAAATATAAGGTCATATTGTCGTAATAATTAACACCTTTAGTAATAATAATCGTATCCTTTACATTCAACTAATTTTAATGTAGCTACCTATATAAAGAATATGTTAAATGGTAACAATATAATTACATTGTGTTTATAATAATATATGGATACGTTGTGTAATTTAGTATAAGGATATTATTATCTACACTACATCCTACTATACAATAAAACATCTATACCTTAAAAGGAATGGCTTGTTTGTTTGTGTAGATAGGGTATAAAATAAATATCTAGCTACTATCTATGTAGTGATACATATGAGTACATACACATAATGAATTATCATTTTAAGTTTGAAACATTACGTTCTAAAACATTATATAATGTTTTAGAACCGATTTTAGTCAAAGTAATAAAAAAATAAATTAAAAAAATCAAAGAGCCCGACTCAATAAGTCGCTATGTAAACTGCTGAACTTGTTTTTTTTTCTTTTCAGTTTAAAATTAAAGTTTATTTTTTATTGCAGTGTGGTTCACTCTTTAATCAGTCGGGTTTTTTGATTTTTTAAATTTTTTTATTTTTTACTTTTTAGTTAGGATTATAAGACAATAAATTTCGCAATCTTGTCACTTCATTGAGGGAATTGATGCCATGGGGATTATTAAGGAGCTTGCGGTAGTCTAAGCTACTGATTATTAGTCCATTTAGAGATCTAACCTGGCTCAACGCTACATAGGCTTGACCTTTCGCAAGAATATGTGAGCTTAAATCAACAAGTTTGCCACATAGAAACACACACATACACATTCTTTTCGTTATATGGCATCTGTTGGTCGCTATATGATTTTGCTTTAGTAGCATTCTCAAGGTTAAGACAAATCGATTGACGCCAAAATCGGCCCACGCGATTGATCTCTACTGTGCCACATAGAAACACACACACATTATTTGTTTCACAATATGGCGTCTGGTGGTCTCCATATTGAAATTTTTTTACTACCTGATCTTCAGTGACACTCGCAAGGTTAAGACAAATCAATTGATAACAACAAGGTTAAAATAAAAACGACAAATCATCAAAATCGGTCGACACGTTTGGCCACTAGAATGACACATGGGAACAGACATAGACTGATAAACATATTACCACTTCTTTACGGTGCTCAGTCGTTTAAAAATAAATCTGATATTCAATAAGCATGGCATCTGATTTCCACATTATACACTATGCAGACTTAAAGGCTTCCGTATACCTGACTCCTTGGCCACCGCAGTCGTTTTGTTTACGTTATTTCATTGTTTTTCTTGCAGTTTACCTAATATTCCTTAAGAGAGACATTGACGCCTACTTTATTGGTAATTTGTCAAGTCACCTGATCAAAATCTTTTTTTCAATAATTTACCGGATTTCAATTGCGTAAATCATTAAGGACGTTTTTATACCTACACACAAATTTTTGTGAACATTGCGGTAGAATTTATGGTGGTTGACGTCCAAAATGACCGTTTTTAGGTTTTCATCATCAAAGATAAAAAAGCAATTCTTGTAGTTTTGCCATGTTCATCTGGGTTATAAAAATTAAATTTTTAAAACCAAAAATCCCTTGCCACTTTTCCATTTGTTGTTCTATAGCATACGAGTATTGTGTCCAATAGCGGCTCGCTTCTTATTCGATGTACCTTTTTCAATACCGGTGTTTTTCTAGTATTTTAATCCGTTGATTCCAAATTTGGAATGCTACTCTTTCAAAAAACGTAGCCATCAATTTGACTATAATTTTATATCAAAATGTTTAAGGCAGCTCGACTTCTAAGTTATACAAATTTTTAGAGCAAATATAGAATTTGAAACTTTCAACTAATAATTTTTAACCAGGATTTATTTTAAGCTTGAAATACAAATCCAAAAATGTTTAGAATTATTCCTGTAAACATTATCGTAAATTAAAATTCTTTAAATCGAAACTCTGAAATAGATTGAAAAATATTTAACCCAAATCGGGTTGGTATTGTGATAATAAGTTTATTTTCAAGTAAACACATATGAAGAGTTTTCGTCTACATTTTATTTAAATAATAAATCAAGGTCTAAAAGATCAAAGTGAATTCTGCTGTTTCACTATAAATATATAATATAGAAAAAGTATTATTATAAGACTTTATAAGACACGAAATAGAAAACTAGTTGATACTTTTACTATAATGTTTGAATCGTTCCGATATTGTTTACAGTTTTTAATTACAATGTTTCAGCACTACCAGGAGAGGAGCTCATTAGAGCAACCATTAAAGGGTAAGATTGGCAATTTTTCGTTTTCCTTGGATAAACTTTCATCGCTACGCGTACTGCTGTGATATTTTTAGAAAGATAGTTTTGATGGACGTCTGACGTCTCCAAGAGCCGATAAAATGTGTCCGACATTCTCCTCAATTTATTTTTAAGTGGTTTCTCTTTTATTGAGATATTTGAAAACTATTGTGTACATTGATTGCCCGAGGATCTTGGATTAACTTAACAGGGCCTTGTATTAAGTAGCAAACGACTTGGCATAGTCGGTATTCTGGTCGCTAAAAGTGATAACAAATTTCATGATCAAAAGCAGGGGTGTGTATAATTATTTCAAATGGGAAATTAAAAACAGCAAATTAGCGAGCACCATTTTGTAATCTAAAATTACGCTCTGCTGTAAGAAGTATTTTTAAAACTTTAGAGAATAAATGAGAAAGTGTATAGTAAATAAAACTATTTACAAGCTTCGATAGTCCTTTATAGGAGCTTTTACATAATTTTGTTTATCCAAATTAGTCCAATTGTTCATTCAATCATCATGAAGGAAACAATATAACATAATATTATAAAATAAATGAAGAAACTTGTTTTACTTTAATATTATTTTAGTTCCAGCTTTAATGTTTCAAATATTATTCTAAGCAATTCAAGTTTTCATATCATAATAAACCAAGAAAATTTAAATGTTGACGGTCAGAGACCAAAGCCTATGCATTTAATGTAAATTATAGAAACGTCATGCATAGCTATTATTACAAGCATAGTTATTTTAGGACACTCTGTAAAGTTGTTTATTTTTTCTGAAATTATGCTATTTATATGTAAATACTTGGTAAAATTACATACAAACTCATTTTTATACCGTGTATATATGAAATATATCTAGGTATACTAAGTTTAGTAAAGAGTTAGGGCGAGTTCGTAAATGATATAAGTCAATTGGGTCTCGAGTCCGTAGATCCTACCCATCTTGTAAACCGTTAGACATAGAACAAAAATTTAAATGTAAAAACTATTTCTTATAAAAAAATTAACAACTTTTGCTCAAACATGTTTTCGTAAACATCATTGTTAGTCTGCGAGTGCGCAAATTAGATGCAAATTTTATAGCAGGTATTATTGGGAATATCATTTATGTGTGCGTGGCTATCTAAGAGTGGATATCTTTACTTACGTGACGTAAAAAACAAACGACTGCGTCATCAACACTGTCTATACATGGTATTTTAACAATTAACTCTGTCACTTGTTTGTTGTCACTAGTAAATTTACCTCTTGATCTTCTATATAGTACATACCTACAGTTTATCTATACATTGAAAAAAAAAACGACAATAAAACTCCCTTTCTTTTTAAAGTGGAAGTCTATCATTTTTTAAAGCATTAGATGGATATCATATATCAAGAAATCGCAGTTATATTGAAAATTTAAGCAGGGCTTAAATTTTACTGTTAAAGTCTAGCCCTTGAGAAATTTCCATTAGCAAAGTAATCATTTCAAAAAAAAAAAAAAAACGCTTCCCATTTAATTCTTATACCAAAATATTCGCTTTTCAAAATAGGTGCTACCTGGTTAAAATCCTGTTTTTTCTGAAATGATCATCGCACTGACATTTATCTCATATATCTGTCTCATTTTTCGTTTTTAAAACCTCTAAAGAATTGCATTTTTCCATGTTTTATGCGTTTAGGCGCTTTTCATTTGATCGCAATTATGTAAAAACGTAAATCTCATCAAGTTTTTAATATCGTCAAAAATATGTGAAAAGTTGCCGGTTTTTTAACTTTTTTTTCATGATAGTCACAGCTTCCCATGCTACTAAAATATACATCATAAAATCTACTTACCTAAGAACATTATCCATATCAGAAAGAAGTTCATGCTGAGCATATATCGTTTTAATTTCTTCGTCATTATTTTGAAGCTACTTTCGTTTATCCTAAAAATAAAAACATCATTGTTAAAATATCTTTTAAATATAAACATACATATCTTTAAAAAGAGGTGAATGAAACTTTTTTCCACTCATAATTAATTTTTTTTACTTATACTTGGAAACCCATAAAACACAAGAATACAGTTATAAAGTTTAATGTAAGCGTATTACCATGCATGGTTTTTCTCTAGCGTACCTTACCTCCTCAAAATTTGACGTTTAAATTATGGTATAATATCTTTTTTAACAATGACCAATAATTTGAATATGATTTATAAACAGCCAGCTTGTAAATAGACAGAAAATAATTTTTTTTTAATATTTCATGTTTAATTTATTTGAAAACCACATTGACAACCAGCCTTCAGCCAACCTGCACTCCCATAAAATATTCTCATTTTTATAAAAATACTGCCCAGCAAATAGTGATAGGTATCTGGCGAAGAAGTAGAGAATGTCTCGAGGTACATTTCACTCGAGGTACAACATCGTAACCTACTTAATTAGAAAAATTGTACAAAAATCATTTTAATTCAGTCTATATCTTTTATTTGTTTTTTTAATGTTTCTTATTATAAATCACGAAAACAAGAAAATCATTCTTTGTCTTGCGGAAATGGCTATGAACAAATACATTACATTTTGACCTCAAATTGTGACCCTATAAAAATCAAAACTCAGCCCTTTCTTCATATAGGTACATTTAATTTTGAAGACAATTAAGCGCACCTTTTCAAGTCATAAAAAAATTATTGAACAATTTTTAAATTTAATCATTAAATGTATATTACGAAAATATATCTTTGTAAGGCAACAAAAGGAATTTTGTATATTCAAGCAGTACAAAATATACAAAACTTTTACATCTTTAAACAATCGTTTTATTTTATCCTCTATTACAATTATTTACAATAAAAATATGAACAAATTTAAATATACATTTTAAATTACCGCTTGTTCTGTGTAGTTTTACTTACTGCCACTAGTACCGCTAGTGTGCTACAGTAAATCATTAATTTAACATTGATTTTGTTGAAGTTTGACAATTCACATATCTGGGTATTTAATTTATTTATTAAGAACAGATAAATAAATATTCAATCAATTGATAAATTTTTATTAAACGTGACACACTTAACCTAAATAATCTGCATAGAAAATGGCTGAAAAATTAGGTTTAGGACCTGAAATACGTGAACTAAAATTGGGTGACAGCTTCACAAAACCACGTTCGACTGCCTTTCACACTGTACGATATGACTTTAAGCCGGCTAGTGTGGATGTTAATAAATCGGCAACGATTCATGTGGGATCAAATAATCAAATTACGGTAAATGTACCACATTTAGATGGAGCTGGAACTTCGCAAACTGTTTTTAAAGGTTCCCAAAAACCTTATCAAAAAGAATGTGTGTTGATTATTGATAAGAGCACGGGGGTGATTACCTTAGAGAGGCTGGCAAGTAATATTCAAGTGAAGAAGACGAGATCGAACTCATTACATAAACCATTACCAAGTCAAAGTCCGAATTCTTCCCCATCGTCATCATCGTCATCGAAAATAGGTTCAAAATTAAGTGGAGGAAATAAAAATCGAAAAGAGCGTCAAAGTTCAAAGCATTCACCACGTCATCCAGCTTCACATCATTCACCAACTCGATCACAATCACCTGTTCAACGTGAACCCGTTTCGATACATCCACTTCGAGATCCTAAAAGTGCTTCAGCGTCTCCAGTTGATCCATCTGCATTGGCAGCAGGTTTATCATTGATTGGAATGGATGATTTTCCAATGGTTAGTAAACCTGCTGAACGTATGGAGAAAACATCTCCTGATTCAAAACCGTATAAGGCTACTCCACCAGCGCCGGAACCAACCACAAACAAAGGAAAACCAAGGGGTGCAAGTGCGAGTGCTTTAAGTGATAGTTCCAGTTCAAGTTCGAGTAGCAGTGATGATTCTGAATCCGATAATGATGTTAGTACTAAAAAGTTGGTTAACAATTTTGGTCAACAATCTCTGAACTCTGAAAAAAAAGTTTCGGATAGCAGTGACTCAGATAGCGATGATAACGACGATCATGAAACGCATCATGTTCCAGTTACAAAATCATCGATGCCAGCAATGACAAATCCAATAGATCGTTTACTCAACGAAGATTTATGTCTATCAGAAAGTGGCAGTGAATGTGATTAAAAATCCCATATTTATACATATTTAACAAAGATATTTTTTAAAATTAAAAATTATATTTATACATAATAGTGATGGGACGAATGTGAATATTTTGTACATTCGAGAATTCAAGTGCGAATTTTAACGTTCAAATGAAGTTAAATTAGATTTACATCCTTAAGGATGTATGAGCATGACAACAGTGTTTGATTTAAAAGCTCAAAATTTTTGTCATTTTCACTCGGAACGAATGAAAACAAATAATTTGAATTCATAATAAAAAGTATTTTGAGTGTTATGGGATCAGAATAAGTAAGTGAGCGCAAAGGAGATGAAGGCTATATCGCGATGATCTTTAATTTTCAAAATGTAAATTGCTCAACGAAATTGGCGGATATCATACCAGTAATTAAATAAAGTCAAAGTGTTTCATTTTAAACAATAATTTAATTGTTTTGTGTTTATTTAATTTGTATTGCAGATTTGCACGTAATGAAAAAACAAAATTTTTCGTGTAAAAACGACTTATAGAGAAAATCTGGTTCACTGTCAATAGTAAAATATGAACCGTCAAAAACCTATAATTTTGGGATCCTTCGTGTAATATGTCATCATATTCGAAGTTCATCAGTTTGATCAATTTCTCAATAATTTTTTCCATTTAGCCAATCTAATAATTGCTGTATAATTTTACTTTTAAGAACAAAAGGGCAATTACATACTAATCGAATTATATAAAAAATTTTATAATTCAAAATTATAAAATGTAGAACTCTTTAATTAAATATTTTTTGTCTTATCTTGCTCTCCTACTACTACCTCATCACACGACTTTACTTGGCAAAATACAACTATAATATACATCTCTTTGCTTATATTGAAACTCTTTGCCAATTTCTATTCTTATAATTTTTTAAGATTGTTACCAACTCATAAGGTAGGTACTTGAAATAATTTGTTCCACTATTATTTCTCTTCAGCCAATATTACCTAACCTAACCTAACTATTATTTCTCTAATATTTCGATGTAAACGAATAAATAGTCTATTAATAAAAAAAACTTATAACAAAAAGAAAACCGACTTCAAAAGAAAACCTTTTCCAAAACAAATTAATATGCACTAAAATGTAAAAAAATAACGATAATATAATCTAGTTAAAATTGTTGTTACTTTTGGAGTCGGTGTTAGCCAAGGAAACAACTCTGACTAAACAGTTTGCTACATCGGCTTGGCTGACACCGACTCCATAAATAACAATATTTTAACTACATTATATTATCGTTATTTTTTTACTTTTTAGTGCATATTAATTTGTTTTGGAAAAGTTTTTCTTTTGAAGTCGGTTTTCTTTTAGTTAAAAAAGTTTTTTTTTGTTTTATTTTGTGATTTTAAGTGAATCTAAAGTTATCTAACAAATTTGTCCCTAAAAAAAATCATCGAATCGGTTGGCGTGATATTGAGTTATTCGTCCTCTTGTCGTGCATACTTAATGCAAATTTAAGAGTTATGGTTTTCTCATGGATGCCGTTGTCAGAACTGGACCAAAATGAAATGGGACACACGGTAAGCACCAGTTTTCAAATAGCTATTGAATTATCAAAATCGGTTCACCCAGTCGAATGTTCTGAGGTAACACACATAAAGAAAAGTACAGTGGAATTGTTAACCTCCTCCTTTTTTGTTTGAAGTCGGTTAAAAATTTTCTAAAAACATCAAATAACAAGAAAATTTCTGTGTTTTCTATTAAAAGTGTTATGCTTTGATCTGTATATGTATATAGATGTCGTACACTTTTCATTACTGATTTTTTTAATTATCACCGATAGTTCATTAAAAAAATATCACAATGGTCTGTGTGATGAGGTTAAAGAACAAAAACATTTATCAACGTATCCATTTTTTCGTTTAACGTCGGTTTTCGTTTTTTACACATGAAAGAGAAGAGCTATGTTTACAGATAAATCATAAATTTATAAAATCATTATGCGTAAAATTAATGACACATTATTTGAATATAATTGGTGTTAATAGTTTGCGATGAATGAATTTGAGCTCCAGTCAGAGATTATTAGACATTCGTTACGTTTGAGATAATATTCTCAATTTTTATACCATGTATATATGAGTATGTTTTTAGAGCGGGAATGTATATTGATAAATTTTATATATTATGAAGTAATAATTTTAATTCGTAAAGAATTAAAGTTAGAATAAAATTCTTAGCAAAATTGTTTAAAAAGCAGGCAGTAGTTTCGTTGAAACGTTTGACAAAATAATATTTTATTCCTATGTAATATCTTAAAAATATTAAAGTATTGTAGTTTGTCGTGCTATGTTATTTTTCTTTTGACACTGCACCTGATGATTATAACATACATTTTACGAACGTACACACACATACATACATAAATAACTAAAAACGATGCAAGGGATTTACACATCAGTTAAGCCTTATAGTTAGGTTTGTTAAACAGAACCAAAATTTGACACCCCAATAATAATCCCTTTCACACAAGTAAATTATTGAAGTGAAAACTTCTATTAGTGAAGGCGCTGAGTGGGTTTCGTGTACATTAACAGTTCCCGCCGAACAAGGAGTGTATTTCAACGTATTTTGACTCGCTGAATCCAAATTTTCAACTTGTTCATCGATCAGAGTCAGGGAAAATGGTTATAAATAAATTAATTGTTTAAACGGACATAGTTCCTAAACTATTGAAAATTTTGAAATTTTGTACCATTGTATTGTAAATAAAAAAACAAATATTTATTTATTTTTATTCGTCTTGATACGACCAATAGAACCGGAGATAAGGTTAAAATTGTAAACAAAAATGATAGTTCATAAGGTCGGCGCACAGCGCTTGGTTTGCAACAGCCGTAGATTGGCTATTGGCTATATTGTTGTACTTTAAGGTACTCATTTTCAGCTATGAGTCTATCTGTTAATGTTATGCACATAAAAATACGTTTTATGCAATAGCTACGAAGCTAGCATGATTGTAAGTATATATCAGAAACTTGCAAATTTGTTCCAGTTTAAAAATATTTTGATTTTTTTCAAATATCTCTATTAAAACTTAAGTTATTGCAACCGAACGCAATGTTTTGTCAGAATGTTAACAGAGAGGTTATAAACAGTTTGCCAAAACATCAGCCAGGTAACCGGGGACCGTAAATTTGAGTGGAGAGCCAAATATGCAAGAAAAATTTCAACGAACACGTACTTGGTGTTGATGTTTGGTCAGACTTTTAACAGAGATGTTGAGCCACGTACCTGTTCGTTGAAAAAAAAAAATTTTATTTTTCATGTTTGGCTATCCGCTTAGAACCTTGGTCCCCGGTTGCCTGGCTGATGTTTCGGAATTTGTTAAAGTAATCTTTAATATTTATTTTCCGCAACAGAAAACTCACGTACCTGTTCAAAAGTAAAACTTGCATGTCCCTCTTAGGCTAATAGGTTTCCTTCATATCAAATATCCGCTAGGTAATATGAGTAAATTATGCCGTTTTTCGATAGTCTGATAATCTACGCCATTCTTGTTATTTTTCAGGCAGTGACAGTATGGCTCCAAACGACGGGTCATACTATTGCAATGCAAATCCAAGCAAAGATGTGCGGCTGTAGATACGATTTACCTCCATGCATTTCCTAAACAGGCATTATGTTTAAGGGTATTTTTCAGAAATCTACAGAAGTGTAACACAGGATTAAAATTTATCGTTTTTTTTATTGAATTACAATAGTTTCTTATTATTGTACGAAGAATAAAATAATAAAGTAAAAGAATGGCTTACTTGGTTGTGCTTTGTGTATGAAGTATAGAGTACTTGAGTCATATATTACAGTTGTCTGAGATTTTGTTGGAAAGCATTTTAACTCCTATATGAATGTTAAATATAACCTTGCTAGTGTGCTCTCTAGCTAGCTCTTGTTGTGAAATGATTTTTTTAGTTTTAATTAATATTTTTTTACTTTCATATTTTTTACATTTTGGAACATTTAAGTTAATATCACGTTTAATTTTAATATGTATGTAGGTATAAACTTAATTATTACCTGTAGTTTTACTTGTGACCTTTTGAGGTTTTGCATTCTTAAAATCCGGTTTGAAATTATTTAGAAGTAGGTACAAGTGAAAATTCAAGTCATCATAAAATTATCTATCTTTTGAATCAAAATAATTTAATGATAACGGTACTTTTTTCGTTTCCTTCTATTTGTTCAAATGAAAATACGTAATGAGCGCTTTTAATTGAAGTGTACGCTCTCGCACTCATATGTTTAGAGGTAAAAGTATCATACTTCAGAAATTTTAACTTGTGTAAAGTACACAAAAGTCGCAAAAAAAAAAAAAAAAATTAAAAAATTTTGCTTCAAAATAAAAATACGTAAATTGTTTTCAGTTTTTTGAAATCTACATACTTTGTAAATAGTTTTTCAACAAAACAATTTGACCCCTTAATATTATCGGATGAGTTAAGAATCATAATATGTACGCATATTAGCTGAAAGTTAGGGTTGCCAACGTAGGAAAGTGACAAAATTAATCATTTACTTTGATTTTTTCAAAGTTTATGCTTGTTGTTCTCTAAAATACTACAGAACGCTATTTGATTCTCGAAAAGTATTTAAAATTTTAAAAACTGTTAAAAAAGTTGTATTGGTATATATTTCAAAGTGTCTTCCGAAATTATTAAAAAGAGGCTATATTCCCGTAAACGAAATTAATTGAAAATTCCGATTGTTTGCTAAATGAGAAACGGTAGGTTGGTAATAAAGTAATGCTGTTTTGAATTTATTCAATGTCATTTATGACACAATATGTAAAGAATATATAAAAATGTCAGGAAATCTCCAAGCTTTTTTCCATGAAAGCGACACCCGAACCCTCTTTACACCTTGACTTTTTCTTACAACCATACTTTGATCTACCCTCAAATGCATGTTAAAACAGTTAAAAAATGTTCACTTTAAAACGGCTCATCGTTTTTTCGGAGAAAATTGTGTGGCAATCACCAGCTAAACTTTATAAATCTTTTGTTTTTCTTATATTCATGCGGAACATGAAAATAAAATGTAAATCACAATAAAGCATTGCAAAAAAGACAGAAATAGTAAACATATACATAAAGGAATTAATTTTTTAAGATGATAAAATTTATTTTTCTTTAAAAATTGATAAACTGTAAATAAATTAAGTGTGAAACATTTTTCTAAGGTTTTCTTTTTTTTTTTTATAAGAATACAGTTATTAATTTTTTTTCCTTGCAAATAAGAATAACGGTAATATCCAACTACAACAAGTGACTATGGTAATAATTCTTCAACAAGAATATATTATTATATATTTTAAAAAATCCTTTATGAATATTCCTTGAAGTGAAAAGATATTATTTACGGAAAACCATTACAATATCATTGGATTTGTTCCTGTTACCTTATCGTTTATATGCGGTACCTACCTATATATAGGGTTATCTGTGCTTTCGATTTTATATATAAGTATAAGGTATATAATACTTCATCTATAAAGGATATTTTATATTTAATATAATTCCATGCACAATTAACCTTCGGTTATACAGCCATTAAGTATTTATAACCCTTACTTCAGAGTTAAGCATAGTGATTGCATGAATACATAACCTTTACTAAATATCTTGATGAAAATACACGTATAAAAAACGTTCATAAACATAATGGAAGAATTTGTTATGGTGAACCTTAAGAAGGTACCTGAAGAAAATCTGTTGTAGTAGAGTATTGTAGATGAAAACTGTGTATAATCTATGGTCTTAAAAGTTTTATTTTTGTCAACCGTTTAATTAAATGTTCGCATGAAAGTCATTGGATACACAGGTAAAAAAATTCTGGGTTTAAATAAACGCCTTTACTTGATGTTCTTACGGCAAGCATCTTGATTCAATCATCTCAATACTTAATTCAAGAAAATTAGTATTTGCCTGTTAAATAATTAAAACATTCAAAGTAAATATTTTCTTAAACCTATAAAATACTTACTTGCGAAGAATAGTGTTATAAGAAAATATTTTCTAGCAACTGGTATGTTTTTACTATGCAGACTATGCAAGTGTTAAGTAAAATATGGGCTTGAGGATTAATTTTTCTATTGTCAGACATGTCAGATATCTGAGTCAGATCATCAAGCAGGCCAGTAAATATCCTCATGGTGTGCCATTCATTTCTATTTTAGTCTTTTTTTCAATACACAATACAATCTTTTTCAGCTTGTAAAGGATATCCTTTTTAATTTCGTAAGTAAATTTTTAAGTAAAACCAATCAACGGCCAAAGTGTAAGTAGAACCAGTCAAAAACATTCCCAATAAATTCAAGTCAGTCATCAATTCAGAGCGTTTTATATTAAAATAATCGGGAGCTCTAGTTTCAATCCAAGTACCATATCTTTCGTTCAATTTAAATCCAATGTAAATAATGTAAGTCTGATTGTAAATTTACAAACTTTTTTACATTTACATTTTTTATATTGTACAGATTCAAGACTCTATAAATATTACGACATCTTATAAATAATCGAATTATAATCATACTAAATCTTAAATATATATTAATTCATTCATGTAAATGAAATTAAAATGTTTGCAAGACAGATAAAACTTTATTTTATTTACAGGGATTGAATGTGGTAGTATTTATGATTAAGTACTTATGATTATAAGTAAATTTAATATGATTAAAAATTTATTATTCTTAGGGCTGGAATCGTGTTAACCAGGGTGCCTTTTTTTGTAGCCCTTACTTCACCGGCCTATAATTCGAAGATTTTTTTTTTCGCAATTTTTTATTATATTTTTAAAACGTCAATAACTATCATATAAAAAAAATGGCAACAAAAATGTTTTCCATTTTTTTATAATCTTAGTTCATTCAGTAAAAATTCCTACAATTTTGACAACAGGGAACGATCTGTGATGATTTTATTATGAAGAATAAGTAGGAAAATGGAATGTACATTCTTTGTAAGTGTGAAAACCTCACTGGCAACCGACACCATAACTTGGGATGTACTGATCTTCTCAAGTGAAACAAATGAAGTGTCGCCAAGGAATTTCCTAAAGTTTATTAAAATTGTGGGGCTTCTGGAGCACCTTTAAAGCAGAGAAGGTACAATAGATCAAACTGGCCAAAGATCTTATAAGAGTTACTCTTGGTTCAAAACGAATTAAATCTAATCTACGTTTTGACAATTGGAAAGATTAGGTACGTGGCTCTGATTCGTTAATGTGCTTACATCTTCAGCCATCGTCTTACGATTTTAGGGGGGTTATGGCCATTAATCTGAACGTGATTAATGTTGTTTCTAAAGGCCAATAACTACCGCAATCTATGAATATTATTTTCAAGTTCCAACACAAAATATGTATAAAAATTTGTGTACATACAATCGACATTATTTTTATATTCATAATTTCAATATTTGAATATTTAGACATTTAAGACATGTTGTAAGGTCATGATTTCAGACAGTGAATATGGCAGATGCTGTCAGAATATTTCAAAACTGACATCCATTATTAAAACTATAATCATACTATATTTACATAAAATCATTCTAGAATTATGTAAGTAAACAGTATATTGTTGATTTTCCACTTCTGTTAGTGATTCTTTGTGCATTATGAATAAATAAGTAGGCCAAGTTATTTCTTTTTTCATTCAACGGTTAATACACCGTGCACAAGGCTGTGAAAATAATATTGAGAAGATTCGTTCAAGGCGTATCCATAGTCAAACGAAAGTGTGACAAAAAATACGCCTTCAGTATAAATTTCAAGTCGATTCTCTGTGCGATTTACAGAGAATCGCACAGAGAATCAGAGAAGAAATATTTCGTTTTACGTGGTGATATATACATTATTCCATCGTAATAAATGTTGTTTTTTCAGCCAATAAGAGAAAATGTTACCATTTAAATAAAATACTTTTATCAATTATTCTCAAGTTTTCAACTCTATAATCATATCAAAATTAAGAACTGTGAATAAAAATGAAAAACTTTATTTTTTGATAAAAACACGGACTGATTGTTAACTTCTAATAAACCGTATACAGAGAATCGATATGAATTTTTCACAAAAGATGTATAAGAATGATTAATTGATAAATAAAATTTCAAATTTTTGGTATCATTTTCATTTTTACGGTATCGAAATAACTAAAAAAGTAATTCTTTTAAATATTTAAAAAAAAAAAGATAAAATTGTACTGAAAATATAGTAAAATATTTTAATAATTCAATTGATATTAGGTTTTTGGTAGTACATACTATATTATAATAAATCATTAAAATAATAAAAAATAATTTTATTATTGGTATGACTACAAGTTTTTTCATTTAATTAAATTAATATATATTTTAAACTGAATCTCACAAATACGATACTGTGTGTTACAATTAAGATACTTTTGTTGGAGCTATGACCAGGGGTTATCCCCGAAAATCTCTTTATTGTCTTAGAGGCCATTATGCAAGAAAAGAAAGCACGAGATAATATTGTCTTGTTATTTCTTTTTTAACTTGAACATTTTTAAATTGAACACCTAGGAATCACAGGAATCCGGAAAAGGGTGCCAAATCAGAATCTAGATTCGGCACAATTTTCCGGAATCCTATGTTGCCAAGCCTTTACTACTGCTTTGAACTATTATGATTCTGTTGAATTTTGCAAATGTTGATATGATTGAAAAATGTTATTTTCAAACGTATGTTATTTTCAGACATTAATAGTCAACAATATTCCCAAGAGAATACTGAAACATCCCGTGAAGTTAACATATACTTCGAAGTAGGTGTGCCCGAAATGAAACAGCTAATTCGATTCAAACAAGCATATTGCAGACAGGTATGTATTCCACATCTACTTACGCGATCTTATGTAATATTTATGACTAAGTATGATTATAATAAGATTTAGTATACATAAAAATCCATTATTTTCAGCCGCGCAAAAAAAAAAAAAAAAAAAAAAAAAAAACTGTAGAGAACGAATCTGAAGGAAAAAATATAAGCTTTAATAAAATAATCAAAGTTGATCTACAATGGACCTTAAAATTTAGCTTCTAGGGCTAGGACTCTCAGTTATTTGACAGCCTAGAAACCTTTATTTCTATCTTTTGTAGCTCTTGAGAAGTATAGCTGATAAAATAAGGCATCCTACTTAATATGGCAAGTGTATGACGATCAATATTCAATAAGTTATTTTTTGAATAAAAATAATGTACATGCAATTTTAATCTCTATTTAAAAAAATTCGTCAGTTTGTTTCGATTACAGCCGATCAAATAATAGTTCTTTCATATGATATTCATTAAAGATTGAATCCAACGATAGGGCTATTATGTTCCATTTTTTCATTAAAATTAAAAACAAAGAAGAAATTAAGTAGTCGTAAAAATTAATATTTAATGTAATTTTCGAGACACACTTGTGTGTTTATTTTAAACAAAAAAAATTATTGCAAACATGTGACCAAATCAATCACTCCTCCATTCAAAGATTCAAAGATATACTCTCGTACTTATTAAGTCAATTCCTCAAAAGATCAAAATGAAAAGTATTGTCAATAAAAATAGAAAGAAAGTTAATCAAAAATATTTTCCCAAAATAATAACAACACAAATAATAATAGCATGTATATTAGAGTTAATTTTTATTTAATGCCCGTAACAATTTTTTTTTAAATTATTACTATGTTTACAATACAAATCTCATTATATTTACAGTGAAAACATAAGCATTAAACAGTCTACAAAGCTTTCGTCCAGTAGGCTTACATAAACATTCATTGGATATAATTGTTTTGATGCCATTTTAAGCTGTAATAAGACAAGAGTAATTTATATACTAAATATCACTTCGTGTTCGTCTATGCGGCTATCGGGAAACAAATGAATTATTACGGAAGTAAATGAAAAATTCTACGGAAACATAGACTTACCGGGAAAATCCATCATTCAATTAAATATACTTGGCTGTTGCTATGCTGTGAAATGAAAATTCAGAATCATAGAAAACACAATCAAGTTTATTAAACAGGATATTCACATTGGCTGGAATTGGGGCTATTAAATCTGGTAATTGAAAAAATTCTATAAAAATGCAAATGCATAAACATTTTTCGATGAAATTTCAACGTTGAGTAAAAAATTTAGGCCAGATTGGTCTAATATACTGGCCACACTGGCCAAACTTGCCTGGTCGATATATTAGTAGAACTAGGCTTCCGTATGTTTTCCGTTTCAAAGTTCCAAAAGTAGTCGGTAGATTTGCCTTAAATATTTACACAACGTTGAATTTCAATAGAAAAATATTTATGCATTTGCATTTTTATAGAAATTTCAAATTTTTTGCGATATTCAGATTAAAATCTTAAACAATATTATCATCGAGATTTCCTTCTCGAGTTTTTCAGCTAATATTAGATTTAATGGCCCCAATTTAGGATATTAATCTACCCATGAAAATATCGCGTTTAATGGTCGTGCTCAGGTTTTTAATAATGGATTTTCTTTTCATTCCTCAGCCTAATAACAGTAACGCGTGGTAGTGTATTAAATTGAATGGCGAGTTTTCTCGATTTTTATAAAGCGTCTTTATTGTTCCACAGTACACCACATTCATCTTAGCTCTAATTTCCACAAGTAAGATGCTGTACTAATTCGATGGCTTTCCAGCTAATATTAAAAGTTAATTGCATTAAATACATCCTACGACAAAATAAATTTACTTTAGTGCAAAATAATGAACAACAGGCCGAGTAGTTGGAAACTTGCTAATATATTAATATTTCAGTTATAACTAATATTAGTGTGTCCATTATTTACATAACTTCGTCTTTCAAAAAATGAGTAAACAATTGATCGATTTGTCATTCCTCTATGAGAAATTCATGATAAAGAATGGATAAAAAATTTAAAAAAAACAACTGGAGATTGAGACGATTGATCAATGTAAACAAAAAATTAGTTCACCGTTGTTTTTCCCACTGTAAACAGCTTTTACTGTATGTATAGATTTACGTATATATTGTTTCCACTGATTCATTTTGTATATAAAAAGGTACATAAAAGTATAGATGTAAACACATAAAAAAATATTATATAGAGACTTTTTTTACTCTCATTTTAATATGCTCCAAATAAAATATGATCATATTTAAACACTATCATATTTCATTTTTATTATTAATATTATAAGAATTGTAGGCGTTGTAAGGAGATATAGTAAGTACTGACGGAATTGATTTCGAAATGTGTACCTATAATAATGTAGAGACTAGAGAATACATTATTATTATTATTATTGGTAAAAATTCCACGCACTTAATGTATAAGTTACGTGTACTGAAAAGAGGTTCTATTTTTTAATATTTATTTTTTGTATTCACATACAGGAAAATATTAGTAGTTAGTAGGCACATTTGGAGAGCCACGTAATAGAAAAAAAAAAAAAAAAAATTTAAGTTCATTGAGCATCAATTTTTTAATACTAGAAAAGGGTTTTTATTTAAAATATATATATCTTTATATTAACAATTAAAGATGTCAGTCAAAATCAACAGTCTTACTTTGAATATTATTCAAGGAAGCTTGTTCCCAAAATTTGAAATAGTTGTACACTAGGTAAGTGAAAAAAATAGAAATAGGTACAAACGACTTTTTATATCCCTAAAAACAACGTATTTAGGCCAAAAATATCTCATATTTCAGTGATGTATTATTATTCAAAGCAGTAACGTCTAGTCAATAAACTTCATGACTAGATGTTAAAAAGATGTATTGAAAAGATGACTTCGTCTTTGATACTCCTTCTCTTCGAACATACTGCAATCTTTTTCTGTGCTTCTGAAAAATGGAAAACTATTCTTACAAATAGTCACTTTTGACTACATGTTAAAGCTTAAAAGGCTCTGGATACAAGTTCTGAATAAATCTTCCAGACTGTGTGAACAAAATATTTTTTGTTGTCGATAACAACCAGTACGAGCAACTATAGGCCCAATATCTCGAAAACGCCACGTTTCCCATCCAAACGAAGAAAATAAATGAAAACTGAATATGGTCTCCTCAAGAGGACATAAAAACAAATTTTAATTTAACGATACCGTGTCAAATATCAAAGGAAAGTGCGTAATTAGACCTCAATTAAAAATAAATAATAATAATTAATTTAAATAAAAAAAAGTTCAAGAAACTAAAACGTCGACGACATTAAAATCACGGTCTAAATGAGCGAAAACAATATTTTATTTATCATCATAGAAATAGAGATGATTATTGATTACTTTCGAACGGCTTCCCGTGCCGTTCAGTGCTAACCAGCTATATGAAATAATTAAAATATGAAAAAAATATGAATATTAGAAAATTTATGATTTAAAAAAATTAATATATAAATATTAGGTATAGAGATTACATTAAGCTAAAACAGGGTTACTTTCTGAACTAGGTTTAAAAAAAATATATGGTTTTTAGTTTGTTTTTATACCATGTTTATATGAAATATATCATTATATTGTATATTGTTCTTTGTCGCAAGTTTCCAAACCCTAAAAATATTGATGCTACGAATAAATTTTGGTAAAACTGTTCATAAAATCACCTTATAGTTCATTTTCGGTTGCCTGTCTATCCATCTGTAGCCACGATAACCCAAAAAGGTAAGGGAGCAAATTAGGTATTTTATAGTAACTATGTATGTATTTTATTAATTAAGCATACATTTACTGTATTTATGTATGTCTTTGTTTATAGCAAATAATATGTTCACTGAAGAAATGAGAAGAAAGATACTGTTATTAATTTGTGTGTAAGAGTGGCTATCTTTCTTTACTTACATGACGTAAAAAAACAGACCATTCCGTAATCAACACTGTCTATACATGGTATTTCAACAATTAACTCAGTCAATTGTTTGGTTTCACTAGTTTTCTATTGCTCACGTACCTCTGTGTTAACGTTATACAACGGGTCATATTTGATAGCCTCATCGTCAAGGTTTTGTAAATGTTTATTTAACAATTTATAAATAAGGTACGCAGTATGTACATACATATATTGTGTGTAATATTTTTGATGTAGTTACAATGTACACGTTAACGTTTGATGCCCTTTGCAATCCGAAATAAACAGTTTTTTTTTTATTTAGATCTCTAATCTGATTCAATAATAGTCAACTACTCTAAAAGTTTATTTTGAATAAAAGATTTGGTTTAGGGAACTTGAATGCTGTTGAGAACTTTTTTCTGAAATATAAAATATTTCGTATGGGAGATCACAAATGGACCACTTTTAGTTTAAGGCTGAGACAAAATTTTGAGGATTGTATTAGCCATGCAAACCAAGATTGGACTGGTCTTGATTTGAGTCTGAATAATGACACCGTACCAAAAATTAATCTTAAAATATCACCAAAACTAGGCTGCCAGATCTTGACCCAAATCTAAACATGCTCCTCTTCGCTCAAACCTGTTTGCAAATAAAAAGTAACTTTTTGTTTAAACCGTGGTATGCGATTTTTATGTTGGTATTATGTCATTTTCATACATAGATCATCAAGTCCTTTATAATCTTATGGTTGTTATGTATATAATCAAGGTCCTCAGGTCAACTGAACAGAGAGAAAGAGAGTACCTCTCTTCAATACATGTGGTAGTAAAAAAAACTGAATAAACTGAATCTGAAAAGAGGATAAAACACATTATTTATCTTTGGAGATAATGATCGTTCCGGCATAAGCCTCAGTACATGTTCGAAGAATAGTCTATGAAGGCTAACAAGTCGTTTTTTTTAATGGTCCCCCCCCCCCTGGGAAGTTAGTCGTGTGAACTACAGGGGTCGCACTCACACGACTTCAGTACCACACCGACTATGTACTGCCAATTTATTAAATTTGGTGAAGACTTGGGCATTAGCTGGTAAACTAAGGCTTGATTTATAAATCATAATCATGGCTTTGGAAAACAATGGCAATGTTCAATCTTGAATTTTTCCACAAGGTTGGCATTTTCTAGTTAGAATATTAGTTGGTAACTACATAATTTGACGTGTAAATAGCTTTGGAATGTTTTTAAACTTCTGCCATTTCAAAGAAATGTATATGTTTAAATAAATATGTATAGAAAGTTGAAATAAATGTGCGTAATGTTATTATTTGAATCAAAATATGTTGTTCAAATATTCCTTTTTACATTAAAGAGGTATACCAAAGGAAATCCTGTACAACATCCTTAGTTACTAAACGATAATAACATCGTTTGTATGTTATAAAATTATTTTTTTCTTGATTATTAAAATATAAAAACATCAATTGAAAATGTTATTGAAAAAAGAGCAAATTTTTCAAAGTGACTATTACAAAGAGTACCCCATTCCAAATATATTTTAGAAAAACCTTAATGAATGTATAGCCTATAACGAATGTTTTTGAATTTATAATCAGTAGGGAGGAGTCGTGGTGGATGTTTACCCTTCAGGACCAGACTAAAAATGTCATGATGAAGTTATATGATCTGATAAAATTAATAGGAAATAATTAAAAGAAAGATTATGTCATGATATGATTATCTATTGTTATCGGGAAGTCTCAGTATTATGTAAGGTATGTGCGATCGTTATGAAAGTTATTTAGCAAGTGGCACAAATCTTTTCAGTTTTAACTTAATTTGTTTTACACCATCTTTATGCCACTACTTTTCCTTAAAAGTACAAAATTTGTATCAAAAAAATTGCACTTGAGTTTATCCGGTTTACTTACACCCCTCCCCCTTCTAAACCACCAAGAACATTTGTCTAACACAATTTTTCACCGTTTATAAAAAAATGAATGTCTTCACTTGCCGTTGCTTTCAGACGGTTACGGTCCACTTTTTTCCCCAGATTTCTACACCCTCCTCTATCTGGAAAATGGCCGATTTGCCATATATATGTCCTATGAGAGAAAATGCTCCAAATCTACTCAGGAGCTTTATTTGTAGAAATATAAATATTAATCAGTATTTTTGGATAAAGTGAAGCAGGGAACTCGTTTATCCAGCAGTAAAACGATTTTCTTCGTTACCGGTTCCAAATATGATAAGTTTACGTTTTAGAGAAATATGTTTAGTCCTCAAAGCTTTGTTTTCATTAAAACAGGTAATAAAAACTGTATAAAGCAAATGTGATTCTTGGTTGTATCGGCACAAAATTTTCGTTAGTGGCTCAAAGATGATATGATTTTCGACATTATCGTAGAGACAATCGGATTCCCATAGAATAGTTTATGATCTTTTCAATATGAGGTTTAAAAATTTTTGTTTATTTTATTCATGTATTACCAATTTCATATCATAAAAGTTGTTTTTGAAAGAGACATGTAATTATTAAAATTGTAATTGAACAAAAGAACAACAACTGAGGTATAATTATTAAAAATTTTCCGTACCAGTTGTTAAACTTGTATTCATTTATGGAAAAACAAGTATAATATGTTTCTACAGTGTATTGATGTGATTGATTAAATACAAATATTGTCTGTATTATCTTTACCTTGCGGCTCTGCGTAAAATTATTGCATGTGTTATATACTCTTTGAACCATGTGTTATAATTAAATTCTCATATAACCAGAAAAACCATCAATGTTTTATATTTTAATGATGGTCTACTATTATGAAAGTATTCCACAATAATAAATTTTCTGTTACAAATATCTTTTGATCAAAATTTTTTATACCATGTATATATGAAATATACATAGCATATTAAGTTTAGTCCCAAGTTTGTAATGCTTAAAAATATTGATGATTCGAAAAAAATATTGGTGTAGGTGTTCATAGAATCATCTAATTAGTCCATTTTCAGTCCATCCGTCCGTCTGTGAACACGATAACTCAAAAAGGAAAAAAGATATCAAGCTGAAATTTTTACAGCGCACTCAGGGCGTAAAATGAGGTCGAGTTCGTAAATATGAAACATAGGTCAATTGGGTCATGAGTCCGTAGGACCCATCTTGTTAAAGTTAGAGATCGAACAGAAGTTAAAATGGAAAAAAAATGTTCCTTATCAAAAACTAAACAAGTTTTGTTTGAAACATTTTGTAAACATCATTGGTTACTCACGAGGACACACATTAGAAGCAAATTTTATAGTATGTATTAATATGGGAATATCAGTTAAGTATGTGTGACATGTATATGTATATGTGAAAGTTAGATGTCAACACAAGTTAGTATGTGAGTTATGAACACTATCTATACATGGTATTCCAACAATTAACTCAGACAATTGTTTGTTTTCACTTGTTTAATGTAAAACTTCCTATAATGTGTGAAGTTTGTTTTAAAACTTTCTTTCATGGTTAAGGTAGTACGAGCGTAAGGCAAGATAAGATTTGTGGTTGAAATTATTTGTACCTTTTTTTCAACTTTGATGATGAATTTTGTCATAATTTCATGAATGCAGACGAATAATAAGAATAAATTCTGCCTTGGTTTTGGAAATATCTATACCCAAATAAAAAGACAAAATTTTCAATTTTCGATATTTTGAAAATTACTCCAGATATGGAAAATTGTATTCTTAATTTTCGTCTTTTATTGTCAAGTTAAAAATATACATATATATTTTTTTAATTTGTGTTCGCACTACAAACATATATACCATCTACCGTTTTCCCAGAAAATCAGTTTTAAATATGCCATCTTTTGAAGTCGTTTATTTATTTAAATAATTAGGCAAACCTTGCCCCTCCAATAAAATTTTCAGAATTGATTTAGACTTAGTCCAACTTCATAATTAAAAGTTCTAAATCGAATAGTTCTAAATTACTTTCTGTGCACATCTAAAATTTGCTTTAAAAAACTTAAAAACAATTTAACTGTAATTTTGTTTGAAATATTTACGGCCCTATTTCGAATAGAAAAGTGGCAGTAATCAATCCATAAAATTGGCTGTTTGCATCCGGAATCCTAGAAATTTTTTACATCATTTCCTTAACAAAATTTTAATTTCATTTTTAACATAGATTCATTACGATATTTTTAATATAATTTAATTACGATTAATTTTGAATGGGATATTTTTTTGGGAAATTTTCACCAAAATTTCAAAAACCAAAATTTAGAAAATAAGCCCACTCTTAGTTTTTTTTTCCTTGCTTATTTTCTTTATCACGAATGAATAATTGCCGATGGAGTGAGTTTGGCAGGAACGTTATTTTACTAATATCCGATACTCTTTTTATTTATTGATGGATGATGCAGATAAGGATACGAGTCCAATGAAACAAAATTATTATGATCAACAATCGCTCAAGAAGGGTATATAATTTCAAATTATCGGTCAATTTTGGAACACCCGTTTTGTAATAATCGTCACCTTGACTAAAATATGTTATTTTAGAAGTTTAAATTGTTTGTTGACTTTAAAAGTTTAATATAAATTATATCAGAATATCATGTGTAAGCGAGAATTAATTTATGAAAGTTTATATAATTTATCTGATCTCTTGTATCTTTCTCACAAAAAACAATGTTTCTTAAGAATAAGCATTGTTAAAAAACAACTATTATCAATGAAATTCTCTATATATTGTTGATAAAAAATAAATAACGTGGTTCCAATAATGGTTTAAACGACCTTAAGGAATACGATTCATACACTAAACCACGTTTAGGACATACTTTGTATTCAATGAACAACGACTAGGCACCTATTGCGTTTTATAGGGAATTGTTGTCTTTATTCAAGTACCTACCTAATTTTTCAGTGTACGAGTATGTACAGTACGAAGATCAGTAATCTGCTTTTAACTCGCCCTAGTCGAATAAAAAATAGATTTTTTCCGATAGTATTAATGCTGAGCTATGAGCAACCATAAATATTAGCATTTTCTTGTTGAAAGACAAAAGTGTAAAAGGAAAGTGTTTTAAATTCCGTTGTACCAAAATTTAATTTATTTAATAGAAAATACACTTAATAAAAACAAGAAAAAATCTTCTTTCATCTAGTTCAAGAAAAATTTTTTTTTTTTTTAGAATTTAATAAAAGCTTTTAAATTAATCAACCATAGTAAAACTATATTAAAAAGTTTTATACAGAAGTAGTACAATTTGTTACGCTAGAAATTGTACGTTGGCAAATTTTCAATAATATCAACATAATATTATATAAACCAAAAGTCAATAGCGGGTCCTAAAAAATAAAAATTTAATTTTTTTAAAGGATTTTGTCGGGAGTGTAAATTTGAAATTTGAAATTAATCTTCAAGTCAATTTACAAAACACCAGGCTTTTAAATGTGTTTATACTAAAAATATTATCATGGCTTTAGTCAAAATGTTAAAAAAATTACTTTTGAAAAATTACAGAGCGGTTCCTTAACATCACGCATATTTAATTTTAAAATAATACTGTGAAGTTTAAATGATATACCCTGATATATATATGAAATATATATCAAGTTATACTAATTTTAGTCTCAAGTATGTAATGCTTAGAAATATTGATGCTATTAACAAAATTTTGGTATAGGTGTTCAAAAAATCATATAATCTCTCATCCGTTTGTCTTCCCGTCTGTCTATTCATCTGTCAACACGATGACTCCTTACCGAAATGAGATATCAAGCTCAAATTCGACTTCGAGTTCGTAAATGAGCAACAAAGGTCTATTGGATCTTGATGAATCACAGACCTCTCTTGTAGAAAATTCAAGATAGAACAAAATTTTAAGTGAAGAAAAAAAACTGAAAATGCTCCTTCTTAAAAAAATAAACATTTGGTACACATAAGAACAAAATTTTGGTCTCCAAAACTCTTCTTATTTATAAAAAATAATGCAAGCATTGACATTCGACACTTTCTCTACAGGGTAATTCAACAATTGACCTAGTCAATCGTTTGTTTTTCACTTGTTTTAAATACAAATTATAACCTTTTATTGGAGTAAAGAACTATAATTTTAATATCAACATTTTTGTTAATGGATGATATTTATCTTCTGACAAATAGTTTATATAACCTTTTTTTCGTATTTTTGAACTAGGAACACATCAATTGTATAACAAAGGTAACCAATTTAATTATATCAGCGGATTATATCTCACAATTCAAAAATTGTTCTTATGAAGATATATAAAGCTTTATTTATCTTAATTTTAAAAAATAACGCCCAAAATTTTTTTGTGAAATTGCGACGTATTCACAAGTTCTTTAAGGCAAATACAAATTTCGAATTTTGAAAGTTATCTGTGAGTGAGTGAGAAAAACAAAAATAACGTTTCGTTACAATGCAGCATATTTTACTAAATTGCCGAAGGACATTATTTCAGTGGACGAGGTATATGTAGTATTATTACATATCATTATCATCAAACAATTTGTACAAATATTCATATATTTCAATTATACTTACTTTGAAATTTAATTAATGCATTTTCGTATAAATAAACTTATTTGAGAAACTAACGGAAAACTAATTTGTATACTTTAGTATTTTAGTACACATTGAAACATAATATATAAATTTAATTTGATTACCTTAAATTATATGCTTTATTTTACAATGTGTATAATGAAAAATACGAAGTAGGTCTATAAATTAAAAGGTTCAAAATAAATAAGTGTAGATATTTATTCTAATAAATTATTATATTCTTGAGGTAATGGATATGTAGAACTTGTAGATGAGGAGGGAGGTATCGTAAAACTTAGTTTTGAAAATTGGTTTTACGATGCCTCCCCCCTCTCCTCTTCTTTTCCATATTATCGAAGTTACTAAATTTTCAATAAAATTTTTTTACATCAAGAATAATTTTTGTCTTTTATGAGTAAATCACTTTTATTAGTGAAATTTTTCAGCTTGCTTATGAAATCATACAAGGAAATGAAAGGTAAGTAGGGACTTTTGAAAATTTGATATTCGGGATATCACCGCCTGGGCCTCACCAGCTAGACCCAATTTTGTTAAGCTATGACAGAGTACCGACAGATTTGAGTATTCTAGGAAATACATAAAATGACATGAATAGCGTAGATACATAGTAGGTATAAACTATAGTATAAACATGATCCCAATATAAATAATTTTTTAAATAATTATAACAATCTGTTAATCCAAAAATATATCTTTCCAACCTTTACATAACAATGCAATAAATTAGTTTGTACTTTATACAATAGGTATAAAATATGTATAACTATGACAATCTATTTCATATATTTGTATATCTAAAAAAACATTATCGAAATATACTTTGAGCTATATATACATATTTGTAAAATAAATTTGTTTATTAAATAGTATTATAATAATTAAATTTTTTAAGCGTTTTTTTTTTTTTTTTTGGGACAACTCCAACTAAAAGATATCGTTACCCCTCTACATAAAATAATTAAATTCATTTGAAGGCAAATTAATTGCAACTAACTTCATAGTTATTTAAATGACAATCGACATGTGTTAAAAAAAATCTATAACACACAAGATTTCTTTATAAGAAAACAATTAATTTATAAGAGAAGAATTCACTTTCGCAAAATAATTCTGATAGAATCTAATTTATGTTCCTGTGTTATTATTAAAGAAAATATCAATCTAATTTAAGTGTAGATTACTAAAAACAATATTGTTAGTGAAAATTTTACATTCCAAAAGGCTCAGTGCCTGACACAAGGTACTCAGGTTCGTATATTTAGTAGTGGACGCCATTAATTTTTTCATTTACAAAATTTTTAGAGACTGTAAAAATCTTACACTTTTTTCAGTAGAGCTTTCATCCGCAATGTTTCTTCAATGTTTCTTAAAATTTTATTTTAAGAATTGTCTATTTTTTATTTGTAAATTATTCGTAAAATTTTACCGATTATGTTTCACTTAAAAAAAAAATAATAATAAAATTGTTTTGCTTAATTTACCTTTTTCATGAAACTAATATAATATACCACCAAAATTTTTGTAAAAAAATTATTATTCATAATTTGACGGAAAAATTTTACGATTATTTTTAAATGAAAGTGAAAATTCCTTCATAGTAAAAATTACAAATAAGTAATGTGATTTTCTGGCTTTACTAAGAGTTAATGCACTCGGAACATTTTATGTCTCTTGCCGTAATCGAAACAGAAATATTTAAATAAGAAGTTAATGACTTATTTTAACTAAATGTGAAGTATCTTACATAGATATATAAGAGAAGTTCTTTGTTTTCAAAATTTATGGTCAGATGTCTCGAATTACTTTGCTAAAAAAACGATGAAATTTGAAACTACTATTTTGAAACATTTTGTACAGAAATTTTGTAGTAAGGGAAGATTATCTAGGTGATGTGAAAACAAGCCAAGAATTTTCTAATTTTTTGGTACAGAGGGTAGCCATATTAAATTTGTTGATACAAATTCATGTAAATGAAATAGCAAAAGTTAAAACTTGTTTTCTATACCTATATATTATAAATGTGAAAGGCAGGATGTTTGTTTGTTTATTACGCTTTCACGCAAAAACTAGCGAACGGATTTGAATGAAAATGTACAACAATATAGCTAATACATCAGAATAACACGTGAGCTTTAATTTATAAAAATATATTTTTAATTAAAAAAATTAAATTTAATCTTACATTTTACTGCTCTATCTATGATCATCACTTTGAACCATAAATTAAAGATTTCTGTTAAATTTAAAATAGTAAATGTCAAACGATTCATGACCATCTTTTGTGATATATACTCAGTATCACAAAAAATGCACTGATTACATATAGTATTATATGTAATCCGATGCATTTTCTGTGACACTGAGATACTTTTCTAATATACTGTGCACATATTTTAGCGGTGTAGAACAATCCCTGCGAGTGTTGTGGAAGGAGGAGAAGGGAGATCAAGAGAGGTGGAGGCTATTAAGCGATGGTTTTTACTTTTAAGCCCAGTGAAGCGGACGGGTTTCACGCTAGTATATTATAAATTTTAAAACTTCATAAAGCAAGTTAAATAATAATCAAGTAGTAAGTATTTATGGGGAAAGATTTAACTTGTTTTCTATATATTATAAATTTAAAACTTCATCAAGCAAGTAAGATAATAATCAAGTAGTGTGTATTTTCGGGAAGAATCGTAACAAATTATTATATAATCTTCTTTTAATGTCGTAAATAATTTATAAATGTTATAATCCTTTTTTAAATAATAAACAATAATTCATATGAAGTATAAAAAAAAAAAAACAAAATTTGTTTTTTTTTATGAAAACTTTTTAAATTTTTATAAATTGTGTAAAACACATACTCATGAAAACTATATGTTGTGTTAACTTTTTTAGGTTGAATATTAGTTCTATAAAAATTTTTGTAACATTTGCTATAAAACATTTGTTTTCTTTCCATATACCGGAATATTTAATAATGCAATGGCATTCATCATCGGTTCCTCGCAAAAAAGGAGCCAAAAAGTTTATATGAACTGAAAAGGTTATAATGGCTGTCCACGGCGGACACACTTGGGATATAGAGCCCATTGTGATATCATATATGTTTTCTTTACTATGTTTTCTGCTGATAATTTCATTTATCTGCTCCTCAATTATTATCAGAGGCTGAGTGCACCTCTTTCATGCATATACCATGCACTACACCAGCCCATCACATTTATTAATTACATTAATTTTTGTTGTGACGACGTGAATCGAACTCGCTACCCTATACTAGAATTGAATTTCATATGAACCTATGATCTGAAAATTTTTCTTAACAGACGCTGATGGACCAATTTTTTTAAACGGATGTTAATTGGGTAAAAAAGTTTTAAAAAAAATTTTTGAATGTATATCCTGGAAAGTATATCCTATATCCTATTTTATCGATATTGAAAGTGGATCCAATTTTATCGATATCGAAAGGAAAAAACAAACAATTTTTCGAATAGGTACCCCTTAGAAAAAACTCTGTATATAAGGTAATTTTGACCCAAAAAATACAAAAATCGCATTCATGTATCGATTGGATGCATATAGTTTCTGAGAAAATTGCTCTTGGTGCTCAATTTTGGAATATATCTAAAAAGTCACGCATCCAATCATTAAATAAACCATATTTTTGGATTTTTTGGGTCAAAATTATATTATATAATGAATTTTATCGATATCGAAGGCAAAAAAAAATTTCCATTTTTTGAAATTTTTTTAAGGGGTACCCCTTAGAAAAAAATGCCAAAATCGGGAAAATTAGTTTTTGTTACCGATTTCGATAAAACTCTGTATATAAGGTAATTTTGATCCAAAAAATACAAAAATTGAGTTCATGTATCGATTGGATGCATAGGTTCTGAGAAAATCGCTCTTTGTGTCCCATTTTTGGATTTTTTGGGTCAATTTTGATGCACAATTAAATCAGCTAGAAGTTGAATTTTTTTTTCATTTGAGGCATAGTTTTTTTGTAATTTAAAAAAAAAATCTGATTAAAATCCCCAATTACCCCTTCAAAAAGGGGGTTATGCCCTAACAGGTCGAATTTTACAACATAATAAAAAATTGTGGAAAATTTCAAAGTTGCATGAATTTTTCCCTTTTAGACATTTAGTTTTGTTGTACTTATATTTATTTTCTACATGAAAATTCGATATTCTACTTATGACCTAAATATGTCTCTGAATAATTATAGTATAGTCAATTAATTGATTTTATTGAAATTTATCACAGAAATAATTAGTATAAATATACTGACATTTATAACACGAATTCACAGAATTTATTTTATCTCATTTACTATAAAAACAATTCCAATTCAAAATGTTAAACGCATATCAATGGTGGATGGCTTTCAATAATAAAACTATTGAATTCATTATTAGTATTATTTTTGTGTTCTGCTTGGCTGACAACACAGATGTTTTTCATTTTCAATATTCAAGTTGATACGACAGGCCTAATCATATTATATTATATTGACAACACATGTGTGAATCTGCATTATATTAAATAAATTAAAAAACAATTCGTAAGCACCAGAGCTCCAACACTTAGGTCATATTCCCCCTCAATAAATGCTTCTTATATTAGGTATACTGTTTATTGAAATTGAATTTTGTTTTTCCCTTTTTTTTAACACATTAATTACTATTTACATAGAAATGAGAGAAAAAGAGCCGCAGAAGCGAAACTAGCAAAAGCACTTTCTTAACTTTAGTCAATATTCAGAGAAATTTTAGACCCAGTTACTCAATTCATGCGTGTCTTAAAAACCGGAAAAAAAGATATTTCTCATTAAAAAGATAGTGGCTAGTAAGTTGTGATTCTAGATACAAACACAACCTACATAATTCAAACAAATTAAACATTGAACCTTGCATCAAATCAAGTATTTGTGTTTTTTTTTGTTATGTTGTTTGCAATGTAAAGGCAAGGAAACGACCGGATTATAGGTTAGGTTATATTGGCCGTCCAAGAGAGGCACATTTAGAACATAGGACCTATTATGATACCATATATGTGTTTTACCACCTTTTTCTCTGACAATTTTATTTATCAGCTTCTCAATTATTTTGAAAGGCTGAGTGCACCTCCTTCATGCACACACTACACAAGCTCATCACGACCATTAATTAAATTAATTTTTCGTTGTCACGACGGGAAGGGAAGCTGCTAACGTAGGCATACCGCATACGGAATTTGTTACGCTTGAACCAACGGAAGTACTAGGGTTGACATATTTATAAAACTACAATCTTTTTACAATATACAAATTCCTTATAATATTTTTATTGAATTCTTCTTACCAGGTTTCTTAATGTGTACCAATACAGAGTTGCTGCAAACACACCAATACTGTTTAGAAAATTCTAAAGAGGGCACAGGAGGTTAACTATATGTGATTTTGTATACTCGTCAAAATTTCTAAAAACTATGTGTTAGGATAGATTTGACGCTTGGGTCTAGGGATGTATAAAATCACCCACTTTCAAAACTCCCGAAAAACTCCAGATAAAACTATCAGATGACTGTCTTAGTACAAATTATGTTTATTAAGAGTTATTGTTTTCTTTGGGCAACTTTTATATAAGGAACAATAAAATTTATGATTAAATATGTATTACTTACAATATATAACAAGAAAAATTTAGATTTGTGAGGTCAATGAGTTCCTTATCTAAAATACCGGAGTACCATTTATAGGAGACTGACGAGTACGATTTAAGAAAGCAGTAGTCGAAACGATACTTTTCGATTTATTTAATAAGCAACGAAAATACTAATAAAAATGAATTCTAAGTTAATTTTTTTCTTGGGAACATGGAGATAAATCATCAATACAATCTTTAAAGTAGCACAGATTTTGGGTAAGTGATACGATTATGGCTAGTACTCTATATACGGATAGTACTCTAAGTGATGTCCCATAAACACCACAAATTTTTTTCTATGGTTTTTAAAATGGATTTATAACGCACAATCACTGTTCCTGTTTACCCTGGATATAGTGCATAAGTCTGTATTTTCAGGAAAAATTTGAATAAAAATATGAGTGTTGCTTATTTCAATAATACTATTCAGTGTTGAAAATTAATTTAAATATCAGGCAGTAATTCATTTAATAATAGCAAAAAATTTTAATAGGGAAAAAAAATTAATACGCAAAAAATTTTAATTGTACACTAAAATATAAAAATTTAAACTGATAAAATTTTTGGTATTCTCAAAAAACTGTGTGTCAAGTTAAACTTAGGCGCTCATGGAACATTGCTGCTCAGGTCGCGTAGCGCGATTCTGTAGGAAAATAGAGTTTTTAATTCTTTATTGTTGCGCAATAGTAGCATTGTAATTCATTTTTTTTTATTCATTATTTTATAAAAGTTAAAATACACTATTGCCCTTCTTACTTACAACAGCAATGGATGACCTACACTAAATTGTTTTATATGCGCCGACAACTATACTAACGCCGCCAATATTTCTCGTTCAATGACAAAAACGGCTTTTTTTGCTATCGAAAATCCGTGGTAGAAGTTATGCAGATCGCTTCAATTTTTAGCATACCAGTATATAAATTAATATTTATGAATGATTCACATTAATTAATGGTTTTTGTAATTAGTTAGGGATATGATGCTTTAACAAATAGTGATATTCTTTTGAATTTTGAAACCAATATAAACAAGTGAAAAAAAAACAATTGACTGAGTTAATTGTTGAAATACAGTGCAACCTTAATATAACGAACCTCAATATAACGAATTCCTCGATTTAACAAATTTTTCGCAATCCCCTTGAATTGTCCATAAGAGTCAATATAAAATATACCTCTACATTTCGAATATTTTTTGCAAACAGTCTCTTTATAACGAATTTTCAACTATAATAAAAAATTTAAATACCTCTAAATAACGAAATTCGTCAATTCAAAACCTTTATATAACGTATAAAGTCCCACCAATATATGACAGTTAGTATGCTCCATAGTATGTAATTCATGCGGCGAGAGGTTCCGACACTTTTTTCCTCTTTATAACGAATTTTAGACCAACTTAACCTCAATATAACAAACCTCAGTTTAATGAATTACTTGATATAACGAATATATACTGGTTCCCTTCAGATTTGTTATATCGAGGTTGCACTGTACCATGTATATATAGTGTTGATTACACTGGCAAATTACACATACATGCATGTCACACATACATAACTTATATTCCAATATAATACATACTATACGATTTGCGCATAATTTGCGCTCTCGCGGGTAACAGTGATGTTTACGTAAAAATGTTTCAAACAAAAGTTGTTTATTTTTTTATAAGGAACATTTTTTACACTTAAACTTTTGTTCTATCTCTAAAGATTTACAAGATGGGCCCTACGGACCCAAGACCCAATTGACCTAAGTTGCTCATTTACGAACTCGACCTCACTTTTAACGCTCTGAGCACGCTATAAAAATTTCAGTTTGATATCTTGCGCAAAGTACAAAATTTTGAATTTTTTCAAAGTAAAAGATATTTTTGTATTTTTTGGTCAGTTTTAAGCAAATAAGTTTTTTTTCTCCAGGCCCTTAGTTTTCGAAATAAAAATTCTTGAGATTTCAAGAAAAAAGTATTCTTTTTTCAATTTCAAAGGGAATTCGTTTAGCTAACGCAGCTCCTACGCTACTATGTGCATGAACATATGTCAACTGGTTCTCGATTTTTTTCAACTTTTTTAAGGGTACCCCTTAGAAAAAATAGAGAAAATGTTTTTTTTACCGATTTCGATAAATCTCTGTATATAAGGTAATTATGACCCAAATAATACAAAAATCGGGTTTATATATCGATTAGATGCATTGTTTCTGAGAAAATCGCTCTTTGTGTCCAATTTTGGATTATATCTCAAAAGCTATTAAATTAACCTTATTTTTGTTTTTTTTGGGTCAAAATTAGCGTATATAATGAATTTTATCGATATCAGAGGCAAAAAATATGTTTCGATTTTTTGAAATTTTCTTAAGGGAAAATGTTTCGTTACCGATTTCGATAAAACTCTGTATATAATTTATGAAATTATATGCATTTGTATAGCATTGTATGGTACCTGGTTAGTATAGAACCTTATCCTCGTTACTTGTATACTATACCTAGAAGCTTTTGTAAATAAAGTACCTGTATCTGATTAAGATACATTCTTTGGCTTTTGATTTATCTATATCTAAATAAACACATGTATCTATATCTAAATAGATAAAAACATGTATTTTAAATAATACTGTCGGATTGGGAAATATAATTTGGTCAAGAATATCCTTTAAAAACGATAAACCTGTATTTATTCTATAATACATAAAATGTGTTCGTATAACTGAACAAAATTGATAATATATTGAGTTTTTTTTGGGTAAAAAAAGTCATTTAATGTTTTTAGTGTTGGCTTGAACAATTATGATTCATCATATGATTCATTTGATTCTTTGAAAATTAAATAATTCCTTTAAAGAAAATTCCGGCTGCGCAGCAGCTTATAAAATATTGTTGAATAATAGGTATGAAATAAAAACTTCAAAATTTGACGTGCATTGATTAAAAGCTTTTGAAAAATAGAAAGTCTCGAGAATAAAGCCTGACAATAGTGATTTTAGGTCGCTAACAATTTTTTGTAAGAACATATTTAAAAAACAAGCTTCGATATTCTAACGAAAGGAAGCTATTTTTTTGAAAACTTAAATTTTTACCGATTCCCTTCCAACCTTGGATTAGTCTATTTATCCCTATGTGTAAAATGTTACATCGAAATAACTTGCGGAATATTAGTAATCACTTTTACATAAATCAATTTACGCGTTTTCAACATGTTTCATTCAGAAAATATAGGTATGAGTATGGGCACTCGAGAAAAAATATTTTAAATTTTTTTTCAATTTCAAAAGTTTTTTTCATTTTTACTAGTGGAAAAGTTTTATTTGTTTAATGAACTGGCGACATTTATTTATAAAGCATAAATTGTTAGTTTTCTAAAAATGCATGACATATTTCTCATATTTTCAAAACTACTGTAAAGTCTAGCGGAATGAAAACAATAAATTAAATAACAAAAAAATCAAACTCCCGAATATGTTAAATACTATCTCAAAATAAGGAAACAAGCTCAGTAGTTTACATAGCGACTTAAACAGTCTGGTACCATTATTGGAAAGATTTGAGCTGGTCTCGATTTTAATGGACTCCGGCGGTTAAAGTCGCAATGTAAATTACTGATATTTTATGTAACACAGTCGGGCTTTTAATTTTTCTAATTATTTATTATATCTTAGACTTTTGTGTTTTGTGTGTACCGGCATTAAAAAAACCCACTTCTTAAAGTCGTCAATTTAGATTTTTAACACCTATCCAAAGACTGTTGACTTTTTAAGACGAATATAACGATACCTTAACTCTCGAAACCCATCACCGCAGTTTTGGAAGAAACGAGGTAATAAAGAAATTCACAAACATTTACATACAAGATATGCGCAAAATTGTAGACTCTCCTTGATGGTCGGGTAAAAATTAATTGAATGTCTTTTATCTTTCACATTACGAACATAACAAATAATTTAAATTTTTGGAAATAACCTTCCTTCTCCACAGAATTTCCAGAAATGATGAGCCAAAACACCTAGAGCTTGTGAAATTAAAAATACCAAAAAGTTTCTAAGGAACGTAAGGATATTATAACGCAATATATTTGTCTGGAAGTCAAACCAAGCGGGAAGTTACATCAACTACCTTACAGTTGAGGACTAAAAGTATTTCACAGACCAAATTATAATTTAATATTCCGGTTTGTCAGTTTTATAATTTTTGAATCAACTTTTCAATCCATCACTATTTGTGTCGTATGTTCGTATATTTGTCCTTGAGCAAATTATTTGAATTGATGTCACAAAATTGTAATGTATAGAATCTATAAACAACCCAAAAAAATATATGTTTATATATCATAATCCTAAATCTACTTACAGTCACCAGTAAACTCGAATACAATCTTGTAATCTGCGAAACATGAATTTGCTGTCTTTGTCTGTGAGACATGTGAAACAAAATATTATAGATACGTTTTTTTTAAAGGAACAATTTTATGTATTATATCTAAAGCAATAAAAAATTCTCTTTTAGGGTATCAAACAGGTACTACATTCAAATAAATCTAAACCATATTGGTTTCAGTTTAATTTTATTCATTTATAATGGTAATATACTGAAAACCTTTTCTATGTCCAATTTTAAATAAACATACAAATTTAACAGTTTTTCAAATAATATCCTCGAATATATTAGGTTTTGTGTTTATCTAACACGCACATTATTTACAGAATTCAACAATATTTACAGTTTTAAAAATATTTTCTACTTTTTAGTTGAGCTAGTTACAAAAGCGTGTTGTTTAAACTATTGTTTATTTTAAATGCATTAATTCCTGCATAAACTGTATATATTACTATAAAATACTATTTGAGCTGTTTCAATTTTTTTAAAGAAATATTTGCAATTTTAGTAATAACAAGTGAAAACAAATGATTAACTGAGTTAATTATTGATGTTGATTACGCAATCGTTTTTTTTTTCTACGTCCCGTAAATAAAGAAAGATGCCACTCTTACAAACAAAGTAATAAGAGTATATTTCCTCTCACTTACTCAGTAAATATAGTACATGCAATAAAAAAACAAACACATACATAATATATGTAACGTTTAAATTTAAAATATATACAGGTAAACAGTGATGATTTTGAAGAAATGTTTCAAATAAAAGTTGTTTATCTTTTTGTAGGGAACAGTTTTTACATTTTAACTTTTCTTCAATCTCTAACGGTTTACAAAATGGCTCCTACAGATCCAAGACCTTAACTCATGTTGCTCATTTACGAATTAGACCTCACTTTTATGCCCTTAGTACGCTAAAAAATTTCAGCTTGATATCTCTATCGTTTTTGAGTTATCGTGTTGGCAGACGAACAGACCGGCGGGCACACATTCAGACGGACAACCAAACGGAAAATCTATACCAAAATTTGGTCATAGTTTCAATATTTTTAAGCGTTACAAACATGGGACTAAAATTAGTAAACCTTGATATATTTCATATATAGATGATATAAAAACTGTCTTAGAAATAAATCAATGTTTGTTCATTATTATGCTGCAGTCTAGGATACGGCAACTATCGGACGTCTATACTTGATCTTTACATTAAATAATTATATTAATAATTTCAAATTTCAATGGTATGGCAGAAGTTATCAACAGGGCAAAGCATGCACGTTATACAAAAGTTGGAAAAATTTTATTGGTTTCTTTACCGTACCTAAATCTTCATATTACATCCTAAGGAACTAATATAAATATTGTATTTAAACGCTTTCTCTCTTTAAATAATTTTCAACAAATTAAATTACTTTTCTTCATTTTGCTTATTTATTTGTCATTCTGAACTTTCAAAAAATTGAATCAGCCAAAACTTGACCCTACTTTTATTGATAATCGTGTATACAAATTGCATGCACAAAATTGTACATTTCCAAGCGTATGGGTCCCCAGACTCTTTGTAATTTTAAGTACATTAATATATTATTTCATTAAAAAAAATACATTTCGATTTTAAAAACTTAACGCTTTAGTTTCCATAATGTTAATCCTCATTATTCGAATAAAACTATAAATCCCTTAAATGAAATATATAAGCACGGTGAATATTTTTTAAACTTTTATATTACATAAGGTAAATCAGCCCAAAATGAAATGTATGACAATATATCCCGTACACTAGTTAGGTATATATATCTAATTTCTAATATTTCTGAAAAGACGCAAGACGAAACGAGGATAGGATTATCTAGCAAAATGAATCTCGTATCTTTTACATGGTTTTCTTGAAAGTATGCACCCTTTGGCATCAGAGAACGAGTAATGAGAACGAGAGTTCGCATTATAGATTAAACATTCAGGTTTACCCCATCCCTTTTAAACAAGCCAAAAGGAGCCTTAAAATCAACTTCTATACATTAAAATTTTATAATTTTGATTCCTTATTTTATATCCTAGGAGTATGAACTTTCAAAAGTATTTTTTAGCAGTTATTTGCGCTATGTGGGCAAACCTCGTTACCAGGTTCAAATAAGACGATCGATTGACGCTAAAAAATTCTGTATGGACACCGTATAGCAATACAAGGAATCAAGGGAGACCGCTCAAGCGATGGTGTGACCATGTTTACGGGTAAAGCATGAATGAAAAACGCTCAGGATCGTAATCTGTGGAAATCTTAAGGGAGGGAGGGCCTTTTCACAACAATTAGGATGTAAGGCTTTATTATTATTATTATTTTTATATCTGCGCTATAGAAAGAACTGAGCAAAATCGCATGGCTTTAGATGATCGGTGTGTGATTGATTGATTGTCTCCTAATGAAGTCAGCTATATTATAAAGTTATTTATCAATCGTCAGTGTTATCAAGAACAATGTGTCAAAAGAATGTAATAATCGAAAGAATTGAATTATATTGGTTCTTTAATCACTCACTCTTGGTGAATAAATATTATTAGGCGATTTTACTATACACACAATTTTTTTTATACGTTAGTTACATATACGTTAGTTCTAGTAGATATATGTATATAAATAATCCCATCATCGTCAGTATTCTCTGTAAGTTTTAAAAATATAAACCATCTACAGGAATTATTTTTGAATTAATATTCATGTCACCACATTTATTTGAAAATAATCACGTTTTATATAATTAGATTTTAAAAAGCACAAGTCGTCACGACATTTTGTTTTTCTTTTGAAATTTATACGCGTACAAGATGTTTTAAAACAATGTATATGAAGTATAATATACAGTACCTGGATGACCGAGCTTTGCTCGATATTTTTTGAGTTAAAAAAACACAAATTTTATCAATAATATGAGAACCGTTTAAAATGTCTCCATCCAAACACCAATTTTAATGCCCCGTTAATGTAATTTATTTCGTTAACTACGATAAACACCAATACATATCAGGAAGGGTCATATTTTGCAGTTTATTTCTGAAAACATGGATAAAAATGAAACCAAGCTAGATAGATTTTTCGTCCCAAAAAACCCCTGCATACTAACTTTCATGAAAATCATTGGAGCCGTTTCCGAACTGCGAGACATTTGAAAATAGATGAGAAGTATCTAGTAAATATGAAATTTTATAAACCCCCGACAAAAGCGATCACAACTTTTCAACATCTAAACTGATTTTCATGTAACTTAGAGTTTTTTAATGTACACATCATGTCCTTTTATTTGCAAAAGTTCGATCATTCACCTTCACTTTCATCCCTCTTCCCGTATCCCCTTGCGCCGGGACAACAGTTTTGTAATGTACACGCCATGTGTAACACGAAATTTAGGCAAACGTTGAACTGAATTTGTCTATAAAATTATTCACATTTTCCATTTTCCAAAATTTCTTCCTCACTTCCACCTCCCACTTTTCCATCCCATGGTGGTTTAATTTAGATAAAAACAATTCTCGAAGCAGGTTGTATATCGTGTAAAAATTAGAGCTCACTCGATGCAGAACTTTTTGAGTCCATAAGCAATACACAAACGAACATAACATTTTTATTTATATAGATAGGCACATTGAAAAAATGAATCCTTTAAACAAGTGTTGGTTTAATTTTCAATTAGTCTACATAGAAGGAAGGTTAAGGGCGATTCAGTCCATATTTCTTTTATATTTACCAGACTCTTTTGACCTGCTCATTTCAAATATTTCTCGTTTATCAAAATTTTAGATTAAAACATTGATCTACAATACAAATGCGAAACGTTTTTTAAATTTTCAAAAACCTCTATAAAGGCAAACTTATTCTAAAATATTAAATACCCCCATTTGAAGCTGACTCACTCACTCACTCCCTTAGCGATACAAATTCTAAGGTACTCTTAGACGTATTAGAAAGATGCGGTTTTCGACATTGAACGGGGAATAGCTTGAATCATTCGCGAAAAATCGTAAAACTTCAACTTTTTCATTGCAATTTCCCCCTCTCCCGAATATGAGAAAACCCTCGGAAACTGCGTTTTTATGTTCTATACATGCTAGAAAGAAAAGTTCGAAAAATTTATTTTTAACATTGCAACCCCGAAAAAATCGGAAAATCCCCCCAAAATTACGTTTTTCAGTTCTATACATGCTAGGAAGATGAAATTTTCACCAGTCGATCAGAAATAAACTCATTATTACAGAATACTTCATTACCTACATTAAAACCCCGGAAAAATCAGAAAAACGCCCTCCTAAACTACCCTTTGTCTTCTATAAGTGCTAGAGAGATCATACACTTAAGTGTATGATTTGAGATTAGAGCAAAAACAAACTTTGTGTGTTATAGAAAATTAAAAACGTAAGGTTGGGACATCCTTTACGAGTTGGTAATCAGTATGTGTACCAACATAAAAATCTGTTTGCATACCGTACGTAAAAGATATCACTTTAAAACCAAATAAAATTAAATTACATGTTGTTAACATATTATTTTTGAAATGATATTTCAATTTTGTTTCAAACTAAAAAATGATATCAGTATGTTAATTGTATGGTTTTAATTACATATTGTTGTGAATAGTATATCGAATAAAAAAAAATTGAAAATTGTTTCAATTGAAATGGGTACTTATTTTTTCAATGATAGTGTTAAACATAGTTTTCATGTTTTCATGTAAAACAAGTGAAAACAAACAATTGACTGAGTTAGTTGTTGAAATACCATGTATAGACAGTGTTGTTTACTCTATCACATTACACATACATACATATCACACAAACATAACTGATAATCCCATATTAATACTTACTATAAAATTTGCAGCTAATGTGTGCCCTCGTGATCAAACAGTGATGTTTACAAAAAAATGTTTCAAACATTAGTTGTTTATTTTTTAATAAGGGACATTTTTTACATTTAAACTTTTGTTCTATCTCTCCCAACTCTCCCAGGACCCATTTTGTAAACCGTTAGAGATAGAATAAAAGTTTCACTGTAAAAATTCGTAAACATCACTATGTACCCGTAATGGCGCAAATTGTATAGTGTGTATTATACGAGAATATCAGTTATGTATGTGTGACATATGTATATATGTGTAATGTCACAGTCTAATCAACACTCTCTAGACATGGCAGTTCAACAATTAACTCTGTCAATTGTTTGTTTTGACTTGATATTAACTCAATTATTTCTTTCAATTGTTATCTTATATCTTTGCCAATACAAATTCTTTAAGAATTGATTATTATAAGAGCTATGATCTTTTAATCTTACATATTAGAGTACTGTTAAATATTAAAAATTAAATATTAAAAAAAATTCTGACTGCATAAATCAATACATTTTGCTGTAAGGTAAGTATTTCTACATAGATAGTTGAGACTCATAAATAATTTAGTGCTAAATTATTTGATGTTTTAATTTTTAAAAACGTACACCGACAGTTTAGTTTATAACTTTATTACAGTGCAAGTTAAACAAAACTTTGTTTGAAAAATTATACATTTAGTGACATATTTTACAAACTTAAATTATACATTTAGACATATTTACACCCGTGGAGACTGTAAGCCAATCGGAATCACGCTAAATTGACATTTTTCAGTTTGTTACTATGGAAAATTACGTTTAATTAGACAAACCATTTATCATTCTGCATGTTATTTTATCATTTCTCCGTGCGATGGCGTTGATAAATAGATGTGTTGACGTCACTGGTGTTTGAATTTATAGTTTAGAAAAATCATTTTCAATTGTAAAATTATATGAGAAGTAAGAAGTAAATTTAAGAAAAATATTTTTATCTGAACGAATCCCAACATATGAAGAGGTTTGTCAAGATGAGAGTCCCGAAACTTTTTTCCGAAGATGAAGAGTCCCGTTATTTAAGACCTTCACTGTTCGTATATTGGAAAAAGTTTTTGATTGGAAACCAAAGCTATGTTTTATCATGATTTATAACCACACTAAATACATATTAAATATGTACAACGTACGTAGTTTATTTATCTCAATGGACAAAAAGTTATTCATACGAGTTTTTGGTAAATATAATTTGTCTGATTATTTTATGAGTTGGGTGTAGTACCATATGCATAAAAATGTGGAAGGTGTATCAGGTAAACTCATTTATTGAAATATGTTTTTGGAGCTAGGTTCCTTTTGCTGGTTGAAAGGTAAAACCGAAGAAAGTGCAACAAATAAAAACTACCCCAAAAACCGACATGTAGGTTACCTAGGAAACGGAAACTTTTTTAATCGATTCAGCTTGCAACGAGTTTTGAGAATATGTAAAAATATTTTTTAATCTGTCAATTTGTTCAAAATTTATGTTTTTTCATTCAAAAAAAATGAGTTGTGAGTTATCAAAAGTTAAAGGTATTGAAGACAATTTAAAGTAAGTACAAAGAAATTTTTTGCTATGTCATAATAAATATCATGATCAAGCCAAATGAAGGTAATGTACGCACATATTGCATTGACTACTAAAGCAGAAATACGTCTTTTTTAAACTAATATTACATTTAATTCATAAAGTATAGAGTTAAAGTAGTTATAACATTAAATTCTTTAAGCTAATAATACAAGTATTTGACTTTGAATCAACTTAGAAAAAATCAATTTAGATCTAAAATTTAAAATGCACACAAATACAAAAATGCAAACAGTACCTATCGTGAGAGAAAAAAAAACGAAACTAATAACACTCAAACTGCAATGTCGCGTACCACAAAACTAATATTTATAATTAATTACTAATACAGCTATTTGTATTTTCAAATAATTTTTATCCTGTTGTATATTTTCATTTTCTTTTTTTTTCTTTGAAATTGTGTTTTTTTTTTTATAGCAAATCGACTACAAGTTGCGCTGAATATTTTTAAAAATACACACAAAAGAAAAAACCACATTATGACCTTACAAAATTGAACATATGAATAAACAATCATTCAAACCAGCAAAAAAATCAAAGCAAATCTGACTAAAAATATAAGCGCCACATTTTTATAATATGCGAAGATACCATACGAACATAGTTCCTAACAGGTGTCCCACGACACCTATCTTTTTTTTTAAATAATATTTTTACATTTTTGGAGGGCTTATTAGCCACGTCAATCGTGCATCCTGTTTTTAGTAATCTTCTTCGTTAAATTATCTTAAAGAACAAGCAAAATTTGTTTTACCTTTTTTGGTTTAATATTAATTAAACCAATCATTTTTAAACCGCATAACGATTTGAGGCGCGTGTTGTATTTTAGAAGGTGAATAATGGCGTAAGAGTTAGTACAAGTCACAAACAATGTCAATTTCATTATCGCTGAATTTTTATATTTTTTTATTTATTGAAATTCAATAGGGATAATGTTGCTTTGGGTTTAATATGAATTAATTATATGATTAAATAATGCTATTTTAGTTTACCAAACAGACGTTTGGTTGCGTTAAGTAGAGCTGTTTGCTCTAGTAAAGTTCGTTGAGATAGTAAGCTGTCGAAAATTTTGCCAGCTGTCGTACGATAATTCATTTGGAATTAGGTCAAAACAATTAATTTATCCAAATTTCAAAGATTTGATTTATAAAAAAAAAAATATATATATATATAAAAAACTCTTGATTAAACTATTTTTTCCAAAGCTCAAGAAATATTCAGCTGGGGACTATAATGTACCAGCCAGTATGTGTACATATTTAATGTTTTAATACCAGTATGTTTATTTATTATATACTTTGTAACAGTAATTAAAATAAAATAATATTTGTATATCCTTATGCCGATATATTATAAATGAGCAAGTAAGCATGTTTGTTTGTTTGTTAAGCTTTCACACTAAAACTAGCGAATGATTTAGCGAATGATTTTTATGAAACCCTATAGCAATAAAGCTCATACTTCAGACTAACCCATGCGATATAAATTTTAAAGATATATTTACAAACAAAAAAAATTAATCTGGCATTTACTATTTTAAATTTTGTGTCAAACCATTCATGGCCAACTTTTCTCATATATTCAATGAATTATGACTATTTTACATTTAAAAAAATTAAAAACTGTGTACATGAAGAGAGGTGGAGGCAATAAAGCGGTGTTTTTTACTTTTTAAGCTCAGTGAAGCGGGCGGGTATCAAGCTAGTATTATATAATGTATTGGATAATCCCTTACTTTGGACATTAAGATATTTTGTTTACTTTTATTTATATATTTTTTCGTACAAAAATCAGTAGTAGGGTAAAATGTAATGCTTAGAGAATAATGTACCTTGAATCATTTTGTAGTTTCTCTAAAGATATTGCTAATTGAACTGAGGGTATTTATTGCGATGCAGGTAGGTAAGAGATTGATTTTCATATCGTTTTCTTTTCAAATAAATTAAATTTTGCGATAAAAAGTTACGTACCTTCCTTGAAACAAAGAACATAATGTACTAACTTGCTAATATGTATGCACTTCATTTTAGAATTTTTTTTTTCCTTTTTATAAATTACCAAGGGTAGGAATGCGAAGTACAAGAACGAAAAAAAATTTCATTCACCCCGAGTTGAAACTGTTAATGGACGCTCAGAGTAATAAATTCTATTACTTTCTCGAAGAGGAGACTATTCCATTCGTATGTTTTGCATATAACGTTCAGGAATGTGTTTTCTATAAATAATTATCATGAGTACGGAATGAAAATCAGTTCTCAAGTTTTTCCCGAAACAATAACTATTTTTAATCCTTTTATACATTACAACAAACAATTAAAGGTGTTTGTTGACAATTAAAAATGTTTCATCCTAATATAATAATCAACTCCATTCCCCTCGCAATAAACAACCAATCATCGAAAAAATGTATCATTCCAAATATCAAATGACTGGTCATGGTTAAAAATCAAAAAAAGGTCGTCGTAACAGATAGTATTGACAGTAATAACTTCTTTTTTCAAATAAAAATATATTTTTATTATTACACTGCTCAATCAATTGGATAGAATGTGTACCAGGAAATATAATTTTTTACCTGTACTGTGTAAAATAGACGTCCTAGCTCCAAAATAAAAAATTTAGCAGGTATAAATTAATACAAGATTTACAAAAATAAGATTATAGTAGGTCTGTGCATAAAAACAATTTTTTTATTACAAGCTGAGGTGGCAAAAATTTACAATTTCCCGTATTTTTCTGCAGTTTTTTACAATTTACTCTAAGAATTATGCAACTTTTTCTTGCAAAACTGTTCTGAATATGACTTGGAAAAATAGTCTTATAAGAGTGGCTAAGGACTTCTAGGTTAACTGTAGATGAAGGACTTTAGATACCTATATTTCGCAGATATGTTTTTTAACTTAAAAATCAAGATATACGTCTCTTGGTATATGTCTATTGATACTTTTACGCACTCCAATTGTGACCTGAATAATTTTTTATCTCAAATGCATACATTTTGAATAACTTACGGGAAAATGTCTCAAATATTAAACGTCTTATATATTAAGATACAGATTTTTCAAAAGATAGAACAAAAGTTTAAATGTAAACAAGTGAAAACAAACAATTGACTGAGTTAATTGTTGAAATACCATGCATAGTCAGTGTTGATTTCTTTACCACATTACACATACAAACATGTGACACATACATAACTGATAATCAAGTATAGTACATATTATAAAATTTCCGCCTAATTGGCGCCCTAACGGGTAAACAGTGATGTTTACGAAAAAATGTTTCTAACAAAAGTTGTTTAATTTTTGGTAAGGAACATTTTTTATATTTAAACTTTTGTTCTATCTCTAACGGTTTAAAAGATGGGTCCTACGGACCCAAGACCCTCACTTTTTACGTCCTGAGTACGCTTAAAAATTTCAGCTCGATATCTTTTTTCGTTTTTGAGTTATCGTGTCCTCAGACGGACGGACGGACGGACGGACAACCGGAAATGGACTAATTAGGTGATTTTATGAACACCTATGACAAATTTTTTTTCCTAGCATCATTATTTTTAAGCGTTACAAACTTGGGACTAAACTTATTATACTATGTATATTTCATAAATGCATGGTATAAAAATGTTCCCTAAAAAAAAACATTTGTTTGAAACATTTTTTCGTAAGCATCACTGTTTACCCGTGAGAGTGCAAATTAGACGCAAATTATATAGTATGTTTTATATGGGAATATCAGTTATGTATGTATGATATATATGTTTATGTTATGTGACACTGTCAACACAGTTTATATATGACATGTCAAAACAGTTTATACATGGTATTTCAACAATTAACTCAGTCAATTGTTTGTTTTCACTTGTAAATTTTTTATCTTCCTTTGTACTGTATGCATATGTTGATCATTTGCGTATTCGAGTAGTTATTAGTTTTTTTTTCAATATCTGTAGGAACAGAACAGTCTATACTTTAGAGTTGAGTTTTCCATTCGACGATTAATTATTTAGTATAATAATTATACAAAATTGCGTGTATATTAAAATAATAATAATAATCATAGTACACAAGCATAAAACTCTATATTACAACGCTTGACGATGCACAACTATAATTACAATTTTAAATTATTTCATAAAATGATAAAATTTGTATAACGAAAAACATTTTAATATAAAAAAAAAATTTATTTACATTTTATATTTACGTATTTAAACAGAATGATTAAATGAAAATGGGTCCTAATTTTTACATCGTACATATTGTAAATAGGGAAATGATTTTGAAAAAAATACAAGACTTGAAATGTTCCTACCGAAATAGTGGTCGAGCCTTAAATCAAAAAGTTGGGAATGTACCCGCTAATTTTTGGTCTCTATAATTTAGAAGAATCAAAAAAATGTATAAAATCGATTCAATAGAACTTAAAGCCGCCCAATGTTTCAGAAATATTCGTCATATATAAACCGTGGGGCAGATAGAGTGCTTTGTAAAATGATTAATGCATACTTGAAACTTTGTAAGTGACTTTCTTTTCACGCGTCTACCAAACTATACCTTAACAAGTGAAAACAAACAATTGACTGAGTTAATTGTTGAAATACCATGTATTGACAGTGTTGATTACACTGTCGCAATAAACATACATACATGTCAAACATATATAATTGATATTCCCATATAATACAAACTTTGCGCATAATTTGCGCTCTCACAGGTTGTTTACGAAACAACCTCAACATTGATGTTTACGAAAAATTGTTTCAAACTAAAGTTTTTTATTTTTTTATAAAAAACATTTTTAAGAAAAGCACGCTATAAAAATTTCAACTTGATATCTCTTTTCGTTTTTGAGTAATCGTGATGACAGACGGACAGACATCCGGAAATGGACTAATTAGGTGATTTTATGAACAACTATACCAAAATTTTGTTCATGGTATCAATATTTAAGCGTTACAAACTTGAGACTAAACTTAGTATACCTTGTATATTACATATACATGGTGCAATAAGCGCTTTTAAATGAGCACGATAACGTCATATCTATGATATCGGTCTTAAAAAAACGCAGCAGAGAATTTGTCCGATACTTTGACTTTAGTTATGATAGATATCATTTATATTTAAAAAATGTACTTTTGAGATCGGATTATTTTTGTCACCAGCTATTTGGCTTATTGTTTCTTTTGGATTTGTCCTCATATCTGTCCTGATACCATGTAATCCTTATACGTTAACAAAAAATTTGAAATAATGTGAGATGATTATGCCCGCTTTAAGTGACATAAATTTGATTTTGAGCAGAATAACTTTGATACAGATGACTTACACAAGGCAGTTTTAATTTTAAAACGCTTTGTATTAAAAACCTTCTTTACATTTTAGTGATAAAAATGATGTACTTTAAAATTCAATATGGTAAAATATTACTTTTTCTCTATCCTGAGAGTGAATTTATACTTTTTACTTTTTTTCCTGTTATTTTAATAAATTTGCATATTATTTAAATTAAAATCATAATTATTATACCGTTTTTGTATTTACTATATATATTAGGAAAAGTGAAAAAATAAAATAAATTTTTAACTATATTAATCACAATTGAGCTACTCACGAATTATTTTTTAATTTATGAAAGGTAGTCCATGAGACAACTGTTGGGTCTGTTATAAATTATTCATTTCGTCGTTGCCAGTTATCTCATAGTCTCATTCTGTTTTCTCAATTTGAATATGTCATATGAATGTAATGATAGCATTTAAAAGTAAATCAACTACGGTCCTGTAGGACCTTATCCCCTGTCTACCCAGAAGAGATAATTTCCATCCCAAAGTGATCTGATGATTTCAAGTAATCTTTATGTTTTTAGGCTCCATTTAAAACATAACGAGCTTTTAGGTAAAGATTAACAATTTGTAGTTACTCGCTCAAGCAGTGTTGATAACTAATTAGCAAATTTTTAACCTCCTGCCTTTTTATATCACACCTACTTATAGTTAGTACCTGGCTTTAGAAAAATAAATATTTAACCCTTATTACCTATGTACCTTATTAGGTACATAGGTAACATATTATCTTCTGAAATTTGTTTATACACTAGTGTAGGTTCCTGTAGGAAACTGAAAATTTTGCTAAAAACTTTTTCTAGAAAATATTATGGTCTTGAAATTTGATGTCTACACTTTTTTTTTTCAAATATTGTATTTTTACAAACGAAGATATTTACAATCAAGTGTTTTTTGGAGCAAAAAAATGCACTTGCAATTGTTACCATCTATGAAAAGGTAGGCACCGTGACAATACACCTTAAAATAAACCTTCAGGCATGTACTTTAAGAGTATACAAAAACACAGATGGGAACAAGTTTGTTGTTTTATGTAACAAGTCTCTTCAGTAATATGAACTATATGATGTTAATTTTATGCTAGAAAGCGCACACTTGAAATAATGCCGAGCAATTCTAAAACATCTCGTATCAAGTCCAAGGAAATACTTTCGAAGAAAGTATAAATTGATTAAAATTGACTATAGTGTGTGTGTGTGTTTTCTTTTTTCTTTTTTTTGTTGTTTTTCCAAAAAAAAGTTTTACGCATGATTAATTTGTGTATTTCCATATAAGCTCGAGCCTACAGAGTCTTAGAGATCTGAGTGTTTATCCGGGTACTGGAAAGTCCGTGGTTAGAGCGATAAAGTTGTCTTTTTTTCTTGCAATTTTAATGAACAAATATTTCGACTTCATCTCAAGAGTAGTTAATTATTCTAGTCTCTTACAAAACATAGAAGTTATATTAATTACAAGAATAATATGATTGTATACGTACGTTCATTTAAAACATTTTCAATGGTGTATTTCCGGAATAATTCAATGGTATGTAGAAAATGTGAGTATCCACCCAAAAAGTGAGTATCCACCTTCCACGTAGCTTAAATCCGGCTAAGATGAACCTTTTTCCGTACACTTTGTTAAATGTTTAAAAGTGCGAAAGTTTTTTCTTGTCTCAAAATATCAGTTAAAAGAAGCGGTTTAGAATCGCGGGAACGCTTCAAAAGTACGTCTCGCCAATAAACTGTTAAAATATCCCGAATAATTGAAATTTTATTTTATCTGTCTGAGGTTTTTATCATCCTTTATATGCGATGAAAAGGTTTATTGAAAGAAAATATCATGTATTATTATATTCACAATCGTAATAAATAAATATTTGGTTAGTGTTCGCTATATGACTACAAGCTAACTCAAAATGGTGCAACATGAAATGTACGAATGCACCTAAAATAAAACCTCTTAAAATAATGTAGGATGGATATCAAATTTAACTTATTCATCAGAGATTTAATTCTCTGTAGGTATAACAAAGAACCAAAGTTTAATTTTTTTGGTTTGGTACACAGGCGTATACTAGAAAACAATGTAGAATATAGTGACAACTGATTTTAGTATGAGAGAGCTGTGTACCTCGGATTACAATTTTAAGTAAAATAAAAGAAATAACCTCGTCTAACACCACAAATATTCCTACACATTGTGCATTTTTTGAGGATTGAAATAAAAAACAGCAACGATAAAAGCTATGCTGATACTATAATTATGTGTGATCCATGGAACAAGATCAAAATGGGCCTGGACCACATTCAAAAATATTTACTCTTCTCCCTCCCTATTGACTCGCTCATCAACAAGTTATCATCATAATTTAGTCTAGAGCAGGGCTTCTTAAACTATGGGTCGCGACCCCATTTGGGGTCGCGTAGCAAAATTCTGGGGTCGCGAGAGGTAAAAATACAATTTAACAGAAAATGTTTTTTAACTTGTAAAATTATTGTTATAAAGATAAAATAACAATTATCGTAGATAAATATATCATAAAATCTTCTAGTTCGGAAAGATTGTTTGTACCTGCATTTCTATTAAGAGTATTATAATAACTTGAATAACATTTACTATGAATTATGAAATGTTATTGGAATTAATAAAAAATATAAATTTATTTTTGTCAATCTCTAAAAGCCGAAATAATCCCGAGAAATAATTATCAACAAAATTTCTAGGTATTATTGCTGAAGAAACAGCTTTAACACATATTAAATCCCAATATCGTTCAGCGATAAAAAATGTTGAAGAGGTCTTACGTCCAGCAGTTTCAAACATTCCACCAAGATTTGATTTGTTATGCAATAAAAAACAGGCACATCCATCTCATTAAATTTTTAACTTATACTTTAATTTAATACTAACCACGCAACTACTTGAATATATTCGAGAGAATTAAGACGGTCAGAATCCACTTTTATTTTTGAAACTATAATAAATACAATTTTATAATTTTTTGTGCAATTTTTAATTTTAGATTTTTTTATGTTTCAAAACGAATTTTAAACTTATATATTTTCATATGTATATGTATATTGTTACCTAATAAATAAATCATCAAAAAATATTAATTTATTTTTCTTTTATATTTGTATGGGGTCATCAAGAAACTCGCAATCATAAATGGGGTCGTGAATTACAAAAGTTTAAGAAGCCCTGCAGCATTTTAGTAAGTATGTAATTGAAACTTTTTTCTGGTTAACAAGGTCAAATAGGAGAAGTATAGAAATAATGGTCTTAAAACTACGTGCGATAGCTTTTTGGGTTCGGAATCATTCCTAGACACATTAAAAATTGCTAAAGTTATAAACAATTACAGATTTAAAAAAAAAAAAAAAAACTTTTCCGTTTTTTGCCAATATTTCATAAAATATTAATATTTAAAAATTTATTAATATTAAAACAGACTCTAATAGAGGAGGAAATGTACAATAAAAACTCCCTTCCATATTGTCAAGCTATAACATAATTCGCCATCAAAATTGAAAATATATATATATATTTTTTAATTTGTGTTCCCCATTACCGTGTTCATACATCCTTAATGAGTCGGGCACAACTTTTTTTTTTTTTTTTTTTTTTTTTTTTCTTCAATAATTTATGAAATTTTTAACTTTAAATTATGGCACGCCATTTTACTATTTAATGTCCGAAAAAAATTGAACGTAATAATAATACATTATCATCATAATAATAATCATTTTCATTATGTACATAATTTTAATTCAATCATTTTTATTATGTACATAATTTTAATTCAATAATTTTTATTATGTACATAATTTTAATTCATATTAAATAGTAAAACGGCGTGCCATATATTTCCATTATGTACATAATTTTAATTCAATCATTTTTATTATGTACATAATTTTAATTCTCTATTTCCATTATTGATTCAGTCAATATAGACGAAAAAAAGGCCGGACCTGGAAAAAATTACAATGGTGACTCTGAGGTTATAGATCGTTAGGGGGGCATGTAAATAACTTTAAAAAAAATTAAGAGAATTTTTCGTTCCGCTGTTTTTGAGAAAATCCAAAAAAATGGGGAAAAAAATTTGGGATGCGTGTGAATCTATTGGTTTAAGGGAAAAGTTTTTCAAATAAAAAATGTAGAAGACATTGTCAGCTACATTTTATGTCATTGGAGCAACGTCATACGAGTTAAATTACAAAAAGAAGGTGGCGTTAAAGTATCAAAAAAAGGGTTTTTCACAATTTTCATTAAGAAAAAATGATGTTTTTGTAAAAGTGTAAATAAGAAAGTTGTTTGACTCAAAATTAGCTTCAACTTTTATTTAAACAATTTTTATGAAAAACTTACCGTTTCCGAGCTATAGTAAAACAATGTATGTTTAAAATAAATCAAGAAAATAAAAAGAAAATCAAGTACTCCTTTTCAAAATTTTAAAAAACTTAACTTTCAGATTTTTTAGCAAGCTGTATTTCAAAAACGGTAAGTTTTACAAAAAAAATTGAAGCTAATTTTGAGTCAAACAACTTTTTTATTTACACTTTTACAAAAAAATCATTTTTTCTTAATGAAAACCGTGGAAAACCTTTTTTTTGATACTTTAACGCCACCTACTTTTTGTAATTTAACTCGTATGACGTTGCTTCAATGACATAAAATGTAGCTGACAGTGTCTTCTACATTTTTTATTTGAAAAACTTTTCCCTTAAATCAATAGATTCCGAGAAAAACACATTCCAAATTTTTTTTTCCCATTTTTTTGGATTTTCTCAAAAACAGCGGAACGAAAAATTCTCTTAATTTTTTTTAAGTTATTTACATGCCCCCCTAACGTCTATAACCTCAGATCCACCATTGTAATTTTTTCCAGTCAAAATGCCAGATTTACTGTACCATATGTACATAATTTTAATTCAATCATTTTTATTATGTACATTATTTTAATTCTCTATTTCCATTTTGTACATAATTTTAATTCAATCATTTTTTTTAATCTAATTCAAATAAAATTAACTGATTTATTATGTTATCATCATAAGTTTAATTCTCATCTCTCTTTTCTCATCTTATCTTATATCAATCTCTCTTTTACTAAGATTTATTTTACAAAATATAAAATATAAAATTTCTGATTGAAAAAAAATAATTAATTAATTTTTTTCTCGATAAAAATTAGCCTATTAAATAGTAAAATGGCGTGCCATATTAAATGGTTTTTTTTTTTAATTTCCACCGACTAGTTTTAGAGAAATGAAAACATATCATCCATTCTACCATAAGATCAATGTGAAATATGCCTACTTTTGAAGTCATTTATTTATTTAAATAATCGGGCAACCCCCCTAAAATTATCAGCATTGATTTAGATTTAGCCCAACTTTAAAAAATAAGTCAATCGTTTTACATCAAATTGCCCTGGCGCTCGTACATCCTTAAAAGTTCTTAATACGTATATTTTTGTGAGTTTCCAGACATTTATTCAGCCCTGTATAGTCAAAGATGTAAGCATTATTCTATTATATCTTTTGCAAACTTGTTGTACCAAACATGAAAATAATTTGTGAACGTAACTTTGATATACCAATGTATGCCTTCAAGCATCCTTTATATTTATCGACCTTAATTAACGATATATTATTATATCTTAATTACTTCAAATAAATATTTAAGACCATCATTATCATTAACATTCACGCATTTTAAAATAATTTTTTTTTTAATATTTCATAATTATACCAAAATACTCTCTTTCTAACCGATTTCAAATCAAAGATTTTTGAAACTGTAATATTGCACGTATTTCACACACAAAAGTAAGAAACGTCAAACAATTCTCATGATTTGAGTCATATTTTTTTATAAATCTAAAAAAGTGTTATATTCCGGCAATAAATATCGATACAAAAATCTGAAGCCCGGCAAACATTTAAAAGGCAGACCATAGTACTCTCTCCGCCACCTCATACGAATGTTTTATTGTAAATATAGTTAATCTTAAAACAGCAAATCATTTCGGGTGAAGTGCTAACGATCCAATTTTGCTGTAGCAAGGTAAAATAATTACTTCTACTAGTTGATTTTTTTGCTCAAACAGTAGTATGCTGATTGAAACAATAATAGCTACAACAAAATCGGACATAGGTACATATTCAGATACGTCAAGAATTTGCGATGTTAGTTTCGTTGTTTTTGTTTACTCTCAGCTATTTAAGTATTTTACACAATGCGCTACCCTTTACATGAGCAAAAGTTTAAAAGCGTAAACTACATATAGAAGTTACACTTCAAACACAAACAACGGAACTAACTATGTCAAAGGCTTTAGTTCAGATAAAAGGTACACTGTGAGAAAAACTGTGTTAAGGGTATTTATTTTTTTTAGTAATGTGTGCACTTACAAGAAGTAATTAATAGGCATGTTGACAAAATTTTTTTATAATTTCAGGTGAAGAATTCTTATTGCACGGACAGGAAAGCGAAGTTGGTTTTTGAAAACCTTTACAAGTACGCAAAGTATGAACATTTTAAATTCCTAAGTAAACAAAGAGGTATATAGATTTGTGACGTTATTGTCCGATATCACCATAGAGATATATATAAAACTTTCTTTTGCTAAAAGAAGATAAGCAACAATCTTTGAATGTTTATTCATAGCTTTTTCGGTTTTTAATCAATTTCAATTTCACTTTCAAATTTTGTCATGATACCTACTCTAGTTTTACATTTTTATGCGTATTATGGCTAGTGTCCGACCGAAGCTTCAACTACGGCCACCTTCGGACAAAAAAACCACCTTCGGTCAAACATTCGGCTTCGGCCTGAATTCAGGCCGAAGCCGAAGCTTTGGCCGAAGGTTCTTAGCAAACGTCGGAATTGAACGAATTGTACTAAATGTTATTATTTTGAAATAAATTTCAAGGTAATTTTTTTAATCATCTTTAGATTGACTTCTAGATCAATTTCTCAAGATCATAACCTCTAAATCAACTTCTAGAGATCAACTTTAATATTAAAGTTTTAAAATCATGTTTTTAAACCTTCGGCTTCGGCCAAAAATCGACCTTCGGTCGGACACTAATTATGGCAAATTCGATATCAGGTAACTACCGTTATTAATTGTATTAGTAAAAAAAATTTAGATAAGATTAGAAAAATGTTTATGAAATATAAATTTACCAGAGAGTTCTTACGATTATGATTATAATCTAAATACAAATCTGGATGGAATACATATGATTATTTTTGTGAACTTTGTTAGCAATTCCGTAAAAAACCGACCATTTTTGGTGTACCTAATTTTTGTGAGTTTTGTGTTTGATCCCATTTCTTAAGACTATATTAATATAAAGTATAAAAATAACCCGAGGTTAGTTGCCATAAACCCTGTTTAGATTGAAAAGAGACTGCGGAAGCACTAATATCTTATATATTATTTCTTTAACCTATTTTGCTATGCTTCCACGAGAACTTCCTCATCCTTTATCAAATTCAATATCCCTCATTTTAAAGCTTATCTTGATGGTTTATAATGAAATCTAAGCCCACGGTCCAAAATTTAAGCTTAGGAAAAAACGTGCCAAGATAAATACTATTAGGATTTATTATGTTAATTATGCAATTTGTATATCATATTTGTAATGAAATTGCCTATAAAATGAAAGAATTCAGATAAATTCGTGCTACAGGATCAATCATATTTTCTGAACTCATTTTCAGATACTAATTGAAAGTAAAAAAGGGGGCCAAAAATAAATAGCTCGAAGTTAGTTATTCTTCTACAAACATCTTTTTTTTTTGCTTTCACAAAGAGTACAAATTCAATTTGGCTCAAAGCAATACAAAAACTTCTAAATAGTAGCCTTCCATTAGAATTTTATTTCTTTTTTTATTACGGTTGTCTTCTTTCTGAAAAAGTTTTTTTTTGTGCAGCATACTAATTAAAAAACATTTCAATTAAGTGAAAAATTATTCCATTAGGTATATTGTCTTAATTATTTGACCAGTTTTCTTTTTTAATAAAAGGTTCATTAGTAAACTGTGTACATATACATTTTCGAGGTTGTAATTTAACAACACAGAAGGTTAGTTATTTTTCTAGATGGGATGAGATGAAAGTACCCATGTTTATTTTAACATTTTCACTAATCTTCACTCAAATATACAAGGGCAGGTGCTATCATATGCTCTAATTAAAATTTATTAAAGTGTTTTTCTATCATATGCAAGACTTTTTTTGTGGACAACTTTTTTGGATATTCTTGGAGGAAAATTCCTCCGATTATATTAATAATGTTATTACATTTAACCCTTAAACCAAACGCGCATATATTTATATTGATAATTCCCAATTTTCACGGGATACATCTTCGGTTTCAAAAGGAGATGTTTGGAAAGAATACTTTCAAAGAGGGAAGAAAATAATGAAAACACATTTTATAGGAATATTATTCTTTTCAACTTGCTATAATAACTAGAAAACAAACAAAAAATTATTACTTGAAAAATTAGATTTTTTGGGCTTTTTTTCTTTAGTTACTGATGAAAAAAAGTTCAACAATATCCTTAGCCAAATACCCACTTTTTCAACAGCCCGAAAGACATCTTTTAATTTTTTTGTAAAAATATTTAACCTATTTTACTACCCAAGGGTGAGATAGTAACATTTGTTTATTGTTTTATTGACGTGCTATAAACAATAAAGATAACTGAAAAAACATGAAAAACTGTTAAAATCATGCAAATATATATGCGCTCCAAGCATGATTTTTATTTCAAGGAGTTGCCACAGTAACGACAAACTTTTTTATTAATATAATTGTATGTATGGACATTAAGTCTTATAGATTGTATATATGGTACACATTGAAAATTTAAGTCTATTTCCTAACAACTTTAAATAAATAATTATGTTATTTTTCATTTTTAAATAAATAAATATGTTAATTTTCATTTTTAAATATTGTTTATAAAATTTCGTCTCATATTTTCACAATTTGTAAAATAACAAATTTAATTAATTGTTATTTTTCAATAATTTTAATTTGATACTGACTATATCATTTACATTTAAATTATTATAAATTACTCACAAAAGCCCCGTTTAACGCCAAATTTATCCACTTCGATTAGTGTCAATGTGTCTACCTAAAAAACTTTGGATCGATTTTTTTACTCTTTCCCGCGATTCAATCGAGCTTAAACTTCGTAGGCAGCAAAGTTTTAGCTCTATCGTGGCGACGATCAAGGAAACAGAAAAGGATTCCGTTTAAAATTTAATTCTGGTTTAATTTTGGATTTTTCGAAATGATAACCGTGAGAAAGGGAGTATAAAAAAAAACTTGGTTTTTATGGGTTACCTTTTTTTTTAGTTGTTATCGAGCTAAAAACACTCTCAATCAAAATATCTTTCAAACAAACAATAATCAAAATGGCGTCATCCGTTTAGGAGCCACTATGCCGTCCAAGCGATAAGGAAAATATTCCTTTATCAAATATCATGATTTACCCCTTATTTTCAAACTTATTGTGTTGGCTACTGGTTTAAAATAGACTCACGGTTTAAAACTGTACCGCTTAGGAAAAAACAGGCTCGGAAAATAATTTTAACATATAATTTTGTTCATTACATAGTTTTTATATCATATTTGTAATGAAATTGTCTATAAATAAAAATAAATTAAATTACTATTTATATTATATTATTTCTTTAGAGTGTTTTTAGCCACGGGTACCGTACTGCGGAATTCCGCAAAGATCGAGCTAGTCATACTAGCATACTATATCGGTTATTTTAACAATTTTCGAAATTTAAAAAACTATGTGTACAATGTGCTTGTGAAAAACAGCAAAACTTTTGCCCGCACTAAAATAACCTAGTTTTAAAACTAGAAACAGTGTGGAAAAATAGGTACAGAATGTATACGATATATGATTCAGAAATTCCCACAAAAATTGTTAGCGATGAGGATAAGGAAACCAATTAGATAGTAAATCAGATTGGAAAAAAAGCTTAACTTTAAAAACAAGCTTAGCAGTATATGTATACTGCCCATAAATACAGCGTAGAATTACATTTCATTTTGTAAAAGATTACACTGATTCAACATGGTCGTAATGAAAACACTTAATTTTATCAGTTTTTAAAAGTACACTTTTACTACACTTATAACTTTTTTTAGTATACTTTCATCACTTATTAAGCAAAACCATTACAAAATTCATGTTTAAAACTGACACCTGGTCTCACTTTTCTTTTTTCTTATTTTAAACAAAAGAACATGCAAACTTTATACTTAGATCCCATTCCATTATAAATAAAATCAAACTAACTAATGTTGAATTCGAACAAGGTAAATTAAAACTTTAAAACAAACATTGGTGAGTTACACACAACTTTAGAATGATATTTTGATAATAATTTATCGATTAAATGATTAAACTTAATTTGATTTTAAACCATTTACAAATTCCCAATAGCTGTTTCATTTCATATATTTGTAGTTTTAAGTGTTAGTTTAAGTAAAATTGTAAGTTTCTATAAATCGAAAAACATTTTTCTTAATAACAAGAAATGTACCTTGTAATTTATATACGGACCTAAATGGGAGTTTCTCATGTTAGAAAATTCTGATCTTTATTTAAGTATGGATTCGAAATGATGATAAAGTAATCAATTAAACTAGATAAAAATGTCAGATTGTTTTATAACAGAAATGAGTAATTTATTTTTACCCAAAAAGGGAAGGTTTAATTTTTTGTTTTCTCATGCGTAGGATGTGCATTCAATGCGAAAAAGTATATTAAAAAATAAGTGCTTGCGATTAAAATAATAATTATTAATTACCTTTCTCGTAAGTCTTGTCAAAATTATTATTTAAACTTTTAAAGAGTTCATTTTTACAATTATTTTTTTGTAAAACAAAAAAAAAAATAGTTTGTGCTACTTGGAAAAAACAAACATTTTGTTTATTTAAAATAAATTATGTTTTAAAAGTGATCAAAAACCAAATTTAGTATAAATAAAACAATTTTAAACTGTCGTTTGATAAAAAAAACATGAAAATAAAAAATAGCACGTGTGATTCAAAAACACCAATAGAGCAATAAAATTTTCTATTTATTCCTTTTCAGTCCGCCGTACAACTTGCTGATTTCAACTGACATTCTACAAACATATAATAGATATTATAAATATATTTATGTGAAACACAACATACAACAGCCAACGAGTGGTTATTTCAAATAGGTGATAACGCTTGCGCAACAATATTTATAATGTGATCCTAGGTACATACATACGCTATATGTATGTTGCGATAAAGCTTTTATTATTGCTTTACATTTATATCAGAAACATCATTATCATCATCTTTCTCTACCTCATCAATGGAGTGTATCTGAATCGGTTTCAGTTAATCACTATGCTACTTTTGGTCCATGGTTCAATTCATATGCCATGTGGACTATCACGGTTATCAATTAAATGATTTTAAATTCGGTATATTTCCAATACAGGTGAAGGTGAAGATTATATTATAATATATATTCCATTCTAAGGAGTATATTTATTAAGTCTACAAGCCCGCGCTGAAATTTTTCAGTTGAAATGACCCATCAGAAATCATGATAAAAAGGTTGCTCCTATATGTAAAAGTAACTTTAAGCAACATGGCGTCAATTTTACACGGTGCAAGTGAGTACACGTGAGAATATGAATGTCACACCCTTTGGTATATCACCCCTGCACTATCCAATATGTAAAGCGTTGCTGGATACTAACTCTGCAGAAGTATTCGAACCGAATTACATAAATGCCGTACAGAAATAAATCACGTAGGGCTTCAGAAATTGACGGGAGATCAAAAAGTTTTTTTGACTTTTGGTACCAAAGTTACCGTATTTATTTCTGTACAGCATTTACGTAATTTGCTTCGAATGCTCATGCAGAGTTAGTATCCACCAACGCCGTACATATTTAATAGGTACCAAGGGGAGTGACATTCATATTCTAACCTGTACCTACCTATACCTACCTGTACCGCACAAAACTGACGCCATTGTGCTCAAACTTGCTATTACATACAGGATCATATTTTACTTCACGATTCTTGGTGGGTCACTTTATCCGAAAAATTTCAGCATGGGTTTGTAGTCTATTAATATTTATTATTTTGTATATTTACGTGAAATTATACAAAGATTAAATACATTATTTTAAACCATGGTTTTATAGAATAATCAATAGTTTTCGGAACATCTGAATAATTAAAAATGTTGAATCGAATATACATTTCAAATAACAAATACTTGAAAAGTAAGAATTAACAAATGCGTTTTATATTCGTACAGTAGAACTCCAATTATCCGAACTCCGACTATCCGAATCGCCGATTATCCTAATCACTTTCAGAAAAAAATTTGTCCAAAAAAAGTCTAAGTGCGCTTTACAAATCATCCACTTGCACTTGTGACCACTTGCAACTGCTCACCGTTAAGCGAATGCGTGACCTGGCTGCCCAAAAACGGATGAAGACCGCAAAACAGCTTACATTGACGGAGATGTTTAAAAAACAATGATTTTTATTTCTAAACTTGTACATTTTATTTATATTTAAAACATGTGAAAATATCATGTTTCTTTCATTTAATTCAATAAAAAAATAGTGCAATATCAAAACGTAGCTTTTTTTTCTCTCCAATGGCAATTTTTTAAAAAAAACTCCGATTATCCGAATATTTGATTATCCGAATGGGTCCCGGTCCCCATTAATTCGGATAATTGGAGTTCTACTGTATTTGTATATGGGAGACGTTATATTAGCGTGCAAACCGCGAAGATTTTACGAATACATTTGTCATACTAAACTTTAATAAGTATATTACGACTCTTGGCCAGAAAGTTATATATGACATACTTAAGGACAACGACACAAAAATCTCGCAAAGAATCAAAGCGTGTTTTAGACTTAACAAGCCAAATATTCAAATCCATGCTTCTTGCTAGAGGGTGAAGAAATATATTTATTTACATTAATATTAATTATTACATTATTATTATTAATTAAATTCGTAAAATATTCCATAAAGTATATTATATACCTTGTATAACGGATGTGCCATCTTTTATATCGGTACGTAAACATTGAATAACTGTATTATTCTTTATGTGACTTTCGGTTAAAAAATTTACATTAAAAGGCAAAAAAATGCCATTCAGCCACACTCCCTACTTTCATGAGGGAAGAAATCAAAGCTTCCTAGTTGGTTGTTGATAAAAGACTATTTCATAAGATTTTATATAATTCCACGGCGTTAATGTATATTTCAGACAAAATGAGTTTGAGCGTTGATTTTAAGAATAAACTTGGTCATCTTACCGAACCTACCAGATTATCAGCGAAAACAAAAAATTCATAATTAAAATATATTTTTTAAGCTTCGATTTGATCTATTGTAGAATCCGTAATTCGAAGATAAAGAAACTACTGATTATGAAAAAAAAGTGTTTGCCTTTGATTTTATCATAGAGCCCGTAATTCGATGGTTTTAAGTTATATTTAAGAAAAAAAAGTGTATGGATTCTGAAAATAAATTTGACTAAACTATCGAAACTACCAAGTAAGCATTTAGCATACAAATTATTTATGAAAATAGAGTATTCAAATTTTTATTTGATCAAGCAAGTGCATTAAAATGAAATTAATGACTAATTGGCTCAGTGCCCAAACGGAAAAATTCCGAGGGAAGCGGTACCCATATTGATCGATAACTTGGTCTTAAAAGTTTTAAGTCGACAATAATTTTTTATTTTGAGCGTACCATGTGTTGTATGTGTACATTTTTACAGAATAAATGATTTTACTCAAAAAGTAGATTTTTTTGAAACAAGGTTACTCAAACAAGCCTACTTTTAATAGCCTTCCTGTGCCTACCTGACGAACCTTAAAAGTATGTGGTGGATATCAGTCTATCACGCAGCATTAATAGCTTCAGCAAGCATGGATTTGTTGCTTCAGAAAATTGTATATTATGTGTTCGCAAATAGCAAAGTAATGTCTCCACTAAAATGTTAAGGTTTTTATTTTAATTAAGTTTAAATTTCAAACTCAGGATCATTCGTTAAGGTTTAAATTTCTTAGAATCTTCAGTCGAGGTTCAAATATTAAAAGATACTTGAACCTTATTTGGTCGTCAGATCTTGGATTTAAAAGACATTAAAACAAGAAAAAGTGAAAATGGTTTTTATACCGTTATACCGTTCCGGTATTCTTCTAACACACTGTACAATTTTTATAAAATGTATCCAATTTCATCTCTATTATTAATAATCATATAAATATTCGTGGGGAATAATATCTGAAGCTACAAACAAATCAATATATAGAGACTGATAAACGATAAATTACTTGATATTAATCTTTCTATAAATAGATTAATAATTTATATTACCTATAATAAGGAGAGCAAATATATACTAGTTTTCTCTTATTATTTATCTTACCATTCGTTATACACATTACAATTTCATTTAAGAACTTTCTATTTTTCGTGAAATAGATATCCGTTTATTAAAATTTTGAGAAAATTTTTTTAATATGTTACTATAAAATACATTATAAAAATACTTTAAACAAAAAGCAAAACCCACTTCAAAGAAAAAAAACTATTCTAAAACATATTAATATGCACTAAAAAGTAAAAAAATAATTGCGTATTCTTCTGAATAACAAACAATAATCGAAGTATTGTTTATAGTTTTGCTAAGTAAAATGAAATGAAAAATATTAGACTACTTAAAAGTCAAGCAAATTATTATGATAATATAATGTAGTTATAATTAGTTAATACAATGTGTAATATAATGTGAGTCGGTGTCAGACAAGTTATGTAGCAAACTGTTCTGTCAAAGCTATTTCCTTGGCTGACACCGACTCCAAAAATAGCAATAATTTCCACTACATTATATTATCGTAATAATTGTATTGACTTTTTAGTAGTCTAATATTTTTTATTTCATTTTACTTAGGAGAAAAATATTTTGATTATTGTTTGTTATTTAGAAGAATACGAAATTATGTTTTTACTTTTTAGTGCATATTAATTTGTTTTAGAATAGTTTTTTTTAAGTCGGTTTTGCATTTTGTTACAAGTATTTGTATTTTTTTATTTTTAGTGAATCTGAAGTACTTTTACTAATTTGTCACTAAAACAAGAATCATCGAAATTGGTTGGTGTGATACTTGTACGGTTTTGTACAGAACTCGACCAAATTGAAAGGGGATCACACGGAAAGTACGAGCTTTCAAATAGAAAAAGAATCATCAAAATAGGTCCACTCAGTCACAAGTTCTGAGGTAACAAACATAAAAAAATAAAATCACAGTCGAATTGAGAGCCTCTTCCTTTTTTTTGAAATCGGTTAAAAAGTGAATACTGGTATAAATGAACGGTAAATTTGTGTTTGTTTTGCTACAAGTTTTGTAAAACCAATTAATACAATTGATATGAAATAATACTTGCAAAGAACATTGTTACTTGTAATTGTAATAAACGTCAATAATTTTCGGACATATTTTTGGCCATAGAGCTCCACTATTGATACAAGTTAAAAAATTAGTAAAATTACATTTTTTTCTAAACCAATCTTCTTTCTCCAGTTCTAAGATATTTCAGGTCACACTCATTGAAGTCATCGTTATCTCCTATTATTTTACTGATTTTTTAATAAGGAACCAAAAATATGCTAGAAAATTATTGACGTTTATTACAATTACAAGTAACAATGTTCTTTGCAAGTAGATTTATCATGTCAATTGTATTAATATATATTTGTCAATTAATATATGATTGTTTCAACTGACTACTGAGGGTTTTAAAGGGTCAGTGAAGCCATTGGAGACTAATCTTAAATGTCAAACATTTATAATACATTTTACATTGGGAAAATAAAGTTTTTTTGGATAAATGAGAGAAATGGTCATTTTTAAACTCACAGTTTTTTGTAACAACTTGACGAAATGTTATATAAAATATAAGTTACTCATAAGACTTAAAGTTCGACGTACTCCTGTTTGTAAAACAATATAAATTTCTTTAAAATGTTCGGTTTAGGAGGCAAAAGTTAGAAACTGAAACGAAAATTGCGGTCGTGGGACCCCCGTTGGGAACGAAGTTCCTTACGAAGCTGTAAAGAAACAAATTTAAACGTAAATAAATGCATATAGATAATCTGTTCAATCTGTAGTGTCAAGTAAGCAGGGTACCAAGACGCACATAATTAAAGTCACTTGAGTAAAACCAATTTTTATTAAACTTTTTTTATTAAACCAATTTAAAACAAGTATTCATATATTTTCTTCGTATCAGTAATAATTTTCATTTAATTCATTATTTTAAGTGATACAAAACGCATTCGCATATTCTTTCATTAAAAAAAATCAAATCTGATCTAATAAATTCACTGAAAGCTGATGAAATGATGATGATCAATAGATTAACATTTTATTCATCGACATGAGTTCAGTTGGCACCTCAACCTGCAATTCTTGATAAACAGTTAAGTTCCCACCTACCTCAAAGTATGATGAACCTCAAAGTATGATGAACCAATTTTGATTGTTTTTTTGTTTGAAAGGTTATTTAATGGATCGTGTCCTAGCACTTAAAATAACTATGTATCAAGCGTGAATTGAGGAATCCGCACCCGAAACAACTAAAAAAGAGGCGATGATTTTTAGAATTAATTCGGTTTGAAGAATGCTGTCAAAAAAGGTAACTTAATGAAGCTTGTTCTTAGCTATGTTTCAAGTGTGAGATTAGGGCTCCGTACCCGAAACACTTGTAAGGAATTTATTAAATTTTTTGTATATATTTCACTTATGGATTGCATAAAAATGAAACTTATGCATTTTTGTATGAACTTAAGAATATTAGTTTTATGAATTTGTCTTTGTGACGTCGCAAAATTGAACCCTTGCTTATCACCATATCATACATTTCCACAAAGTTCAAACGATCCTCTTTTATTCTTATGAAGTAATGTATGGATGACCCCTAAATAGAAAAAAATTAAGTGGATTAACTTCATTCAGGCATACCTTTAACTCAATTTACTTTTAATATTCACCCATTGTTCATTCGAGGTATCGAAGCACGTCATTCTTTAAATAACACTCATCCCTTTAATGTTATAAAGAAATGAAAAAAACCACCTGAGTGAGTTTATCGCATATTGATTCTGATGTGTACATACTACATTACATTATTACGTAGGCAAGGATATTCGACCACTTAAACCTATTAGAAAAAAATAATTCAAATTTTTTTGATATTTCAGGAAAATTAATTTAAAAAATGGTTTATGTAAAATAATAGACGTGTTGCAGCAAAAATTACAAAAATAACAGAATGATCAAGAATCTAGTGTCTTTATAAGTCTGTAGTGCAAATATTTCTGATAGTACCAATATTTCTGGTAATACAAGTATAATCTACTAGTAATTAACCCACCCGCTTCTCTGGGCAACTGCAATTTTAAATACAAAGACTATTGCGCTTTAAAATTTCATTTCATTTTCCATCACTTATCCACGCTTATTTTGTTGGTTTTAATTTTTTGATGTGAAGTCCTAATTTTTGCTAAAATAAAAAACAGCCATGTTACCTCGTTCTTAATGTAGCTTTCTATAGGTGTTGTAGTAGGTCTGTATCGAATATTGTATAATATTTAGTTTTGTAAGAAAATCTTTTATACTGTGTTTCCTTTAGAAATCTGTTCAAGAAATTCAAGTTTTTATCTTCACTAATTTACTCTCGGCTTTTTCTGCCGGTTTGAACTTTAAATACATAGTTTTTTAACCATTGTTTCAAATTTTTGGCTTGTGAGAAGAATAATTAGAATTCTCTTTTGTAAATATTATAAATCACATGAAGTTAAAAAACCTTAGTAACATGACATTATAGCAAATAGCAAATGTTGATCTATATTTGTCTATAGATTTAGCTGAGATTTCCATATACAAATTTTCATCCTCTTTTTAATTCTTTAAGGGATGAACTTCCAAAAATTTCTTTATGCACACGTATGTCTTTTAAGAAACCTGTGTACAAAATTTCATGCTTCTAGACCCCCCAGTGGTTTCATCTTTGCGTTGTCAGTTTAGTTTTTAGATAGGTTAGGAATTTGAATAGCCGTGTTATTGAGTTATATATCAAGCTATTTTTGTTTGAAGTAAAAAAATGTTACCCGAAAAATGACAAAATGAAATAATAATTGTGTTCGACATCCAAGTAAACAGTGTGTTCGTAGCCTGAATTTAAAGAATTTTCAATTTTATTGATGTATACGAACATCAATCAATCTTTCATTTGTTTTCTTTATTTGAATAATCAAAAAGGAGATACTCAATCTCATGATTGCAGCCGTATGGAAAGTTCATTGGGCCCTAAACTAGAAACACAGGGCTCCCGCGATTAAGCCTTTGTTCTGCGCTGTTATACAACCCGAGTACTATAAGGGGAATTTTTCAATAACTTTGATGCATTTATTTACAAGCTTTGGTCATTCGTTTATAAACACGTAATTTTTTAGCTGATATAAACTAATTTTTATTAAGTTGTTCGTAAGTGTATTTACTTTTTTAAATGAATCAAAAAAGTGATATTAATTCTATTCAATCAACACAGATTATTCTTAATGTAAATACAATACACTTTTCTTTTTTTTTAAATTAATCAATGTGTTCGTGAAAAAATTTTCATATGCTCCTACTGAATTAGTAATGATTTCATTTCCATCACAATTACAATTAAATTATTTTCAATCAAATATTTTGAGATTTTAATTTGAAGATATTGTTGGTTGGCTATTCTTCTTTTTTCATACAGCCGCAGTCAATATCTAAGAGACTTTTGGAAAATGATAACAAATTTATGTTAATTTTAAATTTTGTTTAATTGATTATTTAATACAGATATAAACCAAAGACTTATAGGATGTTACTTTGATGATGGAGAAAGCCTAGTGAAATTAATTAGTTAAATACCGATCCTCGGACTAATATTTGAATTATTATGGCAATTCGATTTTTCTAAAGTGTGACATATTTTGGCAACAAGATGGAAGGTTGTTAAAATCCATCCAAATCCTAAAAATTTATTCGGAAATTGATATTACTCCAATAAACGAGGAGAATAAAAGACGAAATCTCTAAATTCTGACTTATAGCACTAATGTAGATGACAAAATTTGGATTTAACCTTTTTTCACCCTCAAGATCACGAGTTGTATGGTGCCTAGTGGTGCTTTTGCCAGGGGGATATTTCGTTTCGTTTTAGTTTAGAGTTATCGTGTTCTCTAACAGCGAGTTAGACTAAAATGGGCTAATTGGGTTATTTTGAACCAAAATTTTGTTTTTACCATTAATATTTCTAACCGTTACAAACTTGGGATATAAATTTATATACTTTGATATATTTCATATACATCAAATTGAAAGAAGTGGATCGTAGCAATTTAAAGTAATAATTTGGAAATTATTTTTAAAAAACTTTTTAATTATTTTAATGCGAATTTTATAAGTATCTTAATAGATATACCAGGTGATCCCTGTTAAGCAATCCGGCTAACATAGACGCTGTTATGGTTGGATACAGACACCAAACAAATTGTAATGTTATTTCAAACCGATATTGATTTGCAAAGTTATTTCAAACCGTGAGAGATTTGCATTCAACTGTTTTGAACAGTTATTCTTTATAAAATAACAAAAATCATCTGTAATGGTTGTATAGTGCGTTTACTTAAAATTATCATGTAATCGTAGGAATGAAAAATTTTAGGAAGAAATGAAAAATAGCGGGAGAAATGCGAAATGAAATTTTTTTTTGCAATTTTAACCAACGCGTTTTATTATTAACGCAAATCGAAAAAAACTAAGTCAAATAAGCATTTGCATGATAATTTCAATTAGGTACATGAATTACATACATATATTTATATTTATTTTTGCTTATATGAATTTTCATGTGACTTTGTAATAATTCTCCAAAAGATACGAATAATGTTTTTTTACAATTATAGCGTAAACTAAAGCGAACCGAGAAAACTATTTTAAATAAGTATACTTACAAGATAATTTAAGTAAATGGTACCCAGGAGGCTCAGGTTCGATTTACGGTATCGGATTCAAAAATGTAGGAGCTTGTTCCTTCATATAATCATGAATAATAGGCGAAAATAAGAAAAACCATACCTTGTTATGAAGAACACTTTGTGTGGATAATTTGTTGAAAGCGTAACCATAGTAATACATCCGAGTCTCGTCTTAATTTTAGCTTAGATTTAATCTATTATCTACTTGCAGTATGTGTCTATTTTTTTGTTACACACAGAATTGATTTCTCGAATCGTTGAGCCTTTTTCACCCTCTAATTTATCTTCTATCAGATCAATAAGAAATAAGAATCACCATGTTGCTACAAACTAACACTTCATGACGTAATTTCTCCAAAAATTCAGTGAGTAAATAATTTTTTTAACATTGAGAATCTGAATTTGTTATAAAAAATAGGAGTTGTTATTTAAGATTTTAAATTTGACCTTTGCCCTAGGCCAGATTTAAAAAATCTATCTGAGGAATGAAAATTTATTTCGTTTTTCAAAATAAAATGTTTATCTCCAATTCTGAGACTATTCGAATAACTTTTTGAAAACCCAATATAATCTATTATATTTCCATAGCCAAAAAACTTCTGTTTTCGGTCCAAAGAACTATACCCACTATGACTTTTTGATAATTGTTCGTCTATTATTTGTCAAATTAGTCAAATTTTTTTTGTTAAATAGATAACTATACAAACATACAAGCATTTTCGAGAAAAGAAAATTAAAGTTTGTTTTTATCACATCCTGGCATAGGACTACAATAAAATGCAAGTTTTAAACCTTTTTTCGTTATAAAAAAAAAAGAAAAAAGAAAATATACACCATGTTTTTCTACAAAGGAATTTCAATATTTTTTCTGTACATCTTTTTTTCGCTTACCTATATTATTATTATTATATTCGTTGTGTGCGTAGTCATGGTAGGGATAATAAAATCGATGCCAGCGCTTTAAGTGAAAAATTTTGGAGATAAAGTGGGCTGTTATGACTAATTTGCAATTATTTACATGTTAATGATATAGAAACTGTCAAATTAAAATGATTGAAAAACACTAATTAATTAAACTTAATGCATTAAAAATTGTGAAAATAAGAAATCAAATTGTACAAATATTATTTTTCAAATGTTAATTATCGTAATTATTTATTTAAATTTGTGAAACAAGAATATTAAATTTTAAATGTAAGTTTTCAATGCAATCCACACAATTATATATGCATCCATTAATTCTATAATTAAAGTAGTGTATCGTTGTCATGGAAACGAAATTCACGCTCGGAGCGAATAGAAGGCATCCATCAATCTTATTAAAATCATACAAACGTAGGTCGGAAAATATTTTCGTTTTCATTGATAACAAATAATTATCATTGGCATCATGTGGAGTTTTTAAATTAGATATATATTTTCATTTTTTAGAAGGTTGTTTATCGGAAACATGAAAAATTGAATGAATTTTTTAAATGTGATGTGTTACCTAATTTTTAACATCCTTTTCTTCACAAATATGTCGTATTGATTTGTAAATAATTTAGGCCTTGCCCATAATTCATAACTAATTAATGGTAGTGATGAGTAAAGGACAGGCACGAATGTCTAGGTATTGTACATTAATGGTGGTGATCTTGCTTTTTCTTGGTTTTGGTCTTGCAATGAAACGTTCCATATTTAACACTCAAACCAGTACAGGTTTCCAACCCAGAAAAAACATTCTCAAACTACGATGGCTATGAAGATATGATGCCTTTAGAAATAAGTACAACGTTATATAAATTTATTAAGGCTTACTTGCTCTTTGCACTTTTTAGCCTTTTTTATACTTCTCAATTAATTGCACATAAATTAATTTCAGTTTCAATATGTAAAAACAATTTTGCTATTCACAATTTTTCGGTAGGTATTTTATTATCGCAAATCAATGGATGATTCGGAGCGATCGGTTGGATCACAATGAATAATAAATATACCGAAAAATATATTTTGAATTTGAATCATCTATTTATATAATTTATATATTTTTTATTTTTTTTAACGCACAGCTGTTTTTAAGAATATATTTGTACACGTCATCCCAATATTTATTATTATTAAATGAATTTTATTATAAAATATGTACAATCAAATTTAATTACATAAAAAAGTAAATAAACATAATTTATTTAACAAAATAAAATTGTAATGAATATACAAACGATAATTGAATTATTTTCTTACTTGTTTTGTGTTATTTCAATGAAATTTCCATTACGATCATAATTAGAATTGAAATTTATGCTTTCAATGGCGTTTCAAATAATTTTTAAATTTATTTTACAAATGATTACAGTATTAAGTAAATCAAATCGAGGAAATCGAAAATAGTAAATTAGATTTTATTTTATTTTGTACTCAAAGTCTAAGTCTTAAACTCTATTATATATCTATGGTATTCTATTATTATATATCGTTGTGTGTGTGTGAGAGAGAGAGAATATCGTATTCACACAGAAATGTATTACAGTTTTCTTCTTTTTTATGAAAAAATCTGCAGATATCGTTCCCTGATCCGATTTTTTGTATATGAGTATTGGCTCTACAATGACCAGTAAGCAGCTTAGTAAGTTTTCTCAAATTATTATGCACCAGGTTTCTAAGAGTCTTTGCATGGAATTGGCTATGAATGTACCATTAATTTTTTTAATTTTCATATAGGATAATTTCCCAGCATCTGAATACGAGGAATTCCCATGAATTCCTGGGTACTCGGCCACCCAACTAATAAACTGTTATTTTACCCAGATTTTAAATTGATTTATTGATCTCCAAATTAGTTTTTACATTATGTCAGAGTAATTTAACGATTCGAGTATCCAAGCAGGAAATTTTTTGGATTGGGTTCTTGTGATTAATTTTATTTTTCTAAATTAAGGATTTTGGAAAATTCGTTAAAATCTTACGGTTTTAAAGAAACACTAATGTTTCTTTCCCTAATTCTTTAAATATTAGTTTTATAACCACACTTTTATTATTCTTTATTTTTTCATAAGAGTTTAAAGGGTTCATACAGTTTTCAAAACCCTACATATTACCCCGGCAAGCAATACAAAGCCTTTATCATCTCAATAAAAGTCATCATATTTAATATTTGGACACCTTAATTTTTCAAAATTAAGGATTCATTATGACATCTTGAGGATCTTTAATGCGTCATAGTAAGGTCATTTTATATATCCAAACAAGTGAAAGTAAACAATTGACTGAGTTAATTGTTAAAATACCATGTATAGACAGTGTTGATTACGCATTGGTTTTTTTTTAAACCACTATCAAATTCATAAAAAAATTTTATCTTTCCGAGACATTATAAAGCCACGAAAGACTCCATTTATCTTTCTGACAAATATGTATATGTACGCCACTGTTTTTATATTTATAGAATCGCTGTTTGAATTAATTCTAATTTTTGCGATATATTTACAATTGATTTCACCAGTAACTTTTTCCTTAACATCTTCTTTATATATTTGTATATTTGTAGACTATTGAGAGTATATTCATATAATATAGAGATGAAAGAAAATATGTAACGTATTTGGAACAACCCTTTTACAAATGAACAGACAGACAGTAGAAAAACTTTCATTCGTCTTTGCATCATGAAAACGAAGTGTATAAACAAACTTGACTCTTTTCATAACATAGTCATTAATTATTTCAATATCGATTTCACTGTCATTATAAATTTATTTGTATGTTTTGAAAATACTATTTGTCCACAGCTTGACATTCTGGAGTAAGTGGACTTTGGAGAGCAGAAAACCGTTGAAGTTTTAATAAGAGTGAGATAACATTTTTATTAGAACCGTTGAAATTTTTTATAAGACCTGGTTATTCTTATTTCTTATTGATCGTATGCAAGACCAATGAGATTTATGTTACTATCTCGTCTATATTACTTTGGTTACTCAAAAAACCAATTGCCTTCAGAAAATGAATTTCAAGATGTCAATTGGTCGTTATTATTTCTTTTTCACATTTAAGCATTTAAATGTAAGAGCAATCTCTTACAAACTCTTATATGCTAATTTTTTAACCCTGTAGCTCAATTTGCAGGGTTAGTGGTGTTGTACAAATACTTACCATTATTTGGTATAAAAAATCAGGTGAAGAAGCATCGCACCCATTATCATATTAAACAGATTTTTATTTACAATTTCATTTTTTATTTACAATTTCATTCAATTTTTATTATCAAAATCAGTGACGACAAAATGTCTCCAAAACACACTATACATAGTGTGGTTTGTCTGTTAGTCAACTGTCCGTTTTTTGGTGGGGAACTCTAACTTTTTTGAAAATGAAGTTTTGCCGATTATACTCGCTGACATAGTAACTTTCTGTAGGTCCAATCATTAAATTAACCTGATTTTTATACTTTTTGGATCAAAATTACCCCATCCACTGAGTTTCATCAAATTCCAAATCAAAATTTTTTTTCGTTTTTCTCGATTTTTTCAAAGGGCAACCCCTTAAAAAAATTGCAAAATATCAAGAAATTTTTTAAATCTTCCATTTCCATAAAACTCAGTATATAAGCTTATTTTGACCCAAAAAGTAAAAAAATCGGGTGCATTTGACGACTGATCTAATTGTTTTTGAAATACGGACTACAATCGATCAAAAAATTGCGATCTCTCAGTAAATCTGCATCCAAGCATTGAATTTACCGGAATTTTATACATTTTGGATCAAAATTACCCCATCGACCGAGTTTGATCAAATTCCAAATCAAATTTTTTTTTTTTTGCGATTTTATCGATTTTGTCAAGGGGGTACTTAAAAAAATTGCAAAAAAATCCAGAAATTTTCTTATCTACAATTTCGACAAAACTCAGTATATAAGGTAATTTTGACCCAAAAAGTAAAAAAATCGGTTGCATTTGACGACTGGTAGAATAGTTTTTGAGATACGGACTAAAGTTGAACCGAACATTGCGATATCTTAGAAACTCTGCATCGTAACTTATTATGGGTGAAATAATTTTTAAAATCGGTTAAGTAGTTAATTAAAAAATTGCGAATGAATGAAAGTTTATATGAAACTTTGTAATTTTTATGGTGAAAAGGAAATTACAGAGTTTCATATAAACTCTCATCTCCAAATTGATTCTTAAAAAATTAATTTTTATAGAAAAATAAAAAAATTGAAATAACAGCATTCAAATAATCACTTTATTATTTTCAAAAAAACACTATTAGGATATTTGAATATTTGGATATATCTGCAAATTGTCTTTTAAAACAAAAATTATTTATTATAAGTATAACAAACTAAACGTATAGGGAGCCATCTAATGCTATGTCAGCCAACAATATACCATATACAACACATGCGTTGTTGTATATGGTTGGAAAACGTTGGAAAAGTAGATTTCCATATAGAAAGTAACGTTTTATTACATGTTATAGGCACTGTTTATTAACAGTACAACAAGATACATGGTGTAAATAAATTATGCTCACAATTAGTGTTAACTACAAAATTCACTTCATTTGGATCGATGAAACTTTACTGTTTCCAACAATGATTTTAACCCTCACTAATATTGAAATGTTTCTCAACAAAACCATAATTTTTTTGTTAGTATAAATTTTATATCCCTTGTGTATAATAATTTTTGAAGTATAACTTTATGTATAAAGTATTATAATTTATAGCTTATTGTAAAAAATTTTTGATACTTCGTTGAATGAATTGTTTGGGATATGAAGGATATGTAAATGTGTCATAATATTGTTTTGTTATATGACATAAAATAAATATTTAAATACGTATTTATATTTATTAGGCCCCAAAACAATAACAAAAAGCTGTTTTAGAATTTTGTATAATATCTTGTCTGCTGACATTTTTTTAAGCGTATTAGAATTCTACCAGGGGAATTGTTTCGTCTATTTTCATTTAAAATAAATAAATCTTCTATTCATTTAATCTTCAATTCTACTGGAAGCTAGCAACATAAATGAAGTGATTTTACCATTTGGTTGCGTAATAGACATAACGAACGAGTTTCGCACATCCTTTTTACGAATGTGGACTTAGTTCTCTGGTTCTAGCCCGATTTTCTGTGCAATGTAATGGTAGAATAAAGTACAAAATATTTGTTTTGAATGCTGCAGGAATGTTTTTTTGGCAACAATTTTTCGTTACTGTTTTTAAAGAAATTTTGGAGAAAAGCTTTCCAAGGGTTTCATTTCGCATTTCTGCGACTTTGAGCTACGCCAAATCCTCAAAAATTCTCAAAAAATACCTAGTTTTTAGAACTTTGGCCTAGGAATGCTTCTTTTCATAAGATAAAAGTGTCTTTTTGCCAGGTTTAATCATAGAAGAGTCTACCTAGAAGAACTGTAAGGTGCAAGCTAAGTATACATACAGTGTATTGGCAGAGCTCCTAGGCTTTATATGCGTAAGAACCGATGTTCAAAATTTCTAGCTAATTAGTTCCAAGCAAATTAAACCGAATGAAGAAATGGATTCGAGCTAATTCATCAATGGCAAACTTACATCTAACTTATAATAAAAGTTTTATGGTGGAAAGTGAAAAAAACATAGAATGTCCGTTGGTTGGATGTATCTACACATACATTATCCTTTACAAAAAAATTAAATAGAATTTCCGGGAAAAATCAACAAAATTCACGTAGATAGCTGTGTAACTATTGGATAATTTTGGAGATAGTATATATGTCGACACTTTCCATGTTGTACCTAATGCAAAAAAATAAAATAAAAATAATTAACAAAGTACATTTATTTATATTTTCATGAAGTTTATACTTTCTATGTGTAGTCTAAACTAATCTGGAGTCTAAAATGTATACTAAAACAATTTCGAACATTACTGATAAAGAAATTGGAACAGAGGGCCTTAGCAATAAAAAGCTTTTTAAGACAATAAAAATATATGTATAAAAACCCAGATACCTTTACTTTTGTATTTATTTGAATCTGTAGTAATAAATGCGTAACGGTTAATGATTGAATAAGCTGAAAATTTTTTATATTCATGGATGAAGCATGCATTCTTCTACACGTTAAGAAATGCATGGCGTTTACTACAGTGCTGGTATGGTATGGAGGATTGTGATATCGTCGACAAGAATTGGCCGGACGCCCTTACTGCGTTGACTCGTCTGCCATAACTATTGCTAATGTTACTATTCCCGTAATGATCAAATCAGTATGGCGATCACACCGATATTGACACATCCTAAAAAAGTATTTTACCGAGTATTTCATTTATCTTTTGAAAATGTAGCATTCAAATAATCCTAAAGCATTTCTAGCTTTTTTTTATAAATTTAGTTTTTCAAAGTTTCAGTTATCAAAATGTAATTGTATGTTTTATTCTTTAATTACTCTGTAAAATCCGAACTAGCAGACCGCGTGTATTTTAATATATTCAGCAATAGTTAAACTTAACCAGACAATGTTTTTCAAAAATGTTAAGTGGGAACAGGGCTGGATTTAAATTACTGCCGCCCTGGGGCACTGAAGAAAATGTCGCCCTATGATTGAAATTTTATTTTAATAGTTTTGATATCTTATTTTTTAAGAATTAGAATAAATTCATAGAATGAGCAGCACAAGGAGAATGTTCTGCAAGATATAATTTCATGAATTCTTGCCTGTAAGCCCGAATAAATCCCTGATACATTATTCGCGTTATCATATGACTGACTTCGACAATCTGAGAGATCAAGATAAAAAAACTGAAGAACAGATAATACAGCAACTAGCAAATCTTCAGCTTTATGTCTAGAGTTCTCAATAAACATGAGAAAAAAAAATTTTTTTAATTCTTCAAAAAAAACTATATTAATTTATCAATTCCAGAAAAAAAAAGTATCAAATTTTACTTGTTCAAACCTTTATGGAAATAAATTAATTTTATTTTAATAGTTTTCACTTAAATTTAATATATTATAATATACAAAGTTTTAATTTGATACATAATGCATAAATTATATTTCTTGAAAGATAAAATGTTTATTTAAAAGAATTAGTTAATTATATATTGTATAGAAAATGTTTTCTCACTTTCAAAATTTTTCCGCCCTAGAAAATTTGCCGCCCTGGGCACTAGCCCCGACTGCCCCTAGTGTAAATCCAGCACTGAGTGGGAAGTTATCTTCTAACGTTACATTATGAAATCTTGAAATCCTCATGTTTATTTTTTTCATACTACATATTAGAAAATTATTAGTCCTGCCATAAGAAGCCAAACTAAAACTCAAAAAATGAAATGCAAAGGGTTTGGTGGTAAAATATCACAAAAAATAACAAATTTCCTATCGTATCGTATCTTAAAATTGATCCTTGGCTTGCTTTGATGATTCAATGTTCTCTCATATTCAGGGTGGATCATTTTAATCTTTTTAAGCACGTTTTATAGTTAACCAATAAATAAATAACGTCACCAAAATTTACATAGTTTCATGCGAGGTATCTTGTTCTGACATTAGTGAACCTGGTTCTCCGTATGGCTTAAATACTCAATTTAGATCCTAAAAAGTAAGATATAGAATAAAACTTTAAGTTAGAAAGTTTATCCTCATCAGAAAACTAATATTTTTTATTTAAAACATTTTTTCGAAAATTGTTTGATTTCAGAAAAAGATGTCATTATTACATTTAATCGAAGGTAAACAGAAAAATGCTCTAGCGAAAGTTGTCACGAGAGTTTGACCTGAAATTCTTGTTTCTAGCTCATTTGACCTTGATCTTCAAATAATCTTCAAATTTGCCGGGGCTTAAAATTTATTAACACTTACTTTTGACCTTGTGTCCTTGATAACTTTTATCTTAAACATTTTAGCTGTGCTGTCTAAAGCTAGCGCATTTGCTTCTGATTAAATTCTATAATGACATATTTAAGTTGTATTCCCTCCGAAAGTGAAAGGCGTGTTGTTGTATCTATCTCTTACCTTTTACTTGCTTTTGAGGATCTAAATTAACTATTAAAGCAATCCGAAGAACTAGGCCCAATCTGTTATCAGAACATGATGTCGTCCATCAAACTCTTGCTCTAATACCACTTTTGTTCAAGTTATTATTTGATTCGTTAACTACAAAACGAGCTCCAAGCAATAACACATTAAAATAGCCCACCCTGTATATAATGACAAATGTATGCATAAAAAATGGTTATAAATTAAAAAAATACAAAATTTAAATTAAATTAATAGATATTTAATTTTATTTTAATAATAATAGTAATAATTATAATATTCTTTTTAAATATTTTATTGATATATTTATATATTTTTGTTTGTGTTGTTTTTACATTGAATTTATATTACTTAATTGCACAAAATAATAAATATATTATAAATAATTAAAATCACAATAATTAATATCTATTTACAATAAATGTTTCAATTTTTCCCTACCTATGAATATAAAAACATTAAACAATTTTCAATCATTTTATTTGATTTTTTAACATATTATTTTAAATATTTGACGTATTTAATATAATATCAATATATTATATATTATTTTGAGGTGATTTATTTATATTGATCTAATATATGTACTTCAGAATAAAAAAAATATTTTGAGAAAAGTACATCTCTGAACCTCGTATTCCTGATTTTGAGCCTCCAAGACGTACATCAAACAATAAATTAGTGATTATATCCCTTTTTTTTATTTGTTTGAGCAAGCAGCTTCAATTGAAAGTCATAATCGTTGCCATAGTGCATCTTCTAAAAAAATGGAAAATGTTCTTCCTACTTCTAAAAAAATTTCAGCCTCCTCCTAGTCATTACAGAACGATTCATTTTTGCATTTAATTTAATTGAAACTAAAGGAAAATATCGGAAACGCAATTGAAAATATCTACAAAATGTTTCTACGTACTGCACGGCATGATTAAATTCTAATTTTTTTGAAATCCAACTAAATGTTTTCAAGAAGTAAATTTTTTCATGTAATATGATGGTTAGGTTAGGTTAGAGTGGCTGTCCTGGGGTGGGACACACTTAGACCATAATGTCCATGTAATATGATGGTATGAAAAAATATAAATTTGTTATACAAGCAAGTAAGTGAATATGTGTTTTTGTGTGTTTAACAAGCGATAATTTACGCTGCCAACACTCGCAAACAAACGAACATCATCTTAAGGCGGGGATAGACTAGTCTCGCACGTTTTGCACTATTTTCGAGCTAGGTCAGATGAGTCTAATTTCCTTGTTCTTAATAGGTGAATCCTACTAATTTACTGAGTAGTGTTAACCACTTTTGCTGTTCATAATGATAATAATAATAATAGTTTATTTTATAAACAAACAAACTCCCGATTCGGAAGACAGGCGGACCATCAGACTTTGCTTAGACTCACGGACGTACTCACTACACGACCACAAGTGAGTGAATCTTCTTGAAAGGATGTACCCGCCTTATGAGGGTTTATGTCTATCCGGGAGATAATATAATTCAAATAAAAATAATAATAATATTAACAATAGTAGTAAGACCCCTTGAAGTTTCGCTTTTATTTAATTTTTCTTAGTACCAAGGTTCCACATCGCTGCGGTGCAGGGAGAAAGCCTGCTCGACCAGTACATCGAACAGAAAAACGAATCCCTGATTCGGAAGACAGGCGGACCCTTCGGACGACGCGCGGGCTGACGGTCCCTCTGACTACACGCGGGCTGACGGTCCCTCTGACTTCAAAAGTCCTGGAAAATTTTCCAGGTAAAACTATCAGATGACTGTCCTATGATGTTACAAATTAAATTAAATTTAGTCCCAGGTTTGTAACGCTAGGGCTCTAATATTAATGCTATAAACAAAATATTTATCAAAATCACAAAAAGTGATAAGACCAATTGAATTCACATTTTTTTTTTTTTTTTTTTTATACTCACAGGTACTCTGACCAGAGTATACATACATTTCCTCTCTTTGAAATTTGCAATCCTCTTTATTTACGTAACTTATGGGTAACCATTTTAAAAATTATAATTATTGCCAGAAAAGAAAGAAATTCCATTTTTAGAAAGCTACTCAATTACTGCATTACACAAGAAATTAATTGGAAACAATAAGATAATTTTAAAATTCACTTTCTGTTAAGGCATTTCACACCCACTTTTAAAAGATTTGAAAATATGTATGTTTTTCGTTTATAAAAATTGTATAATTTTTTTGGCAGTGAGTTCCACTTTTAAGATTCTATTTTTAATCAAACAAGTAAAACAAAAATCAGTAACTGGTCCAAAAAAAGATCGTGTATGGCATAGTCAGGCAAATTGAATCTGCTTAATAATCTTCTTAATAAATTCAATAAAACAAATAATCAAATATTTCAACCCGCTGGTTAAACCATCTATATAGGGCCTAGGTGATTCCAAGTAGGAGATAGTTTTCAAGATAAAGTAAAGTAGTTTTTAATTCTTTATTTAAAACTTTAACAAATACAGCATGAAAGATACTAACAAGCGTGCTATGAAATTTTTTGATGAAATCATCATTATCTTTTTTATACTGATTATGATACCGTTCTCTGATGGTTTTTATTTGCATTCTAAGCCGTACTGCGGCTTTTGGCAGCCATATACAATTTTATGCATTTCAAATCAGACACCAATAATCTGTGGGTTGTCAGCTATTAACTAAATATAAAAAGTTAGTAGTTGCAAAATATGAGCATGCTTTGGACATATACAAGTGCTTTCTCGAAGGTTTTAAATATATGTACACACATGATTGCTTCATTACAAAGAAATCCATTAATAAAAGCACAGAAGTCGGTATTTATAGAGGTTTTGTTTTCGTTTTCAAGATATTTTACGCAATAATACGACATACATATTGGAAAATCTTTTAAATAACCGAACAAATAATCAAGGCATATAATGTATAAAAAGTTGAACAATATTTTATCCCAAAATACGTTCATTAGAAAATAAAATAAAATTTACAAAATCAATTATCTACGCACAAACATAATATAGAATAAATGTCCTCGAGACAAAGCGTCAGAATAATTGGCCTCAAAATATTCTAAGGATCTGAAATTCATTTTTCTTGCAGTGCTATATTCTTTCTTTAAAAATTGTCGTGATGAAAACCTTTTCGACCGCTGCTTTACACTTTAATCGAAATTAAAAAATCAAACAACTGCAGATCTTTGGTTTTTCATAAGCATGCATAACTACAGTCAGTCTGTTTTAATATAATTTAATAACGATTATTTGTTTCTTGAAAATATTTATTTAAAACTCTTTCTTTGTTCCGATTTAAAAAAAATTATATTTACATTTTTTATTTATATACAATAATGACGTGTTACTGAAGTGTTAAGTCGATTAAAACAATAATCTATTAATTACGTAAAGATATAATCTGGTTTGTCCTTTCTTAGAATTTTTATTACACATATTTCCAGTTTTTTCTGTATCTATTTTAGTTTTTTTCCTAATCTCGTGTACGCATTATTCTACCATTTAGGTTGAATAATATAATGTTTAATTTTATCATTTTTGAGTATTGTCACACCGTTTTGTTTGTATGATAAAAACTAATCGGTTGGAGGGTCATTTTCATCCTTCCTCTTAATGCTTCATATGTTCATGATTGTGATCAGGTTGTTCAGAAGTCTAAAAGATTTTTCTCGCAATGATTGTACAAGATTGCGTATTTCGGAGATATTTTTGTTAATAATTACTTAAGTTGAATGTTAAGTTAATTTTTGTTACTTGAATCAATGGGGTTGATGACTGATATCGAATTTGCCACATTCCTCATAAGAATGAAAAATTAGACTTGATACTACAAAAAAATTTGAAAATTAAATACAAAGTTACAAACATTCAAAAATTGTCTTCTGCTTGTAAAACAGACTTTTGTGGGTAATCTCTATGAAAATAGTGTTCAATGACGAGACTTGTTTTCCTTATATTCCTATAACTTCCTCTTTATTTCAAAAGGAATTTTAAACGATCATATTTTGCATACTTCTAAATATTTTCGAAAACCAACTACACTTTTCGGTTCGTATTGTAGCAATAACATTGCTGTTTTCATACTTTGCACATTTAATTTTTTCTTTATAGCATAAAATTGCAAAAGAAGACATTTCTGCAACACCCTGCTATAGTTACTTTCTACTATAAAATACTGTGCACACCGAATAACTTTTCTTGTCACTGTACAACATTCTTTCACATTCGATCATGGCTTTAAGATACAAAATTTGAACCTAACAAACCTTGTTTCCTACGTTCGAAAATTTATTTAATGACATACGCTGTACAATAATTTTCACAAAAAATGCTTTCCGTATTAATCTACAAAAAAGAATGTAAACTTTTTTTGTTTTTAATTAAAGTAGGCATCAATTATGAACAACTGCATTGGCTCAAAATGTAGGTTGACTTTTTTCAAAATTATCAATTATTGAATAGTCGTGGACCAATCGAGTACATTAGTTTCATCCTTTTCATAATAAAAACATTTTAGTCACTAAGAATTACACGAAAATTAAATATATTTACAATATAAATAACAAAATTAAATTTAAATTTTATTTACAATAAATTAATTATTAGATAATTTTTTTTATTATGTTTAAACAGTTCGTTTTAATGTAAAACATAGATGAATTTGAAAAAATCTAACAAACTAATTTTTATATTATTTTAATATTTAATATTTATAATTTGATATCGTCGAGTGCTTCAAGTCACTCGGGTAATATATGCTATACAGATATTTCCTGAATTTGTACACGTTTTTTAATTGTATTTGTTCCCATATCAGTCATTCCCACATTTGTCGGTGAATTTGGTACACTTGACGATGACACTGACAACGGTCCGGGTGGTACACTTGATGTACGTAAAGGTGGTTTTGGTTTGTCAGAATTTTTTATTTTGGTTTTCTTTGGTGGAGGTGGAGGATGTTCAGGTAATAATTGATTATTGTTTGCTTTATTTACTGTTGCGTAACATGGTGGAGGTTCATGTACTTTTATCACGTGTGCACCAATAACTGTGGTAGGGCTTTGAGGTTGCTGTTGTTGTTGTGATGTTTGATTATTTAACACTGGTCGTTGTTGCATTGGTATGTTCTCACAGCTAGCAGACATACTTAAATTATTTTCACGTTTTCGTCGATCACGTCCACGTTGATAATATATTCCAGCGAATATAAGCATGTTAAGTATAAGTAACAGACAACCTACACCAACCGTTACACCTAATGCTGCAGTGTAACTGTAATAATGACGAGTAGCAAGTCGTTCTAGCAGTTGGGCATCTTCATCATCGTCATTTTCTTCATCATTAGTATCATCGTCCGTTATTAAAGACGTATCATCATCGTCGTCGATAATTTCTAATTCATTTGTTGGGACACATTCAGTACTACCTCCTGCTCCACCTTTAATTCGACGTTGATCGGTTATTGACGCTGGATGTAGTGGGGGCGGCAGGCGTGTGAATGATTCTGGACGAACGGCACCTATGAACAAAACAATTTTGTTAGTAATAGTTTAAGAATTGCTTGGAAAATAGTTAGTAATAGTTTTAAAATAGCTTTTTTCCTAAAACCAGTGATTTTCTTTAAATTTATCCTATGATATCAATAAGGCAACATTCTCTCTCCTAAATTCCATAGCTCTTTACGAAGCCTATTCCCCTGTGAAGGTACTCGCCTATTCGATCGATAACAATAAGATAAAGTAAACAAAATACCAAATTAATGAAGTCAATGAAAAATTAATATAATTAATTAAATAATTAATAATTTCGTCCTTTTGGGACAAGTAAAGAATGTCTCAAATCTCATATTTGTTACCCTCGGCCTTGTAATTTACTATTTTTAGTGTTCAAAATGGGCTATTGTGATTTCGTTAACCTCAAGCTGATAAAAATATTAGTTGAAGCTGTTACTGGACACTGAGAGAAAAGGTTGCCTGCCAAAAAGATACCAGGGTTTCCAGTGATATAATCACGTATATTATGTGATATTATTTCCTAGGGAAAACTGAAAATTATATAATGAACAAAACGTTTAAGCTACAGTCAGTGGGGTGATCCTAGATACATTGGGGTGCGATCCCTGATAGTTTATGGTTTTCTACTATAAATCCCACATTTTTGCCATGGATTACAAGTTTTTATCGATAACTGTTTCGTATTTTAATTCTTCAAGAAATACGTAAACAGTACTTCAAAAAATACGTAATATAGTGCGATAAGAAGTGACTTTCTCTATTATTATATTTCAAAAAATGACTTAAAAAAAATATAATCCCTCAAACTACTGCTCCTTACTATTATTTAGAATTCAATATCTACTACTTACCTGCATAATAATGTTGTTCTCGTTCATGAAAATGATGGTGTCGCATACTGACGTCATCATCACCCGGTTGATGTAATTGTGGTATGAGATTTAACCAGACGGCCATTTTATGTCCACGGTAATGACTTTTCATTCGAGGTTTTAATGCTGTAAAATAAATATATAAAATAATTATTTTACAAAATTTATTGCTTCGTAATTATACATATGTTTTGATTTATTTATTTAGATTGAAAAATATATAATTATTTTTATTTTCATTTCAAGCATAGGGTTGACAAATTATTTTTGTAAATATTTATCGTTTCATAAATAGGATGGTATGTAAAGTGTTGGGGTATGGCGTTACAGCGTAAAGATGAACAGAGGAGAGAAAACCATATAGGGTATCATAAAAGGAGATCCTTTTGAAACTTACACGTCTGAATAGTTTGTGAACTGATTGTTTAACGAAAAAAGATCCAAACAAAACCTGTTATACCTGTTGTAGGGAGGGCATCTTATGGTTTCGGCTATGGTTTCGAACTAAAGTCAACTCATATTGCTAACTGATAAGAAAAAAAGACGTTTCTAATTTAGTTATTTTCTCTTAAAAAATTTAAACAACTAATAACTTTTGATAGAAACAGATTTCGAAAACCTTATACATTCGGCGAAAAAAGAAAGCAAAATGTATGTAAGTGCATATAAAAAGAAAAAATCCTTAAAATTACAGTGCTGGCTTTTGTACTTCATTGAACTTGACAAAAAAATTTCCCAATTAAAAAACTGCCTCTGTCTTTTAGTTGATATGAGCGTATTCAAAGTGTAATTGGTAGGTCTGTATGATGTCTCCAGCCATGTAGCACAATTATTACTGACAACTCTTTCCAGAAATACTTTGTTGAGTAAATATTCAGCGGGGACCATTATAAAGGATCATGTTATGCAGAGCATAAAATTCTGGTAATCCCTGAAAGTTAAATTTTATGTATATACGTATAACGAATGAAAACTTCTTCAGTAATCGTTTAAAATTTTGAGAATTTCTCGATTAAAACTATTAATAAATTAAAATTTTTGGTTTGAAAGTTATAGAAAATATAATTTACTATCGTTTACTTTATTTTAAGTTAACTAACAGGGATATGTTTTCGTTTAATTTTAAACTTAAGGAAAACGGTATGCATGTAAAATGCAGCAAATTCTATTGCCTACAACAATGCTTACTACGAATTATCTACATTTTTCTCAATATTGTAGGAAAATTTCTAAAATATTAAATATTACATCGATTCAAAAATTTCTAAGAGTTAATAGTACATAATCTGAAAAGTTTATGAAGTAATACAAAATATGATTAAAAAGGATTATATTTGTATAATAGCTTAATTATCAACAATAATATACTTAAAAAAGTTTAAAATCTGTTAGTTTGAATGTAGATTTAATCCTATTCCTAAGGCTAAGCCTTATTGGTATCTAACCGAGCGGGCTCCGTATAATCGAGGTAATAGAATCGAAAAAACTCTAGATCATATGAGAACTCTTCGCATTTAAATTGCACGTAATTGCAATTTCTTATTTCGACAAACTCTATTGATAGTTAATTTATAACTGCCGAGACTGTCTACTATGTATTGCTCATACATATTAGTTAATATATGGGATCGGCCAACCCGCTCGGCGAATGTTAAGGAGAACACGAATGTAAAGGCATCCTATAAAACAATAAATTTTTATTTACCACATACTCTATTTATTTTCAATTTCCATTAAATCATTCATAAATCAATTTTCCAAACTAAATGACTTTTTAATTTTCAAATTTAGTGAGTTTCAATCTTATTGTATCATTAAAAAAAGCTCTATTTCAGTCTCAAAGTATCGAACGAATTTTAAACTTACACATATTATTGAACTTATATTACATCTAGTGCACAATAAATTTTAAAATGAAAGTAAATTTTTTGTTTCGAAATTGAACTGATTTTTAATATAAATCTGAACAAATTATGTTAATGGCGTTCTTTGCAATTTGAAGATTGTTTGTTGTTTCTTCGATTCTTGTCGTTTTACCAGATATTAGTTGAAATTCTAATTCTTAATCCTGGCTAATATTCTAATACTTTTATTATTTTATTTGTTCTTGTATAATTTTAATCAATTCTCATTTTTCTGATGTTACAATCCAAAATGTATAAAAAAACAAGTCATATAGGTCATATATAAATTCATCTTAAAAAAATGAAAGAATTTCATAAAGTAAAATTGGATTTGAATCATTTATTTGACTTCTAGCAGATAGAAATATGATAAATTCATGTTATTCCCACAGAAAGAAAATTTTTTTTTGTAGATACATTTCATTTCTTATCATGTAACAAATAATGTCACAAAAATATGTCATATATTTGTGCAGGTATAATACACATTATCTCTGATGAAAGTAAACGATATATTCTCACGGGATGATATCAGACAGAATGATCCAAAAATATTTGGCCTCGTTCTGTAAATCAAAGTAGATTATGTCTATTTATTGAGATTGCTTACACATATAAAATATTTAGTGTTATTCCTGCTGTTAGTTTGTATGGTGAGTGAAAAATATTTTTATTTAGTAAAAAATATAGTTACTTGAGCCTTGAAAGCAAAGAGTCTTTGGTGGTTATCTGGATTAGGTAGGCAGCCGAAAATAGTACTTAGATAAAATAGTCACTGATTATGTGTAGAGAACGCCTATTCTCAGTTTCAATGGTCTGACATTAAAACGGCCAAAACGGTGGGTATAAATTAAAGTGTTTATTGAGACGAATTAAATTGAAGACGAATCCAGCGTTTTTTTTAATTATTTTTTTTAAACTGTACAATTCCAAAATAAAGTTAACTACACAGTAATTTCTTATTATTTTATTTTATTTTTTTAAATTTTGTTTGCAGCTGAGGCTTTATGTACTCATAAATAATTACAAAGTTTTAATATCCTAAATCTCTATTTAAAATTTTTATTTATATCGGTATCTATTATATCTATTTCTTTTAATCTGCACTTAACTAAATTATGTAATATTACTATCTTCTGTATTACAATTCTTATTTCGAATGGTAAAATAGTTTCTACTCACTGTAACTAAAAAAAAAACTATCGATCTGACAGACATAGTGCGAGCCTACTTTGTAGAGAATTTTATGAAATACAATTTCTATAATAACCTTCATTGACTTACTTTTGAAATTGTTACTGATCGAAACAAAAAAAAGACAAATTTTCATAGTTTTTACGAAGACCTCGAAACTTAATAAGATTTTGTTGGATAATTCCAGTTCCGGTTTTAGCACACAAAAATCTAGAATGTGACAATAAAATAGTCCATTTTTTTGCAACATGGATAGATATGATTTGAACAATAATATTTTTCTTAAAATATTTTGGATACGCTTGAATCATTAAAAAATTCTTTCACGTACAATTATAAGAAATAAACTAGACCAAATGATTTAAGAAAGGACTGCAATATGCCATTCAAAAAAAATTTATCTATACATATAAAATGCTTTGTCCTGAGTGACTGACGGATCATTGTACAGCCTAAACCGCTAATCGTAGAGACCTGAAACTTGGAGAGTGTGTTCTTTGCATGATGTAGGCATCCGATAAGAAAGGATTTTCAAAAGTTCTACTCCCATGTTAATAATTTTATAGACAAATATAGATCAACGTTTGCATGTTTGAAATGTTACTATGGTTTTTTTTAACTTTATGTGGTTTATATATATTTACAGAGAATTTTAATTATTATTCTCACAAGCGGTATGTAAGGAATCATTATTTATAAACTGAAAGTTTGAAAATTTATTCTATCGTTGTACGAAATATTTGAAACAATTTGAAGTTAGAAATATAAAACTTGATATATGAGCTCATGGTTTGAGACAAAAGTTTATTTTAGTTTTTTCATAAAAAATCGTTTTTTAAAATGGTCTTTGGGAATGAATGTTTATGTGAAACTGTGTAGTTTTGGTTGTGAAAAGGGGATGATAGTTTGTATGATTCGTCATTTTTGAATTACTTAACCGATTTTAAAAATTATTTCAACTATAATCAGTTACAATGCAGAGTTTGTTCGATTTTCAAAAAAGTTACAGTTCCCCATCCCAAAAATTAAAATCCATGAAATTGTGAAGAAAAGGGAGGGTATAGTGAGGGCTATAACGTGTTAGTTCTTGTTTTTAAAGGAGAAATTGCCCAGCAATGCGGGCGGGTATCTGCTAGTTTATACATATAATATAATTAAGTGTAATTTAGGATTCTGTTCTATCACCGGCGATATCATTCTTTTCGTTATGCTGGCTAATGAAGAAAAATAGACTTACGGTCTTAAATTTTACCGACTCTTTTAAATTTCAGATTTAAAATCTCAAATCTGCCACAATAAATCCAAGAGTAACAAAATTAAGTGTAATTTGAAATAGGCGAGCATGTTTTGAAACAGTTTTTATAGATTTTCTCCTAATGCTGAATTCTCCTAATATTTCAAATTGAGCCATTTTTAATAATTCTCCTAGTTTTAGTTTAAGAAACGGCCACGAGGATTTCCGTGCGAGTCAAACTAGTTATTTCGAATTTCTTTTTTTAGGACGTTGACATCGAATAAATTTTATTATCTAAAAACAATTGAAGTAGGAGAGGAGTGTATGCATCTCTATTATGTTGTGGTTATATTATGCAACACGTTCAGCTAAAGTCTGATGATGAAACAGTCAGTGGCAAACGATGTCGCTCGCTACTGTTTGAGTGTTGTGGTTTTATACTCTATGCATATACAGATATATGGAAACATTATTTTCTACTCTACTCTATTTTTTTTATCAAAGAGTATGAATGTACAGCGAGCAGCGCTCTCTGCTATTTGTTTACTGTGAAAAGTATGTGCCTGTACGTAGATAAAAGGTCTCTATAAAAAAAAACCATATCGGTTCTATTAGAGATTCAAGAATATACGAAACTACAAAATGAAACAGAAAAAAAAATTAATAAACGAAATGGGAAAAATTTTTCTTTTTTTCTTTCATTTAATTATGTGTTCTTAATGTTTACACTCTCTGCAACCACCATTACAGTCTCATCTATAGTTTCCTGGAGTCTGTCTCGAATTAAGTAATTATTCATCCCTGACTTAACATGCCTATGTCAAAATTGACCATTATTATAAGGAACAGTTATAAAGCTTGCAAATTTCACATTCTAAGCACAATGGGAATTTTTTTTAATTCATTGTAGGGATATTTTAGATGTTGACTACCCTAGTGTAATTTTCGGTTCAAAAGTTATTGTAATTGTATTATTTTATTGGAAATAAACTTTCCTTAAGTTACTGCAATTTAAATACTGAAAATTTGTCGGAAAACACTGGGAACTGGAAACAGAAATTTATATATTATTAGGTATATCCCTATTAAAGTCACCGATCATGAGTCCATAAAGATGCAAAATTCTTATGATTTTTTTCCATTTGAAAGACTGATAAAGATAAATTTAGTAAAACAAAAAATAAGTTTTTATTTGTGGCTCATACGTCAAATTTATATAAAAATCATGTATTCGAAGATTTTTTTTGTAGGTATAAGTTTGTAATTATCGAAACGGCTGTAATTGTTTTTATTTTTTATCTATTACAAATATGCAATCATTATTGTTAAAAAAAATTTTTTTAATTGTTTCTTTGGGCAGTAACTTACGTGTAGTATATGGCAAGTAAACGAAAACTTTAAAAACTCGATTTCCATAAATACGACACACGTGCTAAAAAATTAAGACTCATTTTTCTGTTACCAAACATACCTTCATCAATCCACTAGGTGACAGACAAAAGTAATCAATTTCGTTTTATTATCTATTCTTGGTCTATTATGGTAGAGTTTTTATTTGGTCTAATTGGGGAAGAAATTTATCAGCATTAACTATAAATATGGAAGTATTTTCCCGGGTGGCGAGGTGTAGGAAGTCAGAGTCTGTACGAGCATCTAACACTTATTCATAATCGTAATAGAAAAAATTTATCTATGAATTTGCTAAAATGTAACGATTTCTATTGAATTATTGATTCAGGAAAACAAGATCTCCTTTACCCTACCTACTGGTATTGTTGTGTACTGTTCAAATAGATGCTGTTATGTAGGTAGACATGTACCTACTCACAATTAACAATGTGTGCTGGATTATTATATATTATTAATCAAATCATTTCAGAAACTTCAAATCAGATGACTTACAGTCTATTTAACTCAATATTGGCTTGCAATTAATATATAATTTCGAGAAGATACCTTTGTATAGGCTACCTACAGAAGCATAATATTACTACGGATATGTCTCTTTAAACTAGATTGCAAATAAAAAATGATAGTCGTAACAATTTTTTCATGAAGTTATAACAAAATTCATAATCAAAGTTGAAAATAAGGTACGGATAATTTTAACCACAAGTCTAAACCTGCCGTGGCGCTCGTACTACCTTAATAATTAAATAATAAAAAACATTAAAATATCTAGAAGGCCTTGTATCAAAAATAATTGATTAATGTGAACTATAATCCTGTAAGTTTATTTTGGTGTTAACCATTTAATGCCACTGAAGAGAATTGTAAAGCAATTCAAACGGGTCTAGTAGCTAATTAATGGTTTTAAAGAATTTATCTAAATATTTTTATTGTGGGTCCTGATTCGGATATATTTTAACAAAATTTACAATGTAGTAGCTTATTTGAGCCAGAAATAATTCATCAAAAACTACATCAAGTATTTGAATATGAAAATATTACGTCAATTTACACAGGCATTTAAATAGAACGGAATGAAATATAACAACAGCAATACAAAAAAAAAAAACTTTAAATAGAAAAAAAGTTCTTTTTATAAAGTTCGTCATTTCCTTATTCGTTTATTATTTCCTATTTGGATCGGAGATTTACATTTATTGACCATACCATATAATACAAGTATAAAAGTTTCAATCATTTCCTGTTAATACGCTTCGATTATTACCCTCTATTCTGTTTTAAATTTCACACAACGCGAAAGAGAAGAGATCACAGACTATAAATTTTTATTTTAGTGTTTTTATTTACTCTGAAAGAACGAGTTATTGAAACATTGTGAACACTGGCTTACTTCTAACAGTACAGGATCCAAATTGAAAGCTGTAGAACAAATGTAGAAAAACCAGTTTAATAAAAGCAAGAATATCAATAATGAGAAATTGTTTGTACATTCACGGATCGAACCTAATGCCCTCGTTTGAAACTCAAATTGAAATGTTTAAACAATCAAGGTTAATAAACATTTTTTGGGGCTCATTTTAAGCCCCAAGTGCAATAATATTTGTACCTGTCGTCGGTTTTTTTATTTTATTATTATTTTTTTTTTTGCATTAAATAGAGAAACATGTAAAAGAGAAAACTGGAAACTAGAAAAAACCCGTTCAAGAGAGTCCCGTTCTTGGCCAAATTGATCATTTGGCTGGTTATTGTCTTCACTGAATGGGTATGTCTCTGAGATGAATTGCTCAGTGTGGGTATGATAAGTTGGCATATATTAATCTAAATACATTTACACTGTCACTGGTACAGTTATCTTCTTACTAGGATTTAAACTTTTTAATGAGAAATATACTAAGGCTAAATTTTTATTTGGAGAGCGCAAGCTGCGTATTAGTAGGGACTACGATTAGAGTAAAACACATTTTTCCTTCAACTTCTTCTATTTTGACTGCGTTTGTATAGTAGAAAGTTTTTTCTATTACTGATCAACTGCTATTATAAATAGAATTTTTTTCTTCATTCTAGTTGCTCATTTGATGTACCTTTCAGTGTATAAATATAAGAAGTAACATTAAAATCAAACGCCCAATTTCATTCCGTCTTTACACTTTATGTTTAGATACCTTGATTATTTTGAATAGTTTTTTCTCGTTTTGTGTTTTTATTGTTATCAACTAATTCTTTGAACACATATCCTTCTTAAGTAGATAAAAGTAATTTTAATGTTCCAATTAAATTTAATGCTTATTGTGTCAATTACCTGTTATGTAGTATTTGTTCATGCCTCACATATATGAAAAAAAATTATCAAAAAAATTCTGTTGAAATCATTGATAGATCGAATTTTAAATTGAAATTAAGTCAAAATATATATCTACTCATTTTTCGAAAATAAGTTTAACAAAAGCTAGAAGTTATTTTTGAATAACTTTGGCTATTCGCCATATATATTTGGACTCGTATGAATATCTAAGGTACTAAAATGGACGGTATTGCCATTAAATTTACTATTCAATCTGCGCTTCACAGACGACATTGCAACTAATAAAAAGCAACTACAAACATGCTAAATCATTTTTTTCAAATATTAGGTCCCACAATAAAATATTTAGTTAATTTAATAAAAAAAATTATTATTAATTAGCTAGACTGAATATCCACTTCAAAAACAAAGACTAGGGCGCTGTAGCCATCAATTCTATTGTCTATTCTATAGACGAAATAATTTTTTAAATTGATTAAGTAATGAATTAAAAAATGAATGAATATACTTTTAATAATTTTGAGTAAAGAACAAAATAATGAAAAAATCAAAAATACGAATTTTGTCAGGAAAATATAAATATTGGTATATGTGTATAAAAAAATATTCTAAGCAATTTTTTCTTATAATTTTTTTCGATATATCTAACCATCTCTGACACTAAGCAAAATAATAGGTTTATTTATCAATGTATAGTAGACTAGGTATAGCTTTCGTTTAAGTGTCTTAAAAATGTGACCTGTATTGCTGTACAAAATTTCAAATAGATATTCATATTAATAACGAAAATATGTGGGTGCCTTCATTTTAAATGCGACACACTGTACATACATATTCTTAGTCCAAATAAATGGAAAACATAAACCTTTCTAAATGTTATTACTATAACATTTACATGTGATTCACGTATTATATTATAATTATAACACTTAGAATGGTTAATTTGCATTTTTTGTGACGCAGAGGTACAAGCCTGCCGAAGTTACACAATATTAGGTACAGCCAGTACTTGGATGGGTTACACATATTTTTGTCGTGTGCCTACTTGAGGGTAAACCGGGTGTGTACTTGAATAAATTTATCGAAGCAATATTTACTCTTAGGTGGCTAAGAACCTACTGTTAAATTATATGTAGTTGGTACTATTTTAATAGTTTTAATGATTCGATTGTGGGAATTAAATACAATATTCTAGATAAAATAATTGAAGAAAAACAAATTTTTAATAATTTCGATTTAAGAGATAAACTAAATATTGGTTTGCATGTATTAGCTTTTATATCGCTAGCGTGTGCTCATTTCAGTACCCAAGTTTCTAATGTTAATTAATTTTTTTGTTTTGGATCCTAATAAATATTACTTTTAAATTGAAATACAAAAATACAAAAAATGACATAGACTTTATTCATGCTGATGCAATAAAGTTGGTATCCTTAGTATCATTATGCCATCATCAGAGCTTTTAAAGATGTTTCGCACATACAATCTCCATACAGCCACCAACAGTCAGCCAGCCAGCCAGCCAGCCAGTAATGATTTATATTATTCATTTGAATTTAAAATAGAAATATCTTCGTGTGCTGATTTGTAATTCAAATGTATATTACGTATACATATAAATATATAAAATCCATTAGATTTATATATACAGAAGAATACATCAAAGCGCTATAATTTCATAAAAGCATAATATTTCATACAAAATTGTAAAAATATTTTTTTATAATTGAAATTTATTTTGAAAATTGATAATCTGTGAAAAATATGTTGAACGTGATTATCAGAATAATTTTCAACTATTTTCAATATGTTTTCTGTTCTGACTTTCAATTCCTGAGTATATTTTACTCTCAAGTTTATTTTAAGTATCTAGAGAAAAGTATAAGATGACATTTATGACGTATCTGTTTTTTTTTTTATTATTTTTTTTTTTTACTCTATGAGTTGAATTAAAGGAGTCATGACGGATACAAACTTTGGAATCCATGTGTTTAAGAATTTAGCTTAGCAAATTATTATTATTAAATAATTATTAAATGTATATATTGACTGATTTTCGGAATCTGTTTTATTTTATAGATGGGACTAATATATGGATGGAAAAAATATTTTTATAAATAAAAAGTTAAATTTAGAAAAAAATGAAAAAATAAAAATTATTGTATAATTTCCTGTCAAGAAACTGAAGGCCGTTTGGACTGAATATTATATATAGAAGTCCCACAGTTATATCTCCCAACAGAAGCAGCAAGTACGTACTTTCGACCGTGGATAAAGAAAAAATATTTTTATAATTTGTCAACCTGTATTTTTTGTCAAGAATTTATGTGCTTTCATTTAAAAAAAATGAGTTTGTCCTGCAGTATGCCCCCCCCCCTATAGCTTTTAAAATCATGGTATTTAGAACTTTGAAAAAATTGACGACTGTAGTTATTGATAAAGATGATCATCAACAAAAATTATTTTGAACATTATACAGTCATTATAGGGGGAAGAGGGCAAAAACTTACAAACTGGATTTAAATATAGGTATGTTGTTCCAACATTGAGTTAGGTACTCAACTATTTATATTTAATACCTAAGTGCACTAAAGAACAGTTGCTGACCATTCAATCACGATCACCTAAAGAATTAATTACATAGCCACGCCAAGTCATCAGTCTAAAAATAAAGAAATAATTAAAAAGAGGGGTGCTCTAAGGTGCTCAAGAATACCAAGTGGGTTAGAACGAACAACCAAAAATATTATTTTCAAGTAGAAGAGTCGATTTTTGTTAACCTTCAAAGTCATTAACGAGTCATAAGAACTAGTTACTTCGGCCAAACAGCCAATCATTGCCAGCATTTAATATAATATTTACATTTAATCCGTTGTAAAAGCTGAATGAAAGAGAGACAAAATTAATTTAAAGAGCTAACAACTTTGAACCTACTAATACTTTCTTTTCAAGTATTGATTTGTTTTTCTACCTTTAAAATATACTCGGAGAATTATTGGCTTCATTTGTGTGAAATATATTTTTCGTGATTTTATTATATTATTTCAAATTTTCTGTAGTTTTAAAATTAATATTAAAGTTAGTAAAGTTTATTATAAAGTCAAACTGACGCATTGTACGGCATATAAAAGTAGGTAAATACAAGGAAATATATTCATATTTTCATTTTTCACCTTTGTGTATATATTATATAAAAATAAAATTCCATTGCGTCATATTTTGTTAATAAAATTTTTTTTATCTGAATGATATATCTAACGACTACGAATAGTATGGAGCAAAATTTTTCTATCAACATATTTGCAATTTTATTTTATTTCTTGAACATACTCAATAATTTAATATTGGAAAATCTTTTTCTATAATATATTCCAGCATACAATCACGCATACACACAGAATACAGAGTGTTTAAAAGTAGACTTATTATCGTAAATGACTAACTGGTTCACTTTCTCGTGAAGTTTAAAAACATTTAGCAAGGAGTAGGTATATTAATCATTTTTAACGTCTACAAAAATATTACAAAAAGCATTTTAGTTGTGATAAGATCAGTATTTTCATCGAGCAAAGATTATTTTGTGTTTGTCAAAGATATTGAAAAAAAATTACCTCGGAAAATGAAGCCGTTAGAAAAAGGAAAAATACCAGTAGAATTTCAATTTGACTAATATTATCGAGAATTTTTCAAAATTTAAAACGATGAAACAAACCTCAAATTTCTTCTATTTTCTAGAGCCTTTATTACTCCACTCCTCTTATGCGATATTATTGCGAAGCCCCATATGCGCTTGTTGTTATAATTTTTTTTTTTTTAATTATGTGAATATTTACCTGAGACCCGATTTCTTTTAAAATAAGGATAGTAAATTGAATGTCTGATCGAAATCGGATAAGCCATTTATGAGCTTATCGTAAAGAAAAATTTTGATTGAAATCAATTGTTTGTTGAAATCAGTTATTATAAGGACTAATGAGTTTAATTCTCGGAACACAAACTATGACGAACTTAAATGGCCTACCACCAATTTAGTGAAAAGGACGAACAAAATGTGTTTGCATTACCGGACGTTTTGGATTGTCGATTGTTTGGATTTTTGAGACTGTATTACAACACATGGTGAAGAATTGGTAAAGTTGAAAAAATATGTTAAAGCTTCGGCAAGAATGTTGATTTTAAATATCCTTGCTTCTATTTCAGATAATTTTGAGAGGGCATACGTACGATTGTAGTTATGTTCGTAGGCATCACGCAGAAGTCAAACTCCATGAGCCGTAAAATGTTGAAATAAAGTATTAAGGACTGTTAATTGAAATTAAGTAGTCTATACGCATGATTGTTGATTTTGATTCTGATGTTGTTGTACTTGACAAATTTTTAAATGCAAATTAATCATAAAAACTGTTAGTGTGTTTTTAAAAGTACGCATGGTCCTAGGTTTAACAATATAACAAAGATTTTTCGAAACATTCTGTTTCCTCTTTTAAGTAACATTCAAACATATAACTAGTTGTGCATTCTAAGAACGCAATACAGTTTATCTCGTTCAATGTTATATACATATAACACCCTGTACTTACTATCTACTATGCTTAAGATTATTTGATGGCTTTAACTTTATCATAGCTTTCATTATAAATTGGAATTTTATAAACCCTACGTTACTTTTTGTTGTTGTTATTGTTGTGGTATATAAAATAGAAAAATTGGTAATAATTCAAGATACCATTTCTTCTGAAAAAAAAAAAAACAGAAAAATTTTGGTGTGGTTTTAGAAACCATTCCTTAAACTTATCAGATCCTGCGACAGTGAAATAATAGTAAAGGAAAAGACGCGAATTACCGCCATTTTAATTGAAACTATTGTAAATTTTATGGATAATATTAAGGTGAATGGCGGATATCCTACGTATAGTTTTCCATAGGTTTCCATTACGTTTGCGCAAAAGTATATACTGGTAAATTCGGAAGACTTAATAACTATATCTAATCCTTATTTTACGCCAGTAAATTGAAAGTATCCTAGTAAAGTAATCCTTGTAAATTTATCTGAAACTTCTTATTTTCGCTGCGCATTATCTAGTACAACATTATAGATGTAGTTCTTTTCATAAAACGTTAAATAATCACATTATAGAACTTATGCATCCTTATTCTTACATCATCGAACATTTTTCCATTTTCAAATGTTTATTTTTGATCATTCTCAAATGTTTATATTATCAAAATGTAGATATATACTGTTCTGAAATGTTTTCTAATATTTTTGCGGTTTCTTTACTGCATAATGAATGGATTTTATTCACTTTGTGATGTGTTTTTATTCACTTTGTGATTTGTTTAGTGTTCGCCTTATTGCCTGAACATAAAGCTTTATAATCAGGGAAATAAAAAAATATTGTTAGAGCTCTCCCCTCATAGTCTGCATATTAATAAACTACATCTGCTATTTATAATTTTATCATTATATTCTAATAAAAAATAATTATAGTTTTATTATAGATACATTTTATTATCACTTTTATATAAATAAAAATGAAAAACACTAACCCGTACATGTATAAATAAATAATAATAAAAAAATAAAAACTGCATGCACATTTACAAAAATAATTTGTAGTTTTTAATTAACGTTTTATAAAATTTATTTTTGTTTCAATTTCAATATTATATTTAGATCGAAATGTTTTTATATTATATACATAACGTTTGTAGAATATTTAACCAGAAATTTCAACATGATGATTGTCTTCAACATGAAGAATAATTCTGTAAATGAACAGCATGTCCAAATCAAGATATTTTTTCACATACATGTATAAAAATGGAACACTGGAACAAAATTTTTCAATGTGTTCGAAATTTCAAATTCAAAGGATAAGGTGTAATATACTGGATACATTTTTTCTTGAATCACTCAACAGTTTCCCGACAGATATCGTTATCGATGAAATAACAACTAAAAAGATATGCAAGGATTGAATAATACTAGGGATTTCAATAAAACTTTATAAATACATTTTTTGATTAACAAAGTTTCCAAAAATCACAAAAAATTCATAGGTCACCAGGCTTTTTATTATTATTTTATCGTTAAAAGTTGGCTGCAAAAATTGTGAATAATATAGGTTATCCTTTTTAATTGGATATTTCTATATCAAAAAATCTAGACAGCGTGATAAAAGACTATCTAAAATATTTAGACAATCTTGTAGTTTATAATAATACCAAAAAAATAAGAGGTTACCGATGATATAAGAACAAAATTTTAACTTAATTATGAGTTAATCATTCGATGAACAGCGACGACTGTAGTAAGAGTATTGATGATTGAAGAGCGATATCTGTATTATCAAATTTATAAGCCTTACTTGCACACAATATATTATATCGTGTGCAAGCTTTTTTATAGTTGCGTGGTGTTGTAGCCAAAAATAACTCATTACTTGGCTACAAAGCATATATTTGTTTGCATATCAGTTTGCATTCCTTCGGTAATAATCTTCTAATTTTTAATTTTACTTAGAAAGCAGTCTGTATATTTTTTATAGATATAAAACTGCATATTACGGTCCGGGGGATGTACAGACAAAATTCGCGCGAGATGGTTGTGTCGAAGTATAGACTCCCAAAATTTAAATGAATACACGATGGCTTTTTCCCCAATAAAATATATACACCCACAAATTTTTTCCAAAAAAGCAAGTCTTGAAGGCAGATGTACGAAATTTAGTTATGTACGAAAGTGGCAAATAGGTCTATGACTACCTATGATGACTCCCTATCATGTCCGAAAAATCCTACCCGTAATTATTCCACTTTTGAGGATTTATGTCTCCCTCAGATTGGCATAACGAGATCGAGTTTTGGTAAAACGGCAACTAGACGTACCAATATTTCCCACGGATTTTTACCGTCTACTCCCGGACCATTATGTAATAGGTTACATTGAATGTGTAGAGAGTAGGTAGATGTACGTACCTATCATTTGGGGTGACATTTATATTGTGTTTAATTGTCAGAATAATAGTCGTTTTAAATGAATATTTTCTCAACAAACTGCATTGTAAAAATTGGTCTATAAATAGAACAAAAACGCAATAAATATTTTTTATAATTGCATACATAAAACACATACATATTTACTATTAAAGACGTTTCGAACGTCACACCCCAAATGTTTGTAGAAATTTTTAATAATTGATCAGGTAAAAACTCTCGAGAATAAAGTTTACAACAGCTTATATCCTGAAAACCTGTATGGCAGGCAAGGGCGAGTTATTTTAATTCGAAGTCACCATTGTTATAACTTTATTGTGTGTCATAAACTTTATTGTGTGTCTCTTTATCCAAGCCCGCATTGGTCATAGAGGAGGAAGCGAGACGGATATACGATTCTTCTATCTATCTCAGTTCCTCTAATAGTAATAAGATAGATAGAAAAAAAATGTTGTCTCTCTGTCCTACTCGTATTATTGGTTGACATTGGTTAGGTTGACGCTGTCTTGCTCGTTATTTAGTTACAGAAGCCTGAAGGACTTCTCTGAGTCACATTTGCCACCTGCCTGCTGTAGGATGGCCTACTATTTAAATAAAACATTATTTAATTGTGTATTAATTTTAATTAATAGAATATAAAATAACTGACAAAATAATGATAAATGAAGCCATTTCGACAATTCTCAATTAATTCCCAAGACACCTATTTTTTATTTCGACAACAACTTTAGGCATTTACGAACTTAATTAATTCACTTATACCATTTATCACTTAAAATTCTTTATCGATTTTATTTTTCTGAATCGTAACTCGTTTGTCATCACTTCTGTAAACTGTCCATCAATCGCTCGTCTATCGTACTCTGATCCACTCACCAACTAACCAACTATCGTACCACCCTTTAGCCTAACTCGGTTTCCGTGCTCACCCAGTACATTACTTAGATAACCTACTGAACTCCATACAATCAAAAGAAGTGAAAATAAACAATTGACTGAGTTAATTGTTGAAATACCATGTATATACAGTGTTGATTACACTGTCACATAACACATACATGCATGTCACACAATCATAACTGATATTCCCATATAAAACATACTATACTATTTCGCCCTCACGGATCAACAGTGATTTTTAAGAAAACATATTTCAAACAAAAGTTGTTTATTTTTTTATAAGGAACATTTTTTACATTTAAACTTTTGTTCTATGTCTATGTCTAACGATTAACAAGATGTGTCCTATATGCTAAAGATCCAATTGACCTATGTGGCCCATTTAGGAGCACGACCTCGCTTTTTACGTCCTAAGCAAGCCATTTACAAAATAAATCCTATCGCATTATTCGAATTATTACTGTTGGCTTTAATAATCGCATTTTATGTAGCTTTTACTATATAAGTACACAATCAGATGGCAATACTGTTGTTTGTATTCATAGAAACATTGCTATTATTTTCCACATAGATATCGAAAAAAAAAGCCATTATGTATATTTATTGTGTATAAGAGTTATATAGGTATGTGCAGGTACTTATGATATAGTTTATAGATGTACCTAACCACAACAATACTTGTGTGTGTGGTATAACAATATGAGTGGCTGTTATTTGTAATTAAATTTTATTAACATTCTTTTATGACAATAGGATTACATTGTTGTTATCGCTAGTTTAAAAAATACTGCAAATGCTTCCACAAAACTTTATTGTTATTAAATGTTTGAGAAAAATTTATTATTTTCATCCCGAAAAATTTTTATAATATTTGTAGAAAATTAAGTTTCTTACTATAATGCTTTAAGATTGGAGTACCTAGTAATTTTGATAAATAATGGGGCTCTGTGAGAGCTTCATTGATTCCTTTAGATTTACAAAAACCAAGTAAGTAATATTTTCTACCAGCAGAGTTTTACATTTTAAAGTGTTCAATTTTGGTAAAATCTTCTTTTCGTCTTTTTCGAAAATGGTAAAAATTCTGTGCTTATTAAATTAAAAGTCTTTGGTTTCTTTCTCAACACGGGTTTTATTCAAATACATGTACAGACTTGAATTAACTTTGTTCTTAAGTTTTCAAAATCTTTTTCGAGATCAACATATAAACCCCATTTAACCCTTAAATATTATCCATTAAAAAATGCAGACTTTTTCATCCAATTTCATGCCAAATTTTACTATTGCTGATTTTATCTAAAGGAAAATGCTGCCAACTCTATACTTATGGATTATTGTAAAGGATTTTAGCTTTTCCGAAAATATTCTATAAACAAAAGTAAGAGCTAGATGTGGGATGCGCTTTTAGTGTAAATGATAACAATTAAAATAATCACAGAAATCGATAGAGAATAAGTAAAACCAAACCAAAAACCAAATAAACCAAAAAGTATTCTTTCAAGTTTCTTTAAGGAAGCAACCTTGGAAACCTGCTTTTTTCTAAATTTGTGATTACAATTAACCTAGCTGAAATAGGTTTCAAGAATGTGGAGTCCTGGTACCGGAATTAAGCACAACAGTGATAGCTGGAGAAAAACTGATATCACAGTTTAAACGAAAGACCCAAAATTAGTGGGTTTCAAAAAAAAAAAATTCTAATAAGATCGGATCAAATTTGTCTGTGTTATAAAAAAATCGAATTTTGTAACTTTATGACGTCATTAGAATCAAAAAAAATTTTATTTTGCTCTATTATGTCCAAATTTTATCCAATTTTGATAAACGGAGAATGTATAATCCTACTAAATTTGGGTCATAATTTTCAAATTTGTGATCAAAATTAACCTAGCTCTATTAAGTTACAAGAATGTGGAGCCCTGGTATCGGAATATAGCACATCAGTGATAGCTAGCGAAAAACTGATAAATCAGTTGAAAATAATGACCTAAAATTAGTGGATTTCAAAAAAAATTCTAATAAGATCGAATCAAATTTGCCTGTTTTATCAAAAAAATCGAATTTTTGAACTTTATGACATCATTAGAATCCAAAAAAAAATTTATTTTGCTCTATCATATTCAAATTTTATCAAATTTTGATAAACCAGGAATGTAATCATACTAAATTTGGGTCATACTTTTCAAATTTTTGATCAAAGTTAACCTAGCTTTAATAGGTTCCAAGAATGTGGATCCCTTGTACCGGAAGTAAGCACAACAGTGATAGCTAGCGAAAAACTGACAACACAGTTGAAAAGAATGATCCAAAATTAGTGGGTTTCAATTGTTTATAATAAGATCGAATCAAATTTCCCTGTGTTATCAAAAAAATTGAATTTTTTTAAATTTATGACGTCATCAGAATCCAAAAAATTTAATTGTGCTCTATCACATCCAAATTTAATCCGATTTTGATAAACCAAGAATATATTATCCTACTATTCTTCTCAGGTATCATGAATGTGTATATTTTCTAGTTTTACACAAAATGGGCACCAAAGTTTGTCCTTATTTGTGCCCTCTTGGGCAAACAGTGACGCTCACAAAAAAGAATTACATATCTCTAACGGTTTACAAAATTACCTAAAGATCCAAGACTCAATTGAACTTTGTTGCTCATTTACGAACTTAAGCCCGATTTTTACGACCTAAGCACGCTATAAAAATTTCATCATGATCTCTCTTTTCGTTTTCGCGTTATCGTGTCGACGGACAGATGGATGGGCAAACGCACAGACGGGTGGACAATTGGAAATGAAATAATTAGGTGATTTTATGAACACTTATACCAATTTTGTTCGTATAATCAATGTTATTACAGACTTGGGAATAAAATTTGTATACTTTGGTATATATTTCAAAAATACAGGGTATAATAGTTAAGACAGTAATTCCAACTCATTAAATAGATCTTCCCTATCAATACATTTGCAGAGTTTTAAGTTCATAATGAATGTTTGTTAGTTAATTTTTAAAACTGGCAGATTACACATGATGTGTGTTGAAGGCGATCGGTTTGTGCTCCCTATGTCCCTGCGCCTTGCATGCCAAGATAAGATGGCCCTGATTATACCTCTTGGATTGTAGCCCCAGATAAGACGGCCCTGAGAATAATTTAAAAATTTCAAGTAAAGAATAAAATGTATGATTCACTTTTTCAATAATGAAAGTTAAAACAATTAAAATAATATATTTTATCTATCAAGATAAATACGTACTAAAAATTTCCTTCGTATATGTAAATATCAAAAAACATATTTCTTTTAAACAAAGTTTAAAAATTTAATATCGATACTTTGACACTTATATTAAAATGTCTACGTATGATACTTAAGGTTGATGGTGCAATAAATATAGTCGACTAATAGCTATTAAAAAGCAAAAACTTTATAAAACATTGAAAACATAAATGTCATCTTATCTTCCATCCATCTTACACTCAATAAAGTTGTCTGGGTTGTTTATTATGATCAGCATAAGTATTTTCAATTAAGAAATTTACATTGAGCCGCCAAATTAGGGTATTTCAGTGTATACTTTCATAAGGTTGCATTCCTACTCATTAAAACTAACATTAAAACCATTCCACTGTCTTTAATTTCTCTTCGTTCACCAATCACCTTAATAACATTCTTTTAAACTATATTATTTTTTATCAATAAATACGACTTTCATTAAAATTAAAATAACACCACTACAGATTAACTGATAACAAATATCCAAATGAGAACTGATAACACTTTGATTAAATATTAATATAATAAAAAAATTACCAAATAAATGATTTTAAAAGTATACTTAATGTGCCCCTTTCCAGCTAACTATGCGATTCTTAAAATGCTTTTTAAATGTAAACATTTCGAAAATATTTCACATTTGTAAAGACACATTCATATGTAAAACAAAATTATTAATTTATAATAAAAATGAAATAAAAAAAAAACATTTATCAATTTTATAGATAAAATATTTAGATTAAATAAAATATACGATTTATACTAATTGAAAAAAATTACTCTTTTAAGCGATTACAACGTACCTGTTATTATTAATTTATATAGATATATTAGGTAATGCAAATATTAATTCAGCATTTTAGTTTGCTATAATAAAATCAAATGCAAAGTAGATTGGACTCTCCTTACGTTATGTAAATATTTGAGTTTGAAAATATGATTAAACAACTAATATTTTTTTCATATTTTGTGATATTGTTAAATTGTTTTTATTTTATTAAAACAGGTAAGTCGATCATTTAAAATATCTAAGTAGGGTTGGTTGCACCATTTGTCGATTGTCGTTGGCTAACCAGGGTTTACTAAACTCTGATTAGTAAATTCTCTGTTGCATCAACTTTGATTATTGGTAAATTAGAGTTACTTCTCTTAACAGTACATCAGTACCTGATTTTTTTAATATATTATCATATACCACAAAATTAGGAACGAGTACTTACAGATAATTTCAGCTTAGTTATCTGTATATTTGGAGATTTATAGAAATAATTTCATTCTAAAATTTCTCAAAACTTGTTTTGACAAAATTTATTTACAATTAATTTGTAAGATTTAGCGGAACCTACAGCGATATTTCGTGGGACAATAGATATAATGTAAGTACCTACAGCGTTAGTGAAATCCTGCGTCGATATCAAACATAAAATTTCATAAATTAGTACCCCACAATCCGTATTTCAAAGTACTTTCCAGATGCGATTATTGCAATCTACGTCTTCTTTGCGTGACTAACAGTGATCTTTTGTCTTCGATAAGTAATTTTATGTGATCCAGTGAAAAATCATCGATTTGAACCATAACATCGATAATAATGCGAAAATATTTTAACAGTTAATTAACTATTTTTACTTGGAATACATTCTAATAGTTTTTGAAATTTTACTAGAAATCCTTTTTAACAAAATTTTGTCAACGTTTTCGTGAATTTTATTTTTTACAGAAGAATGTGAAATAAAGGATGAAGATGGTAAACCCATTCCATGGGGTTCTTATAAATTAAAAGCAATAAATGACACTGATTATGGCGTAGTAGCTACGTTTGATACTACAAATATAGACCGTATAGATCAAATAAATAGTGATTACTTAGATGCAACTTTTGATAAGGCACAACAGATGCTCAGCATAAAAACAACAGATGCGTATAAAAATTATGAAGAGACTAACATTTACGATACAATTACTATTAGCATAAATTTCTTATGCACTGGTTCCATTGAAAAGAAAAACATTGTAAGTTTGTTGAATTTAATAAAGAACTTGCGTCAATTTTTTTGAACTTGCATCAATGAAACAATAATTTATCTAAAATACACTTAAGTAAATTTTTTTTAAATTAATAATTCCATTTTGTTATTAATTATTAATAACAAAGAGTTACATTTTTGAATAAAAAAGCGATAGTGACGTATTTATCGGAATCACGCTAAATTTACATTTTTCAGTTTGTTTCTATGGATATAACGTTCAATTAAACAAACTATTTATCATTCTACATGTTATTTTATCATTTCTCCGTACGGTGACGTTGCTAAAACGATATGTTGACGTCACTGGCGTTTGAATTTATGGTTTAGAAAAATCATTTTCAATTGTAAAATTACATGAAGTTTTTTTTTCTTAGTAATTTTTTGTAAACTTTTGAAACAAGTGAAATTTACAAAATTTTAAAAACCCCCGACAAATATTTCGGGTACGGAACCTTAAACTCGCACTTGAAACGTATATAAAAACACTCTCTATTAAATTACCTTTTTCTTTAAAACATTTTGAAGATCGTCACCAACTTTTTAGTTTTTTTTTTGGGTACGGGACCCTAAACTAGAACTGAAACATAGCTAAGAACACTCACCTTTAAATTATACCTTTCAAACGAAACCAAAAAAATTAAAATCGATTCATTCGTTTAGACGCTATGTTTCAAGTGCGAGTTTAGGGCTCCGTACCCGAAAAAAACAAAAAAATTGGCGACGATCTTCAAAAAGCTTTAAAGAAAAACGTAATTTTGTAAATTTCACTTGTAGACACTAGCATAAAGTCTCTGAATGATCAAGTAAGATAGAAAACAAATTTTTAGATACTAATTGTACTAATTTTCCCTCAAATTTGCCACTTTTTTTTACTATTTATTTCTGATTATTTGCTTGAATTTTTCAGCGTTTTATGCAAACACTTATAGATGTAAATACACATTCCCCAAAATTTCCAAAAGAGATATATGAATATAAACTACCAATGCCATGGCCAAAATCATTAGACATCACCCTATTAGAACAAATAGTTGTGAAAGACATCGATTTTAGCAATCGTAATATTAAATTTGAGATTGATGAAAATGAATACGTGGAAATAGTAGAAAATCCATCTATTGACAACGCATATAAACAATATCCAGCAACATTACGACCAAAACGATCTTTGAATTTAGTAGATGACTTAACTTTGAAAATTTATGCGACGGTGAGTGATTATTATATATATTCTTACAGGAAATAAAAAAGAGTGAATAATAACATAAAAATGGAATCATATACAAGTTGTCCCACGGTGATCGTGGCATTTCCGGTAATACCGGAAGTGGATTCTAAAATTGTTTTTTTCAAACGAAATGTCCTATTTATTTTTACATAACTCGCTTAAGTCAATAATTATTATTTTAATCTTCAAAAAATACTCGAATTTCATTGCGCATAAGGATCATGCGCATTGACTATATATATATAGAGTGTTTGTTCAACAATGAAAACTTTTTTACCACAATTTAGGATAATAAAGATATATATGGTCAACAACATCATGAAGAAGCCACAGTTAAAATTTTAATTGATGAAGAAGGAAGCGTACCATCAGCTCCAAGATTTGAAAAACTTTTATATGAAGGAAAATACCATAAGACCGATACCATAGAATTGGAAGAAATAAGTATTGAAAAAGAAACGTACACGGAATCCATTCAAATTGATATTATTGGAAGTAAGTACTTAAATTTTTTTATTATATTTTAGCGCGGTTCTCATCCCCAGTACATTTGATGCATTTCATTCGTAAATAAAATTTTATTTCATTTACAGAATACAGCGAAAATTTTAAAATCAAACACGTCAAAGATAATTTTTATGAACTGGAGGTCAAAGACAACCTTCCATCTATCGTATGGGAAACAGAAACATATATTTCACTAGAACTTCAAATAAAAAACGAGCTCACAGGGTCCTCGGTGATTTTAACATTGGATGCTGAAAAATCACTGGTTCCAATCTTTGAAAAGCGTTTATATGAAGGAATATACCTAGATACAGATCAGATTGACATGGAAAATATAGTTATTGTTAAAGACACGTACGTGGAATCTGTGGATATTGAAATAAATGGCAGTAAGTAAACGATAGTGAAATTCGGAATGCTAAATTTGCTAGAATGTTAGAAGTAAAAATACTGTTTTTTTACAGAATACAGTGAGAATTTTAATGTAATGCACATTAAAGACAATACTTATCAATTAGAGGTGATAAAACCGCTTCCATCTACCATATGGGAACTAGAAAAATATGTTTCTCTTGCATTGGAAATTAAAGGAGAAGATACAGGAACCGCAATAGTTTTAACATCAGATGTTGAAAATTCACCAAAACCGAGATTTGAAAAACATACATATGAAGGAAAATATCTTGATAATGATCAAATCGATTTGGAAGATTTAGTTATTGTTGAAGAAACATACGTGGAATCTATAAATATTGAAGTCAATGGCAGTAAGTAATTATTTTATAACTTTATAACAAATTCAAGCTTTATAAAGCTTCACAACCAATAATAACAATTAAGAAAATTGCACGGTTATGGTTTGACAAAATTTTCGGATTTTCAAGACTTGCAAGTCGTTTCCATCATTTGTTAAACTTGTAAATAGGAGCTCTTGAAAAAATGCGTTTGTGTCTCAAAATATGATATGTCGTAAAATACAATTTATTGTGTCATTACTTTCGAAAATCAATTAAATTAGTAAATTGTGCAACAAGTGCCGCGGTTATCTCTGACACACAAGATTGATCATTTACTGTGGGTAATTGATAACTTGCACGATTTGCATATATATTATTTTTTTATGAATGCGAAATTAGTTCTCTTTCGTATCGAAAAGTAGCTTATTTTTTGTAGCTGTTTAGAGCTCAGTTTAGCAATTTATTTCGAAGACATGCATTACAAACTTTGCATATTTATTCCACAGAGTATAGCAAAAATTTTCGAGTTACGCACGTCAAAGACAACAAATTTCAATTAGAAGTCGAAGAACCACTTCCATCTGCCGTTCTGGAATCAGAAACGTATGTGTCATTGATATTAGAAATTCAAGGTGGACTTACAGCAACCACTGTAGTTTTAGAAATAGAAAACAAAGAAATGCAACCTATTCCAAGATTTGAAAAGCTTGTTTACGAAGGAAAATATAATGATGATGACAAAATCGATTTGGAAGATTTGATTATTGTTAAAGAAACATATGCGGAATCCATAGACATCGGTATCAGTGGCAGTAAGTATATTAATTAATTTCTTATTGTAATAAACTAAATAAGGATTGAACAACTGTTTGTTTTGTTACGCAAATTGTATCTTGACGTGTTTTATACTATCGATAGAAATTGCAACTGCAAAACTGATAAATGGCGTCGGGATTTTTACATATTTTTAACGCCGCAACAAAAAGAGGGTGTTATAATTTTGATCGCTATGTATGTGTGTCTGTCTGTCTATCTGGCTGTCTGCTTGTGACATCGTAGCGCCTAAAAGAATGAACCGATTTTGATTGTTTTGTTTCGTTTGAAAAGCATTTATATGAAGGAATATACCTAGATTCAGTTCAGATTGACATGGAAAATATAGTTATTGTAAAGACACGTACATAGAATGTGTGGATATTGAAATTAAGGGCAGTAAGTAAGCGATAGTGAAATTTAGAATGCTAAATTTGCTAGAATGTTAGAAGTAAAAATACTTTTTTTTTACAGAATACAGTGAGAATTTTAATGTAATGCAAATTAAAGACAATACTTATCAATTAGAGGTGATAAAACCGCTTCCATCTACCATATGGGAACTAGAAAAATATGTTTCCCTTGCATTGGAAATTAAAGGAGAAGATACAGGAACCGCAATAGTTTTAACATCAGATGTTGAAAATTCACCAAAACCGAGATTTGAAAAACATACATATGAAGGAAAATATCTTGATAATGATCAAATCGATTTGGAAGATTTAGTTATTGTTGAAGAAACATACGTGGAATCTATAAATATTGAAGTCAATGGCAGTAAGTAATTATTTTATAACTTTATAACAAATTCAAGCTTTATAAAGCTTCACAACCAATAATAACAATTAAGAAAATTGCACGGTTATGGTTTGACAAAATTTTCGGATTTTCAAGACTTGCAAGTCGTTTCCATCATTTGTTAAACTTGTAAATAGGAGCTCTTGAAAAAATGCGTTTGTGTCTCAAAATATGATATGTCGTAAAATACAATTTATTGTGTCATTACTTTCGAAAATCAATTAAATTAGTAAATTGTGCAACAAGTGCCGCGGTTATCTCTGACACACAAGATTCATCATTTACTGTGGGTAATTGATAACTTGCACGATTTGCATACGTATTATTTTTTTGTGAATGCGAAATTAGTTCTCTTTCGTATCGAAAAGTAGCTTAATTATTTTAGTAGCTGTTTAGAACTCAGTTTAGCAATTTATTTCGAAGACAATTGCATTACAAATTTGCATATTTATTTCACAGAGTATAGCAAAAATTTTCGAGTTACGCACGTCAAAGACAACAAATTTCAATTAAAAGTCGAAGAACCACTTCCATCTGCCGTTCTGGAATCAGAAACGTATGTGTCATTGATATTAGAAATTCAAGGTGGACTTACAGCAACCACTGTAGTTTTAGAAATAGAAAACAAAGAAATGCAACCTATTCCAAGATTCGAAAAGCTTGTTTACGAAGGAAAATATGATGATGATGACAAACTCGATTTGGAAGATTTGATTATTGTTAAAGAAACATATGCGGAATCCATAGACATCGGTATCAGTGGCAGTAAGTATTAATTTCTTATTCTAATAAACTAAATTAGGATTGAACAACTGTTTGTTTTGTTACGTAAATTTTATCTTGACGTGTTTTATACTATCGATAAAAGTTGCATTTACAAAGAAATGAGAAATGGGATTGGGATTTATACATATTTTTAACACCGCAACAAAAAAGAGGGTGTTATAAATTTGATCACTATGTATGTGTGTCTGTCTGTCTATCTGGCTGCCTGCCTGGGACATCGTAGCGCCTAAAAGAATGAACCGATTTTGATTGTTTTGTTTCGTTTGAAACATCATTTAATAGAGATGTGTTCTTAGATATGTTTGAAGTGCGATTTTAGGGCTCTCCACTTGAGAAATTTGTTAGGGTTTATTAAAAATTGAAAAAAGTTGTAAACATTAAAAGATGTTAGCCTGCCTTTTTTTGAAAAACAAAGTTTCATATGCAATCTCTATGGCGATACCAAGTATAATGACGTCACTAGTCGATATTTTCCTCTTTGTTAAATTAGAAGGTTTAAACGTCCATATTTTGAGTATTTCTACTTCACTTTTCTATTCGTGAAATGAGAATCCTTTATCTGAAGGGGTAACAAAAAATTAGTCGACATCCCCATTTATGTGAGTGGCTTCCATACTTTCGGGGTAGAGACTAATTTTAAATAGTAAAATTTTAAAAACCAATGAAATAAAAATTCAAAATTTTATTTAATTCAACAGAGTACAGTGAAAATTTTCGAGTTATGCACGTCAAAGACAACAAATATCAATTAGAAGTCGAAAAACCACTTTCATCTGCCGTTTTGGAATCAGAAAATTATGTGTCACTAATATTAGAAATTGAAGGAGAATTTACAGGAACCGCTGTAGTTTTAACAATAGAAAGCAGTAAGGCCGATACACCAATCCCAAGATTTGAAAAACTTGTTTACGAAGGAAAATATTATGATGATGAAAAACTCGATTTGGAAGACTTGGTTATTGTAAAAGAAACATACGTGGAATCCATAGACATCGGTATCAGTGGCAGTTAGTATTAACGTTCATTTATTTATTATTTTAAAACAAGTATTAGATCCGTAAGCGAAAAGTATTTGATGTGTCTGCAATTACATTTAAGCAAATCTTCCGATGTCATTCGATTGGCATCGGGGCGTAGTTATTCAAATTACATTGACGGCGTAGTAAAGGGTAATTTTGAGGCCAAGATTTGGAATTTTTATCTGAAAATTCGTGTAATGAAAATTTTATAATAAATAAGGCTGTAGAATATTTCTATGTGTTCTTGTTGCAATGGTAATTATACGTACGCTTTAACTAATTGATTGGTTGATTATTAAATGATTGATTATAATGTATCGAATTTTTAAACCTTTGAATATTCGTTGCGTACAAAACCAAATTGAGCACCACGCATGGAAATATTTATAGCTTCTATATCTTTTCATTATATTATTAACTAGATGGCCCGGTGAACTTCACCAAAACTATTTTTAATTATAGCTTATGATCTAATCACTGTAATGTTAATCTAATGTTAATTAACCCGCTTAACTTCAATTCTCTAATATTTATACAATGCTTAGTCCGCCTGCTTAGCGCGGTAACCACCCCTACTAGCCCGCCCACCTAACACAACCATTACTCGTACCTTTTGAATCTTTAGACCTGTCTCTTGAAACTCGCTGCTGAAAATTTAATTCAAATACCTTGAAAATGGTCGATTTTATCAACAAAAAATAAAAAACCACTTCCTCTATTCATTTAATCAGTAACCGATTCCTTTTTAATTAAAAATAAACTTTCGTTTAATTTGGAATTGATTCTCGAGGAACGATATCACCCGTATTATTGCCGTGTATGATATCAAATATTTCGAAAATTAACTTCATAAATGAATATTTAAAGTATAAACCCCAAATGATGTTGAAATTAAATTTATCACAATTTATCTGCCCTAGTCTCTAAAAACTCTATCGATACGACATGTTAAATATTATAGGCATAATCACCCACATAAGTAGAATTTTTTAAGTAGCAGCTTTTTTAATTTTTTGAATTATTTTTTTAAAATTTCATTCTCAGAGTATAGTGAAAATTTTCGAGTTCAACATGTCACAGACAACCAATATCGATTAGAGATAACGAAACCTCTCCAATCTACTGTATGGGAATTAGAAAAATATGTATCACTGACTTTGGAAATTAAAGAAAAAAACACAGGAACTACAATAGTTTTAACTTCAGGAGTAAAGAAATTTGAAAAACTTGTTTACCAAGGAAAATACTATGATAATGACAAAATGGATTTGGAAGATTTAATTCTTGACGAAGAAACATTAACAGAACCGATGGATATTGATCTAACTGGCAGTAAGTATCTGATTTCTAAATTTTCGATTCATCGGTTTTTGATACATATACATTCTTATTTTAGTTTTTTGGTAAATAAGTTCAAGCGAAAGTCAATAAAAAATAATAAAATCAAACTTTATTTTACAGAGTACAGTGAAAATTTTATTGTAAAACAACTTGAAAATAATAAATATCAGTTAAAGATAGAGAAACCACTTCCGACTTCAGTATGGGATTCGGAAGAATACATTTCATTGAAATTGAATATAAAAGAGGTCTACACAGGAACCACAGTAGCTCTTACATTAGAAAAGATCAATATTTCTGAAGATTGTAAATTACCATTATCATTCTTGGAACCTCTAGAAATATTTGTAATAATTTCAACTAATTTCTATGGTGAAATATCAAGTAAAAGAGCAGTTGATTTTCCAAAATCCAAAATTGAATATTCCGGTATGTATTATATTCTTCGTCTATAAACTTTATAAGTATTTTATTATTAGTAGGAAATTAAGTAAAGTAGAAAATTTTCTTCAAAATAAAATCCGATTTAAAAAATATCTCGTTAAATTTTGAAAAGGCAGTAAAGCAGTTTATTCTATAAAATTACGCATGACCAATTATTCAACTGGTCAACTGGTTACTACATTCTCTCTCGGGGTACCTTCTCAGTAAGTTTATGATAATAGCAATACACAACGAATATTTTTAAAGAAAGTATCACATTACGAATATTTGTGAAACATCACATATACCGCTTGGAAGAAGGAAGAAAAAATTCAGTTCATTCAGTTCATAAAAAGTACTTTATATTTTACATGGTCAACTCCTTTCAGAATCCGGTGTAGTTAAAGGTAGTAAATTAAATTTTAATTTTTTAATAGCGGAGAATAAACCAGAGTTTGTAGAGATTGATAAAGCTACTGGAGATGTTACAATTAAAAAAGATGTGGATATTCAACAAGGTACCTACGAATTTAAGATAATTGCTGAAAATATACTCAAAGAGAAAGATACTTACAAGGTAAGCTTTAGATTTAATAAATAAATAGGCAAGTAAAACTTTTTAAGTAATACCTACTGCGAAATCTTGTTTATTAAACCGTCGTTTCCTTTGCCTGCGGTTTAAACTGGTCTTATCTGTAAAAAACCAAAGTTGCAAGTACCGACTATCGCATTTAATTGGTAATCCATTATATTTGATCGGCATCTTTTATTTCAATTGCAAAGGTATACAGGCAATGATTCCACATAATGGGATGGATGAAAATAAAATATTTTATAGTTCTAAACATATTATATTTTTCTTTCCCAAGAAAATATCGTGGTTAAAAGTTTCAGGGGATGCAAAATGTGGATTTAGTCACTACAAGCTTTTTAATTCATTTTCAAAGATATTATTTTAATCCAAATCGAACAAAAAAACGTACCTATATGGAGAAATTGGGGAATATTTCATAGAGCCTTTTTTGCTTTAAAATGAAAATATTGAACTTTGAGCAACCCTCTCCAACCCTTGATTTTTCTCATTACAGAACTTGACTTTTCAAATACCAAAACCCTTCATGATACCAAATTTCATTCAAATCGGACTTTGGTATCAAGAAGAAGGGTTATGGTATTTGAAAGGTCAAGTCCGTTAATGAGAAAATCGGATAAACAAGGGGTGGGAGAGGATTGCTCAAAGTACAGTATTACGAATTTTTAAGGAAAAAAGACACTTAGTTTTTAAATTAAAAATTCTTGAAAAATTGAAAATGCAATATTCAATTTTCGAGTAGGAAATTCGCTTTGCTAACGTAGCTCCTACGCCAGAAAATTTTTTTTCATGAATATTTTTATTGTTGTGTCAAAGCAATTAACTTTGACAATATTGCTGGTCCCATAGCAATAAAATACATGAAATACATGAAATTCAAATTATGGATATTTTCTAGATAACACTTTGGGTGCGTCACGAATCGATTACATCTAAAAATGCATTGTCTGTTAAAACAATTCCAGAAAACGAACAGAAAAAAGATTTCATTGAACTAGATACTATTGATAAAAAACAAAACTGCAAATTCGAAATAAAAAATACCGAGCCAAAAGGAGATTGGTTTGTAGTTAATGAAAAATCAGGCAACATTGACGTAAAAGCTATTAATCGTACCGATAAATTATTTGTTGACATGTATTTAAAAGAGGTACAAGTTCATTTGACGCTAAATGTAGACTGTCGTAACGAAGACGCTGAAATCAAATTTATAGAATTATTTAATAGCTCGGTGTACGGTAAAAGTGTTAATGCACAAATTTTTATATTAAATAATGAGTTGAAAAATCAACAAAATATATTGAGTTTTAATTATTCAAAACGAGAAGATAAAGAGGATCCTAAATATCAGTGGATCTATACAAATGAAATATCACATGAAACTGAGCAAATGATTGTGAACGTTCGTGTCGATAATACAGAAAATCATCCACCATCATTTGTTGATGTTTCACCATTACATATTGGATATCCGAGTATGGAATTAATAGAAGTTATTCATCCTCAATTTGTTTATCAAGTTCATGTAAGTTGGTATATACAGTATTCATAACGTCGGCGCTGGGTATAATTGACATTTCAAACTATTTTGATACATTTTCTTAACTTTGATCCTGCAGTCTTCTGGTACACTAACACTATTAGTGGAGTGTCGTAAGATTTATACCTCGGAATCTAAGAACAGTCAATGAATCTTTATAAATACTGTGCAACTGCACTGTTTAAAGCTTTCTTAAAGAAGTTAAAAACAAACATGTGTGCTATCTTGCCCTGGGGTGGAAGCTACTCCTTCTCAGGGGAGCTACTTCTTCTATGCCTCTATCGTTTACCAGCTATGACTTACAAGAGTCTACTTTTGAAATATCTTGTTCGCCCTTGACGACCTCATAATATAAACTTAGTACAACTTTTTAGCTCTAAAAGTTTTGGTTAAATATTTTTTTCTGAACCTTTTTTTAGTTGCAAATCAATCTGAAGTCAAATGGACACCCCATATATTACTTTTAATACTTATTGGTTTTTTAAATCTATGGCAAATAAGATATTACCTTTCCATACTAGAGTTAAATCAAATATCAGAATTTCTACGTTGATCGCCCAATTGGTGATCATTCACGTTACAGGGGGTAAAAACACTCTTTTTAATAATTAAGATTTTGAAGAAGTGTGGCTAGAAAGATATTGCTATCATTGGGAGTTGTATTGAAGCTTACGGGAGTAGCAATGGCCACTTGCGAGGCTTTTTCTTCACAGGGACCGGCTTTATACCTATGTATTGAAATCGGTTATCGGACACCTTATTTACTGAATACAGACCTTATGATGTTTCCGTTTATTATTAGATGACACTGTTAGAATAACAAAAAAAAAAAACAGATATTAATTTGCAGCATATCAGAAATTTTCCAAATCCCATGAAGAAGAATGGTTCCTTCGACATAAAGAACGCATCTACTAAGCCAATTATATCTCAGGAATGATATAATTAATAATTTTCTAAGGCATGGCTAATAGACCATATGTAATTTGTTATAATTTTTCAAATTTTCTTATATTAGAGAATGCGAATGATCAAATAATAAAAATCAGTAAAACAAATTTTAAAATATTTACATATTTTCTATAACAGGCAATCGATGAAGATATTGGATTGAATGGCACAATTAGTTATAAATTTGAATCGAAATCCGAAAGTTCATATTTTATTATTCATAAAAATACAGGAGTCATTTATCCTAGTAAAAAATTATCAACTTCGATAGATTCGACAAAAATCGATTTAGAAGTTTTTGCCGAGGATCGAGACGGCGACGGACTATCTTCTAAATCACTGTCAATCACGGTATGTATTTATTTACGAATTATCAGTTAAATATTTTACATTGAAAGTTGAATGAATTTAAATTAAGTTCTTTATACTATCGCTATATATAACAAAATCAGGACAAACAGAATATGGCGGCTATGTTTGTTCTTTTTAAAAATTATTGTATATAGACAAGTATAAAACCGACTCTAGTTTTATATATCTATGTATGCACTCGGGTACAATTTTAAGAATTATTCTAGCAACTTTAAAACTATTTCAGGTTCATATATTAGATATGAAGCAAATATCAGTTATGAAAATAGAAAAAGGACTTATTGAAAATTTATCCGATATATTGGAGAAAATAAGTGAAAAAACCGAATGGTCAGTTCAACAACTAACTTCAGCCGTTATACCAGAGGCAACGGAACACGATGTATCACGTTTTTTTGCGAAATTAGCACATAGGGTTACTAGATTTTTAGCTGATGATAATCTCGACACATTATTAACAGTTTATACGTATGCTTTTGATAACGATTATAATATAATAAGTGCAGACGATTTCGTTGAGTAAGTATCCCAAACATTTTATTTTCCAAAATGATACTTTTATACAGTGAATTGGTTATAAAGGGTTTTCAATATTTCTGCAGGAACATTTATTTTTTAAATTAAATAATATGTATATGAGTTATTATTCATTTAATATTTGAAAGAGTATTTCCTACTATTTTGTGAAGGTGTAATACCAATTCATTGGTAACGCAGTTTCTATAGGAACAGCGCGTTAGCCTCGAAATCATCGACAATCGCGTGTTGTCTGATTATTTGAATCTGATTTAAATTTAAACAAGCGGTGGCGTGAGTCTGGTGTGACCCTTTAGATCCTCATGAATAACTTCCCAGTGATCCGAGAAGAATTTTATCACATTCCGTCAAATCGTTTCCATCCGGTTGAGTTTATGTGATAAAATTTGAAAAAATTACCACGGCCGTACGTACAATATATGTTGTAAATTTCCATCTCGAAAATCGGTCTTATTACAAAACTATAGCCTACTTAAAATTGTTAAAAAAATCAGTATGGTGTATTCATCATAAATACAGTGTGATTTTTTGTTAAAAAGTTTTCGCCGATAGAAATTTCCAAGCGATAGCACGTATAAGTTCATTTTAGGGGGAATGAAAGTACTTTTTTTTAGATTTTTAAGCTCAACTTAATTTTTTTTTAAATGGACCATTTTAATGGAATTTTTTTCTCCTAAAAATGAGCAGAAATATGTTTTTGTGTTTTTATATTCCATTTCATTTTCGAAATTTAAGAATTTCAAAATTTTTTAAAAAGCCTTTTATACCTATGCATGTCTATATTATTCAACCATGTATATAATTTTTTTTACGCGTTTATTGACATAAATAATAAAAATAAATTGATATAATATCGATATTCTTTTTTTTTTTTAGAAAATTAAAAAATATTGATTTTGAAGGTGTTGATTGGACTGTAGATAGTGTAGAACCACATTCAAATAATATTACTTCTGTTATTATTAAAGAGGAACAATCAAAAGGTCTTTTAGTTGCAGTAATTATTGTGTCCATTGCATTCGTATGCTATGTAGTTGGATCAATATTTTATTTCACAAGTCGGTAGGTGTGTTTATTATTAAGTTAGATTTATACGAATGATTGAAAAAAGGATGCCTATCTATTTATTATGCTAATAATAAGTTTAATTACGGAGTCTAGGGATTTTTTATTTTTAGAAGGTGCTATTTTATGGCATTTTCTCAATCTTTAGTTTGTTGATACGAATTCTCAATACATTGAGGGCCCAAAAATAATAATGAAGAAATATCTTGACAATGCTCTAACACATATAACTTTGCTCAAAATAAGTCGATTTGGCTTAACTTGCCCTAGTAATAGTTCTCCGTTTTGGCGCTATATACCGCTCTTTCTTCTATAACTTTAGAACGAATAGCGCGATTTTGATTAAATTTGGTGTGGTAAAATTGTTTTTCATACAAAAAAACACATCAACCTTATAAGCAATACCAATTCATGGACGTAGAATGTGTGGCTTTTGGAAGCTAAAATCCCCCTTATTTTTACGCCCATGGAGGCCCCCCTCATTTATACGCCCAAGGATTTGAAGTATGGAGTAAAGATAAAGTTAACTGTTTACTACAAAAAAGGTGCTCTTCATAAATATTCATTATTCTCATGGTGTACTCAGAATTTGCAATTTTTTATTATTTGGTAACAGCAAGATTGATACAAAAATCAAGTTTCGAATTTTTTATGTGAGCTATTTTGCAATTTAAGATGTTATGTAAGTTTTTAAGTACAATTTGTTACTCAATCCAAACTTTATTATTAAAACACGCATCTAAATAAACAAAGATGTCATAATAATTGTTCGAGGTTTCCAACATTCTACGCCCATTAATTGATATTACTTGTAAGGTTGATGTGAGTAGTATTGTGTGAAAAACAGTGTCACCACACCAAATTTCATCGAAATCGCTATTGCGACAGCCGATTTAAAGTTTTGGAAGAAAACCGATTTCAAAATTGCACCTTCAAGAGCGTATGCCGCCAAAACGGAACAATTTTTACTATGACAAGTTCAGCACAGGCGACTTACTTTGAGCTAAGCTATATGTTGTAAAGCGTTGAAGACATTTCAGAGAAACACTGTACACTTAAAAACGTATTTCGGCTACGTATAAATACCAAGTAAAATCGAAATTTAAAGCTAAATATCCTCATTTTTTCTCATTTTTTATCTTTCATAAATATTTATAAAAAAAAAAATATACTGCCATTCAAACGTAAAAACGAGGGACCAACGAAAAGTATACTGTCATACATTTATGAATAACGTTGCAGGCGTTAACGTTACATTTATGAATAATGTGTCAATATAAAGCTTTCATTTTTTTTTCTAATTCATTTGTTTATATTTTATGTGTGTAGTAACAGAAAAAATCACAATCCAGTCTACACAACTAAACCCTCGGATCAAGTGGAACATGATTCAAGTAATGTGTGAGTATATTAGAAATTTTTGGAAATCTTTGGTAGGAAGTTAATATGTTGACCAGGAAAATCCTAATACGAAATGTTATGTTTATTTTTGAGGCTTCAAAAATATATTTACATGCGTGCATGGTAATTGAAAATATAATTTTTTTGGATAATGTTTGTAAAATAGAATTATTTATTTTATCCAAAGCTGCCGAAACAAATGTTGATCGAATAAATAGTTACTCTGCAAGTCTCATATTTATAGAGATATACAGTATTTTTATATTTATTATTTTAAAATTTTGAGTATCCAAAAATGGTTCACATTTTATACTTGAATAAATATCAATCATTTTTAATATAATAATTCATCGTATGGCAGCAACAAAAATATCGGCTTGTTACACTTTTGCCACCTTATTAAAACGGTGTAAAAGAGCCAAGTAATCAAAACTGATCATATAATGGTCGTAGAAGGTATTTTCACGAAAATCGATTTTGGAAATGGATACTGATGTGTTAATTTCAGTTACGTTTGAGATCTTTAAGTCTTGAAAAATGATCGTTTACACTTGCCGGAAAAATGTCATCGGTCATATGTAACATGTATATTATGTAACGATCTATAATGACCTGAATATGATTTAAGTAATTTCTAAATGACTTTTTCAGAATTCCTCGTTTATCAATGATTATTAACGACAATTTGATTGGATCATCCAATTCCGATGGCGATGAATCAACACGCAATACATTACGAGTGATTAATACTTTACGAGAACGTAAAAAATCAAATGTTACATTCAATGATGAAGTTGAACAAATTGAGATAAAAGATCCCGAAACGCACCAGTCAAATTCATTGCATTGAAATCTATCTGTAGTTATGTGAACAGCCTGTATAAATAATGACAATTTAATAATTTGTAACGATATTATTTTGGGAGTAATTTTTTATAATTATATTTGTAATTTATTAAAAATACTATGATTTCTATAAATGCCTATATATACCTTTCTATATATACCTATACATTAAATCTGAATAAAAAATCAAGTTTTTAAATTTTGAGTTGTGTATCCTGCTGAGGTCAGACACGAAGACAAATAGCAAACAACAATATAAAAAAAAAAAAAAAAAAAAACAAGAATCAAATGGGTGATATATCGCATAATGATTCGATTTTATTGACTTTGCGATATTACAGTTGGTACTTGCCTATTCTCGATATTGTTTGGTATTCGCCTTTGTACTTAGCCGAAACCTTATTTGGATTGATTTTGTTTTTGAAGTCGGTTTTTTTTTTTGTTAAAAGTATTCTTACTTTGTGCTTTTTAGTGAATCGTAAGTACACTAACTAATTTGTCACTCAAAAAAAGAATCATCGAGATCGGTTATCGTGACATTGAGTTATTCGTCCATTTGTCGCGTATATAGTTAATTAAAAATTTAAGACTTATATGATTTTCTCATGGATATCATAAAAAACGGTTCACTCACTCGAAAGTTCTGAGGTAACAAAAATTTAAAAAAATTACAGTCGAATTAAGAACCTTTTCTTTTTTTGAAGTCGGTTAAAAATAATAAAGTTATTATATACATTTACCTACACTATAAAGTGATTTTCGCGCGTCCCTTTTTAAGGATACTTTTTGAACAAATTCAGGTACCAAGGTAGGTAATTGGTAGAATTAAAGTCCTTAAACAAAACTAGAGAAATTCTTATTGATTATTATTGTTCAAGGCCAATAATATTTTATTAATAATAATAAAAATCACAATAATATGTAAAAAAAAAAATAACGTTATAAAACAAATGAATTTACAATTTTTATCCATATTTCAGTTGTGAACTTTTATACCAGTAGTATATTGTAAGCTTATTTTGCATAAAAGAAAATAGCGATAAATAATATTTTATCTATTTACATAAATATTTGTCAGTGGTTAATATTGTTATAAAACACGGACAATATGTTAGTAAAATACCAGGGAAAATACCAACCACAATTGTGAACAAGAGAAAATAACAATTGACTTAGTTAAATATTGAGTTATTCTATACAGGTAGTGTTGAGTATTCCGTTTCAGCATTCTACCCTTCTTTGTACCTCCATTTAATCTACGCTCTTGGTAACAAAATGAAACGAAAGTTGTTCTATTTTTCTCAAAAAATGAAAGTATGTACTAATTTGTTGTAAGTATATTTTTACATAATTAGGAAATTAGATGTAAATTTTCGACATTATAAGTAATTTAGCTTCGGATTTATTGAAGAGTGTTGTACAATTGTTTTTATATGTACATAACAAACTGTGAAATTACATAGTATTCATATCTTTACTCTCTACCTACTTCATTGCATGATGATTTATTGCATGATGAAATAAAAAATATTATCTAGAGAGTAACAAATTGTTTAAGGTAAAGAAATTGTGCATATTTCTTCTTTTTTTAAAATAATAAAAACAAAAACAAGGGAACAGAATCTCATTAGATAATAAAAATAAATTAATTTAAAACGGAGAAAGAAATATAAAAAATTATAACATATTATTTCTGCCATAAATTTGGAAAATAATTCCAATTTGTGACTTAATTTTTTATTTATATTTTCCATTTTGATCTTTTGTTTACCTTTTTTCATTATGAGTCATTGAATCTTTGAATGTAATATAACAAGAACCTTAGTGATGGAAAAGCGTGGCCGGGTCTGCTAGTATATTATAATTAGTTGTCTAGGGGTATATACACTGTTTTGATCAAAGTTCGATTAAGAGTAAAACTACTGTTTTGAGATTGAACTGGCTAATGTAACTCTTCTTGCCAAGAGATTTCAAACAACTAATTATAGATAACTAACAGCATATTTAATTTTTTTCGGAAATATGATTTTTCCTCCGATATTGACCAGCCATACAAACCAATGCCCTAACCATGGCTTAAGTGATAGTAGCATACCTCATCCAATCTTGAGCAAAAGAATCTCAATTATATTCCAATTTACAACCTAGAACCAATATGAAAAGCTGAATTGTCTGGCTGGACCCACTTATGTTTTAGCTCTATGAAATAATGTTATTACAAGATTAAAAAGAAATAAAAGGCGCCAAAAATTTCCCCTCATGGTGGCCCGATTTTTCATATACCTAATTATTTGTCTCCTGATTTCTTTGAGGTTTTATTCTTACTGATTTTAGCAGAATCTTTCGAACGTCTTCTAAGTGAACATGTGATTATAAGTTTCAGCTCGAGTAGAAAATATAATATGATAACTTTAAAATTGATTAAGTTTTAAGCCAATAATTATTTTGTGTGTTATGAAATATGAATACATACATTTTTAGAACCTATGAAAATCTATTAAAATTTTTATATTAAAATTCATAAACTAAGGAAACTATATTCATATTTTTAACTGTTTTACAAAAACAAAACAAACAAAAAACTTAATTTAAAACTTATTCAAAAAATATATTACAAGAAAGTAACAATAATAATTTAAAAAAGCAACTTTACTACACCCATTCTCTTAGTTGCTTGGTATAGTAAAGTCTGCGTTTCTGGTAGCTCTAAAACATAAATATTTACAAAATTGTATATCATCATATTTGTGAAATTATTTATATAAAAGTTTTATTAAACAAAAAATAGAAAAAATAAAAACAGAAAAAAAAAAACACGTAAATAAATGAAAATTACAAGTAAAGAGATTTCACTTAAGTGAAGAAGAAGAACTTTGTTTGGATAAAGAAGAAAAAAATCTGGTAGACAAAATATATGTACAGAGTGTTTATTTAGTTTTGGAAATGGAAATAAAATTGTTTGAATGCAAGTTCAAAAAATATAGGGGTAGGTATATAAGTCGACATCGAATAAAACATTAAAAATGTATCAAATGTGCCGAACTATTAATCATAGTTATTCACTGTCCTCTCTTAAGCTTAATATAATAACATTACACGATTATTTTTAAAAGAGAGAAGGTTTTTTCTGATAAAAGAAAACGAGAATTTTTTATCTTGTGTACATATTTCGAAATAAACGGCATCAAAGACCATAAATCTGATTTTGTCTGTAAGCTTTTATTTAACTATTTTTTAATCTTAAATAAAAAATTTTCGATGTACTATTCATATATACATTCTGGACAAAATTTTGTACATGACGGCAGAAAACGTTTCAAAGCACGTTGCGTGGTTTAAAATGAGTAGGCGGATAAGAAATTTGGTGCGGAAGGCGATTTTTGTTTATATAATGTATAGATTATTATAATTTCCGTTATCGAATAATAGGTACCGTAGGTAACATAAACAAATTTTGATCCTAGATTTTGGTTCGAAATGCGAAGTTGTGAAAGAAAAGAACCAAATGAAAACAAGGGGAAATGAAATTTCTATTTCTTGAATTTTAAACTATATAATTTATTGGATTTCGAATAATATTTTATATACATAATTGCGATGTAGGTATACAGAAAAATTTATTTATTATACTTATTACGCCCCTCCTTGTCGTAATGAGCAGACGCATTCAATTTATTACAATTTTAAATTACCCAATCGTCTTTTAGATCGACGTAGAGTCGAAAAATTTACAGCGTTTCTTCAAGTTGTTTGTTAACTAAAGGGCCTACACTAGCCACTTTGTCCAATTTTATTTAAAACATTTTATACTCAAGATAAAAAAAAATAAAATTTTTTTAAATAAATAGTTTAAGAGATGTTATTAATTAATGATAAAAATATATTTTATATCCTAAAAAGTGTTTTTTAATAGCAACCGAAATGTTTCAGTAGTGAAATTGGAACTCTTGTGGATTTGAATTTAATAAAACAAAATTTTAATAAGCAAAACTGTTCACTAAACTTTTACAGGTGCAATTTGAAGAAAACTAAACTAAATTTACTAATTTCTAATGACTAAAAATAGACATTAAAAAAATAATTGACTTGCTTTAAGTAAGTAGTTGAGAATATCAGTTGACGACATTCAGGTGTAAACCCTCCTCCACACTCTTGCGAGGTAGCACGAAGTTGGTCGAGAAACATGCTGTCTCGCCTGTCCTCGAATTTTGGTGACTCGCCTACCCCTGGCTTGTCGGATTTCACTAAATAAAGCAGTTTTTTATACTCGAGTCAAAGATAGCTTGAGACATCCACGAGAATGCAGGCGAGTATCATCTTCACACTTTTGTGATTACTTGTGTAGTTTAATTTAAAAATTTTTGTTAAAGCAATGAGATACTTGCAACGTAAGACGATAGTGTGATGTTTGGCGAGGATACTACGTGAGAGTGAATAGGGAGTTAAAAGCGTTGTACATCGCATTCCTCAAAAATCATGAGAGAACGTTAACTTCCAAGTTTCTTTTGAAAATATGTGGAAAAATATAAAACTAAATAGTTTGATTCAATCTCACTGAAAATACAGCTATGGAATTAAATTTTCACAATTTAAAATTACGTGCCAACGTTTTAGTTACTCAAGAAAAATTATTTTTATCTAACTTGTAAGCAATATATTTAACAACAATTGACAATTTCTAAAATCTTGACAGTAAATGAAAATCCACTTTAATTATTTTATAAACTCTTTCTATGAACAGTGCCAAAGCCAATTTTATTTTTCTGCAAGAAAACACTATTCTACTTAAATCAAATTACATTTACCATCACCACCGTTACCGTTACAACACAACAACGGAAAAAAAACGAAATTTGTAAAATATAAATGTACTCGGCGACTTGTAATTCCATTTGTGTTTTAGATTTTCTATCCTTGTTTCTTTTGTATATAATTCATGTCATCCACCTATTTGAAGGATTCCGTTGTTAGTTAAAAAAAGCAAAGTTTTATATATTGATCGCCACCTTCGTTTTCAAATCGCTCTAGGTACATAAAAATTCTTCATTTTACACTTTTTTCACCTAAAATGATTCGTCTATATAAAATGATGATACTTTTAATTTCTCCTGCTTAGGATACTGATACGTCAACATATCGGTACGTCTTATATGGATGGCTACAACAATTTTATACCATTTTTAGATGTTTGGTGTGTGAATGGAGTTATGCATGTAGGCTCGTAAGTAGACAGTTTTTATACCATGTATATATGAAATATACATAGTATTATAAGTTTAGTCCCAAGTTTGTAACGCCTAAAAATATTGATGCTACAAAAAAAAAAATTGGTATAGGTGTTCATAAAATCACCTAATTAATCCATTTCCGGCTGTCCGTCCGTCCGTCCGTCCGTCCGTGGTCACGATTACTCAAAAACGAAAAGAGATATCAAGCTGAAATTTTTACAGCGTGCTAAGGACGTAAAAAGTGAGGTCAAGTTCGTAAATGAGCAACATGGGTCAATTGGGTCATGGGTCCGTAGTACCCATCTTGTAAACCGTTAGAGATAGAATAAAAGTTTAAATGTAAAAAATGTTCCTTACAAAAAAATAAACAACTTTTGTTTGAAACATTTTTTTGTAAACATCACTGTTTACCCACGAGGGCGTTAATTAGATACAAATTTTATAGTATGTATTAATATAGGAATATCAAAGTGAATATCTTTTGTTATTTACATGACGTCAAAAAAAACAAACGATTGCGCATCAACACTTGCGCATTATATGAGAATATCAGTTAAATATGTCAGATATGTATGTATGTGAAATGTGACAGAGTTATCAACACTGCCTATACATGGTATTTCAACAATTAACTCAGTCAATTGTTTGTTTTCACTTGTAACTACATGATTTCTCTTGAACGAAAGCTGATATTGATCTCTTGAATTTGCGACAGTTGTTACGTAATACTTAGCGTAACGACAGCTGAAAAGTGTATCAAAGTGACACATAGAAACTTTGGTGGAGAAGAAAAATATAAAACTGGAAATCTTTTGGTTTTTTTTATAAACAAACTGGGAATGTTGACAAGTACCTAATTAAGCTTAAAAAAAAAATTATTGCTACTAAAGTACTAAAATTATTATTTCCTAATTTTCTCTGCAAGTCTAATGTTTAAGAAATATTTACGATTAATCATTTTTTGAATTTATAAAAATAAAATAAAATATTATTGTGAAGGCTGAGTGTTCAAACATAAAAATTTTCGAATAATATTTGAGAGTACCTTATCATTTAAGTATACAAATTTGTTAATATTTTACGATCACGAAGCTATTTCTTAGACTGTTAACTGCTAATTGAAAGGCATAAAATCACAAAATTCAATAGCAAAAAAAAATTGAAGTGTTTTTGCGTTTTTTCATAGATTTTAAATTGAAAAAAAGCATTGTGAAATTATGGTTTTTGAAAATCGTTAGTAGCATCTTTGGTAGTATGCAATATATGAACGTTTAAATTCCAAATTGAACGAGGAAGATATAGTTTAGTGACGTCATCGCCCCATATCACCCCAGAGAGTACATATAAAACTTTGTGTTGCTAAAAAAAGATGGGCAACAATCTCTGAATGCTTATAACCTCTTCATTTTTTAATCAATTTTAATTTCACTTTCCAATTTTGTTTTGGTACCAAGTCTAGTTTTACATTTTTATGGGTTATAGGAAAAATTTGACCTGAAGCAACTACCGTACTAATTTAACATAACATTTTTACCCTGTCCGTTTGACATTTTTTCTGATTTGAGGGAATTTTTGTGATGTAAATACAGGATAATTTTTAACTTTTGTCACTTTACAGTTTTTAAATCGCAAAATTACCTTTGTTTTTAATTTTAGCTTTAATTTGTGGATTTTTTTCCCTTGGGCTTAATTTCGGGCATTCATTACTTGAGCTAAACAGCTTGTTCTTATTGTAATAACTGTAGGTTTTCAATATATTTCAAATAGGTTTTTGTCCACTAAAAATAAATCGGATGGATAAGAGTTTCTAATGATTAATCATGATATGTAGCGTAAATTAGATATAACGTATAAACCAATTCTTCAAATTTAGTACAAAAGCCTATTAGATGAGTGGTACATAGTAAAATTATTTACATTGCCAATACAATTTGAAAAATTTTCTTTAAGTATTAAATTCCTAAAAAAGAATTTTTTTGTCAGTTTTTTAATTAAAGGTTGGTAGAAAACAGGTAGTAAAAAGCACACATAACACAAAGAACAGAAACAACTACCTTATAATAATTTTTCCTTTTAAAATTGTAAACAAATTATATACCCCTTTTACATTCAGAGAGAGTGAAAAAGTCCTTTGATACTTCCTCTTTTTTGTGAATATTTATACTAAAAGAAAGAACTTCTTAACACTTAACAAAAATTACTATTTAAAATATTTAGGTGAAAATTAACTTTGAAAATAATAATCACAAACATAATTATGTTTTGAACGATATACGGAAACCCCGTTCACAAATGGACAGTTAAATTTCTTTAATTTAGATTTTACAGAAAAGCGTAACTCTTATTTTTTTAGAGACTCGATTATTATTTTAAAAAACAAACATAAAAATAGGCATAGTAAAGATCAAGAAGTTTCTTGTGTAGGTACTTTTACCAAATTGATACTTTTGTTGCTGTTAATTTCCCCATTTACATAGAGAGTGAACATACAATGGAAAGTAAACCTGTTTAATGGAAAGCATACCGGTTTTGAAACTTAGAGAATTAATTTGTATTGCGATTTTTTTCAATACAAATGATGGCACTCAATGTGTTTATCCCATCTAATTTAGCATCTCATATTAATCCTAAAAATTTAATTCCATCAGACATTGACTAAAATCGAAAAATTGAATTTTAATCCATTGTTTTCAAACCGCGTTAGCAAATAATTGACAAATTTTTTATGTCCCTTTCCAAGCTATTCTTATTGATAACATAATTAAAAGTAGACTGTATTTACTAAAGAACTTGGTCTAAAAAAGACTGTAAGACTATAAGAAAGCAAATAAGAAAAGACTTGTTTAATAGAAAGTAAACATATAAGCGATGACACAAAAGAGAAAAATCCAAGTGTTTCCATCCGTAGATTTAAAACTGAAATTATTTTTATCTTATTTTCAACTATCATAGAGATATGAATTTTATAATAACTTCATGAATGTAGACGAAAACTAGGAATTAAATTTTTCGATATCTGCCTTGGTTTTCTATATGTCGAAAACTGAATACTTAAAGAAAATTTTTCATTTTCAATATTTTGATAAATTACGCCAGATACCGAAAAATTCCATTCTTTTTTTTCGTCATATTGTCAAGTTATGGCATAATTCACTATGAGAATTGAAAATGTGTATTTTTTTTGTTTACCAAAAATTACTTGTTCATACACAGCCATATATCCTTAACGTTTATTATAGACGTAAGAAGGCCATTGTATCGCTTAGATTTTGTATAATAGACTGGTCAATTTAAATTTTTCGAGCCATAGTCAAGATACAGCAAACCAATACATGTAAAAAGTCGTAAATTTTCCGTAGAATTCAATGCACTATTTTTTTACACTTTTAAATTACCGGAAGATATTCAAAATGGCTGCCAAAGTTGCTCGAAAACAGTTTTTTTAGGTTTTTTTAAAAAATACGCTTTGTATAAAAAAAAGTTTCGAACAAAAAATGCGTAACTTTTAATTTCGAATCGATCTAGCCCAGTTAGATGTCAAAAAATTATAAAATAAAAAATTTATTGAAAAAAAAAACTGTTAAAAATTGCATTTTTTTGAAATGCCCATATCTCTTTGAAAAAAATATATTTTTTAAACGACCCTTAGTGAAAAGTTTGTTCTTAATATGCCCAAGAAGATTGTTTTAGCAAATTTGAAAAATATTGAAAAGTTTGGACAAAAATCGCTTTTATCGACCAAAAGCCATGTTTCTTTAAATTCCAATAGCTCACATACGCGTCCTTTTTTATAAACGTTTCTGTGCTTAACATGCGAAATATCGTTTGAAAAATCAGTTGTGAAACATTTTGAAACACTATATTAATTATTTTTTCAATTTTTTTTGTAATATAATTGCTTCTAGTTGATATTTTAAACTATTAGTGAGGTCTTATAATCCAGTAAATATGTATGAAAATATGGGGTTGCTGTGCAAAAGGTCGGGTAGTTTTGATTTTTGGATATGTTGTTAGTGTTGAGCCCATGACTTAAAATCCAAGTTTTCCACCTCGGGGTGCCAAGGCGCGCCGCCGGGCGCGCCACTTTTTAATGAAATATCGAAAATTTGACCATTCCTAAGTGAAATCTCGCGAACGGTTTATTTTACAGAAAATATTATTTTAATAAATTAAAGGGTAATAAATTTGTGACAGTTTAAGCCCAACACCAGGTTTGTAGCGTAAATAATGGCTGAATTATAGATCTTCAAAATAAATTAACTAAGATAATTGGGATCAATGATATAGGTTGGTAAACCTGCATTATTAATTGATTAGCTGAGTGTTAGTAGTTTCGTAAAAACAAATTCATTATATTGTCATGTTATTGTCAGATCTGTTGTTTAAAATGATCTGAATGTTCGTGCATGGTTATTGCTTAAAAGTATCATTTTTAAGATACAGAAGTGGCTAGGTCAAGAGAAAAACCCTCTTGAATGGGGCTGGGTATCTACCAGATTTGGGCTCTCTCCCCTCAAAATGGACAAAGATGCAGCTCCTGAATCCCTTCTTAAAATGATATCTTGCAATTGTAAGAAAGCGTGCAAGAACTCATGTGGTTGCCGTAAAGCTGGTCTTATATGTTCTTCTCTATGCACCTGTTCTTCTCTATGCACCTAGGAGAATCTTGCGAAAACGTTTCGGAAATAAATCCGTTTGAGGGGAGCTTTGAAGACGAAGACGACATGCTGGCGTCAATAAATAACTCTAAACATGAAGATATAGGAGAGTTAAATTTTCCACTGGATGAAGAGAACAAGGAGCATCAGGCAGAGCTTGAGCATTTCCATCCTGGCCCATCAAAAATGCGAAAACTTTAAATAGATACTGTTATCGTTATTTGTAACAAATACTTCCAAAGTGTACTGTATTGTTTTAACTAAATAGGACATTCATTGATAAAAAAATGTTAATATATAACTCCTACAAACACACTTTTCATTCTTTCTTTCATAATTTTATTAATACTTTCTTTTATTCTTTTATAGCAAATAAACTAACATACACAATTAATTTATACGGCGTTTGATTTAAACAATTATATTGTGGAAATATTTTTAAAAAATCACGATTTTCACAAATCTTTGAAAAATTGGTTTATTTTGAAGGTTTGTATTTCAGCCATTATTTACGCTACAAACCTGGTGTTGGGCTTAAACTGTCACAAATTTATTACCCTTTAATTTATTAAAATAATATTTTCTGTAAAATAAACCGTTCGCGAGATTTCACTTAGGAATGGTCAAATTTTCGATATTTCATTAAAAAGTGGCGCGCCCCGCGGCGCGCCTTGGCACCCCGAGGTGGAAAACTTGGATTTTAAGTCATGGGCCTAACACCAACAACATAGGAAAAAATCAAAACTACCCGACCTTTTGCATACCACAATGTATTATTTTACTGAACTATTAGTTATGGATGGAGGTTTTTTTCTTCACAAATTTGCTTGGGCATCTCGTAAAACTGTGCTAGAAGTTTTAAAATTGTTTCCAAACTGCAAGCAAAATCGTTTTTTTTTACGGTCATCCGGATGATGCTAGAGTACTATATAAGTCAGTATCTACATAATTTCACACAACATTAACAAATCCGCTCCGGTGGTAAATCGTGATAAAAATATGTCTGACATTTTGCGGCCAACAACATTTCTAAATTCAGATCTATTTTCTATGAAAAATGAACGAATATTTCACATCGTACAAACAACGAAATTATGTATTGATAACATTAAGATTGATGATCAACAAGAAAGGAATTATTATTTTATATTCGTTAATATTTTTTTATTTTTTTAAGTAAATTAAACGCTGACAGTGATGTTAGAAGATTATACTAAGAAAGTAAATTATTATTTATAACTTTAATGTTTGGTCTCGTTCTCTCTTTGGATCTTTATGTTTACTTCTCTCAAAAAGCACCTTATTTTTTAATGAAACTTGTATAGCAAGTTTACAAACTTCTGATTTACAAGATGCAACAAATACGGCGTATGATTTGAGTAGAAATATTCGACTAAACATTATCCATCATACAAAAATTGCAGATAATAAAGTTTATATTCGAGTCAATTTCTCAAGTACAAAATTTTAAAATATATACGGTATTTCAACCAGTAATCAAAGCAAGTTAAGACTCGGCTACTAGCCGGTTTGTACTACCTGTTTGCCTACTAAAGCTTGAAAGCACAAGGTAATGGAAGCAATGATGGCCCGGTTCCGACGACAGCCCCCACTTACAAAAATAAGTATTCAATGATTAAGTCATATCATGGGCATATGTAAAAAGTACCGCAGACAAAAAGCAACCCCTCCTATACACAAATAGATGTGAAAGTGAAATAATTAATGAAAAATAACTAAAATGGTTTAAAAGAAAAAAAGTTATTATAAGCAGTACATTTTCATACTAAAATGTTTGGATATTGAATGAGAGGCAAGTTTCTGTTTTTTAATGGATAATTAACCTTTGAACTGAAATCATGACAATTATTTGGGGACCTTATTACATGGTTCCAATTTTTAATAATTAAAAATTGAGCTCTAATCTGTAATAAAAATTCAGAACTTTGAAAAAGATGTTCAAAAATGGTTTTAAGATTTTGAAAAGCTGAAAAATTTAACTTATTTGCATTAATTTCAGCTTATTTGCATCAATTTCATAAAATAACTTTTCTGGAGTTTTTTCAAACATGAAACTGTTAATAACTCAAAAACAGTGAACTTAAGGGAAAAATCAGAAGGAGCCTTTTTGACGAAAAATTGCCTAAAAAACTCGGGTAGCTTTATTTGCTTAAAAAAATTGACATTTGACTGTTTCCGTGGAGAGATACAAAAAAATTGGACCAATAGGGTTTCTGGCAACATCCATTTTAATCTATAAGCTTTTCTAAACAAGAATCAACTGACAAAATGCGGTCCTCTACTTTTGCACACTCAATTCTATCTAGCGCCTGCTCTATAAAATGGCATTTAATTATTGACTTTTTCCCAAAAAAACTGGATATCTATATTTGTAAAAAAATTACATTTATGTGTACCGATTGATTACACACTTCCGTGATTGACACATCCAATACACCTGGAATATTATTGTAAACGTATTTTCTTTATCCATGTTAGAAAACGTGATTAATCGATATTCTACTTTTTAATTTCCTTTATACAATAATCGTACATATTTCATAGCTTTGAATACATCTCATTTCTACATCCAATTTTTGAAGAGAATATAAATTATTTAAATAAATATTTATTTATAAACTTCTAATAGACTTGTTATTTTAACTAAAATGGCTTAATTAATTTTTATTTTATAATATAAAGACAATAAAAAAATAAATATTAAATATAAAATGTAAATAATAAAAGCTTAGAATGTTTCAATTTTTAAACATTTTAAAATTAAAAATTGGACATGAAAAAAAAAAATAAATAAATAAAAAAGTAGTGCAAGTTCATAATAGTGGTAAGTTTTCATTATTTTTTTAAGTCGAAGTTAGAGAATCGATTTCTTGCCAAGGATGTGTTTAAATGATGATTGGCCAATCACACATGTCTATACAAAAGCCAGCTCGTCAAATCTTGACTGATTCTATTGAAATGGAGGCAATCAGAGAACATAACAATTTTTTCCGGGTTGCAGTTGGCAAAAATTGTCAGAGCCATTATCATATATTACATAGCTGTGCATTTTGGTAAAAAATTATAGTCGAAAGAAACGTAAATTTTTTTGCCTAAATATCAAGATATAGAAAAATTGGACACAAATACACATCAGAATTAAAATGTTAACCTTTTGAAGGCTCTGGTGTCAAAATATCAGTTTCCAAAAATTTCGAATAGACTTGATTGCCTAATGCTTAATCAGCATTAGGCTTTTAAAATCCCAGATTTTGTAAAAGTCATTTTTTATGGATTGTCTTTTTGTTCTACGAAAATTGCCCGAATTGGTTATTCCTAGATGACCTATATACAATTCTAAGTTAGGAAAACAGTTGAAATCAATTGAATATTCTCAAAGTAAATAAATAAAAGTGATGTAAAAATACAATGAACAATTTAGGATTAGAATACAGATCAGTTCATATCGGAATTCGCTTCTATTTTTCCTTAAATAACAAGTTTTTAAGAATTTGGAAAATACACACTAAGTATAGATTCGTTAAATGAATATACATTTTTACTTAAAGAGAATTGAAAAAAAATACACTCGAACCCGAACTTCTTGGATTCATGTCAAGCGCCCTAACAATTAGGCTATTCGAGTTCTCGACACGAATGCATTTTTTTCAACTCCTGGTTCGAGTCCTGTTTCGAATATATTTTTTTCAATTCTCTTTAATTAAGATTACTAGAGATATTTGTCAATATTTAGTTTACGTTGTATGTATCATATTAAAAACATCAAATATAATTGAATACATGATGTAAATAAATATCGTATGCATGATTAAAATTAAATAAAAACAAAAAGAAATAGTACATTTTTACATTTAAAAAAAAAAACAAACAATTTTTTTGTCTCTCCTGGATGAAAAATGTCTTTTTTTGTCCCGCTATGCTTGACGCCAAACAGAAAAATACCACGAGAGAAAGTGGAGAATGTCTCAGATCTCATGTTCATTGTCACCCGAGGCGAAGCAGAGGGTGACAAACTTTTGATGAGATCTGGGACTTTCTTTACTTTTGCTCCCTAGATGTGAAATATACTATTCTTTAACTTACCTATACTAAGATATTGTTGACTGCCCGTTTCATATGTTTCCCATACTAAATCACGATACCGCGTCTTCTCTTTCACTGTACCATAATCATTTTTATGTTCTCGTGGTTCATTTGGATCACCAGTCTTTGCAAAGTTTGTAAAAAAATTTAGTACAGCTTCCGCTACACCCATATCTTGTCGTGTAAAATTTTGTGGAAAGTATGGTAAGCCACCTACTAATGGCATACCCAATAAATATGTGATATCTTCACCACGAATACTGCCAAGCCTCTGTAAAAATAATTAGAAAGGTTCATTTTAAAACTGTTTGATATTCAGAATCAGCTTATTACTTATAATAAAAAATATCGTATTAACACAATACTCAGAAAACAAAAGAAAAGAAACATTTCATCGTCCATCATTGTACAATTATACAAACGTGCTTAAACTTACGCTTGCGTGCCAAAATCAATATTTAGAAACGCAAGCTGTATTACATAAAGTTTCTGCATAAAATGCTGTAGGTTTTATAATAATTTATTGTATAATCTGTGATAAAATGACGTTTTTAGTAGTCTTAGCAACAGTTAAGATAAATTAAAGCATTTTTTAACCCTTAACATGACTAGCAGAGTAATAGGGTTTAAAAGCAATTAGGCTAATTTGGTAAATTGCTAGATAAATTAACGGATTTAAAAGAGGAAATAAGTTAAGAAAATGAAATTTATTTTAAAGTAGATATTAAAATTCAATTTTTTTTCTGTCATATTTTTCTTTTTAGAGTGGTTGTCTTTGGATTAGTAATATTATATACACAAACAAAGCAACTCATCTCTAGAATAAGTACATATTTCTGGAAATTTAGTTAAAATATATTGCCAATCTTTGTAGTAGGTCTCTAGAACGAAATTTAAACCGTAATTTTTCTTGGGATGTTAATGAAGTTTTTATATATTTGATGCATTAAAAAAGTGGTAGGTGTTCCTAATTGTTGTTGTTTTAATTAAAAAAGCGATTCATTTTCAACGATAGTTTCTAGCTATTCATTATACGCTACCTCTGTCTGTTATACTCTAGAGTGAGCAGGTTGTCTATCGTTACTTCCGTTGAATATTATGCACAAATATCTATTGTACCTATACAATTTTGAAAAACAATTATTTAATCAATAAATGTGAATATTGCAACTTGTCGTAGTTTACAATGAATTGAAATCTGAAATCTTTTAATTATTTAATATAAAATAATATTTTTGACATTTCTTTTCCTACGAAACTTAAATTTCTATTCATGTAAGACTGAGGTCATAAATACAGCGCGATTTTTACAGCAGTTATTCAATTTTTACCGTATAAACAGCGAAATGTTCAAAACATAATTAATTTGAGATAAAAATGAACACCTAGAAGAGCATTACAATCTCAAGTGTTTTTTGAAAGAGTTGATACTTTTTATCATCAATATCATTACAATTTTAATGATATTGATGCTAAATTTTAAAACCAAAACAAACACCAAAAACCGACTTCTAAGTTACCTAGGAAACAAAAACTTTTTCAATCGAATCAAGTTGTTATTTTTTTGAGAACATCCAAAAATCTTTTTATAACTGTCAATTTGTATGTTTTATCAATTAAATAAATTGAGCTGTGGAAGTTATCAGAAGTTAAAGAAAACAGAGATAATTTAAAGTAAGTGCAATGCAATTTTTTATTTATGTCATAATAAATATCCTAATCAAACCAAACTTAATGTACTCACATATGGGTTGACTACTAAATCAGAAGTATGTCTTTTTGAAACTAATACTAGAATTATTTTATACAGTAAAAACTAAAAGTAATTATACTTGGAGTAACAATCGCAGCCTGAACAATATTTTACCATGGATTTTCTGAACCAACCCATTTTTTTGTAAAGCATTTGATCTCAGTCCCAATTCAAGTAAATATTAAATGAGTTAAGTAATCCATTAAACAATTGTCTTTAAAAGTCTGATTAAAGGAAGACTTCCGTTTAATCCTAACAACCAAAGTTTTATACAAAATACTAATACGAGCATATTTTATGATGGCAAATTCATTCGAATAGAATTGTTAACTCGAATTCATTCACAAGAGATGGGTTGTGGCTTGTGAGCCATTCTGTATAGATAAAGGAGTTTTCCGATTTTTCCGATAAACAGTGATTCTAATCATTACTCAGTATTCAGATCGTAATTTGAAATTCCTTCCACTTTTGTAGGAACAATTTTTGATTTAACACACTTTTTTACATCTAATTTTAATTTATATTTTTTTAATATAAGTAGAAAAATTAAAATTTATTTATATAATTTTATAGTTATAATAATATTATGAATATTATGGATATACCTATAATATCTATCCATAATATCTATCGATTCGGTAAGGGTAACATTAATCGCTTGTTGTTTTTTGCTTTTCTGAAAACTTGGGCGATTACATTATCGCGATTTGAATGTTTAAAGTATCACGTCGATTCAACGTTTAATAGACCATGTCATTAAATTTGAAGTAGCTGTTTAATCATATTCTAGTTAAAATGTTAAAAGTGGCTTCTATTTTACAAAATATATGAACTAATAATTAAAGCAATAAAATAAAAAATACAATAAAAATAACCGTAATAGGAGCAGTAACTTAACCTCTAATATTTCAACAACAATGTAATCTTAATATACAGTTTTATATGGTAAATAATAAAATGTCCTGTAAAATGAAAATGAATGTGTTAGTTAGTATACTTAAGATTTTGAAGGAAGAACGAACACATTTGGTTCTACCTATTGTCATAAAGTGGTCATGAAAATGTAACTCGAGTGCTTACACTACATTTTCAAGTAGCACTATATCTATATATATCTTATACTACATAATATAGACCACACCATTTTACTATTACAAATTCAATAGTAAACATAGTATACTAGCAACCATTTTCATAACAGCTTATATGTATGTATACACTTATTTGCACATCTGTCATCATGTAAAAGTTTTCTGACTAAAATCTGTAGTTCTTCGGTGGGTTTTCCCATTAATTTTCAAAATTTGACTTTAAAATGTTCATGCCCAATTATACTTGGTAAAAAAAGTTAAGCAAAAGTAAATTAATGGACAAAAATCTGGGTACAGTGCTATTTTTTTGGCTATTTAAAAATTTGCTTGAAACATGCACATACAATTTCGGTGTTTGTTCGTAGACATAAAAAAAATGGAAAGTAATTGGATAATTTGGTAAAATATCATTGTGCTAGCGTCCGTAGATTGGGACCGTAAAGAACAAAATGAATTAGCTTGAAATTTTGAGAGGTCGTTGTATTTTTACCCAATTACCCAAATTAATTTACCCAAATGTTATTTATACTATTTTTTATATGCCAAAGTTCCCATAGGTACGGGAAATATATAAAATAAGTGAAAACAAACAATTGACTGAGTTAATTGTTGAAATACCTTCTATAGATATAGTGTTGAATATCAGTGTTTGCATTATTTTTTATAAGTTAGACGAGTTTAAAAAACCAACACAATTATGGCGGCCTTTGGGCTGCTATTTATTGTGTTTTCGAAATTTTCGAAAGTATTTTCTAGAATTTTGTTTCGTTTTTCGAGAACGTTTCACAAGGCTACTAGTTCAAGTTACCCGAAATTTTCAACTCTTTATCTTTTATTACCAAAAATTTGTCCTAAATTGCGCCCTCGCGGATATACAGTGACGTTTACGAAAAAAGGTTTCAAACAAAATGTGTTTATTTTTGTATAAGAAACATTTTAATCGTTAAGCTTTTGTTCTATCTTCAGTTCACAAGACCCGATTGACCTATCTTGCTCATTTACGAAATCGATCTCACTTTTTACGTCCTCAGCACGCTCTAAAAATTTTAGCTTGATATCTCTTTTCTTTTCTGAGTATCGTGTTTACAGGTGGACAGACGGACAGTCGGAAATGGGCTAATTAGGTGATTTTTTTTAGGCGTTACAAACTTGGAATTAAACTTAGTATATCTTGATATATATTACATATATAAAAGGCAAGGCAAGAAAGTCATATTAAATGACAACTAATTTGAAGTAAGGAATACAAAAAGACAACTTTTAAATGTAGTAGGCTGTATACAAAATGATCGAATAATATCGGTTTCCTTTCTAATACATTTCTTTGATTCGAAAAGAGAAATCTGTCAGAGACGGAAAACACAAGTTAATTAAAAATTTTGTGGTTTTATCTAATGTGCCCACATTTATATAAAATTCGTCGATAAAGACCCTCCCCCCTAGCTGGATGAACTACGTTTGGTAAATGAAATTTTAAATTATAACATGCATGGTCTTCCATTGAAACATTTTATCCTTATATAAACTGTACTCAGACATATAACAAACTGTAACATGTATGAAATACAAAATTATAAAGATCTAAGGGTTAAACATAATGGACTCATAAAATTGTTGAGGTTTGCAATTCATTTCATCAGACAGTTTATTTCTCTTTGTTCCATTAAATATAACAAATATATAACTCCCACGTCTCTCAAAATATACAATATACAAAAAACATAGATGCATACAGGAGTAAGCATGTTATATATAGGATGTCTTGCTAAATACAACAGTCATTTAAAACAAATTATTCCACCAATCTCTTACTGTTCGCATACAAGTAACTTTTTATGGCTATGGATTTGCTGAGTAGTATGTTGAGTAGAATTCAATAAAAACAATCAAACAATATCTAAAGTGAACCTAGTATACAATTTTTGAGATGTTTTCTGCCCAGAAATAGTTCTGGAGATGTTTATAATCAATTTTTTTTTAGACTTCCACGTTCTTTAAGGAGATATGCAAGGATTGAATAATATAAAGAATTTCAATAAAATTTATAAATACAAGTTTCCAAAAATCACAAAAAATTTCTAGGTCATCGGTATTTTTATTATTTTACCGTTCAAAGTTGGCTGAAAAAATGATGAATCATATAGGCTATCCTTTTCAATTGGATATTTCTATATCAAAAAATTTAGAGAGTGTTATAAAAAACTATATCTAAAATATTTAGACAATCTTGCAGTTTATAATACTACCATAAAAATATAAGGTTGCCGATGATATAAAAACAAAATTTTAATTAAATTATAAGTTCATCGAATTTCCATCATTTGATGAACAGAGACAACTATAGTTAGAGTATTGATGATTGAAGAGCGATATCTATATTATCAAATTTATAAGCATCACTTGCACACAGTATATTATATATTTTTGTAGTTGTGTGGTATTGTAAACCTAAAAATAACTCATTACTTGACTATAAAGAATGTGTTTGGTTTATATGTACCGTGCAATAACCCAAAACTTTTTTACAATACTGCAGGGTTACAATCACCTTAAATCGATAATACAATAATTTTTTTTCAGGTAGTTTTGGAGATATTTGCAATAAAATTTTGTCTGGACAGAAAAGCTCCAAAATTTGTATGGGCCACGTTAGCGATGCTTTTTTATTGTATTTACATAAAACATGAGCATGTTACCAAAAGTAACGAACATGATATACGAAAATGGAGATTTGAAAGCCAAAATGATTGTAATATACATGCATGCTATGATGCTTTGAAGATAAAAAGTTTGAAAGTAATTATGTTTCAGAGCAGATAACGATATCCGTCGATAATCATTCATCAATTTTTGAAACTAAGAAAACATGACTATATTCTGTCACTTATAATTAAACTCTAGACAGTCATATATCTATGATGAATTGGGTAACTGCCAGTAATTGGAAGAAGATAGAGAACGAAAATTTTTCGAACGTTCGAAGTTCTGTAGGGTTTGAGCGCCTTAAGAGCTTCTCCAAATTGTGAAAGAGGTGGAAAATTTTATGTTTTAATCAAATTAAAGTTTAAAAAGTGTCTTTCTTTATTTGTATCTAATACTAGACATTATGTATCTATCACATCCTATGTTTATATTATCAATTTGAATTTTAAAGTTAAAAATACACTCACCTTAACTGTGCACCCTGTATGACATGGCATATACATAGGTATTATTACTTATTTTATATATTAGATAATAATATATTTTAATTAAAAATATTTAGGTGATGTAAACAAAGAAGATTATTATATTTTTATAGCTTATAAAATATACGTGCTTAATTTTCTTTATGGTTTTTCATTTTGTGTGTTTTAAAAACTCCATATTATACCCCGTTTACTATGTATCCACAATGGTAATAAAAAACATTGTAATTGTTTTGATAGGGTGTGATAAATGTCTAGTTAAATCATCCACAATTGAATTTTATTTTAATCTTTTTTGGCACCAAACATTATACTTTTATCTTATATCGAAATGAAAACATACTCATATACATTTAACCAAAACCAAATTAAATTAAATTGTAATGTAAGTTGTTTAAATACTACTTTTTTACTTTACTTTACATAGTACAGGTGTAGGGAGTATCGCGGTGATGAAATCAAAATAGCTTGTATCAGATTTTTTCTGATTTTACATGAATATACACGTGCTGACACTGAGACTCCTTTGAAATGAGTATGAGTTCAATAATTAATCAATACCTCTATAATCTCCGATAGGCGACTGTAATGATTTACATGAGAACTGATTTCAACGCAGTATAAGCGCGTGCGTAGTTATTAATTTCATACATAATCAGCTAAACTACCTTTACAGATGACCTATACACATAATTTTCTGTAATTCAATTCAATTCAGAACTACAACAACTGCCACCAAAAAATATGTGAATGCGATTCTTTGTCTCAACTTTTCAGAGTATGAAAAGAAAGACGAAATTGTTAAAACTTTGTTATATTTTCACGCCTAAACCGCTTAATTAATTTTGATGAATTTCGGTATAAAGCTGAAAGAGGCCTTGGAAAAGGGCATAGGCTAATTTTTGTCACTAAAACACACCTAAAATAACAAACCTCAAATCATTCTTTTTACTTCTATTCACCGTAGAATGTTGAAATGTTTTCTATTCGAAAGTAAAGTCAAATGACTAGAATACCTAAAAAAATGTGAAATAGACCTTCAAAACTACCTAAACTCTTCTACACATGCTAAAATCTCCATGGAAGTTATGAGAAAAGTCAAAAACTAGAAAATTTAACCAATCCCCCGAAATGGAAAAATACATCCTTAAAATTACTTTGGTTTTTTCTGCCTGTAGTTTACTCCATATAATGTTTTTTTCTGTGATGCGGGTTCAAGGCTGATCTGGAAGTCTAAAGAACAGAGATTCTTTGCGAGTAATTATTTATTCTAAACTAATGTGCATACTATGTTTATAGCGCGGGGAGTTCCACGAGCGGAAGTCGAAGAATGCGTTACTGTTCAAGGCATTGAAGTAGAGTTGGTGTATACAAGGAAAAATACGCGGAGTCAAGTGGGTTGGCATTGTCTGTATTGCGATTATTATATAGATTCAATAGTGATTCAATAGACTGAAACAGCGGGTAAAGGCTAGTTTTAAACAAATAAGCCTTTTTGTTCATGGCTTATAATTATATACATTTATTATATATAATATTTCATTCCTTAGCTGTGCGATGTCTTTGTATTTATTTCAATTATATACAAGTTTTAATCTATTTTACATGTGTTTCGAAATCTATATGCAGCAATATTACTATATTTTTAATATCGAGAAATAAATTATTGAATTGGTTTGAAAATTCTTTTATATGCAATTATTTCTAACAGAATTTTTAATGTTTGTTTTTGATGTAACAAACAGCTAAGAAAAATTTTTTTTTTCGAATAACTAAAAAGAATGCCAGATAAAAGCCATCAAAGTTTTGTTTTTATCTCATACCTTAATACCTGTCTTTAAAATGCTATCATTCGTATTTTTTAACCGATTTTAATTTTAATTTAACTTTTTGTCATCCCGCTTATGGTTTTTTTCATATTTTTTTCAGAAATTAGAAAAATAAACTTCCTGAAAATATCCAATTTACTGTCAAAATTATTGCAATATTAACTGGTAAATTATAGCCAATCGTTTGTGTTTAAAATACATCTGTTAAGAGAGACTTAAAGAACAAATGAACAGATGATGTATTTTAATTTCCTATTTTAAAGTTTCTTTCAACACATCTTGACCTAAATAAAAATTGATTGGTGTGAATCCGAGGTAAAAATCACCTTTCGTTCACAAAAAATATTGCACGAAAAAATATCCACAAACGAAAGTATCATAGAACGTAACCCATTGTAATAACTTTCCTATATTGGGAAGCTATAATAATAATTATAATAACACCAATAGAAACCTGATAATTACCTTGTAAAATGTTTAAATAATTCTGTTTTAAATTTATATATTGTATGAAATCCAGCATACGCCAGCTGAATTATTTATTTTATTCCTATATCTAATAATTAATATTTTCTAGGAATATTTTGATGATTAAAAAACCATCGATAGTACATATTTTATATAATATATCTCTTTCAAATTATGAAAATTAAACAAATAATATTATATTACAGTATAATCCCATTTTTCTACACAATTTTTACTTTAGCATATACAAAATATTACGTACAGTAATCATATTTTTATTATGTAATTAAACTCTATTTCCAATTTTTGTGTACTTTATATAGACCAAAGTCCCTTTTGCAAGATACTTTTAAAAACTTTTGTCATCTTAACACATTATACCGCTTAAAATATGATATTGAGATCGTACATTTCAATGGAAAACTCAAAAAACGTATTTTCAGAAGCCGGGGCTCGAGACCGGGTCCTGTAGATATTCGGTCTAGGACGTAACCAATTCCGTCACTCCTGCTCCATGTGGAAGATATAAATTATATGTAACATCTTCGTGTCTTGATCCTATTTGTATGTTTGTGTATACAGTACATAAAAGTTTCGCACTATTATACAACCCATTCAAATTACATATTGTTATTACGAAAGTAAACGTTTAACATTTATTTCAAACTTTTGTGTACTTTATATAAGCCAAAGTAACTCATACATGATACTTTTAATAACTTTTGTTATCTTAACACATTATACTACTTAACATATGAAAGTGAGACTGTTCACTTTAATGCAAAACGCACATTACGTATTTTTATTTGGACAGTAATCGTGCAGAAAGTAATATTTTAGATCTTTTGGATCTATTATTTGCTTATTTTACATTACCTTCCAGAGTTAAAGGTCAACTGGTTTTCATTAATGGTAAGAGATAGGAAGCTGCTCTAAACTAGAATGGTTTTCCTCATAAAAATCTAATATTTTTTGTTGGAAATATGAATATATTCCGCAGAAATTGAATGTAAAAATCTATTAAAACATAAAAATTCAATGGAATTTTTTAACTTTGTTTGACCATGAAAAAGTTTTTGGTGTTTTAATATTTCAACAAAAACCCAAAATTGGGAAAAAAAATTTAATAGTAGCAATCAAAATTTAATACTTTTAGTAAATTTTAATATTCAATTTTTGTCGAATTTTTCGCAAAAGTGAGCTTACTTAAAGTGTAGAGTTATACCTCTTACCGGTGACGAAAACAAGTTGAGTTTAAACTGAACTTAAACATCACGGTTAAATCCACAGTGGCTATAGATTGGTAGCCTCTAGAATGATTGCATCGTCAATTTTATGGCTACAGACCTAAAGCACTTGAACAAACGTATTCAGCCTACGTGTGACAAGTAGGCTTACTTAACTTATCATTAAAGAAAGATTCCATTAAAAAGTAGCTAAGGACTACAAGGATTTTCTGTGTTTAATTTAATGTAAACAAGTGAAAACAAACCATTGAGTGAGTTAATTGTTGAAATACCATGTATAGACAGGGTTGATTACTCTGTCACATTACACATACATGTGACAGAGTAATCATGTCACACACATATAACTGATATACCCATATAATACTACAATTTGCGCATAATATACGCTCTCACGGGTAAACAGTGACGTTTACGAAAAAATGTTTCAAGTTAAAGTTGTTTATTTTATAAAGAACATTTCTTACATTTAAACTTTTGTTCTATCTCTATCGGTTTACAAGATGGGTCTTACGAACCCAAAACCCAATTAACCTATGTTGCTCATTTACGAACTCGACCTCACTTTTTACGTCCTCAGCACGCTATACAAATTTCAGCTTGATATCTTTTTTCGCTTTTGAGTAATCGTGATGACAGACGGACAGACGACAGACGGCAGACAGTCAACCGGAAATTGACTGATTAGGTGATTTTATGAACACCTATAACCAAATTTTTGTTCATAGCATCAATATTTTTTATCGTTACAAACTTGGGACTAAACTTAGTATACCTAGGTATATTTCATATACATGGTATAATAATTGCTTTAAAATCAATGTAAATATTATATAAAAGAAATATTACCTTTAAGTAAGTAGTACTAAAATCGATTATCAAAATAAATGTTCATTTGTAGGAAAATATTTAGAATCCCACTTCATTTATGTTTCATATTATTCCAATTATTCAAACGATTTTGTATTTAATATTTTAATATTTGAATATCATATATTGTATCCAATATATGCGTGTATTTATGTATTATGTGTAGAGAGGAAAAGATATTCCGCCAATACTGACAATGTCTAGGCAGTAGAAAGCAGATTGATGATTATAATTTTAGATGTTCTCAAAAATCGATAGTTAGTGCAACATTAAATGGTGCACGAGTGCTGAAAATTTTCCTGTGTTCTCTTAAGAAGTCAATGAAGTTTACGAAAACTTATGTTGCTGATTTGGGTTATTTGTTGATGTATTACACTATATACCTTCCCCTTAAATTAATGCGGGCAACAATCCTTATTTTAAATATAAAAAATATACCTTTTCGAGTAATTCAGTGACCCAGTGACCCGTTACCCACAAATTGTACAAGTAAAAATAACAATTTCAGGTAAAAGTATTTTCTTGCTATCGTAATTTTTAGAACGTGGTTTTTTAGTCGTCGGACTTTTAGTTTTTTGGACTTTTTTTTATTTAGATATAAAATATTTGTAGACGGGGCTTAAGTTTTTATACCATGCATATGTGTAATATGCAAGGTATACTAAGTTTAGTCCCAAGTTTGTAACGCTTAAAAATATTGATAGTATGAACAAAATTTTGGTATAGGGTTTCATAAAATCACCAATTTAGTTCATTTCCGGTTGTCTGTCTGTCTGTCTGTCTGCCATGAGGATTACTCAAAAACGAAAAGAGATATCAAGCTCAAATTTTTATAGCGTTCTGAGGACGTAAAAAGTGTGGTCGAGTTCGTGAATGAGCAACACAGGTCAATTGGGTCTTTTTACATTTTGTAAACTGTTAGACATATAAGAAAAGTTTAAATGTAAAAAATGTTCCTTATAAAAAAATAAGTTTTGTTTGAAACATTTTTTCGTAAACGTCACTGTTCACCCGTGAGAGCGCAAATTGTGGTATTATATGGGTATATCAGTTATATATGTGTGACATGTATGTATGTGTAATGTGACAGAGTATTCAACACTGTCTATGCATGGTATTTCAATAATTAACTCAGTCAATTATTTGTTTTCACTTGTTTGAACTGTTTTTTTTTTCTTTGATGTATAAATATCTATGCCTATCAATTGAAAACAATTTATGATCAAGTCACATAGTTTGCAATCAAAAATGATATTTTCATGACATTCCCTATAAAATTAAATTAGTGAAATTTTCACTAATTCAGCTAGTGAAAATTTTTTCATTGTAAAATTTGTAATTTTACTAGATTAATCAGTGAAACTTTCACTATCTCAATTAGTGATTTCAATTTTCAATAATTCAATAGTAGTTTTCATCAGTTAGCAGTTGCTTTGTCATTAATTGTATTAGTCAGTTTAGAATTCAGTAATTATGCAGTTATTTTTACTTGGTTATCAGTGATTTTATGACTAATTGCATTGATGGCTTTGATTTTCACTAATTTATCAGTGATTGTTCCTCCTTTATTTAAAGCATGCTCTTTATATACTTGTATGAACCGAGACATACAACATACTTGTATGAACCAAGACATAACAGTATAATTTCACAATATTTTAGTTTTATGACCCACGATCCTTTCGTTACTTCAACAGTTTCAAATGGTCTTTCGTGCAAAGAAGACTGTCAAACTTTGATTTAAAAATTTTGATCCAGGGTAGTGAAGTTTTTTCTCTGGTAATTAGTTACATTGCAATGTTTAAATCATAGCACCGGCACACAAAAAAAAAAGTAAGTGGAATGTGCATTTGATCGGACCTAATGTGATTTTTCAAAGTTTTTGGTTCTAAACACGTACTTTATGTATACAAAAATACAAGAAACGTAAGTAAGTAAGTAAACGTAAGTTCTACTCTTTTAAAGTGTATAATAGTAAAATATAAATTTTTTAATTTAACAGTTATTTTATATGTTTCTAGTAAGGGAGGAATTTGAAAATTTTTTCCGAAGAAGTAACTGCGAACTCCAAAGAAAGCATTCAACCCTACATAATAATAGATTCGGGACAATCTGGAAACAGCTCATTTATTCAAGGTGAAGGAAGTAGGCAAAAAACTGGAACCAATATTTGCAGTTGCTTGACTATACAGATGTTATTATGTATTAAATTTGGAGTGTCCAAAGGAATTAATGAATTTTATAATTTAATCGATTATTTTATTTTTAAAATGGGAGTAAAACCCGAAAATATTGTATCAGCTATTCATATATGTAATTTATTAAAATCAATAATAAAATTCATAATAGTTTTAACATAAGTTCTAACAATGAAAAATGTACTTTTGCAGTAACCGATAATAGTGCTTCAACTAGTAAAATAATAGATGATGAACAAAGTCAATAAAATTTTTATTAAATGAACATCTTTTTTCCTTTTCCTAATAAAAAATTGTTTTACTTACAAGTACCTAATTGAATAGAATAGTATTTTTAACTGATAAATTAGTGAATTCTGATAATTCACAACAATGAAAGAATTAGTAAATTCTGTTAATTTAATTGGCGGTTTTCACTATTTCAATCAACCGTTTGATATAACTAATGGATTAGTGAAAAGTACTGTCACTATTAAATTAGTTACTTTCACTCACAAATTAGTGATTTAAATTTTCACTTATAAATTAGTGAAATATATTTCCATTTATCAAGTAGTGAATCTTATTTTCACTGATGAATTAGTGATTTTTTTTTTAACTGAATCATTCAGTGAATTTTCACTAATTCTAGGTTGCTGGATTTCAACTGCAAAAATTAGTGAAATTTCACTGCGATTTAGTGAAATTTCTCTAATTTAATTTTAGAGAGCAATCATAGGACCATTCATAAACTCAAAACAGCTAGAATCGCAGTTTGGTTGCTTTTACTCAAGCCTCAGTCGACTATAAAACTTTGAATACTTACAAATTACAACAATTTGTATATTATTTTAAAAGTTTGTTGTGTCACAATCTCAACAGAAGTGGACGTAATTCGTATTTGTCTACTAATAATGTTTTATTATGTTATTATTAATATTTATTATTAATGAATTTTAACTATTCAAACTCTAAATAGAATTTAAATAAAATATGCATTAGTTAGTGTTTATATCGGCTACATACGTCATATGTTTCGCGGTATACACACAGCGTATAAAGCCGATAGAAAAATCTGTTCTGTTTGCCTTGGTTTAATACACTAAGTGTAAATTAAAAAGGATAGTGATATTACAGTGAATGGTACAATAATTAATTTTAGCTTTCGCTTAGCGTAAATTGTATGTTCTTTGGGGTATAAAAAGAACATACAAATATTTTATTTTGTACAATGCGCTTAGAAATTTGTGGTATTCGTTTAATACTTTGTATGTAAATTATACATACACATATGTAAACTAATACGTCAGTTATAAAACATACGAGCCACTAAAAACTTATTTTAAAAGCACCCTCAAGTTGTTTAAATATGACGCCATCAATTTTTAAAATCTCTCTATAAAGGGATCTTTAAGAAATCGTTTTTGTAACTTCAAATACAATATGAAGTCTACAAATTATCATCCACCCCTACCGAATTACCTCCCTGTTCATCGAATAACCACCCCCCCCCATATAGGTTTAAAAATAAACTGTATGTAATATTAACTTCATATGGCGTAGTCGCAGTATGATAAAAAGAAATTTTCATAGCATTACTACCGAAAAGTTACTGTTTTTGAACCGATTGAGCGACTTGGGCTCTAGTATAATTACGGAATAGTGATTTTCGTGAATGTTCAAAAATTATAAGTTTTAAAAATAATAACCAGTTAACCAAGACTAGTTTTATGGTATTTTTGTTTTCGCACCAAACTTAGGTGTTTTTTAAGTAGGTACAAATAGTTTTGGGTTGTTTTCTTCTCTAAGCAGTTTAACGACTGTATTAAACTGACTATATTTGCGAATTTCACGAAACGAAATTCTGATCGTTAACTAATTTAAAAGAAGAAATGAATAACTGCAACAGCGGCATTCTATCGAATATAACAATAATTTATCCATTTTATTCCTGTGAATATATATTAATACCTAGAAGATCCTCGATCAAGTAAAAAAGAGACACGTTTTTTTGAAACAACTGTTGTACTGAAGCTTTTCCCAACTAATATAATACTTAAATATGAAACATTCCTTGCTCTTGTCGACAAATAAAGTGGTATTTTTATAGGTTTATTATTAAAAAAAGAAAAAAATTCTTACCTGAGGATAGTCACTATCTTTTGTTTGATAACCAAAATGGAAAAAGTACGTCTTAGCACCCCTGCGTGCATGTAAATATGCAACACGAATTAACGGTGATACAGTATGACCATCACTTAACGCTTCCATTGTGGAATCACGTATATTTATTGGATGTTGTATTGGCTTATCCCAATCCGTATACTCATTACGCACAGCCGAAAAAATTTCATTTAAATGATAAATGTATGCATTACGAATGTAAGTTCTTAAGATTCGATTTCGTTGATCTTCCTCGAAACCGTATTGTATATCCGCGGCATTAAAATCACTATAACTTTCTGTACTTGTTACACCTAACATTAATTCACATGTTATAAAAGATTCACTTGAATGTTCCATTGAAAAACCTGGATCTAATGTAATTGCATCAATTGGTAAAAACGGTGCTATCCTTGGCATAAATCTTGCGTTCTCTAATCGAACATCTAATAATACTTCTACAGGTATTTTTCTTAAGCATGGCGCTATATCATCCATAATTATATCTTTTGAAGGAGGTTTGGATTGCGATGTATTATTTTGATTATTTGTGTCAAATTTGTTTACTACCAAACATCCAAATTGTTTTCCTACTGAATAACGAATAGCATCAGCGTTATGGATTGTTGCCCATGGACTTAGCGCTGATCCACTTAACAGCATTACTCGAGTGAATAAACCTGGAATATATAATATATGTATATATAAATTAAGAATCGCAAAAATAGAACAATTTAATTAAAATAAAGGAAATCTGAAAGTAGGTGAATATGTTCAGAATACATTTACCTAGTTTTTACTAGCTCACTTTTTTTTGATTGTATGTCTATTCGACATAGATTCGCAATTGATTACATAAAATTGGCGCTCAAATGAAATTTTTAGTATTGGTTTGAATTGAAACGAAATAATAATTTACAAAACTAAATACTGCAGTTTTTATCGGATGGCCTAATATTTCCGTTTTTTTTTTAGATCAAACGAAAAATTGAAAACAACTGCGAGATATTTGGCAAAAAATTAACTTACTATTCAATTATGACTGCCAATATTTTTCTAAATATCAACCGTTTGACTAATGGATTCCACAAAGCTAATATCATTATTAAATCGCTAAAATATTCCCGATGTGTTGAGATGTGTATGAAGAAAGTTATATGAGAATTAATATTGCTACAGAACAAGGCAAAATATTTAGACAGTCGTATTGTACTCTGATATCGAATTATTTTGGAGTAAACAGGTATGCCCCGTTAAGTATTGGAATACTGACAATATTGTTATACCGATCACATTTATTATCTAAACTCCTGATACTAAAGGTGATCAGTTTTTACCAAATTTTGAATAATTGAAACTCATGGATTCTAGTTTATGTGGGTAAATTTTGATGTAACACGAGAGCCGTTCATAATTATTATCAGAAAAAATACATTTTAAAGAATCTTAAATTTAAGATCATGTTTTCTTTATTATACAGAAGGTTTTTACACACCGATAATACCGACATATTTGTCTTGCATTTGATGAAATGCAGTTTTAATAGTTTTTGTATAAAACATTAATAATTTTGTTCAATATATTTTTATTTAATCAAAATTATTCATCTAAATATACAATACTAGCTTTTTCCCGCTACTTCGCCAGCGATAGTGATTCATTTCCATTCATTTCAATTAATTCACTAATGCTTAATTTAGTGAATCATTAATTCGTTTAGAGAACGTATACTCAATGTCAAAAAAATGCTCGTTTTAAAACATTCTAAGTGTTACTATTATAACATAACATATGATGAATACGCTTAGAATGTTTTAACTGTGGCATTTTTTTTTTGACATTGAGTATACCTTGCCCTCACTTAACCCCTCTTTATACCACTAGCAATATACAAAATGCCTACTTTAAATACAAATCTACCACATGATACTCTATAATCTACTTTCCCATGCTCAGGTCGCCTCTTAACACCAACTTTACTTCCTTCTCTTAGACAAGAAGGCAGGCGACCTTCGGTTACAGGACTCGCTGCGCTCGCAATTGTTTTCCCGATTTCCGTGGTTTGCGACGAATATCTTAAAACTTTTCTAAGATTTCTGTTAATTCGACTTTATTACACGCCGAGTGGAAGAAAACCCCATCAATCTAGCATGATTAGAAGTGTAAACGGTAGTTTTAAGGTTTATTTTCCAGGAGCCGTGAATGAAATATTAAAATTGATTATAGCCTATGTAATACTGCGAAAACTAACGTGTAAAATACTGCGAAAACTAACCCCAACGAGAAAAATGATTGGTTCTCCATACACAATTTCATCTCCTATTTCACCTTCTTTAAGTTTAATTTCCACGACAAAAAGCAATCGATGTCTTTTCCCCATAGACCATCTACTGCTTAACCGAAAATCATCAAAATTGACTCGACGCTTTAGGCGTGAAAACGCAATAAACAGACAAACACGCGGCGTTACTTTCACACTTACAATATTAGTAAGGATTGTATATCTATTTGTAAAATGGAAACAAATTTATTTTCCATTTAACGTAAATACGTATAAATACAACAAGGTTGTATACTATACAAGATGAGTATTAAATGCATATACGCCGCTAGCAATAATTAAAGGAACGCCTTCCTTATAAAAAAGCCTATTTTCAATAGCCCATAATTTTATTTTTTTTATCATCTCCTACCGCTTGTTGGCGAGAGTTTCTAGTTCAGTGGACATTTAACTTTAGTTTTTATAAATTTGAAAAGTGTGTATTTTTTGTAAGGCATCAAATATTAACATTCAAATGTTTCTTTTTGAAAAAGCGCTTTTATGCGCTGGTGTCTTTGATTGTCACAATTTTTAAGATTCTAAGACAAGTTTTTCCGGAACTACGGCTGCACAGAAATCTGTCTGGTTTCATTCGAAATTTGCCTGCATTCAAATTCGTTTATTAAGTTTTTAAGAAAATTTTTATTGTTTTATTAAAAAAATAATTCAAAAATTATTTTGCAAGAAATTCAATAATAGTACTCGAAAGCTTGTAATTTTCACGTTTTAATGCGCTCTAATGCTTTATTGTATACATTTTCTTGACCGCGTTATGAAATTTCAAAAAAAAATTGTCTCTTTAACAAGTCCGATGTTTGTTTCTGCTCTTTTCTATTTTATACATATCCAAAAACAACATAGACTTACCCCGGATACGCGTTATAAATTAATAGAAAAATTTGGGAAATTCTTACCACAACAATGTAATGAATGTCAAAAATATATACAAAGTTCAAAAAGCTTAAAAACGAAGGAGCAATGGGCATATGGAAATATCTTATTTTATAAGAAAAAAAGTGTTCCTTTAATTATGGCTAGTAGTGTATAGTGAATTAGTGAGAGTAATTATTTTATAATTATGTAACACACATAGAGTAGCAATGTTTGGTAGCTTCGTTTTAAACTAGAGTCACGTGAAATAAAATTGTCTTAAAAAGGGAACAGGAATAAAAAGACAGTAGCAACCAGTGGAGACTAATCTGTTGCTACTTAGAAGAATATGCACAGTTACGGTGCATATTAAACTGCTCTAATGTCATCAGTGAATTCCGGGGTTGTTCCGGTGTGGTGAACTATAATTCAGAGATGACAATAAACATTAGAGACCATGCTATTCAATATCATTACGTTCTATCATAAACACACTCATATAATTAAGGACATTTAGCTCGATTTATACGATCGAGTCATTCTATCATAAATTTGGTTTAGTTGAACAAATTTGGAAAAAAAAAACGTTTGACACTTTTGTAGGTGTAAGCTGTTGTCACTTATTGAAGGATATTGAAGTCTAAGTATTCATGCATACAAATAAGTAAATACAATAAAGTCTTATATTCATGCATACAAGAAAATGAGGACACAATTTTCTATTGAAAGTGTTATTTAATTTGTAAATCGAGATTTTCAAAACTTTGCCATTTTAGGTTTAGGCAATGGCTGACTTGGTCAAATTTCTGGGTGATATTTCTAATATTTTTCAATCCAGAAAAATGTTTTCAGTTTGATAAACCATCCTGTATATATATTAACCATTTTCACTCTTAAGCACACATACAAATGTATATTTACCTTTTGCAATTGTTGATATTAATAAAAGATTTACTAATGCTGCACCCGTGTCATGTCCAATTAACGTGACCCTTGTTGGATCGCCACCAAATGCTCCAATATTATCTCGTATCCATCTAAGTGCTGCAGATATATCGTATAAAGCTAAGTTTCCACCTGATGTTGTGTTTCTTGATGTATTTAAGCCACGTGACGTTTTAAGAAATCCTGTAACAATAAATAAATAAATAAATCTCAATGTTTAGGTTGTTACTAACAAAAATAACAAATTTTTTATATTTATTTGTAATCAAATAAATTGAATTATTTATAAAGTTACATAAACAACATGTTTGTAAATGTAAAATATTATTTATTTCATATTTTCATCGATGTTGGTTTTTGATAATCAATTCAATAGTGTGGTATAATGAATATAGTACCTAGAATAAAGTTATTTTTATTTTACCAAAAAAATTTAAATGGAAGCCCAGTCATGAAAGAGTTCTGTAATTCGAGAAATTTTTTAAATGATGAAAAATGGACGCTATATAGCGGGGTGTAAAAAGACCCTTTATTTGATAAGGGCGTTGATTTTCTATCACAAGGTGTGCAGATAACGGCTACTGCTTCTAAAAATAATTAATCGTACACCCCTTGTTTGGGAGTCTTATCTAAATAGCTAAATAGTGTTTTTAACGTCTAATTACAACGCTTAATGTTAGAAATAAGTATGCTGGGCGTTAGTAATTATTGTAATTAGAAATATATATTATCAGAAGTAAAATTTAACTTCCATTGATTTTTCAAAATTTTTAGAAATTTTCGATAAATCAGAAAGTTTAGTTAACAATCAATACATTCAGTTTTATCACAATCTACGACCCCGCAATAAACTATTTAACTGTATAACTTCACGTCTATGTTACCAGGCTACATCCTATGTAGCTGTCTACTATGTAGTAGCTATCTGTTTTCTTTGTACCTATGCTACTAGATAAATATTCATCCTTAGATAACGTGTCGTTATAACCAAATTGATAATAAATAGTAAGCCTGAAAATAAAATTAAAAACAAAGATTCGAATAAAAACTAGAACTAAAATAAATAAAATTATAAACAATCCTTAATTAGGAAAGTTGATCCGGCGATCTCTGCAAAATAAGAATTTTGCACCTGAAAAAAAAAAAACATTAAATTTTATCTTACACGAAAATAAAACCATGTCTATTTTTTATTCGATTCTAAGCTTTAAAGTTTATTATTTGGCTTATGATTAATTACGTTTTTGCCGGTTAATTACATATTTTTAAGCGTATTATAAAAAATATTATAACGGTATCCGCCGTACTTCCGAATTAAATTTTTATACTGAATCTTATCGCGATTAACAATATCACGAGTTTTTCGATCATACCTATCTCCAGAATCACACACGTACAATCATTTCTATATTCTTGTGTATTGCATATATGCAGTTTATTTGTCAAAAACGGAATATTATAATCAATGTCATCTTGCTTTAGTACTATGTTTCTATTTTAGATACCTGCCTATACAATTTATTAATTTATGCATAAACAATTTATTGAACGAAAGGTTGTGCAAATGATTACTCGTTATTATTTAGATGCATATAATTTAGTAAATAATTACTTTAACCACTAATTAATTATAATTGATAGTACAATGCATGAAAATATTATTAATACTGCTATTACCGTTGAATTTGAAAATATATTTATATTTCCATAATCAAATATTTAATGTATTTATAACAAACCCCAACCCGGGTATTGGTCTACTACCGACAAATATAAACTAAAAAAATTTGAACAATAAAAGTGAAGATAGGAAAAATCACTTATGAGTTCGAGAATTCAATATGACATAAGTACGCTGAAACCTTTAAAAAGTAGCAGTTGTTTATGAAATTATCAGACCTTAAAAATGTTCTATTGACTCGTAGTCTTGGTACGACACCAGCGTGCATTCCCAGTGCACAATTTTGTCGTTAGAAGAGACTGTTTGACATTTCAAAGCTATTAAAATACAAGTGCACGTCTCAACTTTTATTGAATTAAAACATCCTAGCAAAAAAGTGAGTGTAAACCAAGATTCGCATCTCCAAGAAAAATGGTCTTATCAGGAGCATTTAAAACTACTGCTTGTTGTTTATAGTTTATATAATACAAAGGCAAAAATTTGTTATCATCTTCCACTACTTTCTGTTGATCCAACAATTAAATGTTTGAAATAACATTTAGTTATATTTCATTTTTTTTTTTAAATCCTGAAACTATTTTCCCGTACATGAAAGCACTTATAGCATTAAGGTAGTACCAGCATGAAATCACTTTTCGACAGATTTGGCCGAATTTTTTTTCTCGGGTTTATAATAGCTTTATTTATGAATTCCTAAAATTTCATAATTTTTGACCGTTTAGATCGCGAGATATTTAAAGACAAAGTTCGCGATTTTGAGGGTCATGTCCCATTTAAAGCATGTAAAATGTCCGGTCTCTCCAACTATTTTTTATGATATTATTATATATTGAAGAAAAAGTAGAAAAAAATGTTTATACAATAAAATTCTAAAAAAAAAATTTAGAAATTAATTTTCACTTTCGAGATATTAATTTTGACGTAAATTGATCGAAATTGGGACGTTGGCATAATTATTTCCCATTTTAAACGGTCAAAATTTCTGAAACTTTGGGAATTAATAGTAAGCATTATTAAATTCTTAAATTTAATTTTTCGTGAAATTCTGTCGAAAAAAAAATTATACCATTGCTTTAACATAGAAACTGCAAATACCATGCTGGAACTACGTTAAATATAATTCAGTGTTTCTTCAATCGGTTAAATAATTTTTTTTTTTTTTTGTTATTGAAAAATGTAGGGGGTGTGCACTTTTGGTCTTATCAAAGATTTAATTTTATAAAATACAATTATTGAATCCCCATTGCATATATAAGACCATAATTTAAATACATTAAGAGCTTCCATTAAAATTGCTTAGCGCATTGGGCTGCATAATACAGCTTGAATAATTTCTAAAGCTGAAATTCATTAAATTGAACTTTCAAATATATGAATATATACAATTGCCAAATTTATCAGCGCACTTTGCTAGTAAATATATGGTTATTTTTCATGTTCAAACAATAAATTTATAATTTCAACTTTTGAATATTTCGGCCTCCAAACGGAGCAACTTAACTTGTAACTAAGACACGTTTAGCTAAGTGGGTCTATTTATAGTTTAACTATATCTGGAAGAGCTTTGTACAAAGGCACCCTGTAAAAATAAATATGAAAAAATATTGCAATCGTTTTACTGTAGTAATATAATACTTAATGTCTCTTACTACATCTTGACAAGATCATTTATTAAGGAAACTTTATAATGCATTCATGATTTCAATCTTATGAATATTTAAAACGTTATTGTGTTATACGACAACGAACACACATAGATAGATACATCTACATTTTAGCCGAATATTTGTGTCTTAATATGTTAAAAGTATATGTTTGTTTTATATATCGAGTGACTCAAAAGTAGCACGACAGTTCCGAAGCACCTTCTGGAGAGTATTTTGGAAAAATATTGCAAACGAAAGTTTCTAAGGTAAAAAAAATTTATTTATAAGCATATTTCTGTGAGATTCAAATATCCATGGAAGGATTTATGAGGATTAACTTTAAAATTTCTTATTAAAAATCCCATTTTCGGAAATCAGAACCTGAATGCAAAATTCGACCACCTTCGACCTCCTTCAATTAAAGGAGTAGGTGGATAATTTGTTAAGTGCGTCATTTTTTTTGAACTGTTACGGCACTCTTAAAGAATTTTAAGCGATTTTTTTAATGGAAAACATTTTTTTTTCAATTTCTTTTTGTAATTTTTAAGTTTATTTTCATAGGGCCTACTTCGGTCTTGAAGTCATGCAGAAATGCTCACTAAAAAGATATTTTTGGTCGTGTGAAATTTTTGTTTAAAATATCTAAAATATCTAAAAAGTTCAAGGACCGTCCCGCTACGTATGTGATACATGTAGATACATTGCAGTGTATACAGGATGCAAGGTAAATGTCTCAAAAAAGATCCCCTTGAAATGGTACATTCGTATATAGCTTAAGCATTTGTTAAACAATGTTTTTGCCAAGTTCATAAAAAGTGACATGCAAAGCATCAATGCCGTCCTTATCAAAGATTTATGTTCGACCTTTAAGCAGAATGGTTTTTGGATATGTTGAAACCTTTTCAGCATTTTACTGCAGACTTTTAAATTTTTGTCAATTTCACTTGTACAGAACTATTTGACTAAAGAAATAAAACTGCCTGTATATTCATATATTGTTTGATGACGTATGTAAAATGGCTATAAAAAAGCAAATAAAATGGTTCATTTTCGTGAACTTAACAACATAACAATAATACACAAACAAGAAATATAAGAGCTATTTTCGGTTTCATTTCAAATTTATTTATTCTATACATTAATGAATTCTTTACTCTCTTATATGCCTGTCTTTATCAATTTATTTTTGTATAGGGGAGCTCGGTATTAAATAAGTTGCCTGAGCAACAGATTTGGAGATTAATTGATTCATAGTGGACCAGACTATTACTGATTACACTCCATACGTTATTTCTTGCAAGGTGCTATCCAGCTATTAGGATTTTCTTTTCAGGTAAGACCAAGTTCCTCCCGCCATTTTCCTTGGATTTTATCAGACAGTATCATGGTTGTTCAAAAAATAAAAATAGTGCATACGTTAAGCGTTTCAGATCTCTAGAATTAACAAGTTTAGAAAAATGAGCAATGTAAAAACGTTTGGTTAAAAGAGAGAGATCTAAAGAGAGTAAGCTTCACTTCTATATGTTTAGAGATTCGAGGATAACATACTAATGTAATGCATTATTTTATCATTTTCAAATAAAAAAAAAAATGTAAAATTAACGTATAATTTTCAAATAAAAAAAAATTGTAAAAAACTGTATTTAAAGTTTTTTTTTTTTTTAAATCTACGTCTCTACCCCTGCAAGAGTTGCCACCGTGGCATATAGAGACACATATGCACGTTTCCACAAATAGAAATAGAAATTTATGTTGAGAACATAAAACTTGATATTAGGTATTTTTCTTGATAAATAAACTGAATTAAAAGCTAAGAATTGTTCATTATTATTGATTATATAAATACACAACTTTAATATTTGATAAATATTGAGCATTCAAGGCATGTAGAGAACAGCGGTGTGCTCGTTCCGTGCAACAAAATTTTGTTTAAATTGTGAAAATTAACGTTATAATGCTCTAACATTTTATAATTAATTAAACACTATAAGGCTGAATAGTTGAAAATAAAAATTTTTTATAAATTATTAAAGAAAAGTCGAAAGAATCCGAACAAACATACGCACATACGTACACACACACACACACACACACACAAACATCACATTGAAAAGGTTTGATTTGGATATTGCGGCCTTGAATCCGCGGAAATATGTAAAACTGGAGATTTTCAAAATCGGCTCCATGACATTTACTCCCTTCGGGAAGTTAATATATTTTATTATCTGTAATTATGTTTGTTATTGTACTGAATTTATTTACCGAATAATTGATTTTACCTGAATAGAGAAAAATTTTTATTATTCGTAGGTTTTATTTTTAATTAAAATTTTCGTATTGATAATTTTGACTTGAAGAAGCGACTGTGATCTGGAAACAATTGTCGTAAATTATTAATTTAAACGAAAAATTAGAAAATTATTTTTCATTTAACATAAACAAATATAATATACTTCTTACTCCGCAATGTGATTGGTGGATCTTTGTATACGTAAGAGCACACCATATTATCTATACGCTTTGATACATACCTACAGCATATATCAGACGAATTTCTTATATTATTTGATACATAAAACGGTTTTATTTATTTTATTCCATATGTGATTGGATTCGTATAAGATTTTTACGTTATTCTGATACATGTTTGTGTATAGAATGTTCTAAAATTATTCAATAAACAATGATTTATTTAGTTTTTAATCGGATACTTACTTGATGTGGACACTATGAAACAAAATTCCCAACCATTTTTGTTACAAAGTTGCGTTACGTAAATAAAGATTAACAGGTTTTATAAGTTAATGGATAAAAACTTATCGCGTTACTCACTTAAAATTAGATGCAAATAAAAGAGTCATACACAATACAATTTAAAACATATTTCTCGCCTGATATGGGACATATGAGGTAACGAAACACCAGCAGATCGCTTCCCGCTGTCCCTATGTCCTTATGTAGACCTCGATATTTAAAACTACGTAACAGATTTTGAGTTATTAGATAGAATGATTCAAGAAAAAGGTTTTTACTTATAATACATGCATAATAAAGTAAAGCTGTCAAAGATTCAGTATAATTATGACAGTCAGTCTCATGTTTCAATTTTTAATCTTCCATTTATTACATAGTAATTATTACTATAACGAAGTTAAGAACCGACGAAGAGAACTGTGTTACTATGGTATATAGTAACCATTCCTATATCATCATTGAAATCATTACCATTTTTTTCTCTCCGTGTATCTTTCCAAATTGCATATTTTTAATTTCTTCTTCAACTTAAGGCACAAAATTTTCTGACGGTCTAACTAATCGAATGCCGAAACCTGCATTCAAATCCGACTTACTGTTCAAATTTTTCGTATTTCATTGCATCGTTTCTGTGACTAAAACTAGATAAATAGTTTCATATTTTTAATACCTATTCACATAAGCGTCCATTTTAACGCATATTTAGTAAAATGACATTATATTATATACATCTCTACTGTGCGTTTAAAGTTCATACGAAGAGCTTTAACATAATTTAGTGCTAAAAAGTTCGCTTTCCATAATATCATATGAAGTATTTGCAAAGAAAGTACAGTTTATTCATGGTAGGGAAAAATTCAAGGAATTCATTAAACAATAGTACCTAATGCAAGCATAATTGTTATTTTTAATTATTTCTGTGATTGTATTTTTATTTTACAAATAACGAGACTATGCAATTATTCGTGTTAAATTCTTACTTTGTAACATAAATTTTCAGGCCTCCGGTATATAAAACGATAACGTTTCTTATTGGCTACTCAATCCGCCAATATTGTAAATAAATATTAGTCTACGTTAAACAATTTATTTATATAATACTAACTTAAATATATTTCTACAGTTTCTCAAGAAAAATTACTTTTGATTCTTTATTTTCAATTGCTTAATATTATTAAGAAAATTTCTGATATTACATGAAATATTAAATTTTGAGATGATCTCAATTTTTTCAACATAATTTTATAACATTCTTTTATTCTATTTGAAACAGTATTTTAATCTGGAATTCAAATCTGGATTTTTACGAGTTTTTTGCATTTTTGTTTAGCAATGTTTCGGCTTAAAATCAGGTTTTGAAAAATCGTTCACACTATCCGAATGTACATACAGAAAACCTGCAATTTAAGACTTTAAGCTCCGATGATTTGCCTGAACTGTACAAGCTGTTGATATTTTTTAGTAAAATTAGTTTTTCTCATAATTGAGTGAATTTTCATTCGTATAGTGAACATTTAAGCCGATGTATGCATTTATTACCTACTAAAACAATAGTATAAAATATATTTTTGTTTGAAAAAGCTCTGTTCAGTTAACAATGGATTATTAATTTTGGTTCTTGTTTTTCAAGATTTTAGAAAAACCAGAATAATTTTGTTACTCTCTCAAGTAAACAGTCGGAACCAACCACATTTGAAATTGTGAATCAGTTTGAAGAAGAACTACGCAATTCAATAATCGTTTTTTTGCAAACTATTCGCTTTACATTTATTAAACGAATAAATGTTAAACCGTCACTAATGTCATATTAGGCCTTGAATAATTTGGTATGAAATATCGCAATAAACTTGTTCATATTACAGTACTAACTAAAATTCACCTCCTTCAATTGTATGCTCAAAAACTCCAATATATTACAAAACATGTTATTATATATTTTACAATAATATATTATTCATGAATCGTGTAAGAACTATTATCAACATTTTCTATTTAATATTCAACTCATTTAACCAACTTATAGTCCAATCATATTCGAAAAATAATTGCCGATTTTCAGAAACGGATAGAAATCCAATTTCTTTGTATAGCTTTAGAAGAATCTACTATAATACTTAACATGCAAACACGACAAGGAGTACTTGATGCTCACTTATATCGCCTATCTATATAGTATTTTCCAAAAGTCCTATAAGTCAATCTTTGGTGATAAATATCTTGTAAGTATATACGAAAAAAGGTCTCAAACAAAGATGGATGATATCGATCGGACGATTTGATATCATTACGTTAATATATATTGAGTTACGACACACAGAATGGAACATTTTGTCACCGAAAAATTAAGCCAAATAGTGAACATTTGCGCACCAGTAGTTTACACAGAAAGCTTACGTTTAAGAAGTGCTGTCACGAAGGTATCCTCCGCAGATAGGTGGAGCAGTGATTGCCTACTTGTAAGGCACCATTTCGGTCTTGCTGCACTTACACTAGTGGACCAATATTTACGCTTACATTCAAGGCCACTATGATAAAAAATATTAAAAGATAATTTCATACCTATCAACAGTATGTCACGATTATAATAGGAATATCAATTTAAAATTTTGCTCAGACATACAAGGTCATGGGTCACATTTTTTAAGATACTAAACCAAAATCTGAACTTTAAACTCAGCCCACTACAAACTGACAAATGTGACCGATTCTTAATATTTTGCCTATAGCGTCGAAGATGGTAAAAAATATCAAAAAATTATTTCCAAAAGTTGCTTTCAATATTTTTTTATACTCATATACCAATTTATCTGAGAAAATTTGCATTTTTAATTTTTTCACTATTTTGGTCAAACTCAAAATTATTACTAGTTTATTGATTGGAATAACACAATTAAATTACCAATTTGTCCAGTTTTTACATTCTATTACTAGTCATAAAATTAAAAAACAACAGTAAAGACTAAAATAATGAAAAAAATTAAAAATGCGAATTTTGTCATGAAAATATATGCAAAATTCGGATTTGGTCATGAAAATATATGCAAAATTCGAATTTCGACATGAAAATATATGATTTTTTCATATCTGTAACCATCTCTGACTCAAGGGCAACTATTAAGAATCGATCCTATTTGTCAACTTGTAGTAAGCTGAGTTTAAAGTTCAGATGTTGGCTTAGTACCTATCTTAAAAAAATGTGACTCATCACCCTGTATGAATATTGAATATGCAAATTTTCAAATCGATATTCAAATAAATAACTTAAATATGAGGGTGCCTTCATCTTAAATGCGACATCCAGTATATTGATGGACATGAAAAGTATCCATCCGGCATTCTTTCTTGTGTTTTCGTTTTGACTACATTCGATTATGTACATTACTTAAACATAAAAATTTGATGTCTATATTGCGTTTCTGGGCTTTTGATCAATGTGATTGGACTATAAGTAAAGTTGAACTTCTGTCTATACATATAAAACTTATAACTAACATATAAATAAATGATGCTTTCTTCATATAAACATCATACATATATTAAATTCGCTTTAACAATTAACTATTTTCTTAGTTAGATTAACTTTTATAAAGGTTGAAAACTTATTTTGGATCGGTGAATAATGAGTACGTTTATGTAAACAGAACAGTATATAAAGATCATAGCCACAAGCGGAAATAAATTTATGAAATTTTCTATAACAATAGTTCGATTGAAGCAAGGTATATCGAAAAATATTAATTTACTAATGTGAAACCCGCAAATATGTGATTAATGTTATTACTCTAACGATAACGATGACGATAATTTGCGCTAATAGTACAACGAGAAGGACGGATAAATTGGATTTCAGTTGTGAGATTACCTAGGGCCAAAAAAGGACGACAAAGGCAAAAAGACAGATAACTGTACATGAAGTTGGATATGATTTAAGGTTAAAGGAAGAATAAGAAGAAATCCTTTCATTTTGTTTTAGGTTTTATAGTAATTACAGTAGCAAAATGAACCAAGGTTGCCACAGTGTACCTAATATTCCTTGTTTCTGCAAGTATTTTCCCTTAACAAAATATCTTCAAGTTTTGTGTAACGAATGTTCGATATAATAGCATCGTTATAGCAAGTATTGTAAAAACCTATGAAGTTATCAGTGATCATATTAGAATTTTGTATAGAATTTCCATAAACTGTTTCTAAAGAAAAATTGTACCCCGACACTTCCAGCAAGAGTAAAATTGATCGTATCTTGAATTATCAAAGAAATTATCTTTTCTTTGGAGGATCGGTTAAAGAACTACGTTACTATTATCTAGTCTTAATTGATTCATAATTAAGACTAGAAAATCAATAAATTTAAAAAAAATGTATTCTTAGTACCTTTTTTTTATCTTATCCATATTTATAATTTTAATATCAAGCTCTCATTCCACGATGAGTTTTAATAAACAATAACGTTTTATCAAAATGGTCAATACGATATTTCGCTTAGGTATTCAATTTTAATTTATTAGAAAGTTTGCTTAGCTTATTCATATTGATAATCAATCCGATCTACTTACACGATTTATAATATTGCCAACAAAATTCATCCCGTAAATAATCAAACAAATCATCCACCATTGATTTGTTACCATCCCCATCCTTACCGCTATTCTTCTCCATATCCAGACTCGTATATTCTACGCTCATTTTGTACCTAGAATTGTTCCATCTTGATTCATAGTCCACGTTTAGGTACTCACTATCCGGAATTATTTATCTGGATTATAAGATATCGTATAAATGTTGTCTTTGAATCTAACTAACTTTCGTTATTCGTTGTGTGCGTAGACATGGTTGGGACAATAAAATCGATGCCAGCGCTTCCAGTGAAAAATTTTGGCGTTAAAGGAGGCTGTTATGACTAATTTGAAATTCCTTACATGTTAATGTTATAGAAAATGTCAAATTAAAATTATTGAAAAACTTAAAATGCATTAAAAATTGTGAAAATAAGAAATCAAATCGCACAAATATTATTTTTCAAATGTGAATTATCATAATTATTTATTAAAATTTGTGAGACAATAATATTAAATTTTCAATGCAAGTTATAAATACAATCCATACAATTCTATAATTTAAGTAGTGTATCGTTACCATGGATACGTTAAGTAGTGCGAATAGCGAATATTTTGTTACAATGTATATTTTTGTCTCTGAGTACAATATACATACGTACGAACATATTTTTAAAATTATTTTAATAACTACTTTGTAAATGATAAATGTAATTGTAACAATAATCTATCATCCTATCATTCAATTATAACCACAAGTGAATCGTTCAAATTTGAATGCCAAGAATTAAATTACATATGTTGATACCAATTAATATAATACCAGTTGAAATTATACCGAAATATAAATCAAACGTTTAATTAATAATCATTGTTCGAATGCACATGTAATGATTAACTGAATCTATTTGATTCTGGATCCAGCTGTAATAATAATTCAAAATAAACTACTTAATTGTTAATAAGTACATATTGGAATCGATTATTCAATTGAAGAAAATTATTCATTGTAAAATTCAATTTAATGAAATTATAATAATTATTTTAAACTTAATTTTGCATAACAAATAACTTGGGATGTAGAAATTAACAAGAAATATAATGTGGATTTTTATACAGAATGTTCCATGAAATACAGATCAAGATACAGATTCTAGTGGTAGGCTTAATTGTTAAAATACAGAGTGCTAGAAAAATCTTTGAACAGCAGTAAAACTCGAAAAATAATGGTCTTAGAAAAAATAATCGTACAAAAATTGTAGAATTAAGGAAATTGTTGAGGTTCTGTCACCTAAAAGTGACCTTAACTTTCAAAGTTACTGAAAATAGTTTCAACTGGTAAGAGATAAAGAAAAATTTTATATAAGAAAGGCGTCTCTTTCTATTTGACATAACTTTTTTTCAATTGAAATTCCCTAATAGACAGGAAAGAGGAAATTTTGAAATTACAAATTGGTATGAAATACAAGTAAATTATTTGTTGCCTCAGAGAGTGCTGGCGTTTTCTAATGACATAATGATATGTCAGAAGGTCACAAATGTCATATAAGTTGTATAAACCTTAATAATATTTTTAACTATAAGGTATCACGCAACGATTTATCGTAATAAATGTTGTGTACACGGTAAGAAATTTTTTGAAATTTGACCATTGAGCGAATAGTAACATTATATATAGTTATGGTTTACGAGTCCATGCAGCATGGCCGACAGGCCCATAATAGTTGGCCATATCATAATGCTTCTGGTAGTCCCATTCGATACTGTAATAGTACTAACATAAATATTACCTCTTCAACGACAATTAATATAACTATAGCCGTCTCTGTTCAACAATAAAATTGATTAACTTTGAATTGTATATCTCAATAATGAAACGGTCAATAATTTTTGATTTCAATATATCAATGCTCCGTTATTTGAAAATATCTTAAACCAAGTTTTCTTTTAAAGAATTAATTAAAAAAAAACTCTCGTAAATGCTCTCAAATGTTCGTACATGCTCTCACAGCGAAACAACATCTTTAAAGGCGTTCCTTATAATGATGTGATCTATGGTACCTGAAAGCGCTCACTTCAACATTTAATCACTACAGTTCATATTCACAAATCATTCACTAACTACAGTTCACATTAGGAAACATCATAGAAAGTACCTATGCGATTTTAGTATTGAAACCTAACACATTTTTCTAACAGTCTTGTACATACTGAAATGATTAAATTTGCGTATACATATTTGCAACTTTTCGGGCGACTTGTATTATTGTTCAAAATAATTTTAACAATAAAAGCATGTATAAATTCATATCAGTAATAATGAAAAATATTAAAATAATAAACTATATATTTATTTTTAATCAATATATTTCGTTATTATTATTATTATTATTATTATTATTATATACTGCATAATAACAGTGTATAAAATATCAGTACCTGGATAACCGAGGTTTGCTCGGTATTTTTTAAGTTAAAAAGACACAAATTTTATCACTAATATAAGAACCGTTTCAAATATCTCCATAAAAATACCAATTTGAATGTACTTTATTTTGTTAACTACAATAAACACCAATAGATGTCAGGAAGAGTCATATTTTGCAATTTGTTTCAGTTTTTTCTGAAAACACGGATAAACCAAATTTTCTAAAAATAAAACCTAGCTAGATCGATCTTTCGTCGCAGAAATCCCCGCCATATAAATTTTCATGAAAACCTTTTGAGCCGTGTAACGGAATCTATTCGTAGTAATTGTAGATATAAAGTAACATTTAGAACAAGTTATAGTAATTTTATTAATTTTTTTTTTCTTTTGTTGAAAACAAAAATCGATTCACCAGCTTAAAATTTTGGGTCAATGTACCTTTTTGGTAGTCCACAATCTATTCAATTTATCCCACTCTTTCAATCAACTACCTGCCTGGGTGTGCAAATACTGGGAGTTTGAAATCTAAACTATATATACACTCCATTTTTGCTGTTTGTACCTCAATTAAATTTAATTGAATATTTGTAATAAGAATATTATTCAACACAGACAAAAGAAATATTGGTAGTGCTACACAGATTAAAATGTGTGACGTTATAATGAACGTATCTTTACATTAATGTATGTCCACTGCCCGGATGTGTGTACATGTGAAAGCAATTTTAAATAGACAAGCCTAAAAATGACTTTTTTATAAAATATACATTATCATCTCGGTTCTTCATGAGCAGATGAAAAACATGCATACTATTCTGTTGGAAAACATGGACTGTTTTTATCTGGAATATGTAAACCTTAAAATATAGATCAAGACATGCCAATTGGAAAAAGTTTGACCAACTGGGCTTAAAAACCATCATCAGAAAATAATCTAAAATTAAAATCTTCTAGAAATCATTGTTACAAATTAGAATAAAAAGTTATTGGAATATTATTGTGGAATGCATTGTCATCGTGATATTTTTTCTTTATGATTTTTCTCCATATACTTCTTTTCACATATTCAATGCATTTTCAAGCTAATCCGAATTTATATTATTATTAGTGTCCGACCGAAGGTCGATTTTTGGCCGAAGCCGATTAATCGGCTATCGCCACAACATGCGACCGAAGCCGAAACCGAAGATATATGACTTTAAAAATTTAATATTAAAGTTGATCTCTAGAAGTTGATTTAGAGATTATAATCTCTAGAAATTGATCTAGAATTTAAAGATGATCAAAAAAATTACCTTGAAATTTATTTCAAAATAATAACATTTACAAATAATAAGAAGCCAATTATTTTTATAGAGTAACATTTGAACAATCACAATCAGATCGATCAGTCAGTTTTCGATCGTTTATTCAATAAAAATAAAAAATCACAATAAAAATCACAGTTTTGAACAAAAAACAATTTAAACTTTTTGTACTACAAAACGAAACAGTCACACTAAGCAAAGTAGTTTAGTAGAGTTTATAACGGTTTTCCATCACTTCTATAATGAACCCTTTTATATATATATATATAATAATGTTTAGACTTTATATTTTATATTAAAGAGATTTAAATATCTCATGTAATTTCAAATTGATATACGATGGAATTTGTTCACTAGTTAATGAGGGTTATCACCCATCACAAAGATGCCTGTCTACTTGTCCATATTTACTAACCTAATTTTAACCTCAAAGGGGACAGATATAGATAGTATTTATGAATGTTATTTCATTTAAACGAATTTCTATAGAAATTATCATCCATATCGGTTAAAATTTTGATAAAATATTATTGCGAAGTTTAATAAATCCTCCTCACAATACATCCTTCTAGATTCGTATAGATAAATTTTGCTGTTTGTAAAAAGCTTAAACGATATTAATATAAAAACTTCGATGCGGAATTAAAATATCCTCTACTGAGACCAATAACATTGAGATGTGGTAGAATAGATACTAGCCACTCAGAGGTCTGAAAAATCATTTGTGAAACTGAAACTGACCTGCTGTAAATAACGGTTAAGAGAAATCCTTTGGAAAGATTATGTTATCAAGTAAGTGTTTTCATCAGGCTATATTAATAGTATGCGAGCTTGGGATGCAAACTCTCTTGGATTTTGTTGCTTAGATGATCTTAAGAAAAAAAGGTTCTATAAATCTTTTCAATTAAGCGATGAAAAAAGGGCTTGTAGAATGAAAGTGTAATATAAAGAAATTCATTTCTGATAACGGAAATATATAACGGTTTGAAAAAAAAGTTACTTGCGTAAGTTTTCCATAGGGGACGTTAAAAACACCACAAGAAAGTTAAAAGCTCCGACACTTTAGGCTGGCGATTTGGAGGCGACACAAGCCCATTTTCGAGACATATTACCATTAATACGCTTCGATCGACACCTCAATCTTAGGCCGTAGGGCCGCAGTATCTACATGCAGTTATTTAGTTAACCCTCAAACAAAAAGCTCGATAACTTAAATTTTAACAATGTCAAAGTTTATAGCTCCATAATAATTTATAAGCTTTTAGATAACATCAAAAATGATTATTAATCAGCTCTTTGTCTCCGGAAACTTTTTCAAATTCTTTTACGGTTCGCCTCTTAAATTATCTACATGCTTATTGACTTCCAGGTGAAGCTCTTGCAAATGGTGTAAATTAATACAAAACTCCAACGAAAGTACAGTTACTTACTATATTTTAATCTTATGAAATGAAAATAATATATTTATCAAGTTTTGTGAAACTAAATCTGTACCTTAAATATTGAGTTTAGAAATAGAACATTCGTTTAATTTATACTATTACGTACATTTAGTAATCACATTGCAAATACATAGGTAATAAATATATAATGTTAAAAAGCTAACAAACAAGAAAAAGCCGTCCATATGTAATGAAATAATACTAAAAAGAAAGGTGTACTTTATTAGATAAAAATCTATACTATAGGTCCATAAAAATAAAAATATTTTTGTGTTTATTGAAAATGAATTGCAATACTTTATTATAATCGTGGAGATGGATGGATGGATGGATGTTTGTTACTCAATAACGCCAGAACGACTTAACGGAATTGAATGAAATTTGGAACACAGATAGTTTATAACCTGAATTACCACAAAAGCCTATTGTGAAAAAATGGGCTGTGAGGAGTTGATATAGGGAATGAAAGAGGTGTGCTTCAAAAAGTTAAAAAGTTGTCCATTTTTTAAGTTTGTAGTTTGAAAAGTAATAAATAAGCTCAAATATAAATGGGACTAAACGGGCAATATAAATCAATATTTTTGGAAAATTACTCCAAAAGCAGTACCTGAAACTTAAACAGTTCAAAATTTTAAATTTTATGGTAAATACAAATATAAATGTTGTTTGCTTATAGTGACTTCCCAAGCTACGGGGGTTCCCTTAAATATACTCAAAAACTAAAATTAGAAAAATTCGTAGTGAAGGAGTTGAGTTAGCTAAGGAAATTCCTTCAGATTTTGAAAAAAGAACACATTTTTCTTAAGCTCGAATCTACATTTTTAATATTTCAAGAATTATTATTTCGAAAACTAAGCGTCTAGAAAAAAATCACTAGAGTACTTTTTTCCTTAATACTAATCAAAAAATATTTAAAAAAAAAATCAATCTTTCCCGAATAGTTTCTACTGTAACTAAATCAAAGTCAATTACAAATAAACCTACAGTTTAATTTAGCCTAACATAGTTTAATATAAAGGTAGAAAAACTTTTTTTGTCGTTTATATGTATATACAATTTATATAATAAAAAGGACACAGAAATTTCTCTAATAAAATCTGTTGAAGAGTTTTACCGACAATACCGTATCATTTCAACAAATTTAATTCACGTACACACACACACGGGGAGTCATAATAATCGGAACACCAAAATATTATGTAAATCACACTAGCTACGGATTAATTTACATTAACTACGGAAGGATTTTCTCGACGACTAATTACTGTATGATTTTAAAGTTTAAATTTGTCAACATTTCCTGCTGGTCAATAGTAGAGTAATTAAACCGAGAATACACTGAACAAGTGAACTAGTAAATTCGCCAATGTAATAATTTTTCTATCAAGAAGAAAATAGTAAAGTTTTCCAATTTTAATCGCTTCTCGCTGGCGAGTGGATTTAGCTAATAAACTAGCTCTTTGATATCACGGTTAAATGAGTTGTGTAAACATAAAAAAATAATCATGATTACTAGGATCTTTACTAAAGCTGGCTTTGGCTAGTTAGGAAGTATGAGCTCACTGCTTTTTTAAAAACCAACTAACAGCTGGAAAACATGCCTTGTGTAATCCCCACTGTAATATTTTACTCGTTACGTAGTAGATGGCAAGATGGAAATTTTCTCTGCTATTTACAAATTCATCTTACAACTTGTAAAGTTGCTCAGTTCTCACCATAAAGCGGAAAGTGGAATTTCTATGACCGTAAAATGGTAAAAGATAGAGCAAAACTTTCATAAACACGTCCTTTATGTAAAGACCGTTCCAAAATATTTATAAAAGTTCACCAATTTCAGTTATAAAATGATAACAAATTTTTCGGTACGAACTCTACCAAAAGTAGAAAGTTTAAAAGAAGTGGTCCCCAACAACATTTTGTGAAGAATAACTTTTTAAATGAACGTCCCTTCTATCTTTTACCAGCCATGAGGTTTAGTTATTTTGAAATAATCTTGAAGGCCAAGGTTTCAAGGCCTCCGTATGATATATCCTTTGAGCCTAAGAAGTTTTGTATGAAATTTCTCTGGTAGTTGGTGTATTTTAAAATATATTTCGGTGTTTCGATTCGAATGACTCACCGTGTGTTTGTGGGCATGTATGTGTTTTTGTATGTCTATATCTAGCTTTAAGTGAATAGTGTTGTTAATTTCGTAAAGTAAACATATAGTTTTATATTGAATTGAGGAGAGCTAACTGTTGAAAACAAGTATGTATAATATCCTAGAACGAAATGGGTACAATTTAAACGGTTTGCATGAAACTAATGTTGGTTTTTTGGAGACACATTAAAATATACAATTGTGTTTTTTTTCTATCAAGAACACTATAAGACTTCGTTTAAATGGACGGTAAATGTTTAGTGTTGATTTCAAATGCACGCACTTGGCATCTGACGGAATGTAGAGAAACAAGGCCTGCAGTTGAAGTTAAGATTATATGCATTCGTGTGTCGAATAACTCAACTGCGTTCAGTTGAAGTTATGACTACATCCAGCTTTCTCTTTATGCTCAGGTATGTATCAAACAAAAGGAGACCTTACGATAGATATTCACAATCGAATGTCAGATTAAAAAAAAAAGCGATTCAAGTATTTATTAATATCGGCCAAAAGCTTCTAATATCGGCAAAAATCTTTGTTTCAATTACTGCATATGGTATGAGGTACTAATTGCTGTACAACCGAAATATTCATAGAGGAAGTTTGGTTCAATATCGAGCCAAGTTTGGATCAAACTATCGAGTCAGTTGGTTTAAACCTGAGACTCTTCTTATGTTATATTATTAACATCGAGTAAAAACATCGTATCAAGCTATTTTTTTATCCTTCAATTTTGACAAATCAAGTTGGTTTTCATAAAGTTTTGAGGGTTTTAAGAAAAGCTCTTAGTTTTTTAACAATTTTCTATTTTTATGTTTTTCTCTTTACCCTATTGTAGAATAATTATTTATGTTTTTCTATGAAATACCTTGATAATTATAAATTTTAAGGTGGGGATTGTCGACATTAATCAAACAAAAATTATTTGTTGGCTTTATTTCAATAAAATTTTTAAAAAAATTAATGAATTTTATAAAAAATTCTACAAAATTTTTTAAAATGAATTTTGTACAAAACTTAATTGTAATTATTTTCATTTGTTTTTCGAAAGTCACCAGTACAGTTATAAAAATACTACTTGCACCTAGTGTTAAAAATACTACCTAGTGTTGAAATTGTTCCTAAACCAATGATTCGCTTTTTCCATTTCCAGAATTAGATAAAATATAATATAAATAATAAACGTTGTCTCTAACTAGAAATATAATAATCATTTTTTATGTGTGCATAAAATAAAAAGTTTAAATTAATATTCTAATAAAAATATTTAAGCATGATATCTCTGTTTTTTCCCTCACTTTATGTAAGTAATATAGCTACTATCTATTCTGTTGGCGTATATATATATAGGATATTTCACACCACCCGGCCAGTATCACTGAATCAAAAATTCACAAAATAAAATAAAAATTATAAAGAAACTGCGAAAAATTTCAAAACAAGTCGAGGATCAATATTTATGCATTTTTGTTATGATCAAAATTGTATGAAAGAATGCTTTTGATGTCAACTATTTGCAATTAAAATCTTTTCAAATGAAATCGGGATTGCGATTTTCCTCTATGTTCTATTCTTGTTTTCTTTTCTTTTTTTGTTTTGTTCTAAATATGATATCTTACCTTCAATTATTGAGGTTTCGTAAATCTTATTTTAACCGGAAACAGCATAACCTATGATACCATGTACATTGAGATTTAATGGTAGCTAAGATTAAATTTCACAAAACAATAACCACTGAGAAAGCGCTTTGTTCTATATAAAGAATGTTCAAATTTTGAAACAAAAGGATATTTTTGTGGTTAATTGACAAAAAGCCTGCTTAGAAAAATTAATAGTATGAGGTAAGGATCTATTATAATTTGAGACTTACGGCGATAAATTAGGAAAACCAGCGGTAAAGATATGAGTGTGCCTTTATCCTGTTTCGTGAAATATATATATATATAATCTTGTCAATTTATTGAAAATACAATCACAAAGCTACATGTTTGAGTCATTTCGTTAATTTTGAACTTAATTTCTGTCTCTAAACAAATGTTTCGTTCACGTTTCGTGTGCGAATTAAAAATTGGTAAAGAGTGATATAGAGTGAAACGTTGCGAATTGACTAACAGAGACATGTTTTAATTATTTAAATAAAACGAACTTTTATAAATTGACATGTCATTGAAACCTGTTATTACCCGACTGTCAAGGAGTGGTCATGGTTTAAGGGCGTATCTTGTATGTATGTATGTATGTTTGCTTATAAACTTCTGATAACTTTCCCAACTAAATTTTTTTTTAATGATAAAACATCAATTTTGACAAAAAATACCAATTGGCAACCTGAATCGATTGAAAAAGTTTAGGTTTCCTAGGTAACCTGGATGTCGGTTTTAGGTGTCTGTTGCAGTTTTTTTTGGTTTTAACTCCAATAAGGCACGTAGATCCAAAAAATTATAATTTTCTGACATTATGCCCATGCTGGACAACAGTCTTAAACGGATGATGCAGGTGGTATGATATACTTAGTAGGTATAGTATATAGATACTTATATTGCTACATTCATGTAGGAGAATTCTATGTATAAAATGAATAAAAAAAAAATGTTTGGTTTGTAAACATTAAAAAATTCTTTCTCCTACTTTAATACTTTATGAGGTAAAATACTTTTTTGTTGGGCTTATTTAATGAAGAGAAAAAATATTTAAGTAGTTGATTAAATTTTTTACTATTCTAAGCACAGATAAAAAAATATTATACACGATTTATTTACTATGTAGGGTAAAAACGGGTAATCAGGTGAGGTGATAATAGCTGCCACCAATATAACACAAAAATGAGTATAGTAAGCGGAATACGACGAAATACCAAACCACATAAACCATCTCCGATCAGTTATGAGCACGTGTAGATGAGAAATCCACTTAATTGTTTTAGTAGGTCTACTTAATTACCAAATTTTTATAATATTTTTAAATCCTTTCTTCCGTCACTAAATCCAATTTTTACCCATCATTGAATCCCTTTAATCCCTTTTTCGACCCTTACCCACTGAGTTTTTCCTGTAAGGAATTTTTTTGTTAAATAAAAGTAGTACGCGTACACTATTTGTCGAAATCGTTAGATTGGTATAGCAATTCATATTTTATGTGTCCGAGTATACACTCCCATTTATACACATGTTCACGAACACTGATAGATAAGTCGAGAAAAGTTGAGAATGTTATGTGTGGAATGGAGAATTTGTTGTTTGTTAATGTTTGACTATCTCGCATATTGTTCTTCATCTATATCATCACCATAATAATCATCATCATTGCTATACCCAAAGAAACTTGTATACGTACATATTCCCATAAGTCGTATAACAATAACTACCATATAACGATAATGCTTTTCCATTTTGTGTGTTTTCGACAATCTACTACTTACTATGTGTTTGAATATGATGATACTGTGTGTTATTTCTGTAATCATGAGAAAGAAGGAATGAATATATCTGAAGAGAATCATTTTTGGTATATTATTTGGTGAATCACCAACAAAACTCTTTGATACGTTTAAACACTATTTAATGCTTTTATGTAAAATTCTTGTCAGTTAAAATGAGCTACTGTGCTTATAAAGGTTTTAATTTTTTAACAATTAAGATTCAGTGAGCCAGAGACATATTGTAAAAATTACTTCACGTTTAAATTGGAAAGATCATAATATCATATTTTGTACATCTAAGCTTCACGCAGTTTTATTATATCCGTTTCTTTCCTAACATACTACTATGGTAATTATATTTGGAAAATACACATAGATATGCGTAAATGCTCTACATTTTTTTTTATAATTTTGGTATAGGCGGTCTTTAAATTACCTTATTATTTTCGGTTGTCTGACAACACGATAACTCAAAAACGAAAAGAGATATCAAGCTGAAATTTTACGCGTGCTAAGGACGTAAAAAGTGAGGGTGAGTTCGTAAATGAGCAACATAGGTGAATGTCTCGAGTTCGTAGGACCCATCTTGTAATCCGTTAGAGATAGAACAAAAGTTTAAGTGTAAAAAATGTAAAAATGTTCCTTATAAAAAAATAAACCACTTTTGTTTAAAAAATTTTTTCGTAAACATCACTGTTTACCCGTTAGTGCGCAAAGTTAGGCGCAAATGGTATGTATTATATGGTAATATCAGTTATGTATGTGTAATGTGACCGTCCAATCACTGTCTATATGGAATTTCAACAATTATTTCAGTCAGTTGTTTCTTTTCACTTGTTTATGTTAATGTTGTTACGTCTAATGATAATGAATATTAAAAGTGGATGATTCTAAAATATTTTTACTTTCTCTTTTTAGTCATTATCAAGATTTAGTTTACTCCAATTCATACCGCACTTAAAACTCTATTATAAATAAATTTAATTTTATGTGTTGTGCAAAAATATACACAAACCAAAGAGTATGTTTTCTTCCAGTTAAATAGATTTTGTACGGTGTGTATAAAAATATGTCGCCATAAGTTTTACTATTTAATTATACCTTTTAAGAATTTATTCTTTAGATCAAAGCAAAAAGTTCAAATTAAAGGTGCAGGGCAAACAGTTCTTCGGAACTATAGTTTCTACAAATTTGACACAGTTTTTGGATTTTGCAATTTCGAAAAAAATTGCAAACAAAAGAGTATTGCTATTTTTATGAGATACATTTAAACTTTTGCTCTATCACATACTCTCTCTCTTTTTCTTTCTTTTTCAAACAATACTGTTAGAGTAAAAAAAAAAAAATGTTTGCCCAGAGTCAAATGTACTTTTTTTTTATGTAAATTATACTGTATTTTTAATTTAAATGTCATATATACAATTGTAAATGTACCTTGAATTTATTTTTCTTGCGAAACTTATTCATTCTGTTCACCTAAGCGTGAAAATATCAAAATTGTGACCAGTGTTTCTGATAATCTCTTGGCATGTTCTTAAGTCGACAAACATAGAAATTATATATTTATACGGATATAGATATTCTGCACTAGTATTTTAAGACTAGAATCAAGCCGATTGGACAACTTTCCACAAAATCGGTACAGAAATACTTATTTAACCTGACTTAGTTAAAAAAATTATAACTCACACACCAAAGTTCTGTGTAAAATTGTATTAGCATATATATTCTGTTTAATAAAATATTAGCAAAATTTGTAGATTTAGAATATATATATATATATAAAATGAGCTTAATTAGCTATATATAAATTTAAAACTTTCAGTTAGATCAATTAAAAAATAAGTAAGAAAATATTATATACGTCTATACAATTGCTACTTGAATAAAAGTGTTTTACGAATTCTCTTTGTATGTAATGATTCCTTTGAGACATTAGGTTAGGTTTTATCATTTTACTATTGAAATATAAGTAAATATCTTTTCTTTCCAAGTCCTTTCATAAATATTGGGCATATTTTATACTTTATAAAGGATTAAATAAAAATATCGTATGTAAATCATTTCCTTTAGGAACACCATTCTTTTTTACGTAATAAAACTTCTCTGTAGTAAAATTTTTTTAATGTTGCACAAGAGTGGACTGACACGATTATAATAACAATCAAACGGTTATTGTTTTGATAGTTCTAAACTTAAGTGTCCGTAATTAAAGCGAAGAGGGAGTCATAATTATTCAGATATCTCGCCGAAACAGTTCTAAATTAGCCACCGCAAGTATTCAAACAAGAACGAAATTCACTTCAAGAACCGAATAACATTCAAAGCTTTTCTTGCTTACGTGATATGGCCATACAATGTTGTCTTCATGGGAATTTCGATAAATAAATCATTAATTTAATAAATAATCGACAATACTCGCTAAAAGTCATGGACGGTACTAAAAGTTGAATTACACAATAGATTTTAAAATTAATTATTCTGTAAAACTGGTAAGCATGAACTAAGAATCGAACCATTAACTTTCCGACAATGCACGGTTAGTATAAGTATGAACGGAGTATTGCACCTGATCAACAAAGAGTTATTTATAATGACACCGTTCTGTTAAAAGTCAATATAATAATTTACCCTTCTTAGTTAAATTAAATCAAAATAGAATTATATGTGCTGAACCGTATTGGAAATTAATATGAAAATCGTCATATTTACAACCTTCAATACAAAACTATAATAATGTAGGGGAAAATGCTTAACAGTGTGGTTAATATATACATTCAAGACTTTGACAATAAGATTAAATAAAAACTGGTATGATTTTCCTTAAAAAGGTGATGGTGGAATTGTTGGATAAGGTTAGGTTTTATCGAAAAAACTCGAATTTGAAAAACTTTACGAAGGTGGCATTCAATTTTAAAAAAATCTTTGCTATATTTGACAGCATTATAAAGATAATCAGGGGGTTTTACTGTATCAAAAATCGATTCAGGTTGTTTCGAGTAAAATTCGAAGTGAAAATAACATACGTCTCCTCTTTTCTAAACCAGATAAGCAAAATATCGAACTGAAGAGATAAAAGAATCCTTGTACTGTATTTTTTTGTCTCGCTCATGTTAGATTGAATGACTTCAAACCTTAATAATTTAAGCAACAAGCGGAAAATTCGGTGGTACTACGCTTTTTCACGGAGCTATGACGATAGCTCAGAAAATATTACTTTTACAAAAATTAATCGAATATTTTTTTAGCTTTATGGGAGTATCATACTTTCATTGAATGTAAGTACGGTTTTCGATTAAACAATTAAAAAAAGTAGTACGATTGGCTTAATTGTAATGGTAAACAAGTGAAAACAAACAATTGACTGAGTTAATTGTTGAAATACCATGCATAGTCAGTGTTTATTTCTTTATCACATTACACATACAAACATGTGACACATACATAACTGATAATCAAGTATAGTACATATTAGAAAATTTCCGCCTAATTGGCGCCCTCACGGGTAAACAGTGATGTTAATGAAAAAATGTTTCAAACAGAGTTTACTAAGTTTAATTTTTGAAAAGGAACATTTTTTACATTTAAACTTTTGTTCTATCTCTAACGGTTTACAAGATGGGTCCTACGGACCCAAGACGCAATTGACTTATGAAGACCCAATTGACTCATTTACGAACTTGACCTCACTTTTTACGTCCTGAGTACGCTGTAAAAATTTCAGCTCGATATCTTTTTTCGTTTTTTAGTTTTCGTGTCCACAGACGGACGGACGGACGGACAACCGAAAATGGACTAATTAGATGATTTTATGAACACCTATGACAAAATTTTTTTCCTAGTATCATTATTTTTAAGCGTTACAAACTTGGGACTAAACTTAATATACTATGTAAGCATATTTCATATATACATGGTATAAAAATCGAATTAAAAATAAAAATGTGCATAATTACGGCAGGTAAAATTTATTATAGAATTTTATTATTTTTAAGTTGTTCGAGGAAAACTAGACTCTTAATTTCCATTTCCCAAGTTTCCAAAAGCTCTATGAATAATTTGTTATGTTACATCTTTTTAAATACCTATAGTGAAATTTTCAGAGAATTGCTACAATTTTTTACCTTCAATTCTGCATTTCATGTACTGAGAGAAATGATTTCATCAAATATAATTAATTCACGAACACACCAATTTAAAAAAAAAAACGCTCCAAAGGTATTGAGGCCATCCACGACTTTATGCCGCTTTTTCCACTAAACGACCACAAACAAAAACGATTGCAAAAACTACAAATTCTAATAATAACTTTACTTTTCGCCAACTTTTTGAATACTGGGGTAATTGTGCGTTAGTTGAATAATCATAATAATAACAATCAGGGGTTTTTAAATTATAGGTTTGTTTAAGTTTTATTTTAGTTTTTCAAGTTCTAGAAAACATAAACTAAACTTTCCGTTTAGTGAAGAACTGCGTTAACTCTCAGTATCCAAAATTATTATACCATGTATACATGAAATATGCATAGTATATTAAGCTTAGTCCCAAGTTTGTAACGCTTAAAAATATTGATACTACGAAAAAAATTTTGGTATAGATGTTCATCTAATTAGTCTATTTTCGGTTGTCCGTCCGTCCGCCCGTCTGTGACCACGGTAGTTTAGAAACGTAAAAAGATACCAAACTGAAATTTTTACAGCAAAGGCAGGACGCAAAATTCATAATGAGGTCGAGTTCATAAATGAGCAACATAGGTCAATTGGGTCTTGCGTAGGACCCATCTTGTAAACCGTTAGAGATAGAACAAGAGTTTAAATGTAAAAAATGTTTCTTATCAAAAAATAAACAAATTAGGCGTAAATTGTATAGTATGTATTATATGGGAATATCAGTTATGTATGTGTGGCATGTATGTATGTGTAATGTGACAGAGTAATCAATACTGTCTATGCATGGTATTTCAACAATTAACTCAGTCAAGTGTTTGTTTTCACTTGTTAAATTATGGGTTTGTTTAAGTTCTATTTTAGTTTTTCAAGTTCTAGAAAATATAAACTCAACTGCCCGTTTAGTGAAAAACCGCCTTAACTCTCCACATTATCCAAAATAATTTGTTCCCAAATTTCCCCTGTTTATAGCAATATTTTATAGTTGAAATATATTTGTGTATGCATGCAATGGTGTAGGTATAATACCAGTGATTTTATGATTATAGATGTTAAATTGATAAATTGATAAAACAACATTCGTAATAATATAATTGATGGAGTATCATAATATGTTGGTAACAGACGATATTTATTTGCCAGTTGTGCCAAATACAGGCAAGGCAATAGAGAGAGAGTTTATAACACAGCAGCAGCATTCACAACATTCGTTCATTTAAATGGAATGTATTATTGAAATCTTAATATCAGCACAAATTTACATAAATTTTACTACAATCACCTCCTCTCTACAATTTCGTATGCAATGTTTTGTTTTATTATTATATGTTAATATGTAGAGGTATAACTTATTTTATGTGGGAAATATTTGATTTGTATGCTTTTATATACGGTGTTGTCTTTCCATTATGAAACGTATTTACGTAATAGCTGAAATAATTTAAGGATTTAAAAAAAATAAAAATAATAGTACAAAATAGAGTGGATATATTGACGTGTTATTTTATAGAACAATGTTCTAATGCACAGAACTGAAAGTCAGCTTTTGCCCCAGCCTCGGCGAATGGTAATTGACAAAGATTGTTTAAAGTTCACAATAGTGATACGAATTTGTTAAATAAGGCATTAATATGTGTAAAGCTTCAACAAACTAAAACGCGAAAAAAGCAAAAAAAATTAATTACGCCATAATAATCTGCAGAACAGTTATCATACAATAATAATGAGGTTTAACCTGCGTTTTTCAGACATATACGTCTATAACAGAGGTTACATCATTACTTTTTAATCTTTATTTATTAAACTACGTCTGTATGCAATTAAATATAAATGCTCACACTGTCGCTGCCTGGATTCTAACCCGTAGACTAACTTTAAGTAGACAAACGGTTAACGTCGATTACGATTTAGCCCGCTTGGCTAATTAGCCTCTTAACAAGTGATTGATCAAGATCAAAGCTAAATATGATGCCACTTAAAACCAGTGGTTGAAATTGTACTGCGGTTAAATTATAATTTTCCATTTTACTTTCAACCATGCTAGTGTGGGGAAAGATACCAGGCACCTAGCACCCAAAATATTAATTCAAGACTGAAGTTTGTCCAATTCTCAACATTCCCTACACAGATTCAAACCTAGATGTCCCTGACTGTTTGCTCAATGGCATGGATGGCAAACCAATGGCAAGTAACACAATATCTTGGGCAAGGTCTCGATCAACGTACGTACGTACACACACACACACACACACATATTTATTTTCCAAATTGATATTAAAGCCATGTCCTGACCATGCAACGTAAAGATATGTTGAAAATTTTGATTTCGAAAATCGGCCCCATTACAATAACTCCCTTTATGGGGAAGTTAATAGTTTGTATACAAGAGCATTTATATATATATATATATATATATATATATATATATATATATATATATATATATATATTAGCACTTCAAGCCTCAAGGGCTCATGGCTTCTGTCTTTTTGACAATTTGCTTTCACTTTTTCCTGTTCAAAGCATCCTTCTTCCAGTTCTGTACTCCTATCTGCCGGAGATCTTCAATGATGGACTCTAACCACCGTTTCTTCGGCCGTCCCGTTCTCCGCTTACCACCAACTCCTTGAGTGAGTAGTTTATTCGGAATCCTTTCCTTTGACATCCTATGGACATGCCCCAACCATCGGATCCTGCGTGCTTTGGCAATTTTTACTATATTTGGGTCACTATCAGTTCGTATATGTTCTATTGATATTAAAGCCATGTCCTTCCTGACCATGCAACGTAAAGATATGTTGAAAATTTCGATTTCGAAAATCGGCCCCACAACAATAACTCCCTTTATGGGGAAGTTAATAGTTTGTATACTAGAGCATTTACATTTACAAATTTGTTTATATAGTATAAAAGTTTTATTTACTTCATTAGATAACAGATCGGGGAATAAACAGTATGATTAAAGTATAAACTGGTAATATAGCGTTTTCATTATTATTATTATTAATATTATTATTTTCTATATTGTAATATTACCTACTAGCTGTGAACTACCCGCTTTGCTGGGCAACATCCCCACTTGCACCCCTCCCTCCACATTTCCTTGCGTGGGATAACAGTTTTGTAATGTACACGTCATGCTCTTTTATTTGATACCCCACTTAGGTATATTTGTAAATATTCGATAATTCCTTCCCACTTTCTCGCTACACCTTTCTACCCTCCGAAGGTTAAAAGTAGATAAATACAATAGATCTTTGAAGCTGGTTGTATATCGTGTCAATATTTGAGCTTAATCGATGCACAACTTTTTTATTTTTTCAAGCATATCCCTTTCAACCCCTATTTCAACCCCTTACTCTACTATAATATGGATGTATTATACATAAAAACCTTCCTCTTGAATCACTCTATCTATTAAAAAAAAAGCATCAAAATCCGTTGCGTAGTTTCAAAGATTTAAGCGTACATAGGGACATTGGGACATAGGGACAGAAAAAGCGACTTTGTTTTATAATATGTAGTGATGATACTCTGTATTCCCTTCTAAAATGTATTGTAAAGATGAAAAGAATTCAGTGATGAGTTTTCAACGGAAGTATCCATTGAAATTCCCTTTACCCAATTCATTAAGAGTCATGAAAGTTAATTGTAAAAAAAGCTGATAATTGCTTTAATCATAATGAACATAACACTATATTCTGTACAGTTTGTAAAATGAAAAACATTCGAGTTAAAATACCTTTTGGAGTAACAATAAAAATTATTAAGGAAAATTTTATTGAAGTTGTGCATAGAAATGCGGCACATATTCATACAAAAAAGCACTCTTCTTATTTATAACAATCCTCGTTTTTATCCTGTACATATGTAAAAGGTATACTTGCCAATTAAGCCAAGTTCGTCACAAATTTTGGTATAGGTGGTCATAAAATCACCAGTTATTCATTTCTGGTTGTAGGTGCGTCTGTCTTGTATGTTCGTCTGTCACCATGATAACTTAAAAAAGAAGAGATATCAACCGAAAGTTGTATAGCGAGCTAAGGATGAAAAAGTGAGTTGGCGTTCGTAAATGAGCTACGTAGGTCAATTGAGTGGGGTAGTCGTAGGACCCATCTTGTAAACCCTTAGAGAGGGATCAAGTCTATATGTTAAAAATGTTTCTTATAAAAAAAGAGAAAAAAAACAGGGTGTAAATTATCAATTTCCCGCGGTTTAAGCTACAAAAAGTAACTAAAAATCGAAAAACAAAATTTATTCCACTTGACATATTCAATATAAATTAATGCTCTTTACTAAATTAAATTTCAGAAAGTTTTTGTAATATTAAAATATAAAACTTTTAAACTTTTCGAATAAATATCATTAATTTTGTTTACATATAAATTCTTGAATATTAATTATAATATTTAGTATACATTTTTATACATTACAAGTGATCTCTTGAACAAACAAACTGTTTATTTGATCATTTTAACAAAATAATATAAATACAAAATATGACATAAAAAAGAAGTAAGATGAAGTAGTTCCATTACTGCGATGAAACGGGAAGCTGTGAATTTGTCATAACGAGAGACCCTTCCGTCCCATTAACTCAATTTACATAAAAATTTTTAGCTATATAGCTAAAAAAGGTGAAGGATGGGGCTTAAAGATCTATAGTCAATGTGTCAAAAATGGAACAAAAAAAAAAACCCTCGTGATGAAAGTTGGTGAGTCGTTAGAAAACGATGTAAGAAAGTTTACTTGGGCATGGCCACCTGCTACCTGTGTGGGTTTTTGAAAAAACTCAAAAAAATTTTGAAACGCAATTTCTCGAAAACTATGCATTACACAGAAAAATTTAATCTAAAAAAAAATGTAGAAGACATTGTTATCTACCAACAATTTTTCCATTTAGATCATAGCTGAAAAATGAAAATTTAAGGGCGAAAAAGTTGAAAAACACTTTTTTTGACACTTTAGCGCCACCTACCGCGCAAATTTTTTGTTTGACAACATTGCACCAATGACATGAATTGTAGATAACAATGTCTTCTACATTTTTTTAGAACAAATTTTTCTGTAGAATGCATAGTTTTTGAGAAAAATGCGTTTCAAAATTCTTTTGAATTGTTCAAAATCCCACACAGATAGCAGGTGGCCATGCCCAAGTAAGCTTTCTTACATCATTTTCTAACGACTTACCAACTTTCATCACGAGGGTTTTTTTTGTTTCATTTTCATTTATATTTCGCCAGATTGACTATACTACTATGCAAAGCACGAGAATCAATCAATCTTCTGTATTTAAAATACGTACGGCAAACTTGAATGGGATGTCACTAACAATAATGTACACATATAATCCTTGTCGAAATGCTATATAGTAAATCGAATTTTTGGGGGGAAGCCCGACTTTTCGTTTCTTTTTACGTTTAGGGTGGTGGTGTTCAAAGATAAGTATAAATTTCAAAAGGGCTAGATGCTATCCCTTGGAGGAAGGCAGCCATCTTGGTCTAAAGGGGTGAGTTTGTTTTTTTGCAATAACTACTACACTATTGATTTTATCCAAAAAAAGGCCGAGAGAACTTTTGTAGAGAATAAAATTGTCTACAAGACAGGTCCTATGTATTTTTTGTCACATATTAAACAATGTACCAACTGGAAAGCTAGTGCAAAATTTGAAACAAGTAATTTTGAAATTTTACAATGCTCTCAATGCAATGTATCTTGTACTTACAAATATCAGTTTCTCAAAAAAGTATCAGTGTGGACTGCTGAGAATATCGCAACGGTGTTTATTTTGTACTTACTTTTGAATACTTAAGATTTAAAATTTTGAAGGTTTAACCCCCCGAGGCAACATATTGTTACCATTTTAATCAGCGTTCAATATTCCATAGTACCTAATAAGCTTTTTGACCGGTGAGTTTTAGCTTTAAATATAGTTAACTAATTTATTATTAACTAATAATTTCTATTTACAATTAATTTAACATATGAATATTTTAGTCAATAATGAACTCTCAATAAAATAAATATATGATTTCATTTGCACGAAAATTGTATACGCTAGCAATCGATTGGAAATTTATCAAATACATAATTTGCCTAGATACAAACCCTTTAGGCGTTTGTTAGTGTACTACAATAGTATTTTGTTATATAATTGTTAAAATTAAGAATTTTCTATATATTTATATGTCGATACATTTTTTATTTATTAGTTATAATTTATAAGAGTTTATCAAATACAACGGTTATCTGTACCAATATACATTTAAGATGACCTGGCATCATAGCAATGCCTGTCTCTAATACCTGACGTTTTTTAAACCCTAATAGCTTTAAAACAAAATACCCGCGCTATTTAAAGCTCACAGTAACTTCGATCGTTTACCTCTTTGAGCGTCTTAGCTATTCTATTTGGTGTCGCTGCGACTACCGTACAGTTTTTACGCCTCCCGTCCATGGAGAGCGTGCGAGTAAGTTATACCCGTCCATAATGACCATAACATTTACATAAACAATTAAATTTTGTAAATTTTTGATTATTATATGTAGATCGGACAACATTATAGTCTCGTGATAACGTCATATGTAAGCTATCGGTCTGAAACAATGCAGCAGGAAATTTGTCAGACACTATGGCCATTTGCTAACATTATCTAATAATTATTAAACAACTCAGCAAAAGTGCACCATGTTTTGTAATTTAAAAACAAAGTACGACATGTTCGCGGTGGTAACAAACTCATCGGTTATTATTCAATTATCATTCAAGGTGGTAACAAACTCATCAAATTATTCATTGAGTATATCAGAAAAGATGGCCGTGAAATATTTTGTATTGATTATTTTTACATAAATCTGTAATTTATGGTAATTTCGAATGACTACTTTTACAGAAATCTGTAATTTATGGTAATGTCAATGTCAAATATATCTTTACAAATTATATTTCATGTGATAATCTGAAGTATGAGCTATATTGCTGTATAGTTTCATTAAAAACCATTCTCTAGTTTTAGCGCGTAACAAACAAACAAACTTGCATATGCATTCGTAAAAAAAGAAAAACTCATGTAACCGGTATATTTCAATCATGTTCTTTTGAAAACGCAATACTTTAAAAGTATGAAAAAAAAATCGAAGAAGAAAGTTTGTTAGACTTTAAAAGGAAGCCACTCACGAAGTTTAAGTATATATTCATCATTTAAAAAAAAGCCCTGGCGTTCCAATGCTCATTTTATATTAAATAAATCTTTAATTTTCATAAATAATATATAAACAAATAACATGTAATCCTCTCCTTATTGTATTAGTAAAGCAACTTTCTTATTGTACTAGTAGGAGATAATGTAAACAAATGTGTCAATTTGATGTGTGTCTAATCTATTGTAGAGGATGAAAAGAAAATCAAAGATACACAAATCTGCTCCTAGCTCGGCAGGATATTATTCTTCGATGTTAGTCCAAGAATTAGCTAGTCGTGGTTTACAAGCGTGACCCAATTCACCTAATTCAATCCCCTCCAAGGTTCGAGCCATTATTGATTTTTCTTATACGGAGATGTAGATTTTCATAAAGTCTACTTTCGGCATTAGTCTTCTGTGCAACACAAAGTACATAGTATTGTAGTTTATAGAAATTTAGGTGTAATACAACTTATGATTTCGATTTAATTCTTTTAAATGTGTTTAAATTACCGGCAAGTATTCGTTTAATTTAGGCTAGACAAAATAAGTATTACCAAAATGTTTTCTGCCGATATTACAAAAAAACTGAAGACTGTGAAATAAATAGAGTAAGTAGTTTCTTGTTAAATATCTATCGATTGATGATGTCACTCCCTGATGTACTAAATACTAATTCAAATAGCCTCAAGTGATATTGAGAAGTATATTTCCGCAATATATCAATATCTATCTGTATGTATAATATAATAAATGCAATCACAAGCAGATGATGTTGATATAGAAATGAGAAGTTAATTACAAAATTCAGTTACTACATTAAAGTATATATTAGTATACTTTATTATTAATTTAAAAGGGATTTTATGATGGGTCGGTCTCTTATATGAGGTGTACATAATGTTCAATAACCCATGAATGATCTCGTGAAATAAACAGCGAATAAGCTTTAAAAAATATGCATTCTAAATTTTGCAACTCATTTGGGTTTTAAATGTTGAATTTATTCAAAACAGTTCTGATAATATGGGATTTTACTGTTTTTTGGAAACAAATGATAAGATGGTATTTATAGAGTCCAAAAACAAAATGTATACTTTATGTATTAAATAAAAATACAAATACCTACTCGATTTGAATTAGACCTCACAACTTTGTTTGGGTGGAAACTTAAAAAAAATTAAAAAGATATGAACATCAGATTAAAATCTTTTGACGATAATTGTATGCAAGTATTTTCTCAGAAAGTTTTTGATCGAACTTTCAAGTTTTCTTTACCTGTATGTAAAATTTACAATGCCAATCAAAATTCATATTTGGTCGAAATATGGCTAAAACGACATTCATCTGAGGGGCACGAGACCTATATCAGTCGATAGCTTGGTCGTTTAGTTTTTAGTCAGTATGAATGTTTTATTTTTAGCTTTAACAGTAATGTTTTTACTCAAAAATTAATTTGTCTATTTTCGAAGAAAGCAGCTTTTACAGTTTTAGACGCTATTGATCAGTTTCCTGTAGCGGATTATATGTTGTGTGAGCAAGTCTTACAAAAGTATATGTTACCACAAAAAAAAATTTTTCTTGTTTTAATTGAAAAATTCGGTATATGATATCTAAACCTTAATCTGGTGTAAGAAGTTTAAGGCTTTTCAAAAGAAAACAAGGAATAGTTATTTTCCAATGCGTGTTTTCCTAGTTTACTTGCAGTAATGTGCAATTTGCTATTTGTCATTTCACAGAAAATCGTGCCAACAAAAGGAGAAAAAAAATTGAAACACTTGTGGATTGTCTTTAAGATACTTAAGCACTCAATGCACAAATTTTTATCGTGTTTTTAAGTTCCCGCGTAACGAGCTTTATGGACACTTCATATAAAAATATGTAATCTCAAGCACTGTTTGCAATATATTTTTAATGCATTTAAAAAGCATATCTTAATACTAATTTAAAATTTTAATTACGTAGAAATTTTAAATATATTTCTTCTGATATGTTGCTTTAACCGACATCGCTCGGATATAACACATAGCTATTTCTTAAGTAGCCTTAATGGTTATTTACCAAAAACCTTGCCGAAAGTTTTGAGTGCGCCAATGTAAACTTTTATTGTATTATAAATATTATCAAATGAGAACTCTATGATACATCGAATTAAATTTCGATTTTCCCCCAATTTTCTAGATCAATCTGCGCAGCTCAGACCTGATTTGCAACGAGTAACATGCACAATAAGAATAATTTGGATTAGCGAATTCATATTGAGTATCATATTATGACTTACTTGACTACTTGATAGTCGAAACACGTATTTATAATAAAAATATTGATCTAGGAAATTGGGGCAATATCGAAAATATACAAAAATATTTTAGTATTTTACGCACAGATACCAAATTTCATTCAAATCGAACTTAAATAAAATTAAGTATATATATGTATATATATATATATATATATATATATATATATATTCATTGATGTATCTGTCCCCCCTGTAGCGCAATTTAAGTCCGATTTGAATTAAATTTGGTATCAAGATATTTGTTATTTGAAAGTTCATCAATGAAAAATATACAAATAAAGGGGGGAGGGGTGTTTGTGCGCTAAATACTAAAATATTTTTGTATTTTTTTCTTAGGTAAGTACACTTGTGATTTTCTCTAGGCGCTTAGTTTTTGAACTAAAAATACTTAAAAAATTAAAAATGCAATAATCGGTTTTATAAAAAATGTGTTATTTTCAATCTCTGGGGGAATTTGCTTAACTTACGCAGATAAAGAATGAGATTTAGATCAAGAATGATAGCCGAATACAAAATATAAGTACTTCCTTTAAAAACAAAGTGGATCACTGTTTGGCCTCGAAAACGGCCAGTTATAATAAAAATTAATGAGTTATTTCATTCTGTTACAAAAGATCAGACACGTATTTTTCTGTCTTTTGATCTTCTACTCCTATATAGTATGTAATATGTAAAAAAAAAAATAGAATAGAGTTAAAATAATTATATTAGTAGCACTACATGCATGAAAAATTTGATAATTTCAATGAAATATTGTTTCTATTGTTTTTCTTAAATATATAGTTTGGTAAGAGCGATCAAAGATCCTTGGCTTGGTTCCTTTTGCCTCCTATTTTATTAACTAAGCACAGATAGAGATATATGCCATCTAGGAATACAACTAATCATTTTAAGAAAATAGTTGAATCTATTTCTATCACGCATATATAAGAACTATTTCAATAATACGAGGAAGGCTCATCCTTATCTAATTCTATCAAAAGATAAAATTGTACTTTTCTATTACAGCATCCTGGACTATAAAGTCTTACACATATATGTCAGAAAAATTTTTATTTAAAAAGTCATATTTATAGCTAAGATTTGTCGACACTCTTTAAGTTATCAAACGGTGATTCTGTAGTAATAAATTCATGTCATATTATTTCTCATCATATAAAAATTCGGTAAAAAGCATTGTTAAAAATGTTTTAGAGAGTTTTACGATCCATACCACAAGGATAAAAAAACATATATATGATTTGTCGTCTTATATAATATGTTATTATCTAACACAAAACATAATGAAATGTACATGTAGGTTAACTATAAATATATAACTTTGTACTTTGTACGAAAAAAAAAAACATAATAATAATAGGAAAAGCAATTTTCTTATACTCAAGAAAATAACCAATTTCAAATTTATTATTCAAATTATTTTTATAATATGAAACCTTGAGAGTGACGACAACAAGAGCAAATTAACTAAGGTACCCATTCAGTTATTGAAGTTTTACATTTATGAAGGTTACAGAATCAAGAACAAGTGACTATGGTTTTAATATAACAGATTTTTGGTGAAAATCTCAAAAAAGTCATAGCGTGAAGCACATTTATTAAAGAAGTATTTCCATTCACAGCAACACATTATAATTAATATCACGCAATATCATAATTATGTTTTATTTGCACTAATCGTTTCAATAAAACATTAATTCAGGGTAAGAGTTCGAATTCCTCTAGCTTGATTAAAAGGTTGCATTTTCACAGTAGACTCTTTGGAGAGATGTGGAGTTAATAATTGTCGATTTTTACATTATCATAAATAAGTTGAAATAATCTTAGTAAAATTAGCAGAATTTGTCAGCCCGTGTATATTATATTAAAAAAATTTTGTTCGTCCGTCTATCTGTATTTGTCTTTTAGACCAGTGCCGAAGCCTTCAAATATGGTAAAAAATGAAAAAAAATTACAGTAGGATGAAACCCATTAGAAAAGGAGGGTAATATGATCAAAATGAAAGGAAAAATAAATTACGGTCGATCCGAGTTCGGGAAGTGGGAGGGGGTGAGCTTTTAAGGGTAAAAAATGGCTTATCTTGATTTCCGGCAAAACTACAAGTCCTAGGGAAAAAAGTTAAACGGCAAAGTTGTAAGCAATAAAAAGATCTACAACTTTTGTATTTGCAATTTTTTCACATAACCTCAAAATTTAGGTGAAAAATTCAAAAAACCAAGTTTTTGGTTTTTTATTTATATCTTTTTCAAAAAAATTTTTTTTTCTACGAAATTTGCTGAAAACTTACCTTATTATGTCCCAAATACACTGTAATTTATTTGATTAAAAATATTTATTTTTTCGCTTCATTTTAACTTAATATCAAAAAATCACCCTAATTTTCAATCGAAAATTCTGACGTCAAAATATCAGCTTTTTTCTAAAAGTTTGGGGGCTTTTTGTTCTTTGAAATATCTACTTTCTGATGGAGTAAAAAAAAATATACATTACTATAAGAAATATTCTTAGAAAATGCAAAAAATTGAAAAAACCAAATTCGAAAATTTTTTTTTAATCATTATGCACAATTTTGAGGTATTTATTAAAATTTACACTTTAATTACTCAAAAAACGTAAGATTTCATGCTTTATTGATAAACAAAGAAAAATTTCAAATTAAAATATACTTCTATAATTAACAAACAAAAAAGTTAATAAAGTTAATATTTAATAAGACATCTACAATATTTTGAAAAAAATGTAGAATCTTCTTTAAATAATATTTGTAGATGCCTATTTTTTGCTGTTTTAAGATAATTTATATACCTGAGTGACCTTCGGTGAATTTAAGCCCATTGTAAGTTATTTCATTGAGAAGTGGGGACGGACCTAGGAGGGTCTGGGCCTTACTACATACCTGCTATTTCGTAGATCTACGAGGAAGTAAATGATTCAGATGAAATTATGGATGAAGAACCAATGCAGACTGGAAATAACATTGGAAACGAAGATGATGGTCTTGAAGATTTCGACGATCAACTAGAGTTGGAAAAATTTGTCGAATCTGACGATGAAGAAATGCCTCCAAAGAGACAAAAACTAATGAATAACTGATTAGAATTTCAGATAAGGTATTTATAAATAACAAGATTAACGTTTTTTAAAAAAAATTTAATGAATAACGTAATCAGAATTAAGTTTCTAAATTCAATATGTAGTACAATAGTACGATTTACATGTATATTTATTTTGTATGAGATTTTCTATGACATGAATGTAATTCGAGTAAAATAAATAAACTTTTTAACTAAAAAAAATTGCAGCAATCACATTTTTTTGATGAAATTGTACATAGTATGTAATTAGAAAAAAAATTTTGAATTTGAGGTTTTTTCAATTTTTTGCATTTTCTAAGAATATTTCCTATAGTAATGTATATTTTTTTTTACACAATTAGAAAGTAGATATTTCAACGAAGAAAACGCCCCCAAACTTTTTGAAAAAAGCTGATATTTTGACGTCAGAATTTTCGATTGAAAATTAGTGTGCTTTTTTGATATTAAGTTAAAATGAAGCGAAAAAATAAATATTTTTAATCAAATAAATTACAGTGTATTTGGGACATAATAAGGTAAGTTTTCAGCAAATTTCGTAGAAAAAAAAATTTTTTTGAAAAAGATATAAATAAAAAACCAAAAACTTGGTTTTTTGAATTTTTCACCTAAATTTTGAGGTTATGTGAAAAAATTGCAAATACAAAAGTTGTAGATCTTTTTATTGCCTACAACTTTGCCATTTAACTTTTTTCCATAGGACTTGTAGTTTTGCCGGAAATCAAGATAAAGCATTTTTTACCCTTAAAAGCTCACCCCCTCCCACTTCCCGAACTTGGATCGACCGTAATTTATTTTTCCTTTCATTTTGATCATATTCCCCTCCTTTTCTAATGGGTTTCATCCTACTGTAATTTTTTTTTGTTTCAAAAATTATCTACTCTGGTCTATTTGGGTGACTGTCACGCAAAAATTACTGACCAATGATGATGATATTTAAACTATTTAAAAATTTGTGTCTCTGTTCAAAGCTTATGATAAAGTAACTAACTTATAACGTTATAAAATAAGCTCCTATTGTAGGTATTGTAGTTTCTTTTTTCTCAAATATTGTAAAATATATAAACATTTACACTGGACTTCCATTGCATTGCAAGGAAAAGAACACCTAGTAGGTATTACAGCATGATATACACCAGATAAAAGGAATACGATGTTTTGTGAATGTTCAAGATTTAAAATATTGAAATTTTCGAATTAACATTAAATTTATATTATTTGAGTATATTCTTTCTTAGGTTTTGAAAACTCGTTTACAGGCAATACATGATCCACTGCAAAAGAATAATTGGCAATTCTCGAATACATAGTTGTCGATTGGTATACAACCCGCGTTTGTCAGGCTTAAGGCATTTGCACTGATAGACAATAAAGCTTAAACTGAGTTTTGGGACACCCTTCATTTCGACTTTTTTTATACACCTGCTGTAGAAAGTCGAAGAAATAAAATTTAATGATTCTATTTAACTTTACAAATACACGTGCCAGCTATGAAAATGTTAAAAAGAATCGAAGTCCATTTTATATATTATTTATCAAATATGTTACCAATTTTTATAAATTTAAAAGGGTCATAAATATTACATGAATCACGCTCACCAATAATAAGAACTGTTAAATTGCAAACCAACCAATACTTTTTATAATGTATATTTGGAACAGATATTAGGGCATATAAAAAATTATTAGTTAATTGATACTGAAATTTATTGCAATTTTTCACACCATTAAATTTCTTAAATCTTAAAGCCTAAGACACTTTACATAAAAAGAAATTTTATGTATCAAATATATGGATATACTGATTTATGCGACAATGAGATTCAAAAAAGCATTTTAACAAAACCAAATGTGAGAATATTTCTCAAATATTACGTAATGAATTATTTCATGGCTCCTAATCACTTTATAAAAGCAAAAAAACAAAGAACGAGCGTCCCTTTTTCAAAAAAGAATGTACATACCAGAAGAAAAGTTATGTGAAATCCCAATTATTGGACATCAGATATATTCAGGTAATAATTGGACTAAAATTAAGAAGATTGTTGAGAGAAATATACCACGATTACCAATTATGTCATAATGTGGCCAAAAGTTACAATATTATTTCAAAATCATGATAATGAAAATTTTGAATCGTAAAAAACAATACAAGACAAAAGAACCCGACCCACGAAAGAAGTTAATTAATTTCTTACAAATTCAGTTTGCGAGGGTTTACGAGGGCAATATAAGGGTGCTTGAAAACATGATTACATCACTCTTAACTCACAAAATAATGAAATAAACAGGGCAGATAAAACAAACCAAGGCTATAGCCAAAATCAAATAAATGAAAATTTTATTGCTCTTACACGAGGCCGATCAGAAATTCTTGTGTAACATCGGTTGGCAAGGAATTAGGTTGCCCAACAGGAATTCCGAATTGAGATGTAATATGTAGAAGTCTTGGGACCCGATTAGGCAATCCCTATAGGAAATTTTGGGAAAGATTTCTTTTTTTTACATAAACTTTCTGTCCACTGTGCAAAACAAAGTTGCCGCTTTCCGTCTCAGTTGGGGAGAATAATAGTATACATGCAACGGGAGCAAGTAAACAATGTCTCAGATCTCCTGTTTATCACCCTCGGCTGCACCTCGATCGACAATTAACATTAGATCGGGGACTTTCTTTACTTTTGGTCCCTAAGTGTGTAATATACTATTTTTTCATATATAATCTTCTTTCTTGATATTGATCGGGCACTTTTCTGATCAGAAGTTCAAAACCTTACAAAAAAACCTTTGCACAATAGTTATTAACTTCTGATTTCACTTTTGCACTTTTTTTTAAGCTTTAGGAACAGCAAACAAAGAAAAGAGACTATAATTTTTATTGATTCTGGCGAATAAGTATAGATACTTATAAGTATCTATATAATAAGTATAGATACTTATACGCGATAAAGTAACTCTCCTTTTGGGCAACTCAATTAGTTCCCAAGCGGGTGAGGGTGTATACACGACTTGAAAACTTCTAGTCGGGTTCATAAGAGCAATAAAATTTTTAATTCATTGATTTCGGCTATAATTGGTTTTGTCTGCCCTGTTTCTCCAAAAGTGATATTTTATTTATGGTCAAGAACCCTCATATTGCCACATACTGACTTCCTTGCTATTATATATCTACAAAAAATTAATTTTAAACGGTAGTAAGCAGTACCGCTAATCTTGGTAAAGAAAAGACAAAAGTCTCAAGTAATATAATTTATTATTGTTGTATAGACCAAAAATCAATTTATTAAAAACTAGTAATATTATGTTAAATACCAGGTACATAATTGCTACACCATATTTTTTATAATGATACAAAATTGTTTTATAGATAATAGTTTAGAGGGATGAAACGGAATCCTTAAAAAAAAAAAACCACAAATACTTATTATAAATAAATTATAATTGATAATCGTTATATGTAATATATAATAAATATTATTTTTATATGTTTATTGCAAGTATATGATAAAAATTTCAAATATATATCATACACATACATACAGGATTTAAATGTGATTGTCTTGTTTTTAAAGAATTACATAACCTATAAGTATTATAATAAAATTAGCATTTAAAAGATGGAAAGGTTTTATACATGTGTATGTGTAATCTGTATATGTATTGGCATACCGTAGGTACTACACATGTGTATGTGCTTTTATCGAATTGTAATAAAATTACTATAAAATAGTAAAAGCAATAAAATTCAGGAATAAAATGGATTTTATAAAAAAAAATGTTAAAAAATTTATATTCATGAATTGTAATTCAAAGCAAGTATACACATACAAGATGTTCCAGACCACCCGCGACACTTATGTCAAAATTGGAAAAATTTAATTTTCCATTGTAAATCGAATGATTTTTATTATAAATGGTGACCTTTTTAACTCCTAGCTCCATCTTAAAAGAGAGCTTTTAGGCATTTATTATAGCATTTATTATAGTATTAATAGCATGATAACCACCTGCTTCCTTTTGTTTAAAATACCAGCACGTTATAACCTTCAGCTCCCTTGCTCTCACTTATCCCCCTTCCAAAACACTCGATATAGGAACACGGATTGATTTACACAAGTAGAAGTATATGTAAAGTTTGCAATTTTTTTTAAATGTAAAATATTCATAATGCAGTGAGTATATCAGAAAAGAATGGTGGAACAGATGACCATAAATTGAATCTCGTTCACCATTTTCACAGAAATCTTTAATTTATGCTTTACGAAGATGTTCATAGATGGCGTAATGAAATATCAAAGAATAAATTTATTTTTTTATATTTATTTATTTTTAATATATCTTTGTAATTATAGCTCTTGTGTTATTTTGATATATGAGCTATATTATTGTAAAGGGATAGTGTTGGTTCATAAAAATTCAATTTTTTTAAAATAGAAATCAACTTCAAAGCACTTTTCATTGTTCATATTTATCTTTTAAACCTCAATCTATGATTTTTATAATAAAAAAAATATTCTCCTTTATAAACCAGGTACGTACGTTTTGTTGATAATAATTTTTTTAAAGTTACACTCGGAAGCAGGAAATTTGGTCAGTAGATTTATTTCACCGGTCTAAATATTCTATTTCTGACAAACAAAGTTGAAAATATCTTCTCAGTAGATACAGCGTACCTACTTCATTTGCACGAAAAAATGTGGTGTTTTTAAAACATTTTCGAAAATAATTTTGGGACAAAAGTTTCATATTTTAATTTATAGAATCCATTCCAGTAAAAAAAGCAAAATTCCCGAAAAAAAACCGAAACTTTTATTTCTCGGTGGGGCAACAAAGCAAACTTTTTTTGAAATTTTTTTTTCCAGGTTTAAAATTGATGGTGCGGGTGATCTGAGACACATGTTCCATGTATATACTAACCTCGTTGAGGTAACACATATACATAGAATACATCTACTCCCGTTTACCCTAAATGTTGGTATAATATTATAATTTATGTTTGTTGTGGTGGTAAAGAAAATTTCCAAAATATTACAGATGGAATATCTTGTGTTTCAATGCTATTTATTTTATCAGTCGTAATTTACTTGTAGATACAACAAAAATTGCAATTCATTACAAAAAGTACCGTAAGTTTCGTTTCAATGACTCTCAACATCGATAAAACATTAACCTGTAGAAAAGTAAATAGTAGTAGAGATATTTATTTGATCTGAAGAGTGAGCTTCTGTGTCTATAACGAAAAATACATTGAATATATCACAGTTGATTCAATGCATAAATAATTGGTTCTGGTTTTCATAGTTTTTATAGCATGTGTCTCTTTCCCATTTTTGCCACAAATGGATGCCCTTATGATACCGACCGAACCGACCATTATCAAAATATAAAAGTGGACACACCAGATCTTCATTTTAACCAAATCAGCTGATTATTACCTCTACAATAAATTTGTGGCCTGGAACAATGTACGAAATTCATTAGGAGACAAGATGTGTGTTTTATGTGGTGGGCTAGAGTCTGGACAACATTTACTTATGGATTGTGAAGGTACCAGAGGAACAGAAAGAGATAGGGTTTCTGCAATGGGATTGAATAACCTAACGAACATTTTAAATGTTTCTGAGTATGATAAAGCAATAGTAGTGACGACTTATATTAATTTCATTCTATCGAAGAGGAAAAGTTTGTTGTTTTGATGGCCAGGTTTGATGCTTTACACACATTAAAAATATGACAATTAAGATTTTAAATATAAAGAATTTTATGTTATTTTATTTAGTTTTATTTTATTTTTCATATATTGTAACACAAAATGTAATTTTGTAATGATTGATTTGCTTTTTGTATATCAATAAAGAATATATATATTTAAAAAATAAATTTGTGAAAAAATTGTCCCCAGGAGGGCTTTTCTACTTGACAGATGAAACCGATACTAGACAGATGAAATCTTTAAATTAGACAATTATTCTTTATAAAATAACAAACAACTTGTGATGGAACATTTTTTCGTAAGCCTAATAAATACGAGAGATATCTAATGTTAAAATCTGTAATATTCATACGAAAGTGTGTGTGATGCGTGTCAATTTTGAGATACCTCTTCGAAGTAGAACGACTGTTGATGTGGTTATTTTTCTTAATGCAACTCGTTGAAAAAATTTCCTTGGTGAGTGTAGGCGTAAATAATTGGACCTGCCTTTTAGCTTCTTACTTTCTTGTAATGTAATTGACAGTGACTTATAAAATTGTAGAAAAATCAGTTTTAATTTATCTACTTACATATCCATTGTTTTTCAAATCAATATCCATTTTGATTACGTATCCTGAATATATTTTGACTGTAAGTCAAAGTAAGTCGTGCAGTGTCCACTTCAATGATTTTTTTTTTTAATTTGAGACTAGTGAAGTACTCGCGCGAAGAATGTTTAATTTTTAACGTAGTAGTTGGAGAGCTGGCCATATAATTTACTGATAGCCAGGCTTTGGTGAGCTGAGCCTTTAATATGATAGTAGGTAATGCCCCAAGTCGCTCTGTAAATGTCCACTAATTTCTGCGTGGAATATTCCCCCGAGGGGGGAGTTTGAAAAGCTGTCACTAATTTGTGATACTGGAACTTACAGGCATTCTGCAAAGTTTAAGTCCAACAAGTGGTCCTAAGTCGGAGCTATGCCAAAAAAATCGAACATGTTGATTTTTCGGTTTTTTTGGCATAAGTCCGGATTGGGGCCACTTGCAAAGATCAAACTTTCCAGGATGGCAGTTTTTCAAACCTTCACCTGGGGGGGGGGGGAATATTCCACGTAGAAATTCGCGGAACCTTACAGGGCAACTTGGGGCATTACCTACTATCATATTTAAGGTTCAGCAGACCCTAACCATGACCATCAGTAAATCATATGGCCAGCTCTCTAACTAGAAATTATGTATGATATACTTACTTACTATTGCAGTGTAGAACGTAATTAGAAAAACATGACATACATGTCAAAGAACGTTGTTTTTATATTTATACAGAAAAATTCCACCCTTCGAATACCTACATAACGTTCTGTATGTTGTATATATGTGTTTTGTACCTTAAATTCCACCTTATTACATACACGTTTTTAAGATACCTTTACTATGTTACGTGTGCAAGTAAAGCTTTATTTTACATACATATATATTTTCGCTGTACAAAGACAAAAAAAAAAAAAGAAAAAAAAAAACGAAATCGGTAATATAATTTTATGCTGATAAAAGATTTTTTGAAATAATACAGTATCATTTTCTACACACAAACTAAAATAAAAATACGTAAAAAATAATATTTATGTTACTTAAAAAAAATATTTATGACTTAAAAAGAAACGATACGGTTTATATATGATTTACCTACAAGTGAAATCTTTATCTTTATTCGTTGAATTTTATCTGTATTCTAGCCCAAAAAATTTAGTTTAGTAACTAAAATTGGCTCGTTCATTCTAAAAATCAATTTCCAAGCAATAGCGATAGCGTCTATGGTTCTGAATTTTATAATAATAATAATAATAATTAGAGATAGAAAAAAAGTTTAAATATGCAAAATGTTCTCTATAAACAACTTTTGTTTGAAAGATTTTTTCCTAATCGTGGCTGTTTATATGCGAGGGCGCAAATAGGGACAAAACTTCATACACGTAGCTTAAATAGATTATTAGCCTTTTTTTGTTGATGTTTCCAGTTCTATTTTCTTCGTTTTATATAACATTTTATCACTTCAAGAAATAAACGTAACTAAATAATAATTTCAGGATGTCATTGATGCTAACCATACAAATATGAACAAATATAAGAGTATTAGTTATATAAGCTATATATTGTGTCTCAAATTACTCATTATTATTAATGTTTTTCAACATATACGATAAGATGTTGATGATAATGATAATGATAATGATGAACACATCAGTACTACTTCTGATGATGAATCTTTCACATCAATTAGTAAATAGCATCATCCTTATTGTTGTTGTATATTTACCAGTATACCTACCATATATGAGTTTGAAGTTTGAACACAATAATGGGTATACATTTACCTGCTGAAAGCCTTACTAAACAACAACAACTCTAAAAGCTTTATGTTAGTACAGAATTAGATTCTTCAATCAATGTATATTATATACCAAGTGTTTCAGTTTAGTTTATCACCGTGTATACTTATCAATAAAGAAGTTCCTAATAAAAATTCGTTATTTTTTACTTTTTAGTAATTTTTATATTTTACTTTTTGAAGTCGGTTTTTTTATTTTGTGATTTTTAGTAAATCTGAAGTATACTTACTAATTTGTCACTTAAAACGAATATTCTAATTCGGTTGGCATGCTATTGAGTTATTCGTCCATTTATCGCGCACATACTTAATGTAAATTTAAGACTTGTATGGTTTTCTCATGGATGCCAATGTTAGAACTAGAAAAAAAGAACTGGAACCACAGGAGAAGTACCAGCTTTTAATTTAAAAAAGATACATCAAAATCGGTTTACCCAGTCGAAAGTTCTGAGGTTATGTTAGCCAAGAGAACAACTCTGCGAGAACAGTTTGCCACATTATCTTGGCTCACACCGACTTTTTAGTGCATATTAATTTGTTTTGGAAAGGTTTTTCTTTTGAAGTCGGTTTTCTTTTTGTTAAAAGTTTTTTTTATTTTGTGATTTTTAATGAATATGAAATGCACTAACTAATTTGTCAGTAAAAATAGAATCATCGAAATCAGTTGCCGTGATATTAAGTTATTCGTCCTCTTGTCGTGCATACTTAATGCAAATTTAAGACTTTGATGGCTTTCTCATGGATGCCGTTGTCAAAACTGGACCACACGGAAAGTACCAGCTTTCCAATAGATAAAGAACCATCAAAATCGGTTCACCCATCCGAAAGTTCTGGGGTAACATCCATAAAAAAAATACAGTCGAATTGATAACATCTTCCTTTTTTTGTTTGAAGTCGATTAAAAAGAAAATTTTTGTTTCACAGTGGGTCTTCAGGAAATTTTTGGAATTTTTCTCTACGAACTGAGCTAGACGTATCAAATATTAATTAACAAAATTGATATAAAGTATAAAATAATGCATGACAAACGTCAATTGACAATAAACAATAAACAACTATTACAACTTATTATTGTTTAACATTGAATACAATAACGGTATACAAATAATATATATATATATATATTCAATTCGTCAAAGTAATTTTCAGTTCACTGCTTAGTTTCCGTTAAACAAGATTATTAAATTCGAAATTAAATTCTAAATACCGTCAATAATCAACATTTTATTGGAAATAATGTGAAATTAAAATGTGTTGCTTACTTGAACAGTGTATAAAAGTCCCTAACCGTCGATTTCTGTAGGCAACATGGATACAATTTCAAATTTAGTAGAAAACAAATACAAAAACGAGTATTTAAGCCCATTGTATAGAAGCTAGCTTGATACGCATCCGCTTCGCTGAGCTTAAAAGTAAAGACCACCGCGTTGTAGCCTCCACCTCTCTTGCTCTCGCTTATTCCGCTTCGATAACACGTAAGGGTAGGGATTGTTTTACACTGTTAAAATATACCACTAGTTCGATTTACATCTATACATCTAGGCTTATTAATATCACGAGTATTACAGAATACATGCGTTAAGAAAAGGATCTAAGTGAGAGGTATTATATACATTTGTTGACCCACATTCTCTACAGGCATACAAACGAAGCATTGTCGTATAACTTAAAAGACATCGAAGCCACGATACAAGTCACTTTTGGAATTTTATATAACATCGATAATACCTCTTACTTAGATGCATTGTTTAACGCATATACTCTGTCATACTCCTAATAGCTATACACCTAGATGTAAATCGAACTAGTGGTATACAGAATTCAATTTTTTTAAATGTTATATTGTATTGATTCCTTGAGTATCAGAACAGGTGGCCATAAATTGTGTGTATCGTTCACCATTTCATAGCCATCTCTAATTTATGGTTCAAAATGATGGTCATAGATGGAATATGTAGATAGAAAATAGATAAAATATATGAAGATTGAAAAGTTTCAACTAAATATAGCATTTGAAAAATAAAAATTATTTATGTTTTAAATTCTCATAACGCGAGTGCTGACGAGTAAATAATACCTCGTGATTTGATTCTTAGAAATGAGAATATACAAAATTTATTTTTTCATTTAAGGAATAGTAGTGAGTTTCTGAGTATTTCTAACATATAATAAAGATGTATGAGAAAAAAACATTGAATTGCATTTTCATAAAAAATAAAGATAACAAATGAAAACAAACAATTGACTGAGTAAATTGTTGAAATACCATGCATAGACAGTGTTGACGACTCATCACTATCACATTACACATACATACATTTCACACATACATAACTGATATACCCATATAATACATACTATACAATTTACGCCTAATTTGCACCCTCACGGGTAAACAGTGATATTTACGAAAAAATGTTTCAAACAAAAGTTGGTTATTTTTTTATAAGGAATATTTTTTACATTTGTACAACTTTTTTCTATCTCTAACAAGACCCAATTGACCCATATTGCTCATTTACGAACTCGACCTCACTTTTTACGTCCTCAGTACGCTATAAAAATTTCAGCTTGATATCTCTTTTCGATTTTGAGTAATCGTGATGACAGACGGACAGACGACAGACGACAGACAGACAGATAGACAACCAGAAATGAACTAATTAAGTGATTTTATGAACACCTATACCAAAATTTTTTGCTTAGCATCAATATTTTTAAGCGTTACAAACTTGGGACTAAACTTAATATACCTTGAATATTACATATATGCATGGTGTAAAATCAGACACAAGAAACTTCAAAAATCAAATTAAATTAAGTAATTCAAATTACTATTTGATATTTACTTTACGATCGATTCGATCGACGTTAGTAATCTAATGTAAAATAAATTTGCAATTTAACTAATAATATAAACTTCGATTCAAAAAAAACGTAGCTTATGTAACAGAAAAAATATAAGTTTTATCTCGTAAATTAACACTGTACAGAAAAAATAATATAAATTGTCTAAAAAGAGATATGACATTCTCTTTATGTTTTTCTGACCAAAAGCTTACACAGGCACCCGAAAGCGGATTAATTTTTTTCAAGTTGTACTTCTATGAAATTCGAAAATCGTGAAAAATAGTAATTCTAAGTGAATATTTCTAACATGGCATACAGTATTTTCAAGTAGTCTTAAGTCATCCTATAATGAGAACTTGCTATTAAAGTAAATCTGGTGCAGAAAAAAGTTTCAAACAAAAAGCTTGTACCCATAAATTTGTTTCAGTAGGTTCTATTTATTTGATTATTAGTATACCTACATTAACACGTTGGTAGCTGAGATATCAAACTCTGACAATATGAATGAAGAAAACATATCTATCATAATACTACTACTACTCATCGAAGTCATCTGGTTTCTTCTCTTGGCTACATAAAATTTATATTGATCTTCTTTCGTACAAATATTGAAGTATTTGAACACGTTCTTTAGCACTCACAACCGACTAGAATTCATTGGATTCATTACGCAAGGGAATACTAACCCTATCATCGCCTTATTACACATATACACCAGTATCATCGTTCTAATAGTCCCGACGCTATAGAACAACGATTAATAGAGTTAGTGAAGAACAAGTATGCAAGCTCCTTTTCGTTTGTTTTTTCTATTATTTTATTTATTCACTTCAGAAGTTTGGTTTTCCGCTCTTGAATGTGATACTTTAGACTTATGTGATATTCGTAGTTACTATTTCGATAAGATGAATATAGGACTACAAAGTTTGGTGTTCTAGTAAGTATAATTTGTCAGAATAAAGAATAAATCATAATTCTAATATGGTCACCAAATGATTTTCGTATACCTTGCCAACTATTCAAAGTGACTTAAAAAGATACTTCAAAAGGAGAATTTATTGAAATCTGTTTATCGAAATTCGATGTCTATATACTTCCTTTACTTTGAAAGATTTTCATACGAGTGCTCGCTTATACACAAAATATAGCAAAATAATAAATTGGTAGAGTGTGTGATTTGTTGCAATAGATTCTTCAATTCGAAGCAATACTTTTTAGTTGCTGTCATGGATTTGTTATCATGAACGTTATAATAAGGAAGATCGTTTTTTTTTTAGCGAGTCGGAGAGTGCGGTACAACGAGACGCGTCCACCAGGCGTATAAAATCAATTTCAATGAGTCTGTCATTTCTTAAGTCTAGTTAATTATCTTCGCTATATTTAATGGAAAAAACTACCCTTCTTTTCACCATTGAGTCTTCTTTTCTAGGTTAATTGATTCACCCTTAAATGTGTCTAGGGCGGATACAACGTCAATTCGATTGGTGTTGAATTGCATGTTGTATTGCAGTCTTTGAATCGCTTTCCTTTCTCCAGACATAAATGTTCATAGAAAAATATAAATTTTTCACACCTCCACGATGAATGAATGAATTAATGAATGACTTGGCAATCTTAAAGGATTTATCATATTTTAACTTTGTTAATTTTTGAAATTACCAGCGGCTTGACTAGAAACTATCATTTCTCTTAACGGAATTGTGTTTCAAGTTATATTAAAAATAACTCTGACGTCAATTCTCTGACAATTTATATATACTTATATCAGTGTTACTACACAATGACAGCATTGAAATAAAGACGCATGATGAGCATTTATCCCATTTTGTCGTTACACCATTGGATTTTAAAACTAAACGAACGTTTATAAGTACGAATGTGAGAGTTAACGCCCAGATTTTATACTACAATTTATTAACGGAACATTAGACCAGACTTATATACTGATGTTATATTTTTTCATCGGAGAAAATATTTCTGGAAATTATTCCTTCAAAAATATAGTAAATATGATTTGTTTTATCAAAAGTTTTCCTCAACAAAACTTAACAATAACAAGACTAATAATAAGAAAAATTAACAAAATTTTAAAGAAAAGTAATAGTTATTTATGATACTAGTAGGATAACAGTATTATTAACGTACTCCTGCTAAATTTACATAACGAGTGTGCAGCACGAAATGGACAATAGTAGAATTACGTTAATAATGCGTTATCACGCGTTTATCTACAAAACTTTATCTAGTTCTCTAAAATATGAAAATAAACAATAAAAATTATTTAAAATTTGTTATGGCTTGTTGAGAAAAACAGAAAATAAAAAAAGTTACTAAAGTACTATCACATTCAAAATTTATCCAATTTTGATAAACCGAGTATGTAATCCTACTAAATTTGGGTCATACTTTTCAAATTTGTAATCAAATTGTATTAGCTCCAATATGTTTCAAAACTATGAAATCCTGGTCCTAGAGTTAAGCACATGAGTGATAACTAGAAAACAGAAATCACAGCTGAAAAGAATGACCAATAATTAGTGGTTTTCAGAAAAAAAGCCAATAAAAGCGAATCTAGTTGCCTGTATTAACAAAAAATCACATTTTTTACTTTATGACGTCAAGAAAATTCAAAAAATTGTATTTTGCTCTATCACATCAAAATTTTATCCAATTTTGATAAACCATCTAAATTGGGGCCAAAATTTTTGATCAAAATTAATCTAGCTTCAATAGGTTTCAAGAATGTGGAGTCACAGTCTCGTAACTATGCACTTCAGTTTTAGCTAGCGAAAAACTAGCATAACAGGTCAAAAGAATAACACGAAATAAGTGGGTTTCAAAAAAATTCCTATAAGATCGGATCGAATTTGTCTGTGCTGAAATTCAAATTTTGCTTTGATTAAAAATTTATCCAATTTTGTTGAATGAATTATGTAATCCTACAAAATTTGTTTCATTCTTTTCAAATTTGTGATCAAAATTACCTAGCTCTGACAGGTTTCATGGTGACATGTGGAGTCCTGGTACCGGAATTAAGCACATAAGCGATATCTAGCGAAAAGCTGATTAGATTGGCCAAAAATTAGTTGGTTTCAAAAAAAATTCCAATAAGATCGGATCAAAGAGCAACAGTGCCACAGGCAGGCACATATAGCGGTCAAACGAACAGCAAAACCTCTTTTTGGATCTACGGTGAAAAAATATGTACGTAATTAAAAAAATTATAACCAATATTAATATAAAGTATTCAATATTAATATAAAGTCATTTTTTTTTGAAATACTGACTTTTGTACTTTTAAAACTTAATATTTGGATGAACACGAAAATTATACTCATTAATATAAATAAATATGGTAAATTCATAATTAACTATTAATCAATCAAAAAATTTTATATGATTTTATTAAAGACCTTCACAAACGTAAGCAACTTTTGGTTGCAAACCTGTTTGAAACTACTAAGAAAAATTCAGTTCCTTAACTGTGTTCATCCAAAAAACATATTTTCGAATTATTTGTAAGCTCACCAAGGGTTGAACCGATAAACGTTATTTTTGGGTTCGGTTATTTATATCAACCTTATCACAAGACGATGATTGGTGATTGCCATAGACAGACGATGATTGCCATAGACATCAAACTCATTTTGCTGAAAATGGTGTAAAGTTTCCCTAGACCATATCTTAGTTGACTTACCCCATATAATTGCTATAGTATGAAGAATAATATTGGGGTTTAACTAACTAAATGAAAACCCCGGATACATAAAATTTAAAATTGCAGGTATTAAACTTTTTCCAGCTCTATAGATCAGCATTATAGATAAAAATTAGCTTAATAAGATTTACGAAAAAATTTGATTAAATTCCCACATAAACATAAATCAATTTTATAAAAATTACTTGCGGTAAAATATAACCTTTATATAGTGTAAAAAATATTTAGTAACAATATGTATGTACAACACATAATCCATTAGATGCATAGTAAAGATCATTACAATATATCCACCTTGCAGTGCAGGTAAACAGGTAAATAGATATACAGTGTGAATCTGATGGATTACAGAAAAAGCAATTTCTAGATGTTTCTTCATGCTTCCTTTTATAATTTTTATTATGTCTATTGAAAAAAAGTTAAGAATCCTATATTTCGTAGATGGTTCATTTCCCATCTCAGATTTCTTGGTTCAATTTGTTGCAAACAAGGCTTTGTAGAAGTACTCTAACTGGCAACTTGAACTCAAAGTTCTGTCTCATTTAAAATAAACTTCATTTTCTCGGCGGGTCTCCACATTCCAGTAGAGCCATAAAATAATGTAAGAGAAATGAACCATTTAATAGGCTGTCGAGTATTGGGAGAGTAGCTAAGATGGTTCCGGAGACATAGAGACTTTGAGTAAAATGTTTATAGCTAAGTCAATGTTCAAAATTGATAATTTCACCAGCAATAGATTTGTCAATCGTAAAATTATTAATGGAGTAAGACATGAAATGAACTCTTATATAAAAATTAAAAGTAACGATTTACGAAAAATATTTTATTAGGCTGGTAAGTATTTGAGATCACATTCAGACCCTTTACCCACAGTCATATTTATAATAATAGCATGCTATTAGAGAAACATACCGTAGAAACAGTTACGCCTCGCTATTGCTAAGAAACAAAATGCCAAAGATACTTGACATCATAAGTCATTAGTTTATCCATTCCATTCAGAATTGGTGAGGCAAACTTTGAATGTAATTCTTTTAAATGCTGCATAATTTATTGTCATACATAAAAATAATTGTTAACTTACAACTTTCATACACAAACATGATTTTTTAGCAAGACGTGATGTCATTCTAGACGCCGTGACAGTATCGAGCGTTTTCGAAGTTAATTTGAATTGGTTTTTCTATTGTTCACTCTGTATATTATATGTATCAAAGTAAATTTACAAAATAATTAGTAAATCATATTCAAATCTATGTATACATTACGTATACAACAACACAATATCTATCTTTATTTAAATCAGTAAGATTGTTATGATGGATGATGAAGCCAACACAACAACGTCCCAGATATCTGATGAAAGGCGACATGTTAGGTAGGAAGATAAGCAACACCACACTACAAATAACATGACAACAAAATGTAAACCATACATGCCTGTATAAAACGATACATACAAATAGTTTTTAAAATATTCAAAGTTCACGCAGCAAAGAATATTTGCTTTGAGGTCCCTTATTAAAAATCTGGATGATCTCATTTTTTCTCCAACGCAAAGTCTTGGAGTGATGGAAAGAGCTCTGTAAGATTGAAAACAGCTCTTTCTAAAGAGTGCCTTAATTTTTATATTTTGTTTTGAATATCTAAAAGATATCTTGAGAGGGATACCATCAAAACACTTTTCGGTAACTACATTAATGGTGGAAATTTGAGAAGCTATAAAGATGATCATTTTACCTCATACCCCATTTCTTCAAGTATCGAATACATTTTTCGAGTGCCTCGAAAGAGAAAAATTCTTACAAGAAAGCACCTACGAAGAGAAAAAAGTTTCTAGATGCGATTTTTACTACTGATGATCAAATTTCTACCCTGAAAAAGAAAAGGAGTTTATAACGATGTCTTGTAGCGCCTTTCTGAAAAATCAAAAACACGTTTACTAGAACGACCTCTTTTTTGAATTGACTGACCCTTTTTTGTATAAGCAATAAAATAAAAGTCCAATAAATAAACTAACCGAAAATATATTTTCAATAAAACCTTGAGACAGGTAGTATATTAACGATGTCTTGTAGCGCCTTTCTGAAAAATCAAAAACACATTTACCAGAACACTGTAATTTACTGAATTAGTTCTTATAAAGCAGGCATGGGCGAGTTATTTTAAGTCGAAGTCACCATTGTAATAACTTTATTGTGTGCCATAAACTTTATTGTGTTTCTTTTTATCCAAGTCCGCATTGCTCATAGTGGAGGAAGCGAGACGGGTATACGACTCTTCTACCTATCTCAGTTTCTCTAATAGTAATGAGATAGGTAGACAAAAAATGTTGTCCCTCTGTCTCTCTGTCTTACTCGTATTTTTTGTTGCCACTGGTTAGGTTGTCACTGTCTTACTCGTATTTTGGTTACAAAAGTCTGCGGGACTTCTCTAAGTGTGTGTGTCTATTCCTGTAATAAAGAACGAACTGACTTTTTAAAGTGCTTCCTAAAACAGACGAATATAGCCATAATACCGTGCGTGTATAAAAAAAGAGCCCGTTGTTTTGACGTTTTATCAACAAAAAAAAAAACTTTTAAGAGCTCAGCTTGACGCTCCATGTTATAAAGCTGACTTAAAGGTGTTCTTATTTCTGATTACTTCCACTTAGTTAATAGTTAATTCTTAATTATTAAACGGCCAGTTATTTGTAATGGGCAAACTGTCGCCACTGGAATTAAAATTAGAAATTTCCCAGTTCCAAGTAAACAAAATAATACTCATGTTTCTAATCTAGACTAGATATACAATGACATTTAACCTTGGGTACTTGTATTTGGAGATCTTTGACAATGCTACCTTTCCACCTTCAAGTTTTCAAAAATTTTCCTTCCGTATATTTAAGTTTTATACGGAATAAATGAATGGATATACGAGGAGACAAATACATATAGTAGGTTATATACAGCTGCTATTTATACCAAAACAACTACATTCAGTAGAGTTGCTGTGGTATGGTGTATTAGTTTGTTGTAGAAGTATCGTTGATCGCTTAATCTTTCAAAGCTCTAATCTGATTAAAGTGTAATATTACATCACATGCGATATCAAATTAAATATATTTGAATAACGTAATATTTAACGCATGCAAATTGAATAGTTATATGTTTTAACAAACACAAATCATTCACAAAATATATCTACCTATGTGATAATATACTAATTTTGGTAACCAAAAACCTTTAAAAATGATTTTTTTAAGAGGCACTTTACAGGATTTTCAAAAGTATGCATCAAACACCTCATAGTACCTCAAAAATAACGTACTTTTAAGGAAAATAACGTAAACAAAAGTGTTAAAGGGTATCGATTTATCGTGAAAGATAAATCAAGATTGAAAATTTTATAACGTTTTTAACATTAAAGCTGAATATTTATGATGCAGTAATTTTCATAGATCTTGAAAAATATTTTCTTAATCTCCTAGCCGAAACAACGGCCTTTTGGCCGTATTCAACTCCGTCAGGATCGACTATTGTGGATCGGTACTACTCTACGGAAGTACAAAAGACGCTTCTCTCGTAGTGAATGGCGTCTAACAAGATTGTTCTTACCAGGGGATCAAGAATAAAATGCAACACACGGCCAGAATGTTGAATGCTCTAGCGTATCTGGTATAAATAAAACCAACTTTCTGTCCTATAGTTAAGTCACCCTATTTAGAAACAAACTTTTTTGAGATACACACTTCGTGACCATGATGGATAAGAAATGTTATCAAAAACAAGTATCTAAAAAAGTTACACAAAAATTTGGAAAAAAGGAGGTTTTTTTATTTTTGCTGCTAACTTTTGCTAAGCCGAGACTCAACCCTATATCTTGATCCGTTCTCTAGTTATGAGCAATTGAAGTTTTGAAATTGACAGAGGTCACTTTTTTTTTATTCAGGGCGTTTACAAAAGTCACGTTTTATTCTTTTCAGTCTCTCATTTGCTTTTACTAAGTAAATAATAACCAGAGGTAGTTCAATAATTTTTTTGTTTTGTTATTTTCTAAAGTGTTAATCAAGCTATATATTTATAATTTTATAAAAACTTACCTAGAATACCAAGTCGATAATTCAAAGTCACCATTATGACATGACCGTAAGATGCCAAGACGCTTCCATCATATGGATTTCCTGAACCCCATTCAAATGATTCACCATGAACATAAACCATTACGGCATATGGTGCTTCAAGTCCTCTGTTTCCTGTAACGAGAAAAAAGTATGTGAAACACAATTGTTCGCAAGTGTTAACATTTTTTAAGTGGTATTTAAAAAAAAAAAAAAAAAATTAATTTAAGTGTATGAATATCTTTACATCTTTACAAATTCAAAATGAGTAACCCATCAATTTGTACAGTTTCTTCAGTATGCAATTGTTATGTCAAAAGCATTACTAGTTGCTACTATATGAATTTTCACGCAATTATTAACTTAAGATCAGACTGTACAATGCAATTTTACAGCACACTTTTATTTAACAACTGCCCGTCTTTGCTCTTTTGCACTTTTTATCTTTTTAATTAAGATATTTACGTAGCTCTTCGTTAAGCTATTTTTTTTTTAATATTAAAACATAATGCACGAATTTTAATTTATAAAAGGCAGAGCCACATTACCGAAAATGTAGGCGGCCATCACATGCTATTCACATCATTTAATCATTAATTACATGAAAACCCTTATTCAGATATTTAAAAAATTATTTTATACGTATTTGTTAGCAATTAACAACATATCAAAAATATATATATTTATCTATGTATTGTCCGATCAACCTTTATATTCATTTTTTTTAAATTATAGACAATATTATTACGTAGATGCCAACTTAAAACTGTAATAGATAGAAATTCAGTTCAAAAAATATAATGGGTGCAGTACAATTCATGTGTTTAAACTTCTCCTAAATCCAATTTTTGTTGTTTTAAAGTTAAGATAGTCGCCGTTTTGTGAAACAGTCCACGCTAAGTTAAGTTTTTGAGCAATCTATATATTTTTAGGTAGTTTAGATCGTTGTGATACGCTTTACAGTTCATACCATTAAGCTTTTTTTTTTATAATCTTGAGTATTATACATGGTAAAAAGTGTGGGAACAGTGGAAGAACTCTTTTTTAAAAACGAAAAAACTCAGGGGCTAAATTAAATATCTAAAATGAAAAATCCATTTTATATTACATATTTGGATTCTTTATGTTTAAAAGAGTATTGCTGTGTTTTCTGGAGTTTTTGACTGCTTCTGCCCTTTTGAAAACCCAAATATTATGTAAGAAGAAGAAGATTCCCATTATTTTGGGAAGAGTCAATGCTTAGAAACGAACAGTAATAGTGTTCTGGCCTTTTTTAATCGAGCTACTGTTATACCGAGTTCATTTATTCTAGCTCTTTGGTCACTGCCGAATCTATCCATTTTCACTGCTTACCAAAAGGCAGAATTGTGGTTCAATTAAGTTTTCATCTCCCATTCCCTCTTAATAATCGATTCCAAGTCTAGATATCTTTGACCTTGAATTAACATTCTGCGAAAAGGTGAAAGGGCGTGCCATCCATCTGGCCACAAACTTTACCGCGCGCTATTTGAGCCTGGATTTACCAGTAATCATTCAAATCAGAAGGCTTAAGCTTTATGTTTTTTTATCAATAAGCTAGGTTGATATCGGGACAGTGTAGAAAACTGAGTTTTTTAAGCACCCAGTATATTTTAAGCAATCTTAATGTATAGCTTATTTGATTATATCGCTGTGAAATATTCACATATACAAATATTTGAGAAAATTGATACACCTATATGCAATTAAATATATAGCTGTAATTAAATTAATCTTCGCTAGTGCTTGTGATGACTTTTGTATTTTTGGTACAATACCCTTAATGAATATTTTTAATTGAAAGATCAACCAAGTTTAATATTTACTCAAAAAGTTTTGAATGGTTTTGTTTTAAAAAGTTAACATATATAAGCTCAGTCAGTGATTTTGATAAATCGAAATGATATGATTTTTTTTTACCCCTATATACAAACGAAGAAAAATTATATACGTAAAATCACTACATGGAGAATGATGGTAGAATCACTGTCGTCTAAAACCAAAAACTCTAGAATACTAAGTTTTAATGATATTTATAGCACCAAGGTTTAATTATTTTTTATTTTTGGAACGTTATTTAATAGGTATGCTACAAACATGGTAAAAAAACAATGAAATTCTATAATAACAAAATTTGATATCTGCAGAGTATTGTTAAGGTATATTACATTTGCAACACTAAATAAATCAATCCATTAAGTACCCATTTAACTTCACTGCTAGTTATGTGTTAACGGTAGAATTTCAGTTCCACAGGTTCGACTTTCAATTTACTTCTATAAATAAAAGAAAGCAGTCAATATAGGTAGAAGTGCAGGTATGTTTATGTAGTATTGTGCTTTTATACTGTGACCGATAGAAAAAACGCCTCTAAATACTCGTTCTAAAATTTCCTTTTTTCACAAAAATCTAAAAACAAAATTACAATTTTTTTCAATTACACAATTTTATATATCCTATTTAGAGAACAACTATTTAATCTTAAATTGTGCTTATCTATGTCAAATTATAGACCATAAAAGTCATCATGTTGGTTGACCTTTTCTGTTAATAGATTCCTAGTCTCAAGTATTACAATGTGAAACAACGAATCTGGGAATAGAAAAGGACAGACATCAAGTCTAAACACCCATTTTTAGATAGTGTTTAAAACAGAAACATTTTGAAATCGCGCAAATTTAAGCTCTCGTAAATCGTAAGTCTAGGTATATAACTGTATTTTGACTTTAGTGTGTTAATATATTTTCTAAATAAATTTTCTTAAGGGTAGTAGTTATTTTGGGTCGGCATTCAGTGAATACACCGATTATGTAGAAGTGATGTGGAGTTGAAAATTTTAAAAATAATAATAATATTATCAATTTGACATAAAACAAGTTTTTTTAATCACGTAATTATGTAGTAGTAATATTACCCAAGTTCATTAATCAACGTCAAAATCAATGGATTCTGTACATATTATGATCCCTTGTTAGACAATGTTCCGTAATTATCATGTTTAAACAATACCCCCGTATCTTACATAATATCTATGTATTAAATACATTCATTATATGTTTGAATTAATATACATACATGTAACAGGCATCTAGAATAATACATTATTTTACTAAATGTTCATAAATGTGTAAATTTAGACATTAAGCAAACTCGCATTATGCAAAATTAATAATATTATAATATAAAACTATGATTTTCAATCGTATTTCTTTGTTTGTTTATATTAGCGTGGTAAGAGAGTTTGTATTAGAGAGGGTAAGGAGCGTGGCCGTAAGCCATATCAAAAATTTCTCAGTACCTAGGCAAACACAATATTTTTTATTATATAAATAAAACTTTTGTAATTTTTTTTGATATTTCAGGCTCAAAACGATTTTGATATTTTACCTTTTTTCTGAACGCCTGGGCCTGACAGTATATCACGACTACTGCAGGAGTTGTCACAGTGGTGAGGAAGAGGAGGCAATGTCTCATCTTCTCTGTCACTGCCCAGCTCTTGTCATGAGGAGATGGATTTACTTGAGCTAGCACCTCTTTGACGACCTCTCCGACCTAAAGTCCGTCGACCTGAAAGCACTCCTGCTGTTCTTAAACACTTGGGCCAACACTTTTTCGGTGTCACAACGGACCATATGGTCTAAGTGTGTCCCACCCCAGGACAGCAACTCTAACCTAACCTAATCTAACCTACTTTTTTTCTGGATAAAATTGTTTCAATATTTTGTCAAAGTATTTTTTAAAATTGTTTCTTTAACGCCAAACCAAGTATACTTAGAATAACATACGCCCTAAAAAATTCAAAGAAGGTACTTTAAATATTTGATGTATGAACAATTTCAAAGAAACGTTTTTTTATGTGTTTAGGGACAAAGGAAAAGCTATGAAGAATACAATCTAACTCTTTACCCTGGATCTCATGTTCTCAGCCTCTCCAATAGGCCCGCCTACTAGTGCCACCTTAACTAACTCAGAGGCCGAAGAGTGAAGCGGCTCAGACTTAATCTTTATCTGACCATATATGCTCTTCATTTCATGCATGCGCTAAGTTCGAAAAACAATTTCTTCGAAATTGTAGTATTTATGAATTATGATCGGGAGTTATTTATGAATTTGCCATTGAATTTTTTGTATATTAATTTTTAAATATGAAATTTTTGTATATTTCAAAAAAGCAGATGAAATATTGTGTCATCAACCATTGTTTTTTCGAAAACAGTGAATGAAAATAGTCGTGCAAAACAACCGCAAACTATACAAAAATTACTAAAATATACGAAACTGATGTTATTAATATAGTGATTTTAAACAATTATTTTAAAATCCAATTAAATCAAAAATAAACTATAAAATATATATTTTCATGTTTTTAAAAACATGTCGCCTGATTGGCATACATTTTTCATTTTTGTGAATGGTTTATTTGTGGTAATAGTGAGTTTTAATTTAAAACCTTTCATTACTCATTGTAACAAATAAATTTATTCGATCGATACTCTAACGCATTTATTTATTAGTCATAATGTTAATTTTGCTACTTTACATTTATTAAAATTTATTTTACTTTTATTAAAAATGTTCAATTTTAAATAAAAAATATATTAATACATTAATACATTAAATAAAATAACTGTCGAATTTCTTTCTAAAACATACTAGAGTGGAAAAAATTGCCATGGAAAATTATGTGGAATAAACGTGGTTGTGTATTAACAAAATTTGTTAAAAGAACCGCCGCTACTAGGAATATGTTATAACTAGAATTTTTTGTAGGTACATAGCGCTTTTCTAGGTACATATCCTCTACAAGGATATCAATTATTCTTACAAATTAAATTTTACCGAAATTTGAAAAAGCTTTATCACTTTTGTCTTTTTATTTAACTTTTGAATCACTGGCTTCCCTTACGTACAAGTAGATTTACATATTTTTACTTTTGAATACCAAAACGTTTGATAGAACATTTCAAAATAACCGAAATGAATATGTTTATAAAAAAATGGAAAATGATTGTCACGTAAATTCTTATTTTTGATGCATTAAAATAATTAATGAATATAATAAAGTTGTCGTTTATGTTTTTTGGCTACAAAATGTACGCTAATTATTCATTCTGGGACAAATTTTATATTATTTATGCATACAAAATGGAAACGAATAATGTTATATAAATTATACGATATTTATAGGTTTGTGTATAATAATAATAATAATAATATTTAAAATAAAATTATATTTTATACATAGTGAGCCCTACTCTACTTATTCAAATATTCATTTGATGACAACTATATCGACCGACCGGCCACCTTTTCTCACTCATATTTCAATATTTTATATGTATCAACTATAAAATATAAACTGTATATAACAAACAATATGTCACGTATAACGGATATCCGGCTAAAACTAAGCTGGATGTATATGTCTAGCTACCGACTTGTGGTACATGCTATACAAGTATGGTTACAGTTTAGGTTGAATTTGACATTTAGTAAATTCAAAAAAAAAAAAATTCAGCCTGTGTAAGTCGGATAACAGTTCGATAATTTGACAAGAAAAATAATAAAATTGTGGTGGAAGATCAAGTGGTAGTTCTGTGGAACAGTTTTTAATTTAAGAGAGTGTTATAACAATTTTATTTATCTATTTAACCAGCAAGTAAACGAGAGACTTTTCGGTTTGTATATGTCGCATCCCACTAGCTACCTTAGCCGTTCAATTAACAACCTGACCTGTTTAATAAACGGCGCCGTTCTGCTAGCGGTATGGATATATTTAACAATGCAATCACACAGCTAGGCAAATGAATTGAATCGATAGCGTTTTAGTATTTGTCTAGCCTAGTTATTTAAATTAAGGCTTCTGAACTGATGAAATTTTTTAAACATTCTCAGTACCTTATTTTACAATAAGACAACGGTTGTGACTTCACTCGATTAATTGGAAGATTTCTCCATATAAAGTCTGGACAAAAAATATATTAAGAAAAGATGTCATATGAGAAACAGTGTTCATAAAATTTTAAGAGAAGCCGTGGCAAGTCAGTCACCATTCGGTGCCCAGTCTATAGCTATAACACTTTTTAATGGTAGTTTTAAAACCCTTATCAAGGTTGTATAGGCAACATTGTAGATAAAATGTATATAAAGTTGCCATTCTTCAAAAAATCGTTACATTTACGTCATACACCCGTCATATTGGCTATATATTTATAGGCAGTGTCCTTTTCTGCGTGATGTAAGTATTCCAACAAGACCCAATACATCCAAATAAGTTAAGCATTAAGAGAATATGGTGACAGAAAAAAAGTAAAATACTATAAGATCAGCTTGGACTCGCTTGGAGTGCTTTGAGGTCAACAGATTTCAGGTACTAACCTACCCTCTTCTCCAAATTAGATCCGTCGGTATAATGTACCACGCCTTTTTGCTTAACCACGTCCTTTTGGTTAACGCTTGCACATTAGTAACGAGAGTTAAAGGCATATTCTTTAAAACCAGATGGTTAGCTTTCATAGCAAACAAAGAAATGCCCGTAATATTTTTAATATTTGTTATAAAACTTTTATTTTCGATTTAATTCTTAATCTTAAGCTCTAATTTTAAAACATTTTAATGTTTTCAAAACACTTGGAGTAACAAATTTTGAATATAGCCGGGAAGTAATATCAAGAAGGGGACAACGACAAGAAAAGGAATTCAAAATATTTTACTCAAAAACCAAATATTCTACTTTTTTTTAACTGAAAAACAACTATTAAGAAGTTCATTCAAAGCAAGTTATGTAACAAAAGAAAAAATTGACAATTGGCACTGAATTTTTTCATTAAAAGTATTTGTAAGGCAACCGTTTTGTGACAATAATATAAAGTATATTTTCACGATCAATAGTTACATGCTACTCGACTCGCACTCTGCATAAACAATCGGGGTATATCAAACGAATATTATTTATAGCCAGAATGATGCGCCTAAAACAATATTGTTAATATACTTCTGACCACTTGTCATGTACCACGGGCATGTCAATTACTGTAGAGATTGTGTGCATACAAATATAATACAAGAGACAGAAGCAGTATGAAATAAAACGTAATTACACTTAAGAAATATAACTTTAATCCATCCTATAAATTTTATCGTAGAGCAGATAGACTTCACGAAGTTTTCAAAAATCATGTAAATTTTATTAGATATACACTAGAAATCAAGTAGAGTGTTTCTCTAAGCTGATTGTCAAGTTAGCGAAACATTAAATATGTTTAATTTGGTTAGAGCGACAATTTTTTCTCAATGAATTTATAGTTAAAAAGCAGCTAATTTAATTCGAAAACATTATTTTTGAAAAGTGAATGGTAACAGAACCAGGCGTGGGATATTATCTCCTGACGACTACTTGAAGGTTTTTTTAGTTCAATATGATATTTTTTTACAACCAAATATTGAAGTACAAAATTTTTGTGTGTAACATATTGTTTGAAAACCTTAGTTTATTTGACAAGTTCGATTAAGCGTCTTGCGCTTTATTCTAGACAGAAGTAATTAAAGTTATTCAGGTCGCTATACAATCAATAACTGACGTTTTATTTACATGTATAGCTTCAGTAATCTTGGCCAATGAGTAGTCTTCAGTAGTCAAATAAGAAATCTTGATTATTAATTATTAAAACATCAGTAATATTTTATAATAAATTTAATATTTAATTAATATTAAATATTATTAAAATGAAATACTTAAATTATAACGTTTTTATCTTTTAATTATATTTGCATAGTAAACTAAGATAATATCATTATTATTTTGTACGGGAAAGTTATGTATTGTTAGATACCCAAGGAAAGATGTTCTAATACCATAGAGTACGGTACGTTTACCGAACAGTGACGGTGGAAAAGTTTTATTTTTTAACCCCCGAACTAGAAAAAGGGGTGTTAATTTTGGCTATGTGTGTGTGTCTGTCTGTGGCATCGTAGCGCCTGAACGGAAGAACCGATTTTAATTTTGATTTCATTTGAAAGGAATTTTAAAGGAGGAGTGTTCTTAGCTATGTTTTAAGTGCTTAGCTTAGTTTTCCGAACCCGAAAAAACTAAAAAGTTGGCGATGATCTTCAAAATTGATTCAGTTTGCAAAGGCATGACATACAATTTTGACATATAAATAATTACTATGGAAATGAATGGTCAAATAAAACTGGCTCAATTCTTTTCGAAAAGTGAAATGGTAAAATAATTATGTAATAATTCAACAATAATTCAAAAGAACCAAGTCAACTCAAATATTTCAATTTCAATTAAAATATTTCCAAAAATTTGTCCCAAAAATGATAGCTCTCTAAGTGACTTGATTTCCAAAAATCGGTTTACAAGGAATAAATCGCAATTGTCGGGGGTTTTTTAAATTTTGTAAATTTCACTTGTTATGGACAAGTAAACAACTTTTGACAATTCACTTTTGTAATTATTTATTCGGTGGTATTTCGTAGAGATGTTCATTAGCGCCCAAAAGTCAATTTTAGTACATAATTATACTCACTGGTCAGGGTTGAGGTGACACACAAAAACTAATTGTCCTCTGCGTTGCAAGCTATTTAACATCAGAAGGGGTCATCTTGCTCAAATTTTGAAATTCACTTTTTTAAAAATCAAATCATTTCCATTAATGATAATGTAGAATGAAAATTTAATATTTGAAAAAAAAAATTATTTATTTGTACGAAACAATTCCTAATCCTTAATCCACACGAAATTCCATATAGCCAAAGTTACCTTTATGAATTACGATTCTCCATTTTAATAATTTACTTGTTCCAGTGTTCTTGATTTACATAGAAATTAACGAAATAATTTTTAAGTTTTTATTCCGACCGAGCTTTTATCCGTTCGTTATTCTTCTGTAAAATTCTATCCTATTCAAAATGAAAGCCACTTTTCCGATCAGACGTTTATTTAACTAGATGATGCAAAATTAATCCTGACAGAATTTTCCATGTTAATTTCATTTTGTCATGATAGTTTACTCATTAGTGATAGTGATTAGAGTGAAAATCATCATGTTAAGTTTTTTGCGATTTTCACCCTCTTATTGAGTGTTTTAGACACAACGCCAAGATTTAAAACACACACTGTATGTATCTATAGTATTTAATATCACTATGGAAGACAATTTTGTATTAAGCTCTTGTTCATCACCAAGAAGACTTCTATACACGTCTATGTGTTCAATTCTTCATTAGACGAATGAGTAATATTAATACCCATGCTATCTATATATTGCTGCTCTCAATACGACTAACTAATACAGAAGTACAAGTTCTTGGATAATACTAGTGCACTTACTATGTCTCACTCTTACTGTATGTAAAATATATAATCGAGTACTACGAACTTAACTTTAAAAGAAGAACTTAGCTGTCAATTAAATTAAGTTTTCAAATCTTTTGTGAAAATAAAATAGTAATAAAACTTCAAAACTTAATAATAGTGGGATGGTGATGAATGAAGAAGAAATGGTAAATCTCTAGCTAGTTAGCAAGTTAAGCATTCATTTTAATATACAACAACTATGCAGCCGTACTTTATTACTTATAAAATAATACGTAACATGATTTTATCGTTATTCATTTTGAATACTTTTAAATAAACAGTTATAGGTTGTATAATGTAAATTACAGAAATAAAATGCAATTTTATAATCCAGCAAAGTGCAGATAAAAAGAAAAATGCAAATGCCATTCGCTTTTCAAAGGTTTTCCACAAAAAAGTTATATTTTTCCACCCGTTAAAATAAATTTATGACAAAAATACAATTTTATCCCACCTGTCCAATATATTATTTATCCATAATTTTTGTGATTTTCATTCTTTTTGCAATAATATTTCTATGCAATCCTACGTAGATGATTTATTGGCCAATTATGTATTAATAAATTCCATATTTGGCTTATATATTCAATGTTTTAGTTTTTAGGATGCCGTACCAGAAGGATATTCAACAGATCTTTGTTATTAAGATTCCGCTGTTCACCCGTTTGCAGCTCATCTGTCCGTGGACTGTTTCTCATAAACTGTATTAGTTGGACAGCGCAAATTTTACCAAATAATGTATTTTCACACGAAGGGTACCGTATTTTTTTTCATCTTGTACTAGTCTAAGAGCTAGTGAACCACACCCTAGTGAAGTAACCTGATTCCTACAATCCTAGAAAATTTTAAACTGATATTTTATTATCGGTCAATTAAGAAAGTATCTTTCTGACAGACAACTCGCGATTGCGTCATAAATCCTTAAATTTTAGAAAATGATAAAAAAAAATTTTTTATCGTTTCTCACAAGTTTACAAATTGAATGTTGTATTTTACCTTGTTTACTCATTTTTACCCAACTTGGCGGTGGCAAGTATATGTTAGACCATACCAAATTTGTCATAAGGATGATAATATACCTGGTCCGTACCAGAAGGCTGAGATTAGGAGAAAATATTATTTCAATAGTTTAAACAGTACATATAAACAGTCAGAACACTTTGGTGGTTGCAAGTGTCTGCCGTAGCAATATGTGCCGTAGTCATGACGATCGATGGAAGTGCGAGCGCCACAGACTTGTACTAGCTCCAATGTCCAAATAAGCGTATATGATTTTTTATATTATGTGTAGCTATGATAAACGATTACTAAAATTAAAGATAAACAAACTTATTATGCTTATATAAAGTTATAAATTTTTTATAAATCTTTACAAATATATAAGGTTCTAATATACATTATTAATGCAACTTATTAGTCCATCAGCACTTTCATGTTGAGAATTTTTGTCAAAACTAGAGGAATATCTCATACCCCAAACAAAAATTTCACAGGTGCTCGTACCGAGAAACCATTTTTTACAAAATAAGTCCACCAGCCAATTTCACATGTATTTTTTTACACCACCAGAGACATTTATTACACCAACAAAAATTTTTTTACAGCTCTTCATACCTTGAGTGGTGCTGCATCACAATGTATAATAGCTTTCCATGATTTCGAACAGGCTTTTCATGATTTTGATAGACCACTTTACTCGTATACTCAGCTTCCATTTAAAATTTTGTAAATTTTTTTTGAAATTTCTTTAAAAGAGTTTTTGTTCTATGGTAAATGTTTTCCAATGAATTTTTTTACTTGTCTTTAATTAAATAGATGATTATTTTTGGGTTTTACGTTTAAAAATAATTTCAGTTGATTCAATCCAATTTGGTAAGCCCTTTTATATATTAATAATAAGGATTTTAAACATGGTGGCAATGGAAGTTCGTATTAACCTGAGAATAAGAAATGCTAAATTGATCTAAAAACATGATATGATAACTTTTATATAACCGTTTGAAGCTTTTTTTCAATTAACATTTGCTAATTAAAACAAAAATTATGTACCAAAATTTAATTCCAAGACAGACCGTTTAAATTGAATTGTTAGTTTTACCCTTGATATCCCTAAATAATTACGTTTATTTGCATACCTTACGGATAATTTAGTTTAATTATGAATTGAGAATAATGATTTGCAAACAATGTAATTTTCTTATTGAAAGTTACAGTTATTAGAATTTTCAACGGTTGTATGTATAGAAGAGTAGTTCGAGTTACCAAGCCAGTAACAATCAAGAACAAATACGACAATATTCATCATAAGCGTAGCAGATCTGTGGACAATTTAGGTGGCTTTCAGGGTCAAATAGTAGTTAATATTATTTTTGTTTCTTTAATGAAATACATATTTAGACTTTTTTTTGTATAATAATTCTGTATTTTTAACTTAAATGTCATACATACATGGCTTAGACTAATTTTAGATATTTTCCGGTTAAAAAGTTTCCCTAAACAAAACTTTAACATAGTTACTTTTCAATTAAACAAGTTACTTTTCTCCACAAAATTTTTCTTTTTTACTATTGTAACAGCTTTTATTCTTAAAACTCTTAAAATCAGGTACCAAAATTTGAGTGAGATGTAACAAAATTATTTTTCAAACACAAGTAGCCTTGGCTCAGTATAGTCAAAGTGTAAAACACTGTTACTTATTATTTTCACTTCTTTTATAACCGACTTCAAACAAAAAAGGAGCAGGTTATCAATTCAAATGTATTTTTGTGTTACCTCAGAATTGTGGTCCCATTAAATTTTGGTCCAGTTCTGACAACGGCATCCATGAGAAAACCATAAAAGTCTTAAATTTGCATTAAGTATGCAAGACAAGAAGACGACTAACTCAATATCACGCCAACCGATTTCGATGAGTCTTTTTTTAGTGACAAATGAGTTAGTGTACTTCATGTACTTCAGATTCACTAAAAATCACAAAATAAATAAAAAACTTCTAACAAAAAGAAAACCAACTTCAAAAGAAAAATTTTTCCAAAACAAATTAATATGCACTAAAAAGTAAAAAAATAAGATATTATAATGTAGTTAAAATTATATTGTTATTTTTGGAGTCAGTCAACCTTATGTAGCAAACTGTTCTGTCAGAGTTGTTTCCTTGGTTGACACCCACTCCAAAAATAAAAATAATTTTAACTACATTATATTATCGTTATTTTTTTTTTTACTTTTTAGTGCATATAAATTTGATTTGGAAAATTTTTTCTTTTGAAGTCGGTTTTCTTTCTGTTAAAAGTTTTTTTTTTAATGTTTAATTTTGTATTTGTTACTGCTATGGAATCTTGGAGTAAAATGAATTCTATTTTCATCTTGGTATGGTAAACATGTATATGTATGTGAGTCTGGTTAGTGAAGCAATAAATTTAATTCAAAGCACATACAATTATGTAAAAAGTATATTGTGTTTAAGGTTCGAAAAACTTTCCATAACATAATTATATAAATCTTTTCGACAATTGTTCTGGAAAGTATTTCTAAGTAGTTTATTTTAAAGACAAAAAAGTATGGAAATAAAAAAAAGTATGCTCTTTTATGTGAAAGTATTTGTTTCAGAGCCGATTTCTGGAAAATTCTTTTTCATGTAGAATGAAATCATTTTTGAAAACATGAATTCTTTAAGATGATTAAAAAAAAACTTCAATTCTCTGAAACTACAGGAAATATATATAATATAAAAATTATTTTTAATGTAGAATGAAATCATTTTTAAAAACATAAATTCTTTAAGATGGATTAAAAAAACTTCAATTCTCTTAGACTACAGGAAATACATATAAATAACATATTTTTATCTTCGTTCGGTAGTTTTTATTGATATTGTGTAGTTATAATGAATCCTAAATTTTTTTTAATTAAGTGGTTACGAAGAATAGCTTTAGACTAATTGATCGGTAATACTAAAGGATTTCTGCTATAGTAACAGTGAAAAAAAAAGCTGACAGCGTCATTTTTGATTTTTTATCCACTTGCATCCGCTGCGAAAGATCGACCCTGCGGTTATATCTGCAAGGTGATTTTTTTAATATTTTCTAGCTATTTTTTTAAATATTAAACGGATTAATATTAAAAAACTATAAAATACAGATGTTCAAGAAGAATGAACAGTTTCTCAACGGAGAAAAGATGGCCAACTTTTTGTTCTTAATCATTAATTTAAAATTATTTAAAATAAACATACCCTTTTTTTTAAGCAAATTCTAATTTGATGCCTCAAAAAAAAAACTTGTTTGATTAGTTTTTTCCTAGGCCTTAACAATTAATCCAAGCTAAATACATCTGATATTAATAATTTTTGGAAAAAATTAGTTGCAGGATCGGACACATTTTTTTGTGTAGGACTAAATGTGTATAACTGAGGAAAAATATTTAAAACAGCTGATTTTGACCGGAAAGGGGTGCGCCGGGGGTGGACAGAGGGAGCAAGTGGTTTTTTGCGATTTGTGGCTAAAGTATTTATTATACAGAAAAAAGTTAAATAAAAAAGTTCTTGGCAATAAAAAAATACATAACTTTTGTGCTTACCATTTTTTCACATAACCTCAAATTTAACGAGTAAAATGTAAAAAATTATTTTATTTGTTTTTAGCGTTTCTTTCTTAGAAAAAAAAATCGGAAAAACTGGATATGTTGAAGAAACGTTCTGTTTGTTATTACCAACAAATTGTTTTTTGATTTTTAAAAAAAAGTTAAATAGTTTTTGAGATATTCTATTTTTTGGCAAAAACCACCCCTTTTTTCAGCTGGATGAACAATCTATTTTTTTTCATCGTACAGTGTTGACCATGGTCTCATTTTCTTTGTTAGGATGTATATTTTCATTTAAAAAAGTAAAAACATATCATTGCAATGAAAAAACATTGTTGAAATCGCCAAAAACTAAAAATTCAATTTTTTCATCTATACATTTTTTCAATGTCTATGATAATTATACAATTAAAAATTAAAACCGCGTTCATAATTAATGTTTTCGATTTTTATACCATGCATATATGTAATATGCAAGGTATACTAAGTTTAGTCCCAAGTTTGTAACGCTTAAAAATATTGATGCTACCCACAAAATTTTGGTATAGGTGTTCATAGAATGACCTAATTAGTCCATTTCCGTCCGTCCGTCCGTCTGTGGACTTCTGTCCCATCATAGGCCAATTGGGTCTTCGGTCCGTAGGACCCATCTTGTAAACCGTTAGAGATAGAACAAAAGTTTAAATGTAAAAAATGTTCCTTATAAAAAAATTAACAACTTTTAGTTGAAACATTTTTTCGTAAACATCACTGTTTACCCGTGAGGGCGCAAATTAGGCGGAAATTTTATAGTATGTTCTATACTTGAATATCAGGTATGTATGTGTTATGTATAATGAAATCAACACTGGCTATGCATGTTATTTCAAAAATTGGAAAATCTATTGGACAGAATTTCTTGCAAGTATGAAAAAGGATATACAAATGTAGTTGCAGAAAACATGCCTTAAAATGTACTAATTTATGTACTAACTGTCACGATTTAGAAAACTGCACTAATGCTCAGGTGGTATTTTATGGCCGTAATGACGATTCTGATCAAGATGAAGAAAAAGGAATTGCTATAGAACCTGCGTCAATAATCGACCAGGAAGAGAAAGAAAAAGAAGAAGAACCCGAAGAAAAACGAAGAAAATTAACGGCGAGAAAATAATTTGAGGAGTTTGTTAAGTTTGTATAATATTAAAAATATAAATCTGTTCCAAATTCTAAAATTTTTACTTTTTTTCTTTCAATTATTTTTAAAAAGCTAATATTCCCAGCAATGATAATGAAAATTTTTTTAATATTTATATATAAAATGTCAGATAGCAAAAATATTAATTATAACGTTTTTAATTTTTAATTGTATAATTATCATAGACATTGAAAAAATGTGTAAATGAAAAAATTGAATTTTTAGTTTTTGGCGATTTCAACAATGTTTTTTCATTGCAATGATATGTTTTTACTTTTTTAAATGAAAATATACATCCTAACAAAGAAAATGAGACCATGGTCAACACTGTACGATGAAAAAAAATAGATTGTTCATCCAGCTGAAAAAAGGGGTGGTTTTTGCCAAAAAATAGAATATCTCAAAAACTATTTAACTTTTTTTTTAAAATCAAAAAACAATTTGTTGGTAATAAAAAACAGAACGTTTCCTCAACATATCCAGTTTTTCCGATTTTTTTTTCTAAAAAAGAAACGCTAAAAACAAAAAAATTAGTTTTTTATATTTTACTCGTTAAATTTGAGGTATGTGAAAAAATGGTAAGCACAAAAGTTATGCATTTTTTTATTGCCAAGAACTTTTTTATTTAACTTTTTTCTGTATAATTAATACTTTAGCCACAAATCGCTAAAAACCACTTGCTCCCTATTTCCACCCCCGGCGCACCCCTTTCCGGTCAAAATCAGCTGTTTTAAATATTTTTCCTCAGTTATACACATTTAGTCCTACACAAAAAAATGGGTCCGATCCTGCAACTAATTTTTTCCTTAAAAAAATGCAATTCAGTTGATCTAAATGGGTACCTGATTGTTCGGTCTTTAAAGAAAAAAAACTGTAGAAATAGAATCAGCAAATAATGTTTGTTCAAAAATTCCTTCTTTTTCGATTAAAAAATTGATAAATATAAAGGATTATTTTGATAATTTATTGATAAAAATTTGCTGTATCAAAATTTTTCACCTGAAAATTCTTGAAATAAGATGCCAAAATGTAGGTTAAAGAAAATTAAATTTTCAGAAAAAAATTGATTTTGCGGCAAACTAAAATCTGCTTCAAAAAGTATACAGTTCAATGTAAGAAAACAAAGTTGACTCCTCTATTTAACCCGGAAGAAGCCGTTGGAAAATAAAACTAGACCCAATAGTCTATTCCCCACGAAAGAAATAAGACCAACGAAAATAATAAGATACGTAATAATCGCTTTTTATATACAAACCCGTTTTTGAAGAAATTAGCTGAAAACTTTTAACAAAATTACCTTAAAAAAATCAGCGCAATTTAATCATGCAATATAAATTATAATTCCACATATTTAATGAATTTATTTGAACTTCTATCAAATTTATAGACTTCTTTGAGAGACAGAAAGGGCATTTGGCATAGAGATTAAACTATATTCTTTTTCCTATGCGAATAGAAATAAATAAAAGTTAAAATAAATATTTTGGAATAACTTAATTTATGAATTATTAAAGCCAAAATACAGAAATAATTTAATAAAATTAATAAAATTTCATACAAATAATAAACATAAAACAGATATACCTACATGAATACAAATAAATATAACATTTATAATGAAATTATCATAGAAAGATACACAACACACAATACCTATTACAATGTAACAATAAAAAAATAATAATTTACGTAAATAAATCGTAGTTTAAGTTATCATTATTATATACGAAAAATGGAAAAACATTGTTAAAATTAGGAAAATCACATTTTGTTACAACTTCAAAAAATGTATAAAAACATGAATAGATATATTATTATTTGTGTATGTATGTAACTATTTCAAATTGTAGTAAAAAGGTACTACACAGTCTATATAATATGTGTTGTATGTATGCACTGTACATCTATTCGTTGTGTGCGTAGTCATGGTAGGGATAATAAAATCGATGCCAGCGCTTTAAGTGAAAAATTTTGGAGATAAAGGAGGCTGTTATGACTAATTTGCAATTCTTTACATGTTAATGATATAGAAACTGTCAAATTAAAATGATTGAAAAACACTAATTAATTAAACTTAATGCATTAAAAATTGTGAAAATAAGAAATCAAATGTACAAATATTATTTTTCAAATGTAAATTATCATAATTATTTATTGAAATTTGTGAAACAAGAATATTAAATTTTAAATGTAAGTTTTCAATGCAATCCAAACAATTATATATGCATCCATACAATTCTATAATTAAAGTAGTGTATCGTTGTCATGGAAACGAAATTCACGCACGAAGCGAATAGCTGCAGTATCAAGAATATATTATATTTTATGTCTGGAGTAATGAATGTATGTAGGTAAGTCAATGATCAAAATAAATGAATCTATTGGAATCAACTATTAGATGTACCAGTGAAATTTACAAAATTTAAAAAGCCCCCGATAAATGCGATTTATTCCTTGTAAACCGATTTTTTGAAACTTAGCTATAAAATGTTCTCAATCAAGTCGGTTCGACCGTTTAGGGGCTACGATGCCACTGAGAAACACACAGACGCACAGATAAACACTTTAAACTTATAACACTCCTTCCTTAATCAATATCAAAGTGATGGTCAAGGACATCAGATGAGACGAAAAGGATACTAAGAGAGCTATCATTTTTTAGAACAATTTTTTGGAAATATTTTAATAGAAATTGAAATATTTAAGTTGACTTTGTTCTTTTGAATTATATTTGAATTACCTTATTATTTTACTATTTCACTTTTCAAAATTAATTGCATAGTAATTATTTATATGCTAAAATTATACGTCATGCCTTTTTCAAACTGAATCGATTTTGAAGATCATCGCCAATTTTTAATTTCTTTCGAGTACGGAAATCTAAGCTCGCACTTGAAACATAGCTAAGAACACTTTCCGTTAAGTTGCCTTTCAAATGAAACCAAAAAAATTAAAATCGGTTCATCCGTTTAGGCGCTACAATAGTGAAGCATTCTTAAAATCGGTTATATAGGGAACACAATCTGTTTTTATATATTTTTATACAAATATTTTAGGGGATGAATTTCGAAAAATCTTTTCCAAATCACTCTAATAGTTTAAAATCAGTATCCTCTCGAAATTTCAAATTGCAATCATTATCAATTAATGCTGGGCGTCGATATATCAGTCGGGACTAGTCAAATAAAAGATTATCGGTTAATTATTTATGTGCACTTTATAATATAAAGTTGTTAAAGTTCTGTTATGATTTTGTGTAGGGAAAAAAATTATAGTTGACCAACAATAAGTTTTCTTTCTTCCTTTTTAATAATTTGCTATGTGTAAGTGTAGGATGGGGATAAATGTCACAATAAAAATTACTGAAACTAATTCCATTAATTTTTTATTTTTGTTTTGATTCGACAAATAAATACTTGCTTATTACGTGCAGTAAATTTATTTGTTGTCTGTTATATTAGTTTGCGTGCAGTAAATAAATATAGCATTCGGTTTAGAATTATGAGCGATCTGTGAAGAATTACCTATTTGCAGTTGCACAAAAATGTCTTTTAAATTATTGAAATGGAATGAAATTATTGATGCTAAATGGCATTCTGGCTACTAATAAACAAACTAAAATTTCACAATTTTCATACCATTAAGTATGATGATATGTACCAATGTCAAAATCAAATTAAAATTAGATTCGTTTTTTTAAACTGCAGTGTATATATGAGTTTATTCTCGGTCGTAGAATGCACCAATCCCATGGGATATGTTGAATATTACACTGGATTATATTAGCAAAGAGAAGAACAGTTCACAAATATAAAAACATATACTCAAACCATTTACCATGCATATTTCTATATACATATATGTACAAACGTATGTATATGTCGCAGGCATTTCATCAGTTTCAGAAATTTCATGAAATTCGTTCAAAAACTATTTATGATAGACTAATTTTCTATTATTTTTGTTTGTAAATCAAACAACAGAGAGGAATATTGCCCATACGCATTTATTTTCAAGTAAAATACTACATTATTTAGTGCCAGAAGTATGGTATTTTAATTTTTATCTGTTGTGTTTTAAATATTATTCCACCGAAATGACTGTTTTTTATTTATTTTTTAAATATATTTTGTTATGGTATATTTCAATTTAAAACGTTCTGTAAAATATTTGAAAAGTTTGCAAAGGCACATCTCCATACCTTGGATCAAATGGGCGCACTATACCTCGGTTAGATGCTTAAAAGTAAGTAAGTAGCCACTGTTACAATGAATTTTCTTACTCTTGTCAGTTAGAATACATAATTTACATATTCTTATTGTACTAAGCGTGGAAAAACGAAGTCCTTTTTTCTTTTAATGATAGCTGATGACTATTTAACCGACTTCAATCAAAAAAGGAGGAGGTTTTCAATTCGACTGTATTTTTTTATGTTTGTTACCTCAGACCTTTCGACTTGGTGAACCGATTTTGGTGGTTCTTTTTCTATTTGAAAACTAGTGCTTTCCGTGTGGTCCCATTTCAATTAAGTAAGTGTGCGACAAATGAACGAATAACTTAATATCACTCCAATCGATTTCGATGAAACTTTTTGTAGGGATAAATTAGTTAGTGTACTTCAGATTCATTAAAAATCACAAAATTAAAAAAAATAACTAAGTAACAAAATAAAACTGACTTAAAAAAAAAACTATGCCAAAACAAATAAAAATGCACTAAAAAGAAAAAAAGAAACGATAATAATTGGAGTCGGTGTTAGCCAAGGAAACAACTGTGATAGAACAGTTTCTTTATTTTATCGAATATGTCTTTACTATATAAATTTTGATTGTTTTCCTAGTTAGATATTAATATTAGGTTGAAAATGTGACGAAAATTACGAATCAATATGGTTTTGACGGTTAGGAAAGGTTGAAAAGGAACTTCTCTAATATTTTCATCATTATTTCTAAAAATGTTGAAATGCCTACGCTTATACATATACAAACCTTCATGTGTAAACCTTATTATAAAGATATATTTCCAATGAAATTATACAAAGTGATTTTTAGACAATGCTTCTCAATGTCCTGTATATATAGCAGTCATTTATTTAAAATGAAAAAAATGAAAATGTTTCTCAAAAAATAATAACTGTGCTAGACAGACAAAATCCAAAATTAACGTGTTCTAAGACTCTTTATCTATCATTATTTCTTTTTTCTTTAATATTTTTAATTAGTTACACCGTATTTAATGCTAATATGCTTTATCGATACGAAAGTAAAAACAAAACCAGATTAATAAAGAAAATGCTTTTGGCTTGAATGGCCTTAATTTTATTATTTCAGAGAATATCCACCATAATTACACGTAGTATGTGAAAATTTATACAAATTTTTACAGGTTTATGCAGCTTTCCTTTTTGAAAAAAGAATCTACTTCCGAGCAATTACTACAATCGTGTAAGTGCTGAATCTCTTTGTTTCATGAGCCTTAAACAGCATGATTGTCATTATTTTGTTAACAAACAGGTGAAAACAAATAATTGACTGAGTTAATTGTTGAAATACCATGCATTGACTGTGTTGATTACTCTATCACATTACATACAATGTACATGTCACACATACGTAATTGATATCCCATATAATACATACTATACAATTGACGCCTAATTTGCGCCCTCACAGGTAAACAGTGATGTTTACGAAAAAATGTTTCAAACAAAAGTTTTTATTTTTTCATAAGGAATATTTTTTATATTTCAACTTTTGTTCTATCTCTAACGGTTTACAAGATGAGTCCAACGGACCCAAAACCCAATTGACCTATGTTGCTCATTTAAGAATTCGACCTCACTTTTTACATCCTGAGTACGCTGTAAACATTTCAGGTTGATGTCTTTTTTCGTTTTTGAGTGATCGTGTTGACAGACAACCGAAAATGGACTAATCAGGTGATTTTATAAACACCTATACCAAAATTTTGTTCAAAGCATCAATGTTTTTAAGCGTTACAAACTTGGGACTAAACTTAGTATACCTTGCATATTACATATATGTATAGTATAAAAACGCACTATATGTTAACATATTAACATTGTTTTGTTACTATAACGCAATTTATAAAATTCGGCAGATGTATCTCTCGATATAATAGCTTCTATCTTCATCTGATTTTTTACAAATCACTATGTACCTTACATGAATATGTAGTCGTTGATTTGATATGTTTTTCGATGTTGTTCAGTTTACAATCGTACATATATAGACAAGCTAGAATGTTCCTCCATTCATTATGATATGGTGGGTTTGTCTGTATATATAACATACATGTCGTATTACTTACATTGCCATTCGATTGAATGAGAAAAGTTTTATGAAAAAATTACAAGGTCTTCAAGAACAACAAAGAAACCTATATACACATAATATCAATTCATTTGTTTTTGTATTGTTATTTTGTTTGTTTTTAGATGTCATTTGATTTACGATCATCGAAACATTATATGTTTTTCACAATATTGTCCTTCTACATAGATACAAATATTTACCAATAATGAAATTTATATGGAAATTTTTTTTTTAAGATGAGAGAATATATTTTTATGTTTGTTTATTATGTACAAAATATTGAAATTTATAATAGATAATAAATATTTGATATTATATTATGTCTGTAAACTTTAAGACATCCAAAATAGGTATATTGTGCCAATTATTTTAATATCGCATCTACAATCAAAGCCATATTTCAATTTTTAATGTCGTAAAATAATGTTCAATCAAAGCATTTATGTTCATTCTTTAAGTTATTTTTTTGTCTTATCCGCCTACTATCAAATTGTTATTGTTTAATAAATTGCCTTTTGTTTATTGTTTTTCCCACTTACAAAAATATCTAAAAGTAAGTGGAACTATCAGAGTTATTTGTTTAAATTCGCATAAGCTTTTAGGTTACGTTCACTTGGCAAGTATTACACTTTTATCAAAATAAATTTAAATTTTGCTACCAAAACCAAAAAAATGAAAAAATAACTTTTTAAAAATTGGTTATAAACAATTGTTGCTGTCCTTTTGAACATTTTTCTTTTTAAATTTGGAATCAGCGAGTCAAAATACTTAGGAAAAACTTGACAGAAAGGGTATGCCAAATACGGGCGAGCCGCTCTTGACCCCTGTACTAATTATTCAAAGCCGATTAAATATTAATGACTAAAAAAAATTTGTAGCGGAGGATCTGCTTAAGCTAAGCAAATTCCTTCAGAGATTGAAAAAATGACAATTTTCTTAAAATCAAGTATTGCATTTTTAATTTTTCAATAATTTTTATTGCGAAAACTAAGCGTCTAAGGAAAAAGTCATAAGAGTCTTTTATTGGTTAAAACTAATCAAATAATACAGAAATATTTTTTTTTGAAAAAATTCATAATTTTTATTTTGCGCAAGCAACACTACCTCCCCCCTCACCCCAATCCTTTGTATTTATATCTTTATCTCATTAACGAACTGTTAACGATGGTCATTTTTGACATTTATTAGGTAGTATCGATGAACGTTTGAAGATTTTTTTCAAAATTCTATCATCATTCAAGCATTTCCTTCGATAATTCGCTAAAAATGCGTAGTAATTTTTAAATATAAATTAGTGACCGACAGCTAACAACATTTTAAATTATCTGTCAATAGTGCAGGCATTTATTTCCTATGTTCGATAGGTTGTAGTAAAACGTTATTCTTTAACGATGGTCATTTTTGACACCTATAAGGTAGAATAGATGAAAATTTGAAGAATTTTTTCAAAATTTCATTATCATTACAACATAGCAATAGGTCCATTTCTTTCGGTAAATCGATAAAAATGCGTAGAAATTATTAAATTGAAATAAGTGACCAGCAGCTAGTAACATTTTAAACTGTCTGCCAATAACACAGGTTATATGTTCGACAGGTTATAATAGGACGTTATTCTTTATAAAATAGCATATTTTTATGCGGAATATTTTTCCATAAATCAAATAAATTTTTGCGTCATTCGAATACTAAATCATATGTTTGTTTTCAAAAATGACTGTTTATTTTATGAAAAATAGTATTCTACTATAATTTTGTTTCATCTCTTACAAACGTAAGCTATTTTACAAACGTAAGTTACAAACGTAAGCTATTTTTAACAAACTAGTCCCATTATGATAGGTTAGGTTAGGTTAGAGTGGCTGTCCTGGGGTGGGACACACTTAGACCATAGAGTCCGTTGTGATACCGAAAAAGGGTTGGTCCATCCCTGGCCACTACTCCATGAACCATTTAGAGCTGTTTTAGAACAGCAGGAGAGCTTTGACGTCTACGGACTCCAGGTCGGAGAAGTCGTCAAAGAGAGGCTGGCTCAAGTAAGTCCATCTGCTCATGACAAGAGCTGGGCAGTGACAGAAAACGTGTGACATTGTCTCCTCCTCCTCACCATGTGACAGCTCCTGCAGTATGCCTGCCACCTAACCAGTGTCCTGTAATAGCTGCAACAACTTTGCGAACAGAGGTCCTTGGAAGTGATATAAGATCTTCGGAACGCCTGCGATTGCACTGAAACCATATTTGTCTTGTAGTACCACAAGTACGTTCCTCCCTCCATCATGATGGGAATTGGAAATAAATCTGTATGAATGGAAGATTGGAAATGATTTTAAATATTCTTAGCTACCAGTCTATTAAATTATTATTAAATTATAAATAATTAATTAAATAAATATGGCAATTAAACTCCATTTAATTCTTTTAGTTATTTAAACATGGACCACAGCATATATTCGTTCTATTTATTTCGATTTGGAATGATGTTTTAGGAAGTCATTTTTGTATCACAAATAACTATAATTTTTAAAAAACTACCAGTAATTGTTACTGAATTTACGTTTTACATAACAAATAATCCATTATTTTAAAGGAGAATAAAAAAAAGAATATAAAACATTGTTCCATTATATTCTCACGTTCGTGTTGGCTAGTGTTACGACGAAAAATATTTCTAGTAAAATATAAAAAAAAAAAAAAAAATACGAAAAATTATTTCATATTCGTTCATCCAAACTTTTATATAATACTTTACTATATGAGAATAAAATATTCACGTTATGAGTAATGCTACAGGCATTTTGAATAATTGTACGCCTTTTTTCTCCCTACTATAACTTCACGAATGCTAAGTGCTGTGATATAGAAGTCATGTTAAATGAAAATATGTGTATGTATATGTATGAAGTTGATATTTCCCTTGTGTATTTTTCCTAATTTAGTATTATCTTGTATTTTTGTGTCGAATTTATGGAATCTGCATACCAAACATACACCGATGCATACAAATTAAAATCCTACTTCCATAGTATATTAATCCAATGACTAAATACCATATTTATGAAAAATTCTTTACCAAACAGTTATAATTTAAGAAGAATTTATCGAGTGGGATAATTTTATCGAAATATAGGTATAGTATGTTCTTTAGGAAATGGAATGGGATATAAATTTGAAATTTCCATTTTATTTAGACCGACATATTCATTTAATACGGCAAGTAAGATACATACGTAAGATTCATTTTCGGACTAAGTTTATTCTTTATTTAAGTTCAAATTTTAATTCATTCATCTCGAAAACCTTGCATAAGATTATTTTACATTTTATCATTTTTCATTTATAATTGAAGTATAAACACGGGTAGACGCGCACCCATTCTAGTAGTGAGTTATTGTCTAGCATCCGTGCGTAGTTACATAAAAGTGTCTGTCTTGAATTAAACATCTGAAACTATTAGGGAATAACGTTGGTGATAAAAGTTAATAAATTGGTTCATGTGTAACCGGTTCTTTGAAAACTAACGAGAATCTTTACACATCGAAATAGTAAGAGATTTAAATGAGCTCATAAACACAAGGTTAAAACAGGTGAGGTTTTTGGCTTTTAGATCTACGAAAATAGTCCACCTTATAAGTATACGAGACAAAACTGTGAAACAATTTTATGTCTAATTTTTGAATTCGATTCATATTCAAATAGGTGTATTGCTTATTAAAACATAAATCAAAGGTGGTACTCGTTTTTAAAATTTAATTTCTGATATAAAGATTTGCATTTTATATTTGTTTTATAATGTCTTTGAATTTTGCAAACAAAATTACTAACATTTTCAATTTTCTCGGGAAATTTAAAATGAAGCATAGTTTGGTTTTGAATCCATGGTTTTGGTGATAAAAGGAGTAGTTCCGGTATTATATCAATATTTGGTATTGGGTTTCCCTTTAATTCTTGGAATTTATTTCTCCTTCTAACAGCAAAATGCTCACAAAAGAATAGAATATTGAGTCTAGGGTTTCTGCTTGATAATTCTCGCCTCGCATATTCTGAAAAAATTTTTCTTTTGTCGAGAAATCATTTCCGAGCACTAGGCAACTAAAAATACACTCATGTAACACGTAGATAATAAATGATATCCATTATAACGAAATAGGTATTAAAACCACGATTATGCTGCAACAAATTTGAAATATTTTGTTCAATATAGATGGATTATTTTTTGGTTAAAAATTTTCTTTTAAATATTACCAGAAAATGATGAGGCTAAGCTTAACGATAGATACTTAATTTTGAAGATTTTCTAATAAAATAATATTAAAACAGTTTTTGATTTTAGTATATTGACCGTTTTTCATTGAAGACCCATTCTTCAACAACATAAAGGTTCAACCATTCTTGATATTTTAATACAAAGACAAATTACATATTGACTACCAATTCAATTGCATCATATTTATTTTATATAATACGGTTGTAAAGTTTTGTAATTGGATCAATTTTTTATACATTGGGTACATTTCCTTTATTTTCTTTTTTTTTGTTTTAATAAATAACAAATAGCCACTTCTTCAGACAAATGAAATATTTCAAAATAACAAACGAGTAATTTATTTAATAGTATAAAAAAAAGTTTTATAGAATAAAAAAAAATTTTACATGTGCAATTCAATTAATGCAATTAGGATAAGTGTGATGAACAAATTTAAAAGTAAAATTTATAATAATTATATTTTTGAATTTTTTATCCAAGAACATGAAGTAAAAAAAATTATGGGAAGAAACATCTTGGTAGTTTTAAATTTATTTTTTTTCCACTCTGAAACATAACATACGGAAATCTTTTAATTAAAAAACTTTTGCTCGTTATCAATTAATTTTATGAATGTGTGTGTGTGTTTAAAGAAAGCTAAAAAAAAAGTTTTATCATGAAATAATATTCACCATGAATGAAAAAAAAACCAATTGCAAAAAGCATTCTTTTCCACACCTTTTCGCAATCTATTGAATATATTTCTTTTAAAAAAGATACATGATAAACTTATTCAATAGCATGTATATGAAATTTAAACATTTCTAGACACACAAATTATTGATTAGTTATCACTCATTTATTTGAACTCTATACTGTACATACCTAAACTATACATAACTTTCAAGGTTTTTGTTTTTTGATAACTTGAAGTACATTGAATCGCAGGGTTTCGAAACGTACAATCGAACTTTTCGACATACGTATCGAATTCCGTTTGCGGTTTAAGACTAAATAATATTTTAGAATATTTTGAGTGACAAAGTCACCATACATGTGTAGTGAAATCTTGTGGCTTCAATTAATACTTTTTTGTTTATATAATTAAAATTGTCTAGTTTAGCTACAGAAACTGATAATTTATAAAATTGATTTGAATCCACCCTATTCGCAAGCTAATGATTTTTCACTGCTTTTTATTCTCAATATATTCATTGACTTACATAGTATGAGGACCCCAATTCGTACGACAAAAAATTCGATGTTGTGTTAGATGCTCCAAGGATCTAATACACCTTAAGCATTCACCTATATTTATCTAAATATTTTACAAATATAATCATAAAATTCCGAATCTAATGATCGAAAATATAATAGTAGTTGCCAGACTAAATAACTTACGATTTAAAGTTTTTTAAATAAAAATATCGTCTCTTGATGCCTGAAGGAAATTTAATTTTCGAAAAGATAATGTCTTCATACCTTAATCTATTAAAATTTTTATTTAACAATAAGGAAAATTCTCAGAAATCTATTATTAATTTACTCAATATGTGCATTGATAGCGGGATCATATGGAGGAGGAATATTTAAGGACAGGAAAAACCATATGTTATTAATATGTAAATTAGGTAAAGTCCATGTCATAAGCAAACGAGATGCCTAAATCAAAGACTAAACTTACATATTCATGGAGAATTTCAACAATACTGTTGTTGTTTAAAATAGAAGAGATAGATTTCTACAAAACGAGATGGTTTAACATTTAGTAGAGGCATTCATTCCGTTATTAACGAGTTTAGGAAATTTAAATCACAGTTGAGTTTGTGTCTACAGGTGTTTTGGTCGATCTAACTATTTTCAGATCAACAAAAAATAACAGATCAGAGTTTTTTATTAGTTCGGTAATATCATTAATGAAAGAGATAATAACATTGGTGCCAAAGAGCACCTTGTGGTACTCTGGAAGTTTTTATGGCGATCATTTTGGATTCTGTTTATGAGGTATGATAAAAATAAAACTTAAAAATATAAATTTAATAAGAGCAAACTTTTGTTGTTGTAAAGGGAGTAAAATTTAAAAATATAAACTACAACAAAATGTGATATGGAAGAAAATTTATTTAAAACTATAATAATAACAACAAAGGCGGGTAATTCAAATAAGTATATAAAAATTTTGTAAAAATTTATAACATACATTATAAAGCAACCAAACTACGCGTACTGGCATAAAAAACACACAAATAAAATCATAAATTATGAAGTAAACAGTGAAGACACATATAAAAAGGAAAAAAAATTAAAGGTAAATACAGTGAAAGACATCTTCGAAGTCATCTTCTGCGACCATCAAAATCCAATGAACGTAGAATAAATCTATTTTATATATGAGCTTTTTATTGTTCCACTGTAGATAAAAAATACTTGAACTGGTTTTAAAGATTTTGGTATCACGAGAATCGTGGTATAAAGGATAAAAGACATGCGGCAGGCGGCCATCGGACCCGAAATTGCCGAGGCGACAAAAAATTTTCGCTAAACATAGGGAAAGTTATATCTCAAATCGAATATTCAGGGCATGGCAAGCCATCTATAAAGCTAACAGAGATAATTTAAAAGAAAAACAATGAAATTTTTTTGCTATGTCATAATAAGTATCCTGATTAAACCAAACGTAATATACGCACATATTGGGTTGACTACTAAATCAGAAGTATGTCTTTTAAACTAATACTGCAATTATTTCATATAGTAAAAACTAAAAGTAGCTATAAAATGAAATTCATTTAAGAATCAGGCAAGTATTTGACTTCTAAAATTAATATATTAAATTTTCAGAAAAAAATCTTGTAAATAAAACAAAGTAAGTGCTGCATTAATAAAGTACCAAGGTAAGAAAGGAATACAGTTCCTACAGTTATGTTTTATTTAACTACATCGATACGATTTATTTCATGATATAGGTGAAGGAAAGGAGAATTGATGGTAACTAGCAATTATTAGAGGCATTGCTACCAACTATGATAGTTGTTACGATTTTTAAAAAGTGTTCAGAATAAAAAACTTTAAAGGGAAAAAGCATTGTTTAGATTTCGTTCATAGTCTTTGCAAGAATGTGCTTAGTTTTCTCAAATTATTTCTTGAACGAAAATTATGGATAAAATTATAAAATCTTGCCAACCTTGATAACTTTTGCAGTTATTTGACCTTAACTGTATAAGTTACAGTAAAAAGAGAAGGGCAATAACAATATGAATAATGATCATAACAAGATATGGGAAATTTAGTATTTTTCCGTTTCTGTTATGAAATCTACATATGGAAACACTTAGCATATTTAATTTATTCAAGGTTTGAAAATTTTTTGTTTTAGAAGAAATGTACACGTAATTTTTTTTATTTTTCAAATAACGTAAATTAAAATAAATAATACTAGCACGTATCTACGCAGACTACATGCAAGCATCGCTAAGATAAAAATAAGATAAACATAATTTTTCATGGTGATATGGTAAAGAAAGTATTACATACTTAAGCAATTTCTTTTTTTCTGTCTATTTTAATATCTGTGCTTTAAAAAACTTTTTGCTTATTATGGTTGTATAAAATGGAAAACATGAGGGAAAAAATTGTAAGGAGGCGAAAACTTATTTTAATATACTAAAAAATGTTTTTTCAATTGTATACAAACTTTTTATAAAATTGATTTAAAATTTAGTATTCAACTGAAAAACAAAATACTATTTTGTTTACAAGAAGCAAAGCTTAAGGCCATGAAGTATTTTGCTAGAATGTATCATCTAACCATTTTCCATCCGACGTACTCTTAACAAGATTAGCCTTTGTCAATCATAAGGTAAAATTGTTGGTTTTTGATTACAATATACCTTGAATCATTGTATTTTCTCATTTCTCAGATATATTACTATTTACTGGATAGAATTTTTATTGAAATGAGAGTATTTTATTAGCATGTAGGTAGTATGAAGACTGCTTGTCAATGTGATTCTGTGTTCGAATAACAAAAGAATTTTTTTTATTGCGTAAGAAGTTACTAGTTTTGATTTTTTAGGCAGTATTCAGGACGTTGGCCACCGATATTCTCGGCAATGATACACGATGATCTGTTTTAAAAGAAAAACTTAATGATAATCTTAATTTTTCGCATAACATGTCCTTGGAACTTCATGAAAGAACACAAAACATTTAATCAGTTACAAAGTCACATTCTATGAAAAATGGCATTCTATGAAGAAAACAAAATTATGGCTCAAAACGAAAGGTAGAGAAACAAATTAAATCACCAAAAAATTCCGAATTTAATTTTTTAAATAGGATTTAATAAGATCAATTTTATAAAAAAGAAGTAGCGAACTGACTGAACTCCTGACTCCTTTGAATGCTTCCACTAAATCGATTTATAGCTAAACAATTCACAGCTCTATAGCTGTGAATGGTTTCGATTTCAAAAGGTAATTGTGAAGAAAGAAATAAATATAGTTAAAAAAACTAAAAAACACGCTTGTTGCTTGTTCTAAATATATATGATTATCGGTAGTATAATAAACGTATATAACTGATGATGCCCTATGCATAGGTATGATATTACAGAGCTACATACAAACATACATACATACGGGTGAAGCTCATATAAGAGTTTTAAAAACTAGTTACTCTAGTTCAATTTTCTTCAGCTTAAGAGTACAAGTACTAAATATTATAAGAAATTTAAAATAATAGGTATATTTATTTAAGTGTTTAATTATTCTGAATTATTCAAATAATGAATCAACAACGTTAGTTAAACTAAGTTTTCTATTACAAACTTATTTTCATACAGTATTCATATAATTTTAATTGTGAATGTTTTAAAATTATGTAATTTAATTTTCGCGCAGGTTTGTTTTATATGCACTAACTATACGACACACGCCTAAAACACTTTGTGATTATCTCACCGTTGGAACTGTCTTCTATATACTGTGCTATAATATTTTAAAACTTAATTCATAAGAAAATTTTTGTGAACAGGGCGGGGTGTTCTCTATCATGGGGCTCAAATTAGTTTTTGTTCTGATCGGAATCTTAAAATTGAATAAAAGATTGGAATATCGTTATCAATCGACTGACTTACATCACGTTTCATTGACAAAATGTCGGACAAAATTAATAAGATTGCAATTCGTTATTTGATGGTCTTTCTATTCTGAATAAAAAAGGCATGAAGAGCTATCAATTTCAAAGCTTGAAAAGTCATAATCCAAATTAAGCTATCCATTCATGAGACAAGTTATCCACCAGGATATAAAAAACACTTATAAAAAGTCTCAACGGCGATATACGCATAGTTTTTTTAATTTTGGCCTTAAGTCTATAAGTGTATATATGAGAGTGTTGACAAAGTCGATCATATTTTGAATTGAAGAAAATTTTAGGAATCTAAGATCATTGATGTAAATTTCTGGACGAAAGAATTGTGTTTCATTAAATATTTAAAATGGATTTGATAAGAAATGAAAAACTATAACACATCAAAAAAATAAAACTATATTATCCAAATTGACTCTTGCTGTCTGGAATGTCAAGCAATAAGTGTTTATATTCGTTGTGTGCGTAGTCATGGTAGGGACAATAAAATCGATGCCAGCGCTTTAAGTGAAAAATTTTGGAGTTAAAGGGGGCTGTTGTGACTAATTTGCAATTCTTTACATGTTAATGTAATAGAAATGTCAAATTAAAATTATTGAAAAACACGAATTAATTAAACTTAATGCATTAAAAATTGTGAAAATAAGAAATTAAATTGAACAAATATTTCCAAATGTAATTTATCATAATTATTTATTTAAATTTGTGAGACAAGAATATTAAATTTTAAATGTAAGTCTTAAATGCAATCCATACAATTATATATGCATCCATACAATTCTATAATTAAAGTAGTGCATCGTTACCATGGAAACGAAACTCGAGCGCTGTAACTACGTTAAAAATTAACAAAAATTAATAAAATTTGCGGAAAAATGTTCATAAACGTATTCTCTATAATATTGCTCTCACCTAAATTTATGATAAAATGACAAGAAAAAAAGTTATTAATAAAAGAAATTTTTGATTTTGTTACTTTTTTGCTCATAACTTTTTAAATTTTTAGTTTATCGCAAAAAGTCACATAGACAAAATTGTAGCCATGACAATTTGCTACAAATTATGTCTTTGCAAATTTTTTGAAAAATCGATATTTTACGAGATACAGCAAAATATGTTTCCACCCCTTTTTTCAAGATGGCGGGCGGGGGACAAGGGCGCCAGCCCCACAAACTTGGGGTTAAGGTTGTAATGACCTCCCCTACATGTCCCACAAATAAAATCGCGTCCTCCCCAAAAATGTTCAGTTCGGCCCTAAAATGGTAACATTTCAATGGACTAAAAATACTTTTATTTGTTGTCTCATTATTAATCAGAACATTGGCTCTCTATTTGTTCTTTCGCTTAACAAGTACTTTTCAAAAAATTGATATTAATTGTTTTTGGTTATTTTTCAATATGTTTACGTACAAAAATGTACATGAGGATGGAGAGATACAGAACTATATGCTATAAAAGTCTAAAATCCAACATTTTAAATAAATAAGTAACATGCCGTACGTCCGTAAAAACAGACATACCGTACATCAGAAAACCTTCAAAATAACAAATAGAAAATTTCCTTTACGTATAGTACAAGGAAGTAAAAACTATTTTAATTTCAATTATATTTTTATATCACTTGAAATGTAACAAAATTACCAATTGTAATACCAAATAATCTATATAGTTTTACATAACGGATTACAATATTATTTTCTAGTCCCATTTATTATACATTCTATTTAATAATATAAATAAAACCCAATTGTAAAAAATATTTAAATTTATTGTTATTTATTGATGAAATAATGAAATATTACTGACAATTATTACTTTTTAAAATTACATATTTTAATATATTATGGCATAATACAGTTTTTGTTTTGTTTTGTTTTTTTTTTTTTTTTAAATTATCCAGTTATTTCTGTGGACAATATTATATTTTATTGTTATACAAATAAAAATAAATCAAAATTTTCATGTTCGAATATCTTTTGATAATATATTTTCTAATTTAATAATTACTTTAATCCGAGTAATAGTAATTTTATATCTAAATTTACATACTACGATTTTTAATTTCTGTTAAAAAATTAAGCTCAACTTTTATATTTAAATTAGCCTTGATTTAGCCTTTTTGTTAGCCGACTTCAAACAAAAAAGGAGAAAGTTATCAATTCGACTGTGTTTGTTTTAGCGTGTTACCTCAAGAGTTTCGACTGGGTGAAGCGACTTAAATGATTCTCTATCTACTTGAAAGTTGGTGCTTTTCGTGTGGTCTCATTTCATTTTGGTCTAGTTCTGACAACGGCATCCATGAGAAAACCATCCACGACAAGAGGGCGAATAACTCAATTTCACGCAAACCAATTTCGATGATTCTATTTTTAATGACAAATTAGTTAGTGTACTGCAGATTCACTAAAATTCACAAAATTAAAAAAACTTTTAACAAAAAGAAACTTATTTCAAAAAAAAAACTTTTCCAAAACAAATTAATGCACTAAAAGTAAAAAAATAACGATAATATAATGTATAGAAAATTATTATTTTTGGAGTTGGTATCAGCCAAGCTAATGTAGCAAACTTTTCTTTCAGAGTTGTTTCCTTGGCTTACACCGACTCCAAAAATAATAATAATTTTCAATACATTATATTATCGTTATTTTTTTACTTTTTAGTGCATATTAATTTGTTTTGGAAAAGTTTTTCTTTTGAAGTCGGTTTTCTTTTTGTTAAATGTTTTTATTTATGTTCGATAAAACAGTGTCAATTGTGTACGGAAAAAACCTTAGTTAAATCGGCTTATTTTGAGCTGAAATTTATCTGCTAGAGTATTTCCTGAACTATGAGGTGAATTAGCTTCAGCATGTAAGAGTTAAAAACGTCCACACGTCCTCACAGAAATTTTAAGATGTTGTTAAGTGCATTGGAAAAAGTTAATGGGGTATTCCATGGTCGCCCTATTAACTCAGTTCGTTAAGACGTAACCAATTCCGTCCGTGGTAAGCTTAGGGTAGCGGGTTCGTTCCCGCCGTCGCAACAAAATTAAATTAATTAATAGTTGTGATGGGCTGGTATAGTGCATGGTATATGCGTATGTGCATGAAGGAGGTGCACTCAGCCTCTGAAAGTGAGGAGCTGATAAATAAAATTATCAGCGGAAAGGTGGAAACACACATGGTATCACAATGGGCTCTATAGTCTAAGTGTGTCATTCGTGTACAGCCAATATAACCTAACCTAACCTATTCCATGTTCAATTTTATAAGCAACAATAAAAATGAACATGAGAGGTTTTGTTTTAATGCATACAGGCTTCAAAAAGAAAACGTACGCGTATTTTTATACTTATATACCAGAAAAAAAGTTAACTACTTCTTTCATAACGCCAGCTCCTTATAAATATTTAAATTTACAGCATATTAAGAATTATATACCTACATAGATATACTCAGTGTAATATTTTTATTTTTTTTCTAAGGTAAGTAAAGAAACCTTGCCTGTAAGAATTTTTCTTTATTATTAAACTCGTTCGTAGTAGCTGCTTTATATACTAAAAACACATCTCAATAATGATACTTTATAACATTAGAGGTACGTACGTACTCTCGATTAAACATACTTCGAAGCAACCTAAATAAGATTTATTTACACCGGCTCTAAACTTTGATAATAAAAAAGAGGATATCAGTTTAAAAACATTCATTTAACACCGTGTATTTAAAAATTAACATTACATTTGTCATGCATTTCAGCATATACGTTTCTTCGCTAAAGCGTTCGTATAAGGAATTCCTTCCGAGACATTCGCTTTTATATCTGAATTGCAGTTACATTTTTTGTTTTTCAATATTGTCGAAATAAGAGGTACAGTTAATCGGTGTATTTTTATTAGTTTAACACAATTTACTTCTAAAACCATAATTTAACCAAAAACCTTATTTATTTCATAATCTGTGTTAATTTTTGGAATGGAAACTTAAGATACTGTTACCTCTAATTAAGGGACAGAAATAGGGTTTTTCATTTACAAAATTATTCTTTTTTGATTCGGACAGATTTTAATCAAGTATAAAGATATATCACATATCTTCTATCCTAGTCAAAAAGCGCTGTTTGATAAAGACAAAATATATCAGATTTTCTTAGATCGAATAGTTTTTTGCTATCCATGATTATTCATTATTATTATCTCCATATATTAACTACATGCAAGCCTTTCAAATAGAACTTCTGTAAATAAAGAATAATCAATTTTACAATTTTACAATTTTTATACCCTGTATATATGAAATATATATCAAGTTGTACTAAGTTTAGTCTGAAATGAGTTAATTTTTTTATTCTTCTATGATATATTTATTAATTAATATTAGAATATTATATTTCTAACTTGATTAGCTTATTTGAGATAAATAAAGATTCATGATAATTATTACTTTTAGTTTCAAGTTTGTATGGCTTAAAATATTGATGCTACGAACAAAATTTTGGTATAGGTGTTGATAATATCAATTAATTAATCCATTTCCGGTTGTCTGCCCGACCGCTTGTCCGTCGGCACGATAAATCAAAAACGGAAAAAGATATGAAGTTGAAATTTTTATAGCGTACTTAGAAGGTAAGAAGTGAGTTTAAGTTCGTAAATGAACAACATAAGTATCTTGTAAACCGTTAGAGAAAGAACAAAAGTTTAAATGTGAAAAATAAACTATATAAGAAAATTAACAACTTCTGTTTGAAACATTTTTTTTTTTTGTAAACGATACTGTTTATCCGTGAGGGCGCAAACATATACAAAACTGTGGTGTCCATTTTCACCAAAACCATAAAAGATAGGGATTCGAAAATTTACAGGCAGCTTCAACTAAATAGCAGACATCTTATATAACAAAAAGAGAAGAAGTGAATGGCAGGGTTGAGAACAGGCTACACAAATCTTATCCATAATCATCTTCTCAACCAACAAGACCCCCACTATGTGAAAAATGTAATGTGCAATTTATGTGCTAAACATAAATTTTGAGTGACTGTCTTACCCATAAATTTTGAGTGACTGATAATTTTAGATATTTTTAATGTGATATCGTAAAAAAACACATTATGTAGTATATTTCGTATCGGTATTGCACCCGTGCGAACCCAGGGTCGTTAGTAATAATAATAATATGAAACAGATTAATTTAGTAGATGAAATTTTAAAATTCAGGAATCGACTATTGGATTTATTAGAAGTACTTTATTTTGAAAAATACGTATACAAATACCTACCATTCTTTTAAGTGAATCGTAGTTTTAAAGCATGCATCATGCATCGTATATGCATATATTTATTTATTGACTGTACATTTTCAATTAACAGTTCACGTACAGATATGAGAGATTTTTCAAAAGATACTAATAAAAAAAACAAAGATAGAGAAAAAAATATTTTTATTAAAATCGGGAATGAATATGCAATATAAGCTTTTTTTCATTAAGAGAACATAATATTGATTGGAATAGTAATAATTAATACTTACAATCTAAATATACACATCTTGAAGCTAAAACATTTATTTTATATCGATATATGAATTCACAGGGTTGTATTAAAAGTCCTTCTCCGAATTAAAAAGTTAATCAATTTTTTTAATGGTGCATATTTTTTCTGTCTTTAGGCATTCAACATAGGATATCAACATCCAATATGGAAGAGTAGGTACACCATTAAAAAACGCATCAGCTTTTGAATTAAAGATCAGCTATCTGAAACATAATGGCCACAAGCTGAATGTTAGCTGATTGAAGGCGAATATTTTAACCTTTCTATATCGCTGAATACATACTACTACAGCTCGATGGCAAAGCACCGAGAAATCCATAGCATTGTACGTTCTTAAGTGGATTTTACTTAGGTATATCCTTTACTTAAAATAATTTGTAATGAAATTTATAAAAATAATTTGTGATCTCCTCTAAAGTGATCGCTTGAAAACACCGTGTCTGTTGGGTAAAGTATTGCATATCGGATTTATCCAAATAAATGGTCAATAATAAGGAGTTCCAGAGTAAATCTCTGCCTAATCCATTGGGCTTGGGTACCCTACCACTTCCTAAAACACTCTGGGTCATTTTCAAAAATAATATTAACAATTTCGAAGGTTCCAAAGTATTCACGTGGATCTCCCTAGTAAAGTGACTCTTACAATCGAAATGCGACATTTAGCCCACGTGTATCATAAGTGTGTCGAAACATTATATAATTCAACAAGACTGCTATTTTATTCTATTGCAAACGAACGTGATATTAGTATTATGCACAATGAGAGCAATTTTACCCCCGTATGTAATAGCAAGTGCGAAATTAAAAATACACTCGGGCCTGTTTATACACTCAAGTAGTTCACTCTATTTTACCTTAAAAATCCTGGTAATAGTTTCTTCTTTCTCCACTTCTTCGTGCAATAATTTGAGTACGATTAGTTAATTTCGAACAAATAATAGATTTAAGCCGCTCGGAAAACAGCGCAGAAAGAGAATAATTATGCTGATTATTTTTACAAAGCAACAAATGAAGATAACAATTAATTGAGTTTATTGTTCAAATACCCTCTCTATACTTGAATTTATATATATATATATATATATGGGTATTCGTCAATATGTTTAAAGAAAAATATTATTATAGATGATATATACAAATTTTTAAATTTATATAAAGCTTATTCAATTAGGCTCCTCCCATACATAGGATTTCAGTCCCACTTCAATCAATTTTTAACACGCTTTAATTAGCTTCTAACGTATGTTAGTATGTAACGGAATCTTTGAATATAATATTGACCAAAAGGACCAATGACAATAGAATAATTTATTAAGTTTCTCTTATTATCCTGATCTTGATTTTGAGGTTAATGAATTACATATCTGAAAATATATTTATTTGAGATCCCACCATATTTTATACTCCATTTTTGATAAATAAGTAATAGCCTAAAAAACTAAAAAACACAAAATAATTAATATTTTAAACAAACCTAAAAACACGCTTCTGCAACTAGCTGAACTAAAAGGCAGAAAATAGTTTCTTTGAACTCAAAAAAATCATTTTATCGTAAAAAGCGTGGGGTGCTTTTAAAGATATTTTATGTCTTTATGTCTTTACTTTTACCAATATCTGTCTGTAAAATATTTACAAATTTTGAAATTTAGCACCCCACACTCCTTTACGATAAAATGCATTTTTGGAATTTAACGAAATTATAGTTCATAGTTCAGCTAGTTGCAAAAGCGTATTTTTTAGATTTTTTAAACTATTATTTATTTAAAATTTCAATGTCTTGATATATTGGTAGTAACATGATTCCGATATCAAAATAATATCAATCCGTTCTTGATATATTAATTGATGGTAATTATTCATAAACCTTTGACAAACAATTTTATGTAATTCAATAAAAAAAATGAATACTATAGCTCTTAAACTACAAGGTAATATATTATCTACAAGATACTAGAGAGTTAATATTACATCGAAATAAATGTGAGACAATTGTACCCGGCAAACGTTCTACAAAATAGTCAATAGCAACTTAGCAAATGATTCCTGATGGACTATTTCAGTCTCTGGAGTACCATTAATTAGTTAAATACAATAAATTACATTTATAAGATACGTACGCTAAGCTTCTATATATATAGTTTTATCCCTGTACTATGTTGTAGCACAGAACAAGCAATAAAGGTATAAAAAGGACAATATATAAAAACGATACTGGAGACCTGTTGAAAAAATACACTTATTTATATATAAATTTCGACTTTTGCCCTAATTTCCTAGATCAGTTTTTTTTATTTTATAAATACGTATTTCGACTACCAAGTAGTCATCATCAGTATGAATTAGCTAATCGTAATTACTCTTATTATGTATGTTACTCGTTGCTAATTTGGTGGCGAACTGCACGATGTTATTTTCGTGTACGTACAATTTATATTGTTCAAAGTATCTGTCCAATTGTAGTGTCAGTGACACCAGCCAATCAGCTTCCTTCAGTTGACTTGTGCTTGGAAATTGCGGCAAAAATCGAAATTTATTTCAAAATATCCTAGAGCGCTCTTCTAATATCTTCGATAATATTTATACACTTATTTATAGTTGAATTAATTCCGTCCTGTATTTTCTTCGTTTAAATTATACTTAGAAGCGAATTAAATGTCAAACGCTAGCTAGGCAAACACCTCAACGGCGCTCCTCTAACCATATAATATTAATTTTAACAATGACCATCTTTGCTCAGCGCTTTTACCCGCGTGATTCCTCTACCGTGGGGATTTCCAGACAAAATGTGTTAATTTGAGTCTGCGCATATATAATATTTTAAAAGCATACATTTTCATAAAATGCCTCCTTATAACTTCATATTTTTCTATGTTTGTTTAGGAGCTTTCTAGACGGATGAATCGATTTTCTATGTCTCAAGTATGAATTTAAGGTTCGTGTCCGTAAACAATTAGAAAAGTGGTGATATTCTTCAAACGGCTGAATCGATCAGACCTGATTTTTTGCAGTCGTCTCAAAATTTTCAATTTAATATTATTTTACTTAATTTATTATTTTTGCTGTGTTTTAATACACAGATTAAAACACTCCCTGGGAACTTAAAGCCCTTCAAATTTTTTCGAGGAAGGGGGTTAATAATCAAAGTTCTATTAATAAATTCTGAGGGTTAAAAATTGTGTGAGGTTTCTTTTGATATTTCTTACGTATAAAACAAAAGGAGAAATATTACGCCAGGTATAATGTCCGACCCCCACTCTCCCACACATACCTACCCCCAAACCTTAAAATTTTAAAACTTAGAGCCTGATATACTCAGCAAGGTCTACAACAATCTATGATAGCAAAAACTTTATTGAAAGTATTTTCCATCAAACTCAGGCGGGGTCCTTGAAACTGCAATCTTGCCATTTTTGACGAAAGACTAATAAGTGAACATCGGATATTCTTGTCAGCTGTATAAGATACGATATAATATAAGATTCATATACAATATAGTATATCTGTTATATTGTATTATTTTATATCTGATAATTTTTTAATATTGAATTTTCATAGGTGAAGATGATACGTGTTCAATGTACAATGTGATTTAATATTATATGTATCTACAAAATTATGTAGCAGATATAAGCGGGCAGCCATAAAACCTACCCCCAAATAGTATCTTATAGAGTATAGACCGTTAGCCCAGAACGAAACGAAATTTTCATTAGGTATTCTTAGTATCTGTAGTTTTGAAGAATGGTAAATGTAAATTTAGAAATATAGAAAATTAAACAAGAAAAATGTTTTATGTCAAAAGGAAAATTGTCCATTGTATGACTATTACTAGGTACATAAAAAAATCAGAAACTGAAGACGGTACTCCGACAATGGCTAAACAAAACCATGATAAAAGTCATTAAATTGTTTATTTTGAAAATTTTTTGTTGAGAATATACATTTTTGGTTTTATTTAAACAATTATTGAAATTTCAAATATAAATAATTAACTTACCCCACTAGTGAGGTAGGTTATGCAACTAGAACCATCGTCACTTAAAGCTTGTTTTCGGTTTTCTTCAAAATTATAAGTATCGGAATTGGTCTAAAAGACTTTTTTAAGGAGAGATTGGCTATCTATAGATATATGCATCAAGTAAATATAAGTAGTCGTTAAGGAGCTCTAACCGTAAAAGCCAAAACCAGCTCAACTCGTTTTTAAAGTTAATAACTGCGTCTATATGTTTCTAAAGTAATGATTACCAAGCCTAACCAAAAAAAAAACTAAAAAACTACTAAAAATTGTTTTAATTAATAAATACGAAAAACCCATAAGTCAAAATTTTTCTTCCATCGAGTAAAAAGTACAATTTTTTTTTAAATTTTTGTTAGTTTTTTTCTCAAACTATATGAGGGGAATATTGGCTACGTCTTGAAAAGAAACTACATAAAGAATTGCTGTGTATGCTATTCTCTTTTGCCATGTCCGCCGCTCATTTAGTTAGAAACTATTGATTAAGATCTCCGTTTATTTTTCTTCAAAAATGTCATTTAAAGAAACTGCAAGTATAAATAAATTATGTTACTTTTAAATGTATATAGATTTTTAAATGTATAACCGTTAAATAATCACCTTATCTAAGCTAAGTTGAATCGTTGCTATTATAACAGATTGGTATTTATTTAAGAAAAATGATATTATAAATCATCTTAATGTATAATTTATTTTTCATTCTTTATACATTTTTTTTATATTTCATATTATTTATCTTATGGATATACTTTCGTTTTTATACTAAATTTTGATATTACAGACAATAATAGTCATTCTTAAATAATATATTAATAATATTTTATATATCTTTTAATTAATGAACGTTTGCTGTATTGTAATAAAATAATACTTGAAGTAAGTAAAACACGCAAATAATTGAACAGATGTGTTCTGTTATCATAAGATGAATACATTCAATAATATTATTATACTAGCTGACCCGGCGAACTTCGTACTAGCTTACAGTCGATTCTCGATTCTTTACTTTTTTTTATATAATACTTGTTCTGCTGTTTAGGACTCCGGGTCAGCAAAGAGACGTTTACATTTCAATTGACATTTTACCACAGACAATTTACATATTTCCATAGACAATTTGTTTTTAAGTGATGTTAACAATAGTATAAATATTGATAAATATTGACATGAATAATTGTACGATACTAATGTCACTCAATTGTTTTGCTTTCCCGGAACCAACACTTAAACTTAATGGTATGGTATTAAAGTTCAAATTGACTTTTCATTATTATTACGAATCTTCTGTATGGGAATATAGAAAAGTGTTGTATCTAGACTTTTTCAGGCAATTTTTTAAATTTTTCTCTCCGGAAGAACCATTCTCGTACTCAATAAATATTATAAAAAAAGAATTATCGAAAACGGGTAAGCTGCTCTCGAGATTTGCGCTTAGCAACACATTATATAACATACGAGTGTAAAAAATGTTTTATATTAAGAATAAACAATATATACTGCACATGATTCCACCAAAACTTTAATCCGATTTTGCATCACCCCTATAATATTATCATGTCAAAAGACAAACTATTCGAAGCTAACTACATATCTACAACGGCTATTCTATAATTATTGAAAAAATCACTTAAACTTGCTTCAAAACACAATTTTTCTTAAATGCATTTCTATGTTGTATAAGACTATCAGGGCCGTAACGAGGGCACATAGCGCCGGTGGCAAGTATTTAAGTTGCGCCTTATTTATATTGGGATCGTCCTAACGCTTTTGATGCAAATTCGTATACTGATAGTATTTAACATAAGAGTAAAGGCAAAATGGGAGAGTCACCATAATCGTGTCATTTTACCTTAAAGAGTCTGATTTAATTGATAAACTTTTAAAATTTATTCAAATGATAGAGTATCTTATTAAAGTATTGATTTCTCTCTACGTTTCCGAGCAAAACAAGGAACTCATTTATCTAGTAAATGATACGGGGGTATTTTGCATAAGGAACTAATTAACCGCCAAAATCGAAATTCGTTAATCATAAATAAAGTAAATAATATTAAGTAATACAAACAAATCTGGATTAAAATTGTAATTATTATTAATATATTCGCTATTCATTAAAAGGTATCAAAAAATACCATATTGGAAATTTTGATAAACCAAGTATGTAATTCTACTAAATTTGTGTCTTTTCAAATTTGTGATCATAATTAACCTAGATCTAATAGGTTTGAACAATGTGGAGTCTGGTCTCGAAATTAAGCATATAAATTATAGCTAGCGACAAATTGACGTCACAGCGGAAAAGGCTGACCCAAAATTAGTGGGTTTCAAAAAAATTACAATAAAATCGGACCAAATTTGCCATTGTTATTAAAAAAATTAAAAAAAAATAGTTGACAACATCCTGTAAAAGACACGGTACTTCATCATCATCATAAAAACTTTACTTTTACAAATCTATCAATAAAATATTTATAATAATTGAAATCTAGCACCCTACACTTTTTTTCACACAAGAATGATTTTTTCTTAATCAATCTACTTTTTATACCATGCATATATGTAATATGCAAGGTATACTAAGTTTAGTCCCAATTTTGCTATAAGTGTTCATAGAATCACCTAATTAGTCCATTTCCGGTTGTCCGTCCGTCTGTCCGTCTGTGGACACGATAACTCAAAAACGAAAAAAGATATCGAGCTGAAATTTTTACAGCGTACTCAGGACGTAAAAAGTGGGGTCGAGTTCGTAAATGAGCATCATAGGTAAATTGGGTCTTGGGTCCGCAGGATCCATCTTGTAAACCGTTAGAGATAGAACAAAAGTTTAAATGTAAAAAATGTTCCTTATCAAAAAATAAACAACTTTTGCTTGAAACATTTTTTCGTAAACATCACTGTTTACCCGTGAGGGCGCCAATTAGGCGGAAATTTTATAGTATGTACCATACTTGAATATCAGTTATGTATGTGTCACATGTATGTATGTGTTATGTGATAAAGGAATCAACACTGACTATGCATGGTATTTCAACAATTAATTCAGTCAATTGTTTGTTTTCACTTTTTAAATTAATTTCTATTTTGTAGTTAGTTACAAAAGCGAATTTTTTGAATTTTTAACTACCTATATTTTTTTCTTTTGTCTTGAAAATTGTCCTGGAAATGAAAAGGTTCAGACCACAAGCTTAAATATTATGTATGTAATGATTCAAACATAGTAATTTATTTAATTTTAATAACGACAAACATTAGCCTATTGTAAACTAATAATGTAAACATCCAGAAATAATTGAAGGAAATAATCATCAATCAATGAGTAAAAAGTTCGTCAAATATTAAGTGTATTTTCAAATTATCAATTTTAAAAGTTTATGCGGTAATAAATGTTAAAACAGAGCCAAGGTTAATGGGCATACTTCATGAAATTCATTTTCTTGGTAAGAAATCAATTTACAAACAAAAAAATTAACTTTTTTCAAATATTTTTACGAATCAAATATATTCACATAATTTTAAAATTATAATATTGATTGAACACAAACAAAACATTCAATCTTGTTTTAAAAAGTTTCTTTTCTTTCAAAGAACAAAAATATATATTTCAAACGTAAACAACATTTTTTAATTAAAACAAAAGAAAAGTCTATATTAAAATATAAGAATAAAAAAAATTTTATTCTGCAAGAAAATATAATAAAAAGGAGTACAGAATATTTTATTTTATATATAAAACTTGTTAAAAGGCAGAAAAATATATAATAATTTTTATCAAATAAATATTTTTCCGGGTCAAACCCGTTGATAAAGATATAATAGCAATGATTGCAATTTCTTATCATTATAGTTTCATATTAAAGTTTCTCATTTTTCTTCTGTCGGACGGTTTTCAGTTTTTCAATTTTGACTAAATAAGAAATCATTTCCAAGATTTGAATAACTAAAGAAAAAATTCGTATTCCCTTTCTCAGGTCCCTAGGATAATTCTGCTAATGTTCGATTAGCAAAATACAAGTATATAGAACTAATTTGGTATCCTTAAAAATTCAAATTCTCGCCCTTTTTTTAACATCAATTACTTTCATACGTCTCATTCAATTACTTTTTTTTTATTTTTTTATTTTACGTTAATATGATTTATCTCGCAAAACATATTACAGATCTAATACTGCATAAAACATGGTTAATAAAGCACGGTTATTTTTGTCAAAAAAATTGATAGTTTTCAAGATATTTACAAATATTTGAAGATATGCGGCCCCCTTCCATCTTTTAAAACATAAAAATCCACGGCTCAGATCAAGAAGAATTTTCAGAATAGATTCAGAGCATCCAAAATAAATGCTTCACCAAAGTACTATTGGTTTTGTGGAGAAATTTCAATTAAGAAGTTTAATTCATTTATTGTTCGCGAACAAAATATTTTGAGGACGAAAATAACACGTTTCACATCGAAGGAAGAAGGTTGTTTATTTGAATTATATTACACTTATAACTTTTTGCCCACTCCGTACACTCATCCGAAAAACATACTAAGGGTATCTAGTTGAATAGTGTGTAGGAATAATCTTTACGAAAACACGATATTTTTTCATTATTTATCCTGATTCGAAAAATATTTTGATCGGATAGTGAACATTGCGTATCTATTCTGTGATGTGGATGGTAAAATATGCCTTCCTATGTGTTATCGACTAGTAATTCGGTAATTTCGAATTAAGTCACAAATTTCATAGAGAATCGTTTATTTTTCTTTTATGAAACAAAAAAACCAAAAATCGAAATTTTGATATAATTCATTTGAAGGTATTTTTGAGTAGAATATAAAGGAATGCATATTTTTTTAATCTTCATAAGAAAGCACTTAAAAAATTATTTAACTTGAATATTTAAGTAAATTGCAAATTGTATTTTTTTTAAATAAAAAAATTTAAAATTAATCTGAAATTTTACTTCTCCGTCTGCGATCATCATTTTGAACCATAAATTAAAGATTGTTGTAAAAATTTAAAATTGTAAATGTAATAAATATTCATAGCCACCTTTTCTGATATAGTCAATGAATTATGACTATTTTACACTTAAAAAAATTGAACACTGTTTATATATTTTAGCTGTGTAAAACAATCCATTCGAGTGATGTGGAAGGGGGATAAGTGAGATCAAGAAAGGTAAAGCTATAAAGCGGTGGTTTTTACTTTTAAGCCCAGTGATGCGGGCGGGTATCAAGCCAGTTAGTTATAAATTAGTCAGTTATTAGTCAGTCAAGCTAACCAACCACGAACATTTGAAGCATTAAAAGAATGGAAGTGACAATAAATGATTTAAATTATGCGTAGTGCGAATGAATATCTACTGTAGAGGAATACGTACACTGAATGGACAACATATTTTACGGTAAAAAATTATTTGAAAAAATTGTTTTTTTTTTTTTTTATGTCATATAGTATTCTGCCCTAGCCTGTGTGTGAGTTATTGTGTATGTCTTTTGGACATTTTGATAACTTCGTGAAATACTATTTTATGGTAACATTATTTTATGCTCACTGACCGTAATAATATTTCATATAATTTATAAAAGAAAATTTTTCATTGACTGGAAGAAGCAGCAGTAGTCATACGCCTATGATTGTCTGTTGTATACGGTTTGACTCCACAAGTATTTTTTTCTTTAGTGTTTGACAAAACATAATAAATTCTTTGAATTTTGAATATTTTATTAAAGAATTTTTATTTATAAACCCGAATCTTTTTTACAGTTAAAAAAGTAAATATTATCGTTAGTCCAAGATATCAAAATATTTTGCTGAAGAAAAATCGTTTTTGAAACCAGTATTTTTTAGTACATTTAAATGCAAAAACCACTTTGATATTTTTCATAATGGGAAAATGAATGAAATATAGTTATTAAATATAAGAAGGATTTTTTATAATCTCCATATAGAACTACAATAACATACTCTGACAAAATAAATCAAAGAAGGTCAAGTACCTGCCTTCACTTTAAAATACAAAGCTAATTTTTGTCACAAAGATTTCCTTCAATTGTAAGAGCTAACAAATGTCGGTTTTTAAGGCTTGGTATGAGTTAATTTAAAAAAAAATTAGTTATCACTTATAAAGAGCATTTAGAAATTTGTAAATAATATTTTTCTTTTGAAAACTTTTAATGGTCCACAAAAACAAAGTTTTAATATTCGTCCATACCATAGCAATGATGCCACAAAAGCTATCTATTATTGTTTGCCATGCCTTGAAATAAACTTCTATTCACACAAAATTATAAATTGTCAGACCGAAAATTCGTTTTAAAAATGTAAAGAACCTAAATAATGTCCAAAACTTATACTCAAAAATATTTTTTCCCAGTGATTTGTTATTTTTAGGACTAAAAAGCTTGAATATTTGTTGACAGTCCTTGGTATTCCCAGCTGTAATAGGCAGCAATTAAAAATTTAATATTAAATTGATTTTGAAAGTGAATTTAATTTATTTGTAAAGATCGTCATATTAATTAAGAAAGTTTACATTTACAACGGTTTGTTACATTTAACTACTGTCTCTATCTAAATATCGATCACTATAAAAAACAAAGTTTATGAAGCCACAAAAAATCATATCACAATTCTTCATATCATATCACTGATCTTCTTTCATAATATGTTATTACATTATGTTAAGTACTAAAAATGTGTGTCACCCAATATCTTATACAATTAAAAAATATAAAAAAAAAGGTAAGACAATAAAAAAATGAATCGGTAAAGGAGGTCAACGAAGCATGGACCGTATTTCACTCATTAGTGGAATAAAAACTTAAATTAGATTAAAAAGTTTTTTTTTCATCTTTTCTGTCAACGATGTTTTTCATACAGAGTAACTACATCTATACATCCTTATAGTACACAACTTCATAACACAAAACACTAATATTGCGCACACGGAGAGAAGACAACATAACGCTGACTGACTATGTGGTGGTGGTTCTTCACATTCTCATATTGGTTGTTTTCTACCTCTATATATACATATTTCAAAGTATCATGAGTAGCAAAAAAGTGGATTCAAAAGTATGATTTTAGATAACAAAGAACAACATACAAGTTTTTATCTAACCCAAAGTCCATCCAAATCCTAGTACACTCTATACTAGATTACAGTTTTCCAAACGATACCTACTGCTACTAAAACTCAATTTTATTGTTTTCGGAATAGTCCCAAATGTATTATATCTTAAACTGTATCTATTCAATGCCAATAACATATTACCTAACGTAAAGAACCTATTTTTAATAAAATATGCTGTAATTCAAAGATAATTAAATAATATCTGGATGACCGAGCTTTGCTCGGTTATTCGCCAATAGATGTCAGCAAGAGTCATATTTTTCACTTTAGACTACTCAAACGCCTCCTTTTTGTTATGTTATAATTTGCATTGTATTTCATTAACTACGTTATACACCAATAGATGTCTGATGAATTTTTCATGAAAAGACGGATAAAAGGACATTTCTGATAAATGAAACCTAGCTAGATCGATTTATCGCCCCAAAAAACCCCTACATACTCATTTTCATGAAAATCGTTGGAGCCATTTCCAAGATCGTTGATATATATATATATATATATATATAATATCTGGATGACCGAGCTTCGCTCGGTTATTCGCCAATAGATGTCAGCAAGAGTCATATTTTTCATTTTAGACTACTCAAACGCCTCCTTTTTGTTATGTTATAATTTGCATTGTATTTCATTAAATACGTTATACACCAATAGATGTCTGATGAATTTTTCATGAAAAGACGGATAAAACGACATTTCTGATAAATGAAACCTAGCTAGATCGACTTATCGCAAAAAACCCCTACATACTCATTTTCATGAAAATCGTTCTAGCCATTTCCAAGATCGTTGATATATATATATATATATATATATATATACAAGAATTGCTCGTCAATATATAAGATATATACAAGAATTGCTCGTTTAAATATATAAGATATCCAAAGTCTTCCAGGTAGACAGAGACAAACTGATTTCAAGATAATAAAATCCTCGTTTTTAGTCAGGAGCGAAAACATGTATTTGTACTTCCTTATTATTCGTAGTGGACGTTATATTCATTCACAGACATATTTTTCAGATGATGTAAATGGCAATACGTTACCTTTAATCTATGATGAATTTATGCTCTAAGCAATCAGGACAATTTTAACACTTACCTGAAAAAAAATGAAAATAAAATCAAAATATGTTAATCACAATAGAAGAAATAGAAATAAATGTTTCACTCATTTACTATTCATTTACTGTGTTTTTAATTAGCAAGTGAGTAGATTTATGGTGATAAGTAAACTATATCAAGCGATAAATTAAAATACGTACTATATATAATAAGAATAATATTGGTCTATCTCGAAATCCTTTTTATTTGTATTGGAAAGATGGAGAAGCTTTAGAATGGAAAGCCAACACTCAAGCCAAATACTGTACATAGATAGTATTAGAAAAGGAATTTTCCAAAAAGACTATCAATTAGTTAAACTCGATTACAAATTTTTAATACCAATCTATTTCAATCCAATAATATTTTTGATAATCCAGTTATCACGTATGGAATTGAAATGTGGGGTTCTCTAGTACCAGGGAAACATAAACTTGTAAGATTCTACTGCAAAGAAATCTAAGAGAGTTTAGAAAACCCACTCCAAACTAGGATACAGACAAACAACTAGCAAATATTCAGACGACAGGTAAAATAGAAATGTTCTACCTTAATGTCTCTGTAAAACTATTAATCGAAGAAAATTACAAAGAACTTGCACTTTTTTTCACTGAAATAAAAAACTGGCTAACTACTCATGGACCAAAATGGTTCTTAGGCGTACAGAAGAACTGAACAACATCTTTCTACTAGAACATTTGTACAAACCTAAACTTAAAGCCTAAGTGGCCAAGCGGGCTTAGGCAGTGTGAACAATTATCGTTAATGGGGGCGGTAGAATTGATCACATTGTCGTCGCTTGGATAAGAACGAAGTAACCCACATCAAAATGTGATTGTAAATATGTATGTAAGTTAAATATATAAAGATTAACAAATAATGATGTAGGTGGCCTCTGTTATAGGCGTATATGTCAGAGAAACGGAGGTTAAACCCCATATTATTACAAACCAAAAACAAAGAAAATTATTCATAATACAGTCAAAAACAGAACTCCAAATAAATATGTAAAAAATTATGGAGTTTAAAACGCTTACTTTTTAGAGAAATTTGCATCACTATGATACAGAGGCGTATTATCTACATCATTTTAATAAGGAAAGAAGACCTTTATCATGTTAAAGATTGGGAACATGGATTAGAGAGATCGCAAACCATCAAATATCAGCGGTAAATCAGTGTGCTTTATGTGCTGGACCTGAAGATGCTGAACATTTCTTCATCGATTGCTCATCATTTCTGCATCGATTCTTAAATGAAAGCAAAATACAAAATCCTATAATTACCTATCTGTAACTCGAAGCAAGATGTGTATGAACTTTTTAATAGAAAAGATCTTAGAATTCTTAATGAAATAAGCCGTTTTATTGAAGAGTTTCTATTAGCTAGAAAAAATAAAGTATAACTTGGTACCATGATGCCTTCTCTTTACATTCATCAAATTAATGAGAGTAAAAAAAGAAAAAACAACACACAATGTAAAAATTATTATAAATTGATTTTACGTCAAATAAAATATACTATTATTATTATTATTATTATAAGAATAAAATCCGCCTGTTATTGATTATAGAGGATATTATCATATTATTAACAATTTTTAATTTAAAATAAAAATAATAAAATCATCCTGTTATTGAGCATAACGGATATTATCATATTACCAAGAATTTTTACTTAATTAATTTTCTAAAATTGTTAACTCTCTTAACTAATATTATTGCTCCACTCCTACACAAATGCTAGAAGGATTCTGTTTTATATTTTGCAAAGATACAAATTTTACTTTCAATTCTTACATGAAAAAGATTTTCCACATGTAAAAAATTATATTTTTTTTTTTTTTAATTTTGAAACTAATTGTAAATTGAATTATTAAAATTTCACAATTTGTAAATTGAAATAATTAACGTGGACTAAGAGAAACTACTATGCATAATTTTAGGTGAGCTTTCTAACACTGGTTTGTTGAACGGCAGTCCATCGGCGACAAAACTGATCTACTAGGCCGATTGAGTTAAGATTAAATTTTTAGTATTTAGTTTCGACCGTCACGTGGTAAAGCAAATTACCCAAAATGTGCACAACTCGTCTAAAGAAGTTTTCATTTCAAAAATTCTGATTGCCGAAAAATTAATGTTACCATACCCGAATCTTTGATCGAAATAGGCACACCCTGTGTTTTGCTCAAATAATTCTCATTGATTTATGCCAATATTACAGTACTTGTTGGTACGACATATCTATTATAGTTATCTAATCTAGACATAGAAGTTGAATGGTGTCTCCAACTGATTTTTTTTTCTTCATATTTATCATCATCTGCACACTTTTTCTTCCAATTAGTGTTCTATGCATGCATGAGCCTTATACATAGTTTTTTAAAAGCAATTCTTTTAAAACTTTTTCTTTTCTTTTTTTTTCTTTTCACTCACATAACTCGCTAGCTAGAGTTAGTTATCTGTATATATATAGTTTTTTTTTATAGACCCGTATGCAAAAGATATAATATATATTTAAATAAAAATATTATTTAATTATATAATAAACCATAAAATTATTATTTATAATTTATTCTTTTGTTTTTGCATATAAACAAGAAATAGAACATATTTTATAATCGAGTTGGGAAAGAAATTTATTATTATTTAACATAAAAATTTTTAATGTGCCACTCTAACATAAAGTTCAATAGAGTTAGAATAAATCATTCGTACAAAAAGCTATTCAAAGCATAGCTATCTTCATCCGTTATTTTGTTTCAATAATTACATAAGTATGATTAAACTACCTACTGAGTATTTCTAAAAAATAACATATATCGGAAACAATGCTTTCAACATATCTATTTAAATATATTAACAAATTGTAGCTAACCATCCGCTTTGCTGGACTATTTCAACTTGAAAACAAATACTACGATTATAGTTTTCACTTCCTTGCCCTCGCTTTACCATTTACAATCTTAGCCATGTTATGAAATTTGTTACGTTCTCAAAGATAATTACTATCGAGTCAATCTCCAATGATCTAAAAATCTTCCTTTTAGGAGGTGACAAATTTTTGGAAAAAAAGTCTACCGGCTACATGCTATCATCTTATGGAGCCTCATCATTAACGCTTTACAAACATTGGTCCAATTATTCTCAGTGTTGTAGTTTTCCTTCCCTTTAACCTATGCTCCCCCTCTCTTCTTATCAAGTTAGTTCGTTATCAGCTATTCAATTATCACAAAACACAGCACATCAAAAATTGCAATTACAGTTAGACAAAAGTATGTATCAAGTAGTAAGAACACTGAATAAGAGCGATATTTGAATTTGTATTGGTCTGCACTTTTTAACTTTTGGATCCGCTAAATTTTGATTACACAAACAGTATAATATTGAATAATATTTTTTTTTTCGTGTTCTAATAAGACGATAGTCCAGTTTCTGAGCCCCCTCTTCTGCATGTGTATACGTTCAGTAAACTTTTTGATTGCGTGTAACAACTGACAAAAATGCTAACAAATGCTTCGTAGAAAACAGATTATCTTCTCAGTCAAGGAAACTAGTCCAGGCCACTAGCACAGTCTAGGACCCTTTTTCCCAAGTGATTACTAACAGGGGGACATTTTATTGGTGACTTCTTTATGTTAAACCTATAACGATTTGGATAATTTTTGAAAAAAATATCATTTTCGAGTTGGGAGGGACGTAGTTATCTTCGAAAACATTTTACTCAGTCAGGTGCCTGATGTCCGACTCCAGGAAAATAACAATTTTTAGAGGAACAATACAAAAACGGTAAGTTCTTTATTTCAAGATTTAAATTTTTTCGAAAAAAAATTATCCTTCCATTTTCTAGAATTTTTCTTCGTAAGATTTTTTTGAGGCTCTTCGTTTCGAAATCACAAACTAAGTGTTTTCCTATTACTAATATCTCGTGAAAAAGGACCATATACTCAGGATTAAAACTGGTATGAACATTTTAAAAGGTAAAAAACCAAAATTTTACATCGAATTTTGAAAATTTAGTATAGGCATTAACAAAATATCTTTTCTGTTTAACAAAAATAAAAATTTAAACTGTAAATGAGTCTTACAATTTAAAATAAACATTTTAAAAATTATTTAACACTGTATCATCATCTTCTTGTGTTCATGTATGATGTTATTTAACTTGAATGCTCGTGTCATTTTGATACTTTGTGTAAATATTATACCTACTTTAAAATAAACGAGCTTTCCATTAAAAATAAGAAAATATTCTCTTTATATAGAATATCCATTCTATTGTTTTATTCATCATTGATGTTTTTCTTATCCTTTTTCATTATCCTTTTATTTATTTTATCTTATGTTTAAATACAATATTGTACTTATCTGTACAAAAGCGTTCGTCATCTATTCACAAATGGGCACGTTCTCAATGAAAAATATTTAATTTTAAAGATCGTTCAAGATTAAACGATAAAAAATGATTTACAAGTTTATAGCCATTTTTAATCTATTACTCAGACTCATTGGATTTTTAAAACATTTTGTTTCAAGTGTTAGGTGTACATTATTACTGTTCATACATAAATAAGCGATTCAAGAAGCAAAATAAAATTTTAAATGAGAAAATGAGTGAATACAAGAAGAACTATTGTTCGATGTTTTTATACTCATATAGCAAGGCAATAATTATTCATTCATAAATTTATGAAGAAATATATAGAAGTTTTTCATTTTCAATTTAACGCACTTTTAATGGTTTATAGATGAAAATAGTAAGTAAATTATTAAAATAATTTAAATATTAAAGCAAAAATCGTGCTTAAAAGATTACTGGACTAGTAAGCAAAGTTGTACTCACCGAAAAAGATTTGAAACGGTAGGTATACGTTAAACATATTAATTTATATAGACAACAGGTAGGTTTACGTAGTATAAAAGAAAATCGCTGTCTGTGTCGGTCTGTTTGTCTGTTTATCCACTTTTAAACCACGCAACGGATTTTATTTACACCAAAAATTTTTTCGAAAGGTTGTTATGTAAAGTACATTTCAATTTAGATTTCGTTTATTGTATAAAAAATTAAAATTTCGTATCTTAGTGTAAACAAGAAAAAACAATCAATTGGCTAAGATAATTGTTGAAATACCATGTGAAGATAGACAGTGTTGATTACGCAATCGTTTGTTTTAAGATAGCCTTAGGATACCTACACACTCATATAGGTATGCCACACATATATAACTGATATTCCCATATACACGTGCTATATAGTTTGCACTCTCAGGAGTAAACAGATATATTTCAAACAAAATTGTTTATTTTTTTAAAAGGAACATTTTTTACATTTAAGCTTTTGTTCTATCTCTAACGGTTTACAAGATGGGTCTAACAAACCCAAGACTCAATTGACCTATGTTGCTCATTTAAAAACTAGACTTTACAGCTTGATATCTCTTTTGTTTGAGCTATCGTGTTTACAGACCGACAATTTTGTTTGTACGATCAATATTTTTAACCGTTACAAACTTGGGACTAAACTTAGTATACCTTGATATATTTCATATATACATGGTATAAAAATAAATTGTACACATAGCTGCCAAAGTAAAGCAACATTGATCAATCAGTACTTGGACGTGTGACCGCTAGAGAACTCTGAGTGCTATTGCCTTATTAATTTATAGATGATGCTTAATTGGCCATAACCCGAATGCATACTTCGTGGTGCTTATTGGGCGTAAAATTTCGCGTTTCTTCTATTTTCCGTGCGAAGCTGGACCGGATCCCTAGTAATTTATATTATTTTGTGGCGCATCGTAAAATATAAAACCCAAAATCAATGTAGGTTTACAACGTTTGTTTCACTATAACATGTTCACTAGCTGCATTTATTTATGTACAGGTTGTCTCAGATACTGGCAGACCGAAAATTTTTAGTAAATAGAATTGTGTCTAGCGGATTGAAATTAACATTTAGTGAAACCGTTCTTTTGAATCATTTTAATAACTATAAATGCTTTTGGGTTAGCCATGAGTAAAAAATACTTGCGTTTATTGTATTTATAAAAATAAATAATACTTTAAAAAACTAAAAAACACGCTTTTGCAACTAGCTGAATTAAAAACTACTTACTAATAAAGTAAATTTTATCGATATTTACTATTATTTCTTGTACTGCATGGTAAAAGACATCACGTTAGTAAAATTTTCTACTCTATATGACAATTTTAATCGTATTTTATAACCTCATAAAGTTCATTCCATTAACATTCAAGTCCAAATAAGATTATTTTAACCATCGGGATAGAAGGAATAATTATTAGACACGTACGTCAAATTCAAATAAATTTGAAAGATTTTTGGTATGAGGAATGATAGATAAATTACAGGATCATAAAAAACAGAGACAGTTTTAAATAAATACCGTTCAATTAATTTAACCAAATAACAGCAACTGTATTTACAGACTGCACACGTCCACCCTAGTCAATTGATTTGATTCAAAACACAATAATAAACTGAGAGTTAGTGATGAAATTTACATACACGTTTTACGATTCTGTAACCATTCTCTATTATAGCCCTACTGCAAGCGCATAGATCCTTATTCCGAACGACATTTAGTTGTTACAATATTTGTGCTAAACCTATTCATTGGGTTAAAATGATAATGCGCGTCAGAGGTAGAGGTAGCCAATATATCAATTTCCTAATGTAAAATAAAGAACCAAAATTTTTGGACAATACGAGTGTTAATTCTATGATATAATTTTTGTGTAGAAATTCATTATATTTCATTGGCAGTTAAATGTATAATTATATAATCATTAAAAAAAAACAACAAGATTCTAATAATTTATTTGTCTATTTCATTTATGCGCTTATGAAGCTACACAAATTTCCCCATATTAGAGCTCTAGTAGAGAATTGACAAGATAACAGGTAACGAAAATCGCAGGTTAGTAAGTTGGTTTCAAAAAGGATTATCATGGGTTCAACTTTTATAACGGGTTTACATACGAGTATTCAATCTTGCAAGTATACAGTCGGAATCAAAACCTGCACATAATTAAAACAGTTTATTTGAGATAACAGGAGGATTTCAGCTTATGGTATATAACGTTGAAACTATGGAAATTCCTCAATGCAGTTATTAATAAAAATTGGAAACTTGACATTCATAATTTACACCTATGGTCCAAAAATACATAAACCAGAGGATGGAGGTATGGGCTGGGTTCATACCAACAACCCAGTCTTAATAAAATCTCTTACGCACTGCCTTTTGTGCCATAAACATAATTTCTTTTCTTATAAACAAAAATGAATCTTTATTTTTGGCAGGAAGAGCTTCAACCCTTGGAGGATTGACTCTTTGGAAAGTATTCCTAACTTGAAATCGATAACACACTTTGACAAGTGAAACGCACTAATAAGTAGTACTTTTTCAAAACTTCAAGATTTTGCCAGTTTTCTCATTAGCTTATTTTTAACAGAAAGTAAATAAACATGTTCGAAAAAAGTTGACGTCAAAAGAATTGTAATTTAAATGTACCTTTGGACTGGTTATGCATATGGAAAAGTATTTGTGAGTTTCGTTTTCAGTGCTATATAACAAAATCAAAATCTAAAGATTTTTCCGGTTCTGAATGATCTCAGTACGTAATAAACCATTACAATGAATGGTGTGTTTATAGTTTTAACAGTATATTTGATTACACAGATGAATAGTTTTATATTTATCCCGAAAAAAGCTATTATATGTGTAGCTAGTTTTATAGACAACAGGTTCTCTCACTATACATTGCGTCTATTACTAAGTACGATTAAAATAAAGAAGTAATTTATTTACACAAACCAGATGTAAATGACATATTTAAGAAAAGAGTCCAAAATACATTTTATTCACCATAATTTATGCTTTTGACATTGATAAATTTCATTACAAATAAAGATAATACTGCTAATTATTTATAAATTTTTTTGGAAAATTTTTTCGACATAAATTTGTTTTTTCTCAAGAGAAGCAACAACAGTTTTTACTAAAACAAAATTAGATTCCGTATCCGAAAATTTTTCATGGGTTTTCTAAATTTTTTAAATTTCACCGGCAAACTTGTTATTAAGTAATAATGTGTTTAATGTTGAAATGTTTTAGATAGTTATAGAAAGATATTTTCATCATTTCAGAAGTTGAATGTGTGGACTATAAGAGTTACATTCACATTATCGGCTTATGCAAGCACTGGCTATTTCAAGTACTGTAGAAAATTATACAAGTGGAAAATAAAACAAAGAAAATAATCGGTTAACAGAAATTGTATCAAAACTATAACCTTAAAAATATATGGTCAATTATATTAACTTGTAAAATTAAATACTTGCATATTATATAGTATTTATGGTTATTATATAACACAAAAATTTTCCTACGACCACAAAAGTGGAGTTTGTATTTGCAAAATATAAAGATCGTTAACTTAATCCTCCTATATTACATTTATTTCTACCGTCGGCTAATTTTACATACATATTTGCCCAATATACGTTGATAATTCATTCAACATGTAAACAGATCCTGTCGAAGGACAATTTAAACCATTTTTATTTTCATATAGATATATTCCATGCATAAATCTTTTGTGTACATACCACTACACAATAACAATAATCAGGATTCGTTGAACTGTTATTTTATGTATATACAAGGAAGAAATAGAGGAACAACATTATATACAAACAGGATATATACAAAATCTTTATTTGATTTTGTTTTTTATTTATCTAAATGAGAATGCCTTATGAATAATAATAAATTATTTTTTAAAATAAATTGTGTTCACTAGTTTTCACAATGTTAAATTTATTATTATTGAATGTTGGCAATAGTCCAATTGTTCTTGTTCTTGTTACAAAATATCACATATATATGATTTCATTGAGAATGCATTATTATTATTATTATTATTTAATGGTCGTAAATTAAAAACAACTAAAACAAAATATACAAAAAAATCTAAGATTTTAGTTTTGTTTTGTTTATAATATATTTTAAAAGTTTTACGATTATTTACCTGTAAAAAGAGATACTGGTTCACTTCGTATTCATCTACCCACTAATATTTAAAATCTAAGTGGATATAAGTAGCCGAGCGGTCTAAGGCGAGAGAGTTTGACCGTTTGTCTACTTAGACTTGGGTTGTGAACTGACTATCTATATATAAATGTTATTTTTGTTTGTGTATTTCAATTGGACTGAAAAAGTTCTGCATCAATGTTGGACTCAAAGAGTTCTGCTTCGATGATGGTTTTTATCTATGTGCAACCCCGCAGAGGGTAAAAGAGTGGGAGAGGAAGTGAAGAAGAAATTTTGGAAAATACAATTAAATACTTTGATAGACAAAAAATAACAACGTTTGCCTACATGTCCTTTCACTAGGATTTTTTTTTAATTTCATGTGATTTTATTGTATTTACAAAACATAATTATAATTATGTGTCTCACAAGCAGTATGTTAGGAAAATTTCTTTATTAATCGAAAATCTGAAACTCGTTTTATTTTACCGTTGTACAAACAATTTGAAACAATGTTTATAAAACTATATATGTAAAATTCGAACCGGTAAAACACCGGTTAAATGTGGAGGGGTACAACTAGTTTATTATATGTTTACAAAATGAAACGTGCAAAATAATCCCGCATCATACTTTTTAAATTATAGTATCTTCAAAGTCTTGAAAGTGATGATTTAGGTAATTTTAAAAACCAAAAAGGTAAGGTAAGTCTTGAAAGTGACGATTCAGGTAATACAACGTTACGTATAGATTGAATATTTTGGGTAAAGGATGTTCCATAAGAGTATCATTTTCACCCAATCACCACCATTCAAATCCCTATGTTTTTATATCTGTACATTTTAAAATGTGCCTTGTTTAACGTGAAAAGAGACCAATATATCAATATGTCTGTTTTTATCTAAGGCAAAGTCAAAGAAGGATTACCGAGTGCTAAATGCTAAATTATACATTTCAATATAGCATCAATGCTTTATGTTATAATAATAATACAACATAGTTGATATTTTTCATTCATCGCCATGAAAGGTAAAAGTTGTAAAGTACAGTATTCAAAGAATAACCAAAGTTCAATCAATATAGTTAATTATTTTGTTGCCCAAGGCTTTCCATCCATTTAAAGAAAAATTAATTTCTTTGAATATCGTTTTAAAAGGGTAAAGATACTAATATACAAAGAAAGAACAAATAAAAAACGATCTGCTAATCAGTTAAAAATTGTCTTTCCCGCCAGACAGACGACAGGCTCTACTTAGCAGCATTCTTATAAAGAAATTATTTATACACGTACCAACACATGATAAAGGATTCCACCGACAACTGAGGATCGAAAGAGCCATGAAACAACCTTTGGCCCATTATGACTTATGGATTCCTCAGCTCCCACTGAATCATTAATAAAATATTTCGTAAATGTGCGAGGTGTATATTATGACTATAGTTTGGCGGCTTATATATATACTTGTTTTTTGAAAATTATAAGGGAAGCTGTCGGAATACCTTAACCTGAAAAGGAGCTCCATAAAGATGTAGATCGATCATCCAGTGCTAAAATGGTTCCAGTGAATAAATGAAAAGAGTAAAGTTATAATCTTTTTACTCTAAAAAGAGCGTAGATATTTAATACGAAACCATTTTAATTTATTGAATTCTATCTATGACGACCTTAACCAAATAATTTAAATTTTCATTCATAAATGAATAAGGTAGTTCGGGGCTTACTGATAATACTACTAGACTGTCATCCAGAACATCAATGTATAATTTGAATTTAACTTCATAAATGAATATTTAAAGTATAAACTTCAACAAATCAATTATGATAGGAAAACTTGTGAGAGAATTTTCTTTATTTTCGGACTATTCTTTTGAGTTTTCTTAATATTATCGAATCGGTCACACCGTTTTTTAGCCTAACCCAGAAAACGAACAGCATTATATTTATATATACATAGTATATCAAATCGTTGAAAGTATATCAAATAAATATTTCCAAAAATTTCCGTACTTTCTCGTAATTTTTCGACCTAATGTTATACAACTCTTTTTCTTCTGGGAAGCTTAGAAAAAACGAGAAATATCACCCTTTAGTCTGACTTACTTCTTCACCCTGCATTATTTTTATTCAGAATCAATTTGCGTGAAAATATTCTCGGTGTACGTTGAAAAATCGTATGTTGATAGTAAACAGTTTGAATGTTTTTCAATTAGTAAATATTAAAATAATTGTATATAGTGTTAAAATATATATTTCTTGATTGTGACAATAAAATACTCGTGAAGAAAAGCATTACTTCGAGCTGCCATGAATAAAAGCAGTCACCAATTAATATAATAGGTACCGGGCATTCAAAAAGTATGAGAACAGTTGAAAAAGGCCCTTTATTATTTAAAAAAGTACAATATTTTAAAAACAAATGAAAGCAAACAATTGACTGAGTTAACTGTTGAAATACCGTGTATAAACAGTGATAATTATTGATCATTAATTTTTTTATGTCATGTAAGTAAAGAACGATAGTCACTCTTAGACGTTTGCTTTGTTTTATAGTCTGGCTGCAAAGTTTAAGCTGGATTGGATCACGGGAAAGGGGTTAAAAATCGACCCAAAGTTTTTTCGACAGGCATTCTGACAAGTAGACGAGCAGACACTTCAAGTTAAAAGAGAGGGAGTAAAAATGAAGAACATGGTCGGTATTAAAAAACGAAGGTTTTCAATTAAGTTGACGCCTGCTCCAGGGAAAGGGATTAACACGGAGTTAAATTGCATTTAATTTGTTTAATTTTAAAATATTGTATATGTTCGTTTTTTAAAACAAAAAATCTCTTTCAAAAATTATTCGACTGGTTCATTCTTTTTGAATGCACTGTATAAAGCCATAATGAGGAGACATGATATGACACATAATAAGTCATGATATGGTACATAATTCCCATCAGCATTTTTTTAGAGGCTAAACTCTGTTAATTTTAATAGAATCATAAAAATAATGAAAACAAAAAAATAAATATAATTATTATTGTTTAGAAAATAATTGCATTTGATTTCATATTATTCTATGCTTCTATATAAGATTAGAGAATTTTGTTCTTTAATAATGTGATATTGGTTTTGTAACAAGAATATAACGATCTTTAGTCATATCCCAAGGCATTACTATTCTTAAAAAGCTTATATAAACAAATGAATCAAATTAATTCACTATCGAAATATCGAAAATAAAATACATAGAAAAACAGGCCTTGGTCCCGATTCATTACAATGTTCACGTTTTCAGAAAGGCACGAATATTTGAGATAAAATTAGAAAATATCCTATTACCCAATTCAAATATGGTCTAATGTAAACGATTGTGTTGGTCATTGACTTACAGTGTTTCGTACACGTTCATATATATATAATTACACTGGAAGTATAAAACACTTGTGATTTCTGACGGTTTTGCAGAAAAAATGAATAAATATACGCACCTCCTGCGATTTGAATTTTGTTTTTTATTCATGTAATTTACTACAAATTTGATGACTAAAAATAGTTTTATAACGTTTATGTTTTTCTTAAGACTGCCACTGGATTGCGTCCTCAAAGATGAAAAAAGGAATCATTATAGAGCCACTTCTGATCTGTGTGCCCAACTGTCACAGTCTATTTTTGTTGAAACTCCTAGAAAAATATAAGGCAATCATATACCGGACGTGTGTAGATGTAGAAATATCATTTTACCGTCCCAAAAAAAATTGGGCCAAACCAACAAAGGTAATGAGATGATTCACGGTGGAATCGTCTCCAAGCAAGTTCATTTGCCATATACAATATCACACATAGAGCCCCAAGTGGAGACAACGATTGGCTCTTTAAAATGGAACGGACCACACGTCTCGCTTGAGAGGGCTTTTCAAGAAAAATTCAATCGATTTTAGAAAAATTCACTTTTTTCGCGAACACTTTCTTTTCGCATGCCTAATGATGAATGTCATTTCCACATTATGTATTGACTTTAAGTCCCGAATAATAAAACCGAAGAGTTCCTTCTTATCGCCACAAGGCGAAAATCAAGTGTATTTTTTTTAAATACGAAAACAAAAACCTTTTTCGAATATGCACGAAGCAAAAAACTTGACGTAACAAAACTTAATACACAACCTAAAATACTTTCTTCTTTGTTATTTCTTATTTAATAAATATTTTTAAGACAATGTAAAACGTTGTCTTAAAGATCCTTCAACTTCACTTTCCTTGCAAATGGTATAATTAAAGATAAAAGAATTAACTTGGTTTACAAACTATTTTCAAGACAACAATGGGTTAATTCACAAAATTAATATCAAAATGAAAAGTACAATATTTTCATAAATTGCTCGAGGGAAATATTAAAATTTCAAGCGTCACTCATTTCATTTACTGTAATGGGATCACTTATATCTCTAAAGTTTTAATAGCGTACTTATGAGATACGAAAAAAAAAACTATACCCTTGCTTAAGATAATCATTTTATGACAAAATCGTGTTAAATACAGCAATAAACAATGCAAATATAAAACTGTTTAATTTTGTACTTGTTAATTTTTATATAATAGAAGAAAAATTATACGTAATGATGATAATTATTAAGTTGGAGGGGTTACATAATGTTAATTATTTATGCTGCCTGTCCTATATTTTTAATGTTCTATTTTTAACTAAACCGTAAACTTTTATATAAAATGCCCTTGATCTAAAACAACATTTAGAGGTTTTAACTTCTAGAAACTCTGATACCAAAAGTTATAATTTAACAGTGATCTTGTATCATTTCCTGCGATGCGAATGTTTTGCGAATGTTTTTGACAAAAAATCATCATCATTTTGTATCATAAATTGCAAAATAACCTCATTCTTCACTATTATGTACTTTACTCATATCTTCAGATCACCTTGTTAATTACTGTTAAATTTGAATGTTGGACAAATGCAATTAAAGTAAACTAACGTCAAAATAAAAAAAAATTAATTTGGGTTTTCATGGACTTATATGGTCTGTTTTTAGTGGACTTATACGACGGACTCTTTTACGTTAATTAGCTCGAGCCGTGCCGAATCCCATGGCTACCGTAACCCATGGCTACAGTAAGTAACCTATGGCTATCCTGTACTCGTGACTAAAAAACAACAACAAATTTCGTAGAAAAGTGATGAAAAAAATAAAAAGTTATTAAATTAATATTAGGAGAACATGTTATAAAAATCGTTTCGTTTGAAATATCTGTACAGCTGCTGATTCACTTCTAAATACTGATACACTTATTATTTCACTCACTTAAAATTATTTTTTCGTTAACATTATTTAGTATTTGTCTAGTGTGTTTTTTTCTTAGCGGTACAATTTTTGTCCATGAGAATATTTTTCATCAGAATAATGAAATTTGCTAAAGGAATAAGGAAGATAAGGTATGGACAGAAAAAAACATGCTGGAGAACAAATATATAAGGATTAATTAAGTTAATACATTATAATTTGTTGGCGCATCATTTGAAAGTTAACATTCGCATTCGTATTCGCGAATGTTCAAAATTCAACATTCGTCCCATCACTACTCTGTACAATACTGAGTGTGTTGCTGGATAGGTGAACAACCATATTCAAAAAAGTGGTAACATCTTACTAAACAACCTTTTATATGGACCCAACATTTAAATTGTTATATTACAAAGAAAAAACTTCAAGAAAATTTAACTACATATAACTGAAAAAATAGCTTCATTTAAATGAAGTAATTCATCATCTGTATCAATTTCTTTCTATCAGTACTTGGTGATCCGTTATCCAACAGTTTATAACTTTTAAATTAACTTTATTTAGTTAAAAATACAATTGACACCTCCAAAAAAATTTTATTTTTATAATTTTCCTAAACTGTTTTCTTTAACTATTTAGAAACTTGTTTTACAGCGATTTAAAAATTGCTCATCTCTCTGGCTCATCCTGTATAGCTCACATCGTGAACTACAATTTTCTCTGTGTGACTTTGTATGTTATAAACATTTTTGAGGATAAAAAACATTTGACTTTATTTATTCTTCCAGTAAGAAATTTTTGGCTTTTCCAGTTATCAGGTTAGACTGTATGATTCTTTACTGTTTTTTCTATACTAATTAAATAAAGTTATGAAGAATGCTCTAAAGAATAATTCCATCGAAAATTTCATGGTACTCTAGTTACATATAGCTTAAGAGAGTAAAATTATAGCAAATAATAAAATTTTTTTTGTTATATTTACATTAAAAAATATAATATTTGGATTAAAAGTTTGTTGTAAAAAGAATCTTAGATTGCCTTAAACAATACCGAATATGCAATTCATATAATTTTTTCATTCTTTCTTCTGTTCGTTGGTAATATATTTTATACTTCAGTGTGCAATCTAACTGTGTATATACACATACATATACACCTATTAAATTTAAAATTTATAGGTTTATTACCATCTCATTTTCAAACCACATTTTACAATTGTGTAAGATATTTACTTCACATAACATTCATACTTAAAATGGTTCTGTTAAAATGATTGAGTTCTTGATTACAGATTTCTTATAAGAAATGACTTTCGGCTAAATTATCTGAAAATTCGGTAGAAGGTGGTACTTGTCTCACTGATCAAAAGTTTCAAAGGGCCCAAAGTTCTGTAGTGAATAGTTTTCAAGGTTTTTTGGGGCCAAAAGTTACTATCTTCAAATGAGCTACAATCAAGTAGTTTCCAGTTCCAAGAGTATACATGAACTTAGGTATAAAATGCAAAGAATGATTGAATTTACATATATTTTTACGTGAAATTTGAAGCGGATTGAATCTGTACAATCAAAACATATTTTAGGGGAAATAAATAAGAAATTAATGGATTAAAATAACATTATTTAATTTCCGTATTACAAAAATTCATAAAGTAAATTCAAATTAAAGTAATTCTTATTAGCAATTATAACCGAATTGTGGTCTTCAAACTAGTACTAAACTAGTACTTAAGGCGTAACCAATTCCGTCCGCCGTTTGATTAGGGTAGCGGGTTCGATTCCCGCCGTCGCGACAAAATTAATTAATAGTTGTGATGGACTGGTGTAGTGCATGGTATATGCTGAGGTGCACTCAGCCTCTGAAATTGAGGAGCTGATAAATGAAATTATCAGTGGTAAAACACATTTATGGTAACACAATGGGCTCTATAGCCCAAGTGTGTCCTTCGTGGACAGCCAATATAACTTAACCTAACCTATTAGTACCTACCTTTTATATTTTTTATGTATTATTTTTAAAGAACAATGTGTGTCATATTTTTCCCAATTTATATTTATTACTTTTATTCGTTATATATGGAAAATGAAGCGGTAAGATAAAAAATTTCAAGAGTCAAAAAGCGTTTAAAATAGTCCAATATATATGGCTTTCAAATCAAATGAACCACAACCACAAAATAATCCGTATTTTCGTCAATAACAAATTTTTGGAAATAAGGCTTTTTTTCAAATACAGAGATATCGAAAACGGTGAAGGAAAGTGAAAATTGTCAAAAGTCAAAACATACCAAGAATTGTCCAAAATATAATATTTAATTTTGTTTGAGTTTTCGGCGGTAGTGTCCGGGAGTAAGGAACTTATGCCCCTCTCCAAGGGCATAAATCGAAAATGCACAAGTTCTCATGAATATAAATTTGTTGAGGATACTCAGACAAACATTTTCCACTGGCTCCCACAAAAATCAGCTGGCGCGGAGTTTTTCCTGAATCAAATGCTTCGTTTCCTACATTATAAAGGCTAGTCTACTTAAACAAAATCGATAATGATTTTTATCGTTGAGTCAAAGTTAATATAGAGTTGTAGAAACATTTGTTGCCACTAACGTTAGCAATAGAGAACATCAGGAAACTTTCAGAAACATTGAGCAGAAAGTTCTATGAATCAGCAACCTGTATCGATTGCCTATCTGTGTTGCTTTTTAAAGAGATTCAGAAAAAGTATTTACAAGAATTCAAAACAAACACGATTATGTGTAATGTATACGCGGGTGTAACAAATCATCATACAAAAGTATAAATATCAAGAAAAAAACCGAAAAAAATTTCATTTCAGTTCTATTATATTGGTAGAAAATGAATAATTTAAAAAAAAAGGAACTTTAGTAGGTATGAAGATCTCGTATACAATATCTATTCGGTTACATTCCAAGTTATATGAGTTATATATATGTTACGAATATTTATATCAGTGTTGCCGTTGTGATATATAATATTCTTTTACACAAATGATAAGTGGTATATGGTTATCTTTTTTTGTTTGAATTATCTGTATGGTATTTTATGAATAATTAAATTTCACTGACATATTTATTCCTTCAGTATGAATATCTCAAAATTAAACATAACAAGCTGTTTATGTAGGATGCCGTTACATTGATTTGAAATAAATCATTTGGGTTTGAAATAAATTATTGTTTAAAAAAGAAAAAAAAAAAACTTCTTTGCACTAAAATATTTTTAATTGTAATGTAAAATTTTAAGTGTAGGGTGTTCTCTGCATTATTTCTTAAAATTAGCTCATTCAATTCCAGTAATCCGAAAAAATCCAGTAATAAACAGCCCTTGTTTTTCGAGACTCTACTGTATTTATATTATTACCATGAATATAACTTGTGGGCTATAAGTATACGGCCTTGTTTCTCTTTTTTTTTAACCTCCGAAATAAAAAAAGGGGTGTTATAAGTTTTTGCCGCTATATGTGTGTCTGTCTGTAGGATCGTAGCACCTAAACGGATGAACCGATTTGCATTTTTTCATTTGAAGGGTACTTTAAGGGGGAGTGTTCTTAGCTATGTTTCAAGTGCAAGCTTAGAATTCGAATTAGAATAAGAATTAGTTTTAAAATATAAATAATAATTACTATGGAAATGAATGGTCAAATAAACTTGGCTAAATTCATTTCGAAACTTGAAATGGTAAAATCATTAGGTATTTCAAAGCAATAATTCAAAAGAACAAGGTCAACTCAAATATTTCAATTTCCATTAAAATATTTCCAAAATTTGTCCCAAAAAAAGATAGCTCTTTGAGTATCTTTTTCATTTCATCTGATGACCTTGACCATCATCTTGATATTGATTTAAGAAGGAGTGTTATAAGTTTAAATTGTTTATCTGTGCGTCTGTGTGTTTCTCAGTGGCATCGTAGCCCCTAAGCGGTCGAACCAACTAGTAAATTTCACTTGTATTAAGTGAAACTTATATATTTTCAATTCCAGTTTACTTCGTTTAGCATGAAGTGACATGATTTTGAAACAAAAATGGCTTTATTTCGAAGAATTATTTTTGTTTCTGTTTGTATGTAACTGCTCTGCTTTGTATGTTTGTTTTAAATTGGGTACAATTAGGAAATATTCCGCATTTTACACTTTGTTAAAATGTATTTTTGCTGCCACTAAGTTTTTCCGCTAGTTTTCGAAATTTATTATTCTTAAGTGGCGAGAAGTCATATTACAATAAGTATTATCAAAGATAATAAATGAAAAATCTAGGATTTTTCGAAATAAATTTCGATTTTTGTCCCAATTTCCAAAACAGCTAAGATGCTTAAATCATTGCTCCCGTTGGAGACTCTGTGAAACGCGATGAAGGCGGGGCACATACTCTTTGTAATTAAAAATATCAGCACAACTTTAATCTACCAATTTTTTGGAGTAAATATGTATGTGTTACATAATGTAGCTATATATTAGACAATCAGGCGGCAGCTTTAATCCATCTTATTCGATTTTTAAACCAATTTATGGCGTGTGTTTATATATAAAACACGCGTATTTACTCAAAATTTGTTTATGAAATAAAATTCAAACAAATGTATTATCTAAAAAATTTGGTGTATATACATACTACAACAACAATAGGTGTATAATTTTTATCTTTGAGGAAATTGGTTTCGTGTTTTAATAAACATGAGAAATGGTCTGTCAGTTTGTTGTCAGATTGAGGAATCACTTGTTATGTTTGGATAAAATAAAATTTATGACTTTTTTCTATGAATTTATAAATTACAATACATAGTAAAAACATTTTATTTTTTAAGGATACAATAAAAAAAAAAAAAGGCAAACGTGGCTTAGAGAAACCACTCAGACTTTTGTAACTATCATACGAGTGAGACAGTGATACCCTAACCAGTGTCAACCATTAATACGAGTAAGACAGAGACAACATTTTTTTTTCTACCTATGTCATTACTATTAGAGAAACTGAGGTAGGTAGAAGAGTCGCATACCCGTCTCGCTTCCTCCTCTATGAGCAATGCGGACTTGCATAAAGAGACACAATAAACTTTATGGCACGCAATAAACTTATAACAATGGTGATTTTGGCTTAAAATAACTCGCCCATGCAGAATCTAACACATAAAAATATTGTCAATAAAAACATATGCAACGCAATTAAAAATTTATATGGATTTAAAGAAAATGTGATTTATATCAATAAAAATTTTTTAATTGAAAATAAAATACAAAGCTGTGATCAATAGAAGTTATCGGGTATAAAACGTATAAAAATAGAAATATAAAGCTTTAAAGTGCTTTATGTTGATTTATCTCGGACATTTTTTTCTTTAGCTCATGTTAACCATCTTCATTGTGATACAGCCGCCGCTCAATAGTCACAGTTTGTTTTGAACTTTGACTGTATTATTTAAATAATATCATCGTAAGTAATAATAAACGAATACAGCCCGCCTACCTCACTGAACGATCACGCTTATCTCTACATGCATAAACCTCGAAATATATGTGTTAATTTTTTTCTGAAGCCTAATTATTTTGCTTTTAAAACCGTCCAACAGATCGGGCGGGTAATTGCTCTCTTTATAAATTAAAGTCTCTCTTTATTCTGACCTACATTATTGTAAAATTTCATTAAAATTCATTCAGTAGTTTTTGAAATCGTCCAGCGAAGCGGTAGGTCAAATGCTAATACATGATGTTATATAGCTCATAGTCTTCCTCAATAAAGGGACAAACAAACTTTTTAGTGTTATAATAATAATCAATCTTTCTTACGTAATAGAATGGATACCATGAATCTCACAAGGACCTTAACATGTATATATTAAGACTCATCACTTGTTTTTTCTGCACTGAACGAATATCTATTGTCGTATATCTGTGCTTTATATACGATCGTATATCTGTGCTTTATAACTTTAAATTTTTTGGATAAAATTACGAAAAGTAATGTAATTTATCTTTTCTACATGGTTACAAACAAAATTCTTAAAATATTGTGTTTATTCTACATCATTTCTTTTATTTTTATTTTGTGTTCGTGAAGAGGTAAGTATTCCAGCCACCAATTTTACATATAGAAAAACAAAGAAGGAAAAGAAAACCAGTAAGTACACTTAAATATTTTGTCTGTTTTGAGTTTACATAGACCATGAAAGATGAAAAGAAACATGTAATTTATTTGTATTTATTTATTTACATTGGGAGAAAGAGAAAAATGTTTAAAAAAAACCCACCAGAAAAGAACATTTAAAAGTACAACATGCAAAATTCCATGAACATATGATGTCTATATTCGAACAGTGCGTGAGTTCTTTTGGAGACGTTTCCATGATAAGGATACACTACTTTAATTATAGAATTGTATGGATGCATATATAATTGTATGGATTGCATTTATGACACATTGAAAAAATAATATTATTGTCTCACAAATTTAAATAAATAATTATGATAATTTACATTTGAAAAATAATATTTGTACAATTTGATTTCTTATTTTCACAATTTTTAATGCATGAAGTTTAATTAATTAGTGTTTTTCAATAATTTTAATTTGATATTTTCTATAATATTAACATGTAAAGAATTGCAAATTAGTCAAAACAGCCTCCTTAACGCCAAAATTTTTCACTGGAAGCGCTGACACCGATTTTATTGTCCCTACAATGACTACGCACACAACAAATAGATTTCAATCAGTTTGGTACACAGAACATGTAAAAATGCATCCTCTGAATGTCAACTGACCGAAAAAACCAAATGATTTAAATTAATAAAATTTATATTTTCATCAACCAATGCCATCTTAAACATTGTCCTATGGTAAATTAGACCCTTAAAATACAAATCATCTAGTCAAATCTTCGTCGTCTTCTTTTGGTCGACTTTTTGAAAATATAATATGATATCAAAAATTTGTCGAAATAAAGAAAATTATCTTATCACAGATTTTTTAACTTACATTTAAAGTTTGAGGGTCCTTAATAGAAAATCCTCAATAAAAGGACTATACACTTTCCTTAAGGTAAAAAGATTTCGGTCAACATTTCTAAAATTATAAATTTTGATAATAACATGTTCACGCGTACGAAATCTTAAAAAGTTTTTCGATATGGGTGGTCAAATTTCAAAGATTTGGCAATTATGTCTAAGAAAAATAGTCAACGCAACATTTACGGTATTCTATCGTTTTACAGATTTCAAAATACCACATATAACGGAAGAGAGTTTTGCTCCTCAGTTTATTCACAAACGACGATGATTTTATTTATAAAACTGATGACGGATAAAGTTTCGAGTACCAGGAGCACCATTTGTTACTTCATCCTCCTTGGATAATTTTTTTCCCTTTTTCTCTTCAGGCGATTGGTTTCCAGTCATACTTTCAGAAAATTACTTGCCCTTAAGGAAAATTGATTTCGGCTAGGTAATTTAAGTGAAGATTCTTAATATAAGTTAAAAATCATTCTTACTTGAATGATATCTCATCCCGCTAGGCTGATTAATGGTTGCGCACGATTCATAGGATGTGCTATGTCGAAAAGCTACGAAAGTTTTGGGTATAACGATTAAATACTTATTATAATCGATACTTATTATAATCAATCGTATAAGAAATTTTTATTGGCTAGTGCCGTTAAAATTCATTGCAAAGAATCTATCACATCTTAGTTTAAATATATAATTCATAATATTCAATCCAATGGAAATGTCAATAAATCCAGAAGGTGCTCTTTTAATTGCGGCCTATTTTCAATCATTGGGGCCTATGTTGAATCATTGCTTCTACAAGGCTTACGAGACAAATTTATTTTCCTTCCAACAACAATATCATTCGACCTCCCACCATACTTGTACTAAATACTGGTATTTTCTTGTCAGTGTCCTTCATTTCATGAACATTCTTATAGCAGGATATTTTATTAAAAGTATGAATTTGGTCACAAAAAAACTTATCGAAAAAATTTATAGGTATATGTTTAAAATTTAGTTTCTTGACCTTGAAAAACATGAATATGTATCTTTCACTATTACTTTAAAAGTTTAAAATAAATCAAAAAAATATTTCAGCTAAATTTACGAAACTTTTAATTATATCCAAAGTCGATAAAATAAAAACATAGCTTTCCAAATAGTATTTGTCAATTTTTCTGCTCCTCGTTATGTTTATTGAACACATAAATAATAAAATATTTTCAAAGCACGTATTTTAACGAATCTAATAGTAAAAACACAAGAGAACATGATAATAAGAATAAAATAGGAAATGAAATATTTCCACTCAACGCTGCCACCATTACCAACAACAAAACTTTTTATTTTATAAAAATGAAATTCATAATTTGTCTTTCATTTTTTTTCTCACAAACAATATGCTATTTAAATTATCATGTATTCTTGGTATATATGCATTATGCCTATATAGATATTCTTAATTAACTTTGGTGTCAAATTTAGAAAATAATCATTATTTTTATTTTTATTTGATTTTTTTTTAAATCGTTTCATAAGTTTCATATATCACGTGCTTTCATTCACATTTAAAAATTAACTTCGTTAAAACTGGCATGATATTTATAAATTGATTGTATAAATCAATTTCCCTGGTGACATTTTAATAAATATTTTTTAGAAAGAAAATGTAGATATTGGTGGCTGAGGCGTGAATGTAAGTGAACAAATTTCATTATTGATTGACCAAACAAAGTGCGGTAATTATAAGGAAATTCTACTAACTGTAACGAAAGTGCCCTCTTAGTTCAGTTCAATCAATAATTTGTAGGATAAATAAGAATAAAAGTTCTCTTGCAAGAAATCGAAAATTTTTGTATGCCTTCGACAATGATAAAAATCATTATTTAAGATAATTTAGATCGAAAGAATCCAAAAATAAGGTTTATTTATTGATTGGATTCGTGGCTTTTGAGATAAAATCCAAAATTGGACACAAAGAGCAATTTTCTCCGCAACTATGCATCGAATCGCTACATACACCCGATTTTTGTATTTCTTGGATCAAAATTACCTTATTTACAGAGTTTTATCGAAATCGGAAACGAAAATTTTTTCCGATTTTTCTAAGGGGTACCCTTAAGAAAATTGCAAATTACATGATTTTATGAAAACCTATATCAAAATTTATTTCGTACCATCTTTTTAGGCGTTACAACTTGAGACTAAACTTAGTATATCTTGAAATATTTCATATGAACATGGTATAAAAACCACGACATATCGTGATTTTAGGCAATATTCAGTAAAAACATTACATTTACTTCTTTTTTAAACTTGAATTACATTATTATAAAACACCATTCAAATGATGATGACAACTTGACATAAGTGAAATATAATACATATTTTTATAGAAAGTTTTATTCATCTTATTTATTGGTACAAAATAGTTTTACAGCTAGAAGTATGTGTATTTTTACCATTGTGGTCATTTCACATGCGATTGATGAAATTATAAAAGTTTTTTATTTAATATGATAGGACTTCGAACATAAATGAAAAAAATTGTGTTATTCATTGTTAGAGTATTTAAGAGCATTTTGTTAGACACAAAAAAATTGTCTTATAAAAAAATAAAATATGTCTACTCAACTTTTAGTTTAAATATATCTGTCTAAGTTTTAGAATATTAGAGAAAGAAGGAAACATAAATTTGGTTTTTCTTGATAAATATCAGTAAATTGATAATATCGAAGTAAAAATTGATCATTTGCCATGTCTAGCATTTATATAGGCCGGACTCTTCGAAACTTTCGACATAAGTCCGTAATTCTGCGAAGCGATGTACTGATATTCCGACACGTTGATTTTAAATTTCAGAATATAGTATTAAGGGAACGCTGCTTTGTTTGTTCTTGGGCAAGAAAAAAAGGTGTAATTCATAAGTTCTAAGCTGGCGAGCCAAAACGAAAACTTTCTCAATATTGCCCTTCTCATTGTTCTTGACTAATTTAGACCTAAGCCCATACAAAAATTTTACGTGTTGAAAATGAATAAAAATAATTACCGACCAATATATAAGCTTTGACCGAATAAAAAATTTTCTGATGGAATCATATGGCAAACAAAACATTTTCCCTATCATAAATAAATACAATTTCGTAGACGACCTCGTATTTATATTTAACAAAACATACTTTCTGTTCAAAGATAGTCTATCCAAGCAATTGATAAGAAAATTAATGAAAAAAATAGCTAATTATGGTCCAGAGCCCTTCTGATCCAGACACGAACTAAACTTACATATACACCAACAAAACAACAACAAAAACTTTATAATTTTCGAAACAAAATTCAAGGTTTGTAAAAAACACTTTTTTTTTGGAGAATCAACAAATCAACAAATAATTATTATTGCTACACTATATTTAGTACTCTGTAACAATTAGTGTGTGTTCGCACCGTACTTGAGTTTTATTGGAGGTGTTTCCATGGTAACGATACACTACTTTAATTATAGAATTGTATGGATGCATATATAATTGTATGGATTGCATTTATGACTTACATTGATAATTTAATATTATTGTCTAATCAATTTAAATAAATAATTATCATAATTTACATTTAAAAAATAATATTTGTGCGATTTGATTTCTTACTTTCACAATTTTTAATGCATTAAGTTTAAGTAATGAATATTTTTCAATAAATTGGGGCAAAAATCGAAATTTATTTCGATATATCCTAGAGTTTTCATTTATTTTCTTCGATAATATTTATATCGATTTTATTGTCCCTACCATGACTATGAACACAACGAATATAACCATAAAGTTAAACACACAGTATTAAAAAAAAAAAAAAAAAAAAAAAAAAAAAACTAAAATTAAACTATTAGTAGGTATAGGTCATAATATAACAACGTGTACGAAATATCATTTGACTGGCAGTCAACTGTCATCCTTTTTAAATGAAAATAAATCATTTTTATTAATTTCATTGATTATTATAATTAATTTCAAAGTAATTTATTAATTGTTGTTTAAAAGTATTTTCTCTAAAAGGTGAGTTATTGTAATTAATTTGAAACATTATGTTTTAAATTAACACATTTTTATGTATATGTCGAAGCCAACTAGCTTAATTAGCCGTTCAATTAGCAGCCGCCTTATTACTAAACGGCACTAGCGGCCTGAACGATAGCCAGTCATTAAATCAGATAGCTAGGGAAATGACCATTTAAATTAAGCTCCACTTTCTGCCACCTGCCGCTGAAACGCACACAATGTCATTATGGCGTCGGCAAGCAACAACGTTGTTGGTGTTTTTCAGACTTTGATTGGGTTGGCGCAAAAATAAGTACAATGGAAGGTAGTGACAAAAGTCAAAAAAATTGGATATTATAAACTGTTTTTCACGACGGAAGTTAGTGCTACGACACAAACTGTTGCTCAGGCACAAAGACACCTTTTGATGGCCAGGGATTCCAAAAATGTAGTAGGTCTGCTGTAAATCTTTATCGCAAAAATAGATGTGCTCGTGTCATAAACTTCTATGGAAGTTTAACTTATAATATTAACAAATAATACTTTAATTACGTACAAGTGTACTTTTTATTGAGTTACGCTTGTAATCTTATGATTACCAAATAAAAATATGCTATATTTTAAACTAAGTAAATAAATAATTTCTGATGTTAGATTTTTACCTTCTTGTATGAATGACCTAAGCATCAATCAGACAGTTCATTCTTGCATTAGACACTACGACTGTTGTCATTCAGGTCGCTTGTTGAAGTGTCTTGTTAGTGCAATGGCTTAACTGTTATGGCTTATTAAGCTAATTGATTGCAACAAATATAAATATTCAAAACTCTTGTGTTATAAGTCTATCTATCATCGATGTGTTTTTATTATAATATATCCCCAATCTGCATATATAGGGTGATAAATAATTTGGTACGTTTTTAAACTATCGATTATTTCACCAATCAGGACTTTAAGAGTATCTTTCAAGTGTCAGAAATACAGTTTTATATTCCTGGTGAGCGAAATTACTTTAATGTTGGGGAATATGGAAAAATAGTAAATTAAAATACTAAATGATCAATATTAAGAACAGTAAAAACACAATAGAATATATATAACACATATTTTGACACACATAATTTGTCAAAATATTAAAAAAGGTAAAACAGACTGACAATTCGCTGGACAATTATTTAAGGTTATTCAAGTATAAATGTTATACTATAATAATCTAGATGCAAATAATCACTCTTTCAAGGACGGGATTATACTGCCTAAGTGAAACTCGAACCCAAAAGAGGTTCGTACTACTTTTAATTAGAAATAAAGTAGTTATTCTTTTGTATATTAAAGTAGTTATTCTCTCGTAAATAAAGTAGTTCGGGAAATAGTTGCTGTATTTGAAGTTTTAACTCCTGAAACAAAAACAGATGTTATAAGTTTGACCGCTATATGTGTGTCTGGTCAGTTCTGAGAAGATTATATGAAAAAAGGTAATTTAAGAAATAGTAATCTTAGCACCCGAAACATTTGTCGGGGGGTATCCAAACTATATAATGTACACAAATAAAAGTTGTCCGAGTTATGGCTGTTATTCGAGCCCTATTCTATTACAATTAATTAAGCATGTAAAAAATTATACATAGGTATAGATATACATTTAAAAAAAGAACTAAAAGATGTCTCACTTTGTATAAATGGTTACTAATAAACCTACGTAGTCATCACAAAAAGTTGATCATTTCAATAATTTTATTATAAAAGCGAATTGATGTATTTAATTTAATTTTATGAGCCAATAAATAATTCAGTATCTAAATAAATAGCATACCAATATTAATAATAATATATTATTTTAAAATAATTTTATATTAATATTGTTTAAACGTTTTTTAATTAACAAGTAAAAGCACCCTATGGTCCATCGATACTGATTGAAATTTTTGTTTTCATAATAATTTTTTAAGTTATTAAATTAATTATTTTGATAAATCCGTGTAAGCTTACTAAAAATACGAGTTAATTTTAGCTTAAATTAATGAATTTATACGAATTATGGAGTTGAGAACTATTTAGAAATACCTTCAAACAATTTTAACTGTACTTAATAAGCACCGACTCTAATATTTTTCGAAAGGCCTTGCACGTTGCTCTTGCGAAAGTGCTATGCACAAAAGTGTAAAATTCCAAAATTTTTTATAGGTAGGAAGAGGAGAGATCCAATTGGTCAAATATACAAAATATACCGTATATATAATACTTACAAATTGTAGCAATGAGGGCAGTTTGTAACTTTGAAATAGTGTACAATTCTAGTGACAATATTTGCGTAATGTATTTAAGTGAAGCGTAGGCAATAATGTAGCGTAGGCAATAATACAAATTTTTACATGGAGGGCTCAGTAATTCCCAAAAGTGGATTTACACTGATAAGTACAATAAACGAATTTTTGGATTCCTATGAAAAAATTGTTTGCTGGGTGTATTGACCTGCGGTTTTTTGCATTGGCTTCATAAAATTATCCTTAAAAAAGTCTATATATGATTTAAAGCGGAACTTTTAAGTTTTAACCCCCGTGCCATTGGGGTGAATTGGGTTTATATCGTAAATTACATCATAGAGCTTTAAAAATATTTGAAAAAGGTCAAAATGCTAAAGTAACCTGAAATTTAAGATTTTTAAATAATAAACCTATTTATGCAACTTCCCCTCCCTTTAGGAGGTCTGAAAGACTTTCAAAATGAAATAGACCATTTTTTTGCAACTTAAGAAATTTAATGACGTATAGCTTCATAAGAAATTTCGTTCTTAACGGGAGTCCCACGATCGCAATCTTTTTTTATTTTTGTAATTAAATTACCTTCTGATACCAATTTCGATTGGCTAACATATCGGTATACATCTGTTCATATCATATGAACAGGTAAGACAATATATAAATATTATCAAAGATAATTAATGAGATCTCAAGGATTTTTAAAAATACGTATTTATGTAATACAAAAAATTGATCTAGGAAATTGGGGCAAAAATCGAAATTTAAGCCAAGATAGGTATTCTCACCGATCTGTTAACCAAATGGGTATCAGAAGAAAGAAAAGTTAATGAGAAAAATTGATTGAAATTAATTTAATTTAAAACAGACACGAACACAGTTCGATAGAAAATCTATCATAGGCGTGCTTATTAACCAATAAAATTTTTCATAAAAAAGTTTCTCATCTGGCTATCTTATGTGTGAAGATCGACCTTATACCGTCTCTTAAACTAGTGGTCAAGTTTGTTAGTAGTAATTCTGTTTAGTTTGTTGTTGTAACACAACTTAATGTTATTTGATTAGCTCCTGAGCATGTCAAAAAAAAATCGACCTCAAAAAAAAGGAAAAAAACAATCCAAAAACAAATTAATATGCACTAAGTAGTAAAAAATAACGAAAATATAATGTAGTTACAATTATTGTTATTTTTGGAGTCGGTGTCAGCCAAGGAAACAACTGTGACTGAACGGTTTGTTACATTAACTTGGCTGACACCGACTCAAACACAAAAATAACAATAATTGTAACTACATTATATTTTCGTTATTTTTTCCTTTTTAATGCAATAATTTGTTGTGGTTTGTTTTTTTATTTTATGATTTTAAGTGAAACTGAAGAAACTTATTTGTCACTAAAAAAAGATTAATCGAAATCGGATTGGCGTGATACCGAGTTATTCGTCCATTTTTCGCGCACATAATAAATGCAAATTTAAGACTTATATGGTTTTTACATGGATACCATTGTCAGAACTGGACCAAATTGAAATGAGAAACCGCGAGCTTTCAAATAGATATCATCAAAATCGGTTCACTCAATCAAAAGCTCCGAGGTAGCAAACATTAAAAAAAAATACAGTCGAATTTAGAACCTCTTTTTTTTTGGTTTGAAGTCGGTTAAAAAAACAGTCAAATTAATGATTGTTTCAGTTTGCTTTCATTTGTCTAAGAAATAAAAGTTATTTCAAGATATTGTTTGTTATAATTAATAAATTAAAAATTTTTCGACGTTAATTCAATGACGATACTTACAAGTACATAAATTAATTTATAATTCATAGATATTAATGATTAATGTGTGTTAATCTGTATAATGATTATCCTAATCTCTATAATTTAGATATATATTAATGATCGAAATATAGCCAATTGTATTCTGGATGTAATACTAGCATACAAAGACGTTAGTTGGATGGTACATAAACGTGCATTATGTGCCTTAATATGGAATGCATTAAAGTGGTTTTATTGTTATATTCAATGCATAACAACCAACTACACTTTGGTAAAAGAATCCTCCACACAAGAAGTATTTTCATAATAAAATTCAATTTATATTTTTGTATATTAATAATACATATACTTATAGCTTTAACATAGAGTAGAAGAAGAACTACAAGAAGAAAAAGAAGCTGAGAGGACAACTTAAAAATTGTTAAAAAGAGGAAATTATCATTATAAATATTATGTTAAAAATGTTGAAAGTTTTGAACCAAAGCCAATCTCACATAATTACAATATTTTCAAATATTGCAAAGTAAGTAACTACGAAGTATATGTATAGGTATATATCTATATATTAGTAGATAATGGGTACAGGGAAAAACAAGCTTTGTAACACACACAGAAAAGAGCAGATCTGCTGTATAGAATGGGTTTTATAGAAAAAAGTAAGACAACCCTTAGATTACTTTAAAACGGTTTGAGATAAAGGGAGAAATTTTTTTAATTTAAAAAAATTAAAATACCCACAGATTTTTTTACGTCAAAACTGTTCACACAAGTTACCTTAGAGCAAGCAAAATAAGTTCTTTTTTAAAAGAACGTAACCTTCGCTACTACTTTTTTCGCAGACTTCATACGATATAAATGCCCACGATTTTAACATTTTTTTGTTATATTAAGCTCAACAAAAATAAGCACACATACCAGATTACATTATGAATCGATGGATAACGTGCAACTAATATTAATCTTTTGACTTTATTTATTTACTGTCTGAGCTGTGTGTGTGCGCTATTATGCGGTTGATATAACAAAAACTGCTAAAACACTACGTTTTAATCACCGTAAGTCCGCGAAAAATGTCCATCTAAAAATTTTTCAAAATTGTTACACCTTTTAAATGAGGCACCCCGCCGGCCCTTGCCTTAGAGTCAGTTTAGTTTAAACGATATGTATTCTAATAATCTAACGACTTTCGAGCGAAGCATTCTGTTACCTCTTCTCTGTAAAAAGACATTACAAATAATAAAATACAAAAAATGGGGCAATGCATGTTTTTCCCATGTGCCCTTTCTATTTATATATAAAATAAACGCTTGGGTCTGAGCTGTGTTACGTAGTATGGGTTCGAAATATTTTTAAATTTCATTTAATGCGGGACATACAGAAAGAAGATAGTAAAATTATTGTAGACATCACGCACAACATACACCTTGAAACAATCCAGCCAAAGAACTATAAATTAGAGCAATATCAGATTTTATCTACAGGGTAAACGTCTCTCGTATAATATCCATGGTACTTTGCATTACACACAATTGACTGAGGGGGGAAATTATTTTTTGTAAAATTTCAAGTATTTAATTTTGGATATTATAACTACCCGATAAATGAAAATTTAAAAAAAAATTGTGTATAACTGAATGAAGAAGTGTCCCGTATATAGGCCATAAAATATCCAAAGTTGTGATTTTTAATCATCGTAACTGAAAAATTAATGTCCCATATTTGGATCAAAAGTAATCAAAGGATGTAACAACTTAGTAAGTGTTCGTAATATTGAGGCTAAACAAGGACAACGATACGATAATAATTCAATCACGTTTCAAATAAGAAAGTCAAATTAACATATACATCAGTAAAATTTCTGATTTGATATCGTTACACGTATATCTAATGAAGACTGTCACATAAGCCTTGACTTTGAAAAATTGTTTTAGAAATTGTTCAAACGCCGCGATATTGTCATCTGCTATCCAACCAAGCGGCGTGGAACTTTCAACTCCATAATAAGTCTTGCGCGGGCATTGAAAAGAATGAAATAATGGTTATCAAGCCCATGTGATGCAGGCATTTCATTTTAAAGGTGTTCTATGCGGTCGGTGCGAATAAAAAAGAACATTACGAGACCGACTGAAATAAATAAAATCTAGAATTAAATCTATAAGTGATTATATTATCCCTAACGTCTAATTATCTTTGTTCGGAAAAGTAATAAAAAAAATTTGTTTCCTGATAATTATTCAAAATTAATTTAACATTAACGGTTACTATTCAAATCCATAATTTAAAGTCCATAATTAAACTTAGTATTATCGTTGTGTTTTCTTAGAAATTGATGTAAATTATCAAATCTGAAGTGCTATTAATCTCAAATCGGAATGAACATGAATGTCTAAGAGCAAAATTCTATTTGCATAAAAGCTAATTAGATTTATTCTGTACCTAGTGAATCATTTGCGACAACGGTTCCTCAAGTTCTATTTTTAGAGCTTAGTAAAAACTTGTGCATTAAATATGTAACGGAATCATAAGATAAATTCTGTATAAGAACTTATTTTGGTTGTACAAAGTAAGTAACATAATACAATAACATTTATAATACTGTTGTGACATTACAAATAACATATAATAATAATAAGTAGCTGGGTATAAGTATGATATCAAAAGAATGGTACCAACCCAGCAAGCATCTAACTAAACCATCTCTAACCAAACCAATCTCTTCATAACAACATAACATAACTATGAGAAAAGTATCTCCATGAAACGACTGAAAATTGGGTAGTTTAAAATCATAATTCTGTAATAATTTTAAATAAATGTACATGAAGTTGGCAACAATGTGTTTAGTTTAGATTTCTATTATAAATATTATTATATACATTTTATTTTATAAAGTGTATTAATGTAGTTGTCTATTTAAAAAAGAAAAACTACATGTTTAATTTATTTTGGTTAATGGTATTTACCAAAAAATTAGTCTAATATCCCCAGGTTCAATTGGAAAAAGGTTTAACAAAATTTATAATGGTCCAACGAAATATAGAAATTAAATGTCTTTCAAAACCGTTAAATATAGTAAATAATTTTTATTATTAGAAATCCAGCTGCATTAAATTAAATCTGGAAAAAAAGAAATAAGTCCAGTAGTTTATATAGAGACTTTAACAGTTTTATCTAGTCGTAGCTGGCCTAAATTGTAACGGACACTGACTATTTAAGTCGCTCTGTAAACCACTGGATTTATATCTTTTCTGATTTTATATAAAGCAGTAGGTTTTTTGATTTTCAAGTTTTTACTTATTTTAGACTTTTTAGTGTCCCGGCACGCACATTGTTATACTATCTAAAAACATTTTAAACCAATTTATTATTCCTAATTTGATTTAAACATATAACATATATGTATATATTTGTAATCCTCTCTTAATTTCCTTTAATTTGAAACAGGACTCGAGAGGTTAAGTTAATTTTTTGTTATAAACGTATTAATTTTTCGCACAATAAAACTTTTTTTTTTGTCCAACCCTTATTATATAAAGACACGTGGGTTTTGAAACAAATAAAACGATAACTTAATTGATGAAATCCATCGAGGCGTATGGCAGATACACATACAAGATACGCGCGAAGAACATAACATTCCTTCGCAGTCGGTAACAAATATACATACACATATACCAGACACGTTTGTAAAACATAAACGGTATTGGTAGTCGGTAAAAAGTAGGTTTTAAAAATATGGGAACTGCCAATATTGTGTTTGTGTTAAACTTAATATTTCCTGAATTATTTGCAATTAAATTACTATTAGTAATCACATATCAAAAAAAAAAAAAAAATACTTATGTTCCAACGTTTTAAGTGCGACAGTGTGTTTCGAACCCTAAGGTTCCTGATTTTTGATTATGTAAGTTTTTTCCATAGCACATATTTATTAAATATTTGATTTGGCAAGTTTTCTTAGTGTTAAAACAAAACAAATTAAAGTAAGAAAACTTGCCAAGACAAAATATTAAATAATAAAATAATAAATAATTACCTACAAAAGAGAAACTTAGACACGGAGTTTAAAACATCATTTTCGTACCTTTAATTTTGATGTTTAATAAAAGTTGTGAGAAAACTCTTAAATTTTTATTATTTTAAAGTAGTGGTAGGAGAGAGTGACGGGTTACAGATTTTCCTATTGAGATTTGGTAAAGATTTGGTATTAAATATTTCAAATCCTCAAAAAATAAACAGTTGAGTTAAATTATAATTTCTAATACTTGCAGTCATAAACTCTTATTGATAAATTTCAATTTTCAGTAATGTTATGTTAAACTCAGACATGATATATTATCTTAGATCTTGGCCTTAAAAATTTTAGCTTTAATATACGTAATAGCTTTAATTTATTAACAAATACAATTTTATTTTAACTTCCCGCTAAGAAAATAGGGAAGTTATTGTTTTCACCCCGTTTTGCCAAAATCGAGTTTTCATCAGATCTCGACGTTTTAAGGTGTCAGGAAGCTTCCCTGACTACTTCCGCGAGGGTGTCTGTATGGCTGTATGTATGTATGTATGTGTGTGTGTGTGTGTGTGTGTGTGTGTGTGTGTGTGTGTGTGTGTGTGTGTGTGTGTGTGTGTGTGTGTTTGTGTGTGTGTGTGTGTGTGTGTGTGTGTGTGTGGATGTGGATGTATGTAAACCTCTCATAACTTTTGAACGGCTTGGCCGATTTGATCGCGGTTGGTGCCATTCGAAAGGGCTTGACCAAACTTAGATTTTGATTTCACTTCATTCGTGAGTTTCTATCAATTGAAACTTAAAGATTCTTCAATAAGCTTCAAAAACTGCGTCGAATGTCACCAACCGGGTGAAAATCGATTTATTCATTCTAAAGTTATCGCGATTTGAAAATTTAAAAAATAGTTTTATCAAACGTCTATGAAATTTTTGAGCTAGAAGCTCAAAAGCATCGAACATCTTCATTTTTGAGCTCAGAGAATCAGATTTTAGTCTAAGATCACATCTAATTACAATAAAATGCGAGTGGATATAACATCAGAATAGATAAAATTTTTTACACGTTATGAGTCAATACTTAGCGGGAAGTTACAGGGATGACCTGCAGGGTCAACCGTTTTCCAAATTTTTTATTTCTAGCCGTTACTCAGTCGTTTCACTGAGAAATTTAAACATTAAAAACAAATACTTGTACGTTATAGTCTTCACTTATGCCCTTTTTGTTCAAAATTTCATTGGTTTCAGCTTGTTGGTGCGGAACACTAATTTTTTTGAAAATACAATGAAGCTTATGTTACTCGCTAATAATGTACCTGAATATCATATATCACTTGTCTGATTATAACAACGGTTACCATGGCATTCATGTGTACGTCACAACGATTCTAATAGATAGCTACATAGGGATGTTAGAACGTATGTGATGCAAATGATAAGTAAAACAAGCATATTTTTTTTAAAAAAAAATTTAAGAAAAAATGTTCATTAGTACTGGCTCTATTTTCTACATTTTGGGGTATTCTTTTTTCTAATATGTTTAATGCTCGAAATTATGCATTATTGCTCGAAAACTATAATATACGTTTACATGACGTCAGATATACTGCCTTCCTGTAACACATTGTACCTTTATTGTAATACTCAACAATATCGCTCCACAGCTAGTATAAAAATTTTCTAAAAATCTTTGACTATACTATATAATTCAAAGGTATCGTTGTTTTCTTGCTTCATTGGTTGGGCTTTTATAGTACAAGATCCGAATTAAGGTCGACCTTCACCCATCTGTTTACCGAATGAAAGTTATTTTTTATGAAATGTAAAATATTTACAAATATCCCTGTTGTGGGTTGCCCTAAAAAATATGGTCCAGACAACTTTTAATAAAAACATCAAAACTTGGAAAGCTTGTAAACTTTATTTTTTGACTGATATTTTGTGGACAATCATATCACCGAATTTGCAATAAAATTATCTTTATTTATATATGTGAGGCAATGAATTAACAGATGAACGTAATTACTATTCACAACTTGTATAAATGCGAAAATAGTGAACGAAAAGAGGCAGACAGCATAGCTGCTGCATATTCTTTATGGCTTTTACTTTCGAGTAGATCAATATTCGTTAGATATGTAAGTCAGTGAAAAATTTCAAAAAATTTTACTCTTGATATTTTCACTAAAAGTAGTCTGGACCACATTTTTTTAGGCAACCCATTGCAGGGATATTTGTTAACATTTTATATTTCATAAAAAATAACTTTCATTCGGTAAAGAGATGGGTGAAGGTCGATCCTAATTGGGATCTTAGACTATTAGTATAGCAAATGAAGCAGGACAGGAAATATCAGTATTTCTAACATTGTGGCTTTAAATAGGTTTTCAAAACAAACAAACATTCAGATGAAATTGATTATTAGGAGACAGCATTTTTTTTTAACGCGAAATCGATCATAATTCGAAAAAATGATTTAACCTAAAAAACTTTTTCTACCAGGAACAACTTTCGAATTTAAAGAACTAATAAATCATAGTGTGTAATCGTAAACAAGAATAGTTTAATTTAATTAGTTTTTAATAAATTAGAACTTAAAATTATATGAAAACGCCCTAATCGGAGAAATATCGTTTTGACATTTTGTCGCATTTGTCCAGCGAAACAGTAAAATAACTGGTACTATTTTTATAAAATCGGACATATGACATTCGTGTGAAGCTAAATAAAATAGTAAATCTGAAAAATTTGTACTGTTTACTACTAAAATTTTTATTTAAAAGAAGTGCATTTATTTTTAATGAATATATAAATATTAAGAACAAAGTGTATACAATTTTGTATAATATGATGTGTTTATTTTATATAGACCTTAAAAATGTAAACAAAGACGTGTACTCATGTTCATGTTAACTTTAAACATATCTCTTTATCTTTTTAATGTATACAAAATAATCCCGACTGACAGTTTTAGAGGCAAGCACATTCAACGAATTGTAATGCATACACAGTGGTAGCCGTATTAAAAGCAAATGCAAGGTATTGGTATGGAGGTCAAATTGGCTTTTATTCCGAACTTGGAGCACCTCTTTCTACGAAATTTGAGGCAATTAAAAATAGTTCCAAAGTAGTAGCCTCTTGAATTATTTAAAATACATTTCGGTTAATAAATACGCCTTTATCAAGTTTTTGGTTTATATAATAAAATTCAGGTTTAAAATATCTAGAGATAGGAAATTCATTATAAATTTTTCAAAACCTTCAGTAATTCCAACATTATAGCCAAATAAAGGTATGAAACACACAATAACTGTATTCGTTCTATCGGAATTTCTTATTTTAAATTAGATAGAACTAGCGAATTGTTTGGGCATTAGTTTTCAATAAACTGAAATATAAGGTGATGTATGACTTTGTTGAAAGGTAAACGTAGCGTCGTGGAAAGGTTTGTTGTAGCGTTGTTATAAATCAAAAATCATCAGCCTTAGAATATTAAAATTTTTGGATATCGCTTCGTACAAGAACGTTTAGAAGGAAAACAGTTCAACTAGATGTTATTAAAAAGGTTTAAATACAAAATTTTAATATTCTAAGGCTGATGATTTTTGATTTGTGGGACGTAGACAAACCTTTCAACAACGCTACGTACAAGGCAGTACAAAGGAAGATTTACGACAAAATATAACAACATTCCTAAATTTTCAATCGCCTTAGGCTTATTATTTCGTACTTAGAAGAAAAAGAAAGGTTCAAAACTATATGTTACAACAGTTCTTAAGCAAAAATTAGTAGACTCTACGACTTATGGTTTATGGTGATGAGAATTATTGACATCTTTCGATACCTTTACATAAAAGGAAGCAGACAAGAGAGAGGTGCACGAGAACATTTTACAACTATCCAAAATTATAATTTTTACGACTTACGGTTTTTGAGCTATGCGTTATACAGACATATGTCATACCGAAATTAGCCTACATAGATCCACGTATACTCAAAATGTATATTTTATAGTCGGCTCGTCTTGGAAAAATAGTGGACTATAGACATATGCCGTACTAGGTTGGGTTGAGCAGGAATATTATGTTGGCATATAAGTTTATTGTTAAGCTTGATCTAAAAACTAAAACGTTTATAGATTAAATATTCTATCAAAAAGTCACGAGTGTTATTTTAAAGTTAACAGTTCAGTTCAGTTTAATATTTTTGTTTGTTTTATACAAAAGTTTCGCTTGTTTTATAATATATAAATCTATAACTTTGTAATATACATGTAAATATAAATGTTTTATAGTTCTAATCTGTCTGATTTTAAAATGAAAACTAGGTAGTGTAACATGAAAATTTAATGAAGTACATTGTTAATCCAAGAGCCACTGTATAATTCTAGATTATATTCAATTATACGCTCGTTATTTTGATAATAACTGCAGCTGATAATATTTGCGAAATTCATCTTTGCTTTAAGATTATTCTGGAGAGGATTCTCGATTTTTTGCTGTGCAAAATAATAATATATTACAGAATTTTGTGACACAACATGCAATTGTTTTTCGATAAGGAAGTACTCGGCCGTTAGAATAGGAGGTTTATGAAGTTTGTTACAAGACGTTTCTTAACTAAAAAATTAAAAATTTCTATTTCAGTTGTCAGAATGGAGTTGTCATCATCTTGGAAAATGAAATGAAAAATTTCTCAATTAAACTTGTGAAAGGAGAAACATCCTTAAACAAATTTATTTGCAGATAGAGGTTCCGAGTGATACTTAGTGGATTGTTTAAAATCTGACTATAAAGAATATTAAGAAATATAGCACAATTTAAAATTTATGGAAAAACTTATATATGCCAAATTAATAAAAACTAATAATTTATTAAGCCAAATTTAGCACATTTAACTGTTGCTCTTGGCTAAAATTTCTTGAAACTCTACACACAGGATAGATTTTCATCCTGATAAAAAGTCTAAGTGGACGAAACCATCTTATAAAGCACAAGCTTATGCTATAATATTTCGGCTAAAATGACACACCAGAAATCATGTTGTAAAAGATATAGATGGGAAGTGTTTTTGTACAGCTTTCTTTCGTAAGTCAGAATCTTAAAAAAAAAAATCGTCAAACCTGGTGCCGTACTATGACAATTGTATCGGAGGTTAAAAAAAATATTTTGTTCGCAGCAACGACGTATATATTTCTGTTGTAGCAGTCAGACACTAAGAGGTGTGGCATTCACTTTTCACCTGTACTCACCTGTAACGCGTAACTGACGCCATGGGGCTTCAACTTACTTTTACATGTAGATTCAACATGATTTCTTGTGGGTAATTTCACCCGAAGCATGGTCTTGTAGTCTATTAGACCTTTCATTCGAAATTGCAACACAGCCAAAAACCGAGTCAAACCATTTATTTAAAGAAAAGATTATTTTTATGTATAATAATATAATTTTTTATAAAACTGCAAAACTAGAATGCACCCACAAATTAACCTCCCTACTGCAACATATAAAACCTAATTTACTTTTACTTTATTAATTTTTGCCTACATTATTCATATTTTCGTTTCTCATTTCCGGAGGCAATTCATTATGATTTTCTACCTTAAATATGGAAGTATTTCTAAGTTTTCTCGTACGGAATCATTGCGAATTTGTCCACAATGTCCATTTGTATACAGGGTGGTTCAAAAATAATATTACTTAAATTGAAAATATTTTGTCTAAAAAGATGATATCATCAGTGAGTGATACGTGTGTTTTGAACAACATAATATAAAAGAAAAAGTAAGCTAGCTTTACCCGTCATGCTTTTTAATGCCACAAAAAGTAAAACAGTGTTCCTTACTTTTTTATTCTGTATATTGAAGTGTTTTTTGACACACAATATCTTAGGCTATTCCGTCTGGTATGTATACAAATAAGTTTAATTTTTGACAGGAAAAATCGTTGTGTGAATGGTAATCAAGTGTAGTTCCGCTCAGATTTTGGACCAGAAACGATTGTAAGTATTCTCAGAAAACTCTTCCAAAGTTTCATCATAATCTGATAAATAGTTTAGAAAAGCATAAAACACAAACATACAAACATTCATTTTTATTTATATACATAACCAGAAACTGTAAGCTATATAACACCTTTATCTGTTGTTTAAATACACGTCTTACCCATTTAAATGGAAACATCCTTTTCGACGATGTGTTTTTCCAACTTATTTTTGTACAAAATGTTCCCATTTACGTGGTAGCATCTCATTGAACAAGCCTGTAAATTCTGTCGATAAATACTATTCTTATAATAAATTATCTCCATTGTTGTGAAAATACGTACAGCTTATTTTTGGTCTTTTTAAAGGTAACCCTTAAATGGGTTGATTAAATGGAGGCGGGTTGAGGCCTTTCTTACCCCAAAGTAGCCCATGAATGGGTTAATTAAATAGATATAGTTAGAATAAGTTTGATTCTGATTCTTTTCGTATACTTGATTATTGAACATTAAATTCATGAAGTTGTATGTAGTCTGCTACAATAATCTATTCATATGAATAGAATAAATACGAATCTTGGTCTTAAGGGTTATAAATCTACAACAAACGGTTTTAAAGTGTTCTTTTTATTTTGAATTTTGATCAAGATGATTTTATCTAGACTCTCAAGAAATTTTTACAAAAACCTAAATTCAATGCTAAATGTGAGGGTTATTTAAAAAAAAATTACAAAATAGAAAGTTAATTGATGTCATTTTTATACAACGGAAAATAAAAGTAATCTTCTGGTAGAAAAAATAGCACTGAAAAAGTTTTAATTACCTCAACTTAAAAGGAGCAAGCAGAATGAAAATCATGATAAGCAAGGAAGTGGCGATAATATTTGTATATTCTAGTGACTAGGTACTTAAGATTCTTTACATATACAATATAATTATGATGACCTTAAAAGATAAAATGTACAGAGTGTATTAAAACTATACAACTGGTTTTCCCACTCTTTGAGATTCTACGCGCTTTGAAACCAATCTTTTTACCAAAAACCGTTAGTCAAAATTTAAGCTCTTTAACCAATCCTCTTTTATATTGTAGAATTGGCTTGGTCTGTCTGTTATACTTCGATTTTACGGAAAAACGAAGACGTTAAATAATATTGCTTATTTTTTTAAAGTTTTCTTAAATCTACACAATCGGAAAATATAGATTAGCCTTTAAGAATATTGAAAAATGAAGTCTGTTAATATAGAAAACTGGTCAAGTACGAGTGATATTTTAGACTACGAGGTCAATGTAGGTACTTAAAGTGACGTCAATTAGAAAAAGGTAGCCTTTTATATGCAATTTATGCTATCTGAAAACAAGGTTATTATTTTTATCAGTAACTTTTTGTGATCTTAGATGTGAAATTTTCTGGGATAGATTTGAATGACAAAGATATGACAAAGTAACTACTAAGTATTCTCTTTATAAATTTTCTAATTAAAAATTAAAATTGTTTAAGTTATAGTTTTCAATAAATGGCTTAATAAATTTTTGTTTATTTAGATTATACATACATATACTCTGGGTCATGATAAACATTCATAACAGAATTATATTATTTTGTGTAAAGGTGAACCGTTTTTTAAGTTATAGGGTATACGTTATCTTTTTTTTATTTAGCGTAACCTCGTTAGAGGAGGCTTGAAAATATTGGAAATCATTGATTTTGAAATGTTTATTTATAGGTGATGTCACTTTGAAATACCAAAAATTTCACCTTGTAAGCGGAGGAAGGTTACATCATACAAGATTCATAGCTCATTCTAAAATACAAGCTATCCTGTTAGCTCCTGTTAACCGAACCTATAACGTCTAATAAATATATACAAAATACATTTTGTTTGAAATTTTTGGTTGTTTTTTAGACTTTCTATCTAGTGTGAAGACTACTGTCCCTTACAATCATTTATTTATTACAAACTGCGGCAAATCATCTCTTAGTAACCATAAACCGGTTCCAAAGGAAACATCCAGTTACTTTCACGTTACATTCTGTAAGTTTAACAATATTTATAGTTTCGAACTAAAAACTAAAAAGCTGTATACTGTTTTATTGCTTATGGCATCATACTTTACTTTTTTTTTTTTTTTTTTAGTTATATCCACTTTTCTACAAAGCAGAGCGTTAAATAACATTAAGATGAACGAATATAACGGTGGTTACGACAGAATGCCGGTCTTACTATGTCAACGAAAATGATTTATTTTCGATATTAAAGTTGAGATTCTTGTATCGTTTTTCTTAAGAATCCTTAAATGATATATTGATGCATTTTATACTAAAAATGATAAATTATTTTTAAGAACAAAATACTTATTAGAGAGAACTTATCAATACATTTATTTGACAATATTTTTACTATAGATGTACGTAGTAAAGTGAGAGGGTTTCGATATTCGATTTAATCCATTGCTGTTGTACATTTTACGTGCTCTAATAAATCTGTACGTAACTTACATAGTGTTTTACCTCCATATTTATAGCAACAAAGAGTCTTTGATCATGGGTGATAATTCTTTGTATTAAGTGAATGGTACAGTGATAATATGGTCGCTATTGATTCAATGTTTCAAGCGACCTTTAATAAGAAAAAAGGCTTTGCTTTGAAAAACTGAAAGCGATGTTTACAATTGATTCTTAAATTATAAGGTAATCTATTGCCAAAAATATAATTTTTAGCACTTGGTCTATGTATATGTGAGTTTTTAAGGACGACAGCTCCAAAACGAGTCCTAGACTATTCAAACTGAGCACCGAATCTTTTTGTTTTAGACATCTACCCTGGATGTTTCTATGAGAGTTTGATTTATATAAAATATCATAATAAGTTTATGTTTACTATTTTTTTTAAATCTAAATGTTAAAAAATTTAGATTATTTGTATTTATCTTCAAAGCATAAATTTGCTGAATTTATTTATTTAAACTATACAATCATTTCGACAAAATTCATTCATGTAGTGGCTATGACGGCTATGATTGTTTCAAACGAGATATTGCGAAGGATAACAAACTTGGACTAAGAATTCCACCTTAGAAAAAGCCAATTGGATATACTCAGGAATCGAGGCGCTAAGAGCGGCAATAAAAACTTGGACGCGAAGAGTCAAGTATGGAAGAAGGGAGAAAAGCAGGAAGATCTGGCCAATTGAATTCCAAAGAAATATCATATGCTTCACTGATTTCTTGAATAACATGATTCAAATCCAATGATATTTAACCATTCAATGATTTTTCTTGATCTTGTTTGAACTATATCAAGGAGTAAAATTTCATCCACATGCGAGAAAATAAATAATAACCCAAAAGCAAACATACTGCTCAAGAGTATAACAAACTTAAATAATAATCTTTGTTGCAATGCTTTTCGCAAAAACTTGTATGAAGTCCAAAGTTTTCTAGTAAAAATGTAGTAGTAGTCTTTTCAAATACTTAATTTTAGTGTATTTTCATTTAATCCGGCATCTGGTTGTATTCATTTTTATGTATATAGAGGCTTTGTGATTCTGACACCAAATTTTTTGTTTGTTCATACTTCTAATCAATAAATACGTGAAGTAAATATATTAAATACCATTCATTTTGTCAAAAGTAATTATATATTATTGACACATATCTTATACAAAAGGAAAAATTCCATGGTATAACCATTTTGCAATTTTTCTTGTTTAATTAAAACAAATAGATTTACTGTTTTAGGAAATTTTTTCTCTTACCAGGTATTATTTTTTTGATGATGGGATTAATCAATCAATATTTTCATCTTGTAGACCTTTATAAGTACCTACTTGTCAAAATCCTTATTAAAAAAAAAAAAAAAAAAAAAAACGAGTCAAACAAATCTGGTGAAATAAAAATGAATTTTCAAATAGACCATAGGATTGAAAGTATGCTTTGCAAAGTGCGGGAGTTACCAAACTCCTCTTTATGACTCTTTATGACTTTTTTCAAGAGCGTTCCGTTATTAAATGAGTGTGATGATGCCATCTTTAAGCGCGCAAGGAATTTGTCGGCACTGTGACCCCTTGATAACATTCACAATTCTTAAACAATAAAATATTTTGTGCGAAAAAAATACTGCACCGATGAGCTTGACTACGACCTCGACATTAAGATGCCGTACTTAAGTATTTTTGCCTTTCAATACTTACGTAGTTCATTTTTCCTGAATTTTTAAATAATAATAATTAATATTATGAAGTGATCATAGCGTAAAAAAAATTCTCTGCGGCGTTTTTTTCAGACCAATAGATCAATAACGTCATCCTGCTCATTTGAGAGTGCAGCACTGTCAAAGAAATTTGGTAGGCTCGCACAAAGGAAAGTCACTCACGAAATTTTAAGTATGTATTAATCATTTTACAAAGCATTTTTTTTGTTCCACAGTCTAAATTTTAAGTAAATGCAAAAATCATTAATTTACACTGACACGGTTATTTATTTATTCGTTAAGTGTGCCCCATTTAAGCAATGAGTATGATTTTGTTAGAAAAAATAATTTTTAAATAAGAGTTTTAAATTGATTCATATTGTATACAGTATAGGATTATTAATGTAGTAGCAATTTTCTCGCTCAAGACTGTCATGAGATAGGATTCAAAGATGTTTGATCCTAGGATTTGCGCGATCAATTAGTTCTTTAAATTTATCTTTTACATAAGGTTTATTTATCACTTATCACTCTGCTACAGATGTTTATCACTATGAGCACAGGTGGTAAATATTCATTATTTTTTAAATCTTTTGAAACAGAAAAACGGCGTTATATTTTCGAGTATCCCTCAATTTTAAACAACCAAAAGCGTAACCTTTCATTTAAATATTGAGTGACTTTTGGGACACCCATTATTACCGCCTTTTTCTCTACTAGAATTAATGTAAATACCTAAATAAGTTTCATTACACTCAATATAATCAATCTTTAAACTTGCATTTATTCAATTAAATTTGTTTCTGTACTCAATTTAAGTTTTTAACTTGTATTGACAGCTGATTTTGTTATTAAAATGAGTAAAGAACGCCTGTACAGAAGAAAAATAAGATTTCCTGAAACTAAATACAACACAAGTGAAAAAAAAAACAGTTGACTGAACTAATTGTTGAAAAACCATGTATAGACAGTATTGATTTCTCTGTCACATCACACATACATACATGTCACTCATATCTAACTGATATTTCCATAAAATACATAATATACAATTCCAGCCTAATTTGCGCTCTCACGGGTAAACACTGATGTTTACGAAAAAATGTTTCAAACAAAAGTTGTTTATTTTTTTATAAACACATTTCTCACATTTAAACTTTTGTTCTATCTCTAACGGTTAACAAGATGAGTCCTACGGACCCAAGACCCAATGGACCTATGTTGATCATTTACGAACTTTCCTCCCTTTTTACGTTCTAAGTACGCTATAAAAATTTTCTTTTATAGCGTACTCTCTTTTTGTTTTTGAGTAATCGTGACGACAGACAGACAGAAAGACAATCGGAAATGGACTAATTAGGTGGTTTTATGAACACCTATAACAAAATTTTTTTTCGTAGCATCAATATTTTTAAGCGTTACAAATTCGGGACTAAACTTAAAATACTATGTATATTTCATATATACATGGTGTAATAATATACATGCAATTCATAATAAAACATGCATACAGTCGATTTCAAACAAAACGCCCGTGAATTTGTAGGTATTAATTAAAAGATTAACAGATTATATATATTATATAACGTACCGACTGTATTCTATTAAAACACGTAATATTTACTTCATTTTCATATAGTTGTTTCATGTAGTTGTCCTGTATTGAACTAATAAATAATATAGAGGTAAACACTTTATTGAATATCAAGTACCTTAAGTAGGTTGTTGTTATTATTATATGCAACAGTATTACATAGTCAAATAGAGGGAGTCAGACAGGGACATACACAATATCAACACTAATAACAGATAGATACAAATAGGTTGTAAGTTAACAAATGAACAAACAAACAAACAAACTTGTCAATTACTATGAACATAGCATTGAAAAGAGATTGAATTAATAATATGTTTTTAAAGGTAAATTGCAAGCTATGGTGTATCCAATTAGTAGAGTGAAATTACGCCTTGTGTATGGATTAAAAGTTCGAGCAACGAAACTTTGGGGTTTTTCTTTTCACATCAAAATAAGTATTTTTTGAAATTTTTTACTTTCCCGGAGTGGTGCAACATGTTTAAAAAACAAAACGGCGTCAAAAATGAAATTTTTTTCAGAAATTTTATCATTTTTATTTTATATTCGCAAAAGGAGGCATCGGTGCATATCCAAATTTGGTAGGTTTGTAGTCCATGTTAAGAACTACTCCTCATAATTTTTTGGTGGGGTTTCGTCCCTTCCCCTCCCAGTTATATATATATGTATACATACATATGGTAAAACAGTTCATTTGACTATAACTTGAAAAATATTCGATTGATTTTAATGAAACTAATATCAATAGTAGGTTTTATTACTTACAACTTTCGGTTAAAATTTTAGCGAAATCCGTTAAATAGTTCGGCCAAAATTTCCAATTTAGGAAATTGTTTAAAATGGCTGCCATTTTATGCCATTTTGTCCTACGAGGTTAATTTTTTTTTTAAATTGTAGCATTTTTTATTATCTTTCGATTTTATAATAAGTGGCTTATCCGTAAAATGACTCCTTGATCCATATTTTTGCGAAAAACGGAGAATTTAGCACTTTCTGGAAATAATTGTTTGGGGGGTGTATGGACTGGCTTTGGGGGGTGTTTTTTGCTTTGGCATGAGAAAACTATTTTTAAAAGAGGTCTATATGGTTTAAAGCAAAATTTTTAAGTTTTAACCCCCGCGCTGTAAGGGGGAAGGGGTGTATGAAATAAATGTATCTTAAAAGATTTTAAAAAGAGGTCAAAATGGTTTAAAATGCTAAAGTAACCCAAAATTTTAGATGCTTTTATTAATATAGCACTTTTTACAACATCCACCCCTTCCCCTCCCGCTTTCATATTTTTTGCAAATTCAAAATTTTTATGACGTATAAAGAGGTTTTGGGGGTCGCTGATCTCGAACTTTTGGCCCAAATAAGTACACCCCCTAAGAATATTACAATTTTTTTTGATAATCTATTGCAAAATTCGAGATCAGCGACCCCCAAAACCTCTTTATACGTCATAAAAATTTTGAATTTGCAAAAAATATGAAAGCGGGAGGGGAAGGGGTGGATGTTGTAAAAAGTGCTATATTAATAAAAGCATCTAAAATTTTGGGTTACTTTAGCATTTTAAACCATTTTGACCTCTTTTTAAAATCTTTTAAGATACATTTATTTCATACACCCCTTCCCCCTTACAGCGCGGGGGTTAAAACTTAAAAATTTTGCTTTAAACCATATAGACCTCTTTTAAAAATAGTTTTCTCATGCCAAAGCAAAAAACACCCCCCAAAGCCAGTCCATACACCCCCCAAACAATTATTTCCAGAAAGTGCTAAATTCTCCGTTTTTCGCAAAAATATGGATCAAGGAGTCATTTTACGGATAAGCCACTTATTATAAAATCGAAAGATAATAAAAAATGCTACAATTTAAAAAAAAAATTAACCTCGTAGGACAAAATGGCATAAAATGGCAGCCATTTTAAACAATTTCCTAAATTGGAAATTTTGGCCGAACTATTTAACGGATTTCGCTAAAATTTTAACCGAAAGTTGTAAGTAATAAAACCTACTATTGATATTAGTTTCATTAAAATCAATCGAATATTTTTCAAGTTATAGTCAAATGAACTGTTTTACCATATGTATGTATACATATATATATAACTGGGAGGGGAAGGGACGAAACCCCACCAAAAAATTATGAGGAGTAGTTCTTAACATGGACTACAAACCTACCAAATTTGGATATGCACCGATGCCTCCTTTTGCGAATATAAAATAAAAATGATAAAATTTCTGAAAAAAATTTCATTTTTGACGCCATTTTGTTTTTTAAACATGTTGCACCACTCCGGGAAAGTAAAAAATTTCAAAAAATACTTATTTTGATGTGAAAAGAAAAACCCCAAAGTTTCGTTGCTCGAACTTTTAATCCATATAACAGCCTTTTTTTGCTTAGATTTACTCCAGTAAATATGAAAGGAACGTGTATCTACCACCTACGTATAAGGAATATAAGGAAATGTGTGATAAATATACAGGCCGTTTTCGTACCATCTAGGCATACAAATATCATTAGTATGACAGAATACCTGCGTTAACCAATGCATCTATGTGAGAGGTATTTTATATATGTGTATATAAATTAATAATATTTGTATTCAACAAAACTCCCACTCTCTGCATGCATACAACAGAAGATCTGTTGCATCGTATCTGCAGAGGCAACTACATGCTAAACACATATATATAATACCTCTCTTTTAGATGCATTGGTTAACTCATGTATTAAGTCATACTAATGATATTGGTATGCCTAGATGGTACAAAAACGGCCTGTATAATTATTTGTTTGCCGATCAATGTGAGAGATATATACTTAGAAATATAAATTTATACTTGGAACTGGGGGATCATACTCAGATGTAGATTGGTAGCTATTACGTCTCCATTTCGATTTGGTTGCAAATTAGTGGTAAAGAAACTGGTTCGACTGTATTTTTTTATGTGTGTTGCCTCAGAAATTTCGACTGTATGAACCGATTTTGCTGATTCTTTCTATCTATTAGAATGCTGGTGCTTCCCGTGTCACATTTAATTTTGGTGCAGTTCTGTCACATGAGAAAACCATAAAAGTATGCACGACAAGAGGAAGAATAACAATATATTATGAGAGTAAATATTGCCCGCATCATAAAACATTACGTCACATCCAAAACATTCTTAATTATTTAAAAAAATATTATATTGTCGCTAAATGTTCTTGCCGTAGAACAAAAACTTGTAAGGCTTATTTATTTCACGAACACGAGTCGGTCGTAATTAGAATTTCAAAAACATTAATATTGGTATAAGCAATGTTTTTTAGAGGCATATAAAATAATGAATGTTCATCAAACAAGAAGGCGGCAAAAAAAATTTTTTCGGAACTCGTTTTTTGTGATTAAAAAAAAAGTTATGATCAGGAAAAGGAAAAGCAATGTTGATCGTACAATCAATTAGGTATAATTGTTTTCTTCTTAGAACTTGCATCGAAAATGAATTCTTTAAGACTTGGACTTGGCGACTGGACTTAAATCTTTTGAGAGAGAACTTATTAATTATGTTCTATCTTACAAAATAGAAAAATTAACTTAAATTTTCTAACCTGTAAATAATGATGAGCATAGTTGTTTGTCAGGCTATAATTTTCTAAAAATATAAAGGTTCATACTACAGGAAAATTATGTATCGGATTAAAAACAAATTCATATAAAATTGCATCTTCCAAAATAAGGGTGGCCAATTTTTTCCATAAATGTCTTAAATATTACTGTAGTATACAAATAAGATGTTATTTAAATTATTAGCTAAGTCAGAAGTAGCGAAAATAGGTTGAGGATATAATAGAACAATGGAAATAAAATTATAAACCTACTTAAATCATTCAGTATCGAAAATAATTGTCAGTTCCAGTTGTATTAAATATTACAATAAGCTAACAAGTAAGTTATTTGTTACACTTTTACGTTTGTAAATAAGGCTCACACTTTTACAGCAAGCATATATAAATTCATAACGATGATATCATTTGAACTTCTTAGAATGTATGCATAACATAGGTATATGAATCTTTCACACACTCTCTTGTGAATGCATTTTTCATCTTCATCGTTAGTTCTTTTCATGCTTGAATGGTTATTAGATGTCTTCTTATAGTTTATACCATTTTATGATTTCCATGTGTTTATTATTTTTCTCGGAAAATTGCATAGAGATGATTCTCCTAATAAAAAGTAACAACACAAAGTGTAAAATATAACTTTTGTAACGCTACTTAGATTTCAATGCTGCGTTTCATTTTTTATGAAACTATAAAGGTAGGATAAAAGTGTGACAGTCGTTTCCATATACAGAATGGACCAAATTCGATGTTTTAATACGGAATGAGGCTTACAATGAGGCGAAACAAAAAGGCGTACAAACGATATTTTATGTAAAGATAAATAATTAAACAACTTTCGTTAGTTCTCTTTTAGTTTCTCCAAAAAAATGCAATGAAACAAAAAACAGTCTGCCTTTATAAAACTAATCGAAAATTAATTTCTGGCATCAATCTTCTGCTGCGTTTTGATGTACGCATTATTTTGGGTCCCTGTTTGGACCTTCTGATTCTTAAATAAATATTCATTAATCAATGACAGTTCAAAGGACCAACATATTCGACAAAAACCGTGAATCGATTTTCAAAACATTTATGTATATATATATATATATATATATATATATATATATATATATATATATATATATATATATATATATATTTTATATTTCATACGACGCCGACGCGACGCGAGTATGTCAAGAGTTTTCATTTAAAATGATGCTACCTAAAACCATAATTAAACAGTTTGTGTATGGGATATCATGAAAATTTAAGAGAGTATTTAATAGGAAATTGTGTGATATATGATACCAGGCATATGAAACCGCAGCAGCACTGGTTTGCGAATATGATAAAAATACAATTTAACGATTTTAAAGTTCTGATTTCGGTTTAGTATTTTAAAGAATGTGACTCGCCCCCCTGTATGATTGTACAAAACTTCATGTTGATATTCCAATAAAGAACGAAAATACGAGGGTGTTTTCATCTTAAATGCGACACACGGTGTAATATAAAAATCTAGGAAATTGGGGCAAAAATCGAAATTTATTTCGAATTATCCTAAAGATCTCATTTATTATCTTTGATAATATTTATATTGTTTCATATTGCCAAAGGAGTCCCTTTCAAATAAATAATAAAAAATTTATATCTCATTTACAACTTCTTTAATTTAAATTTAAAGTTCTAACATTTTAAACGTAAAGCTCTTTATATAGAGATAAAAGGGTAAATGTAAAAATACTTGACTTAATGGAGGAAGTCAAAATGTAAATAAACACGTAATATTCAAAGTTGGTTGACAAATATTGTGAACGTTTAGTTTCAGACAGAGAAAACAAAAAACATCGATTTTATAATCATTTCGTGTATAAAGTTTGTAGGTACGTATAAACTGATGGAGGTGTTTGTTGTAAGTGTAAACAAGATGCTTGTTTTCCTTTTGTTTCTCAAAGTGTTGCTTACCTTTGTGTTTTACAGACAAATTAGTGCAGTATATAAAGGCGTCGGTGCGGTGTATAATACTTTATTTAGATACCACTTTTCAGGTACGTTCAGAAATATTCAGAAATTATTTATAAAGACCACATGTATCAAAAGGTAACCTTTTTGGTTCTACTTCGTGTAATTACAAGAATAAAAGATTTTTCAATGATATCAGTCAAATTTCTGTGTAATAAATAATGCAAATACAGCTCGGCCCAAAGTGTCTAGATGTATTGAACAGAGAAATAATATAGGATCATGGGGTGGTAGCTTTATCAGCAATCAATATCATCAATCTCGGAAACGGTTCCAATGATTTCTATGAAAATTAGTAAACAGGATGTTTTTGGGACGAAAAATCGATCTAGCTAGGATAAAATTTATTATCAAAAAATACCCAGCAAAGCTCGGGTACTATTAAATTGATATGACCTTAGTATATTTTTCTGTGTTCAATAATGTGACCTAAATTTGAAACACTACTTTTGGCAAAAGCTAATATAATTAATTTTCTAGACATCTACGCCATATAAAACTATGCTATATATGCTATATATATAGCTATATATGCATGTTAATGATAACTTTTTCACTTTGAATTATTCCACCTTCCTCTATATTTCATGATACGTGTTTGAGAGGTTAGACGTAAAATTAGCTACGATTATTATTACCTATGTTTTAGAATAACGATCACAACTTAAATGCGCAGACAACAAAACTAAAACAATTGTGATTTTACTATGTATAAAATGTCCATCAGCATGGAAATTAAAAAGTACAAAATAATTTTAATTTTATGTTTATATGTTAACTGAAACGTGGGATATTTTCCATTGTCAATCTTAAAACTAACCTAACATCCGCAAAACATTAGGACTTTGTTAAAAATAAAAACATCCATTGTAAATATCATTGAATTATTTGTACTCATGAAGAATTGAACAGTTTTTTATTCTGCGTTAGATAAGAGTCGCGGCCAATAATTTTCCGAAATGCGATTCAGTATATTTGAAAATACAATGTTACCAGAAACATCCCTGATGCAAATCAGTTAAATATAAGAGTTGGCAGTTTTTGACGCTAATAATGAACGGACTAAGGTCCGTTTTAATGAAATACATGCTTAAGGTATGTGATATTCGCACGATAAGTTGCGTACAACACTTAAATTACAAAGAAAAGGAGTGTTATAACACTTGGTTTTTATGGTTTAGTTTTTATAATAATATAAGTAGCCAATTTTTTTTTGTAATAATTTTGCATTTAGAGACGCCTTCCACTATGATAAAACACATCCTCTGTTTAAGTAGTGTTTTATTGGATGAATTTGATTTTGAGGAATGTATTTTTTATTATTTGATTATAATAAGGGTAAGATAATTATTTCGTAAATTAGGCCTCATATCCAAATTTGGTAAATTTTTTCATTTACTTCTTTTTTTCTCAGTTTTTTCAGGAGGTAATAGTTCTGCGGTCAATAAGAGAACAGCCTGTAAATATATATTTTGAAAACGAACGCCTCATTACGGAGAATATGTTTATGTAAGACATTGCACTCATGGACATACAGAAATTGTAAAAAAAAATATTTTTCATATTTAACGTAGTTCCAGCATGGTATTTGCAGTTTCTATGTTAAAGCAATGGTACAATTTTTTTTTCGACAGAATTTAACGAAAAATTAAATTTAAGAATTTAATAATGCTTACTATTAATTCCCAAAGTTTCAGAAATTTTGACCGTTTAAAATGGGAAATAATTATGCCAACGTCCCAATTTCGATCAATTTACGTCAAAATTAATATCTCGAAAGTGAAAATTAATTTCTAAATTTTTTTTTTAGAATTGTATTGTATAAACATTTTTTTCTACTTTTTCTTCAATATATAATAATATCATAAAAAATAGTTGGAGAGACCGGACATTTTACATGCTTTAAATGGGACATGACCCTCAAAATCGCGAACTTTGTCTCGAATCTAAACGGTCAAAAATTATGAAATTTTAGAAATTCTTAAATAAAGCTATTATAAACCCGAGAAAAAAAATTCGGCCAAATCTGTCGAAAAGTGATTTCATGCTGGTACTACCTTAAGCATATGTAATATGGCAAAAAAAATTTCGAATGATAAAATTAATAAAAAAAATTTTTTAAATAATAAAAAAACTATATTTAATGGATTGCAAAATCATGAAAATACCAAATTGATCTAAATATTATGAGTTCCAACACCTTTCACTGCATAATGTGTTAATAAATTTGATGTATGTTTGAATATTCGAATCTAGTACAGAATTCGATATAGGATAGGTAGGTACCCGACATTAATAATAACAACACAAATATCTACTCTAGTCAGTTGTAAATGTACATATAACATAATTAATTAAAATGAGATAGTTTGTTCAGGAAGTGTGAGAATAACTTACAAATGAAGTGACCTGTCCTTTACATAACAATGCTATTATTTATAAAATGATGATCGTCACAACCCACACAATATTTAAAGCTTTGCTGCATGGTATTATTATAGAGTTATGTGTTGTACCATGATAGCAATGTTACTTAGATCATCGTTTACTGTCTTGAAAGGCATTGTTCTCCGTGAAGCTATAAATATACTAAGACAAAACTAACTTATAAGAAGGCAAGTAAAAGATAGGTAGTACCTTGGATCAAAATAGCAGACAGTATCAATGATCCATAAGAATAAGACACTTGGCACATTTATTTTTTAGCGCAGAAACGAAGCTCAAAAACTGATCAAAGTTCGAAAAATTTTAGCAATAAGTCGGATTTGAATGCGGTTGCCAACATTCGATTACGTTAGAGCGTCATAAGAAAATTAAAAATATGCAATTAGCATAATTAATATGCGTTTCATAATTGCATTATAAATTGGCCGTTAATAATAAATTCTAAATTCGGTTAATAGTGATGAAAATGATTTCAAACTTGTTTCCCTGGGGTTTTTGGAGTCGTTGAACACTAATATTGTGATGGAACTGGTCTCAACGGTTACCTGGTGCAACGGTTACCCCGTTGCCTCTTAGATTTTTCGAGAAATTCGTCATATAATCAGTCCATATTCATTACTCGGGGGTTTTTGGGTTCGGTGAACAACAAATTCGTGACGAAATTGGTCTAGAATTTTCGGGTTTTTGGAATCGTTAAACACGAATATCGTGCCGTAATGTCCAGGAGGCGAAAGCGATTCCGTTTCACCAAGTACTTCTGAAATCAATTCTTCTATTCTTCGTCTATTTGTTCTTGTTTTGAGAATAGTATGTTTCAGTTATTAACAACGTGTAGCATCAATAATCCATATGAAAGGAAGCTTGGTACATTTTTTTTGTTACTTTTTATAAAACAGCATGTTTTAATAAAATAAGTAGCTGACGCTGTTACGGCACGTTCGGAAAATTTTCGTGTTAATGCCATCTAAAGATTTCTTGTTAAATAGAGCATCATCAAGCCGATATTCATGAGGGTGTTCTATGGTGCACTAGGGAGTAATGTATAGTATATGGTAGTATTGTACCGTGGTTAACATAAAAATATACTTCCTCTGGATATAGCTGTTTACTATTCTAAAGCTGAAAAATTACATGGTGTGTAGGAACAATTGTACTGTACTAAGCAACTCTTTACTTTATAATCTACAAAATGCTTTAAGAACTTTGAATGGTTTCAAGACGCACTGTAAATTGTGATAAGGTACAACAGTCTTCTATATATACAACTGTTAATTTGAATATTATTAATATAATGAAATAAATAATATTTACAGAATGTTATACAAAAATAATAGGATGAAAATTTAAATTCGCGTCCTTTCAAGCAAATTATTGCATTGGAAATAAATTATTCAAGTGCTTATTTTTTCGATGTCTGTTACAAGTTTAAACAAAGATATCTTATTTTCTACAGATTTATGTAATTTCTATATTAACTTCATAAATGATGTGTTAATGTGGCATATAAATAGAAGCTCGAATGTGTTATAGGTAATGTTATCAGTAGTATACTGTGAATATTTTAAAATGTTATCATTAAAAGCCGATTTGATCATAAAATTAAAATAAAATATTTAAAAAATATTAAGCTTTTGAAGAATTCATTTTTTTAGGTAAAAGGAGGAAGGTTCTCAATTCAATCCGTATATGCATATACTTATCTATTCTTTTTCATTTGTCTGCGCATAACTTTGGACAGAGTAGGCCGATTTCGATAAATCTTTTTTTATTGGATATGGTATACTTCGAAGTTGATGCCATATAAATTTGCTCCTGAGGGTTGAAAAACAGAAGAATGATTTATTGTTCCCTCAATGAATTTTCTTCTGCGAAATGGTTCTTATCGATGTTGCTTTTGCGTTATTTTATTTGATGGTTATCCTTCCATTCTCTAGGTGGTCAGATAATTTATCCAAATTTTTAAATACCGACTTCATTCAATAATTTTTTTGAAAATAATAACGCTTTCCATATCCACAGATATAATTCGATTCATTGGCGTCGACTTCAAAGCGTTATTTGTGACAAGAAATCGTTGATTGAAGTCAACGCGGTTAGACTATAAAGCCCACATAAAATATAAAACACAATTGAGTATCTATCCTATTGGCACATGGATTTGTGATTTAGGGAAAATTTGTTTTTAACTTTACAATTCAACAAAAGCTCGCATTATAAAAAGTATTTATTGTTTACTTAAATTTTTGAAGCAAGGATCTCTTTGTTGTATATTAATTTACTATAAATTGTGGAACCATAAATATCAGCAAGTTTTTCAAATTATTCTAGCATAGAGCAGAAAACATCTCGCTCAAGTGCGTGGTTGTTTCAAGTAACAGATGCCACCTTTAATTGCTTTTTACTATTAATTAATCGAATTAAATTTCTTCGTTTGTTCAAACAGTGAGTTATTTTTTGTATTGTTAATTTAGTTGGGCTAAAGTGCCCCCCCCCTTATATTATAATTACAATACCAAGAAATATATAACATTAATTTCTTTCTCGTTACTTTCTTTTTCGATATTTTTTCAAACAAAAGGTATAGTCAATTTATTCCACAGGATCATTGATGTGCTAAGCAAAATATGATTTACATTTTATGGTTTTGTAATAAATCATTCCTGGTCACTACTTTCATATTATTTTTCATTTACATAAAATAACAAGTAAAATTAAGTAATATAATTGCATAGTTTAAATAAACGGTTTGGTTATATATTAAATGGTCTTCTACATGCACTTTTTGTCACTCTGTAGGTGTGTTCCGGCAACATTATATTATTGCATTATACAATATAATATAATATATTTAATTTAGGTTATATAATACATTGTGGTCAAATTCATGGTCCCATGTCACCCATAAGTTTTATATATGATTTAATGTATTCATGTATTAAAGTTCATTTTGGTACGATCATTAGAATAGATATGTAAAGGAAAGAACCGTACTTATGCATTTAAAATGTTTTCTCAAAAATTTCTTGTTAATAACGTAAATGCTTTTACAAATTTGAAGAAGCAAAGTAATCGCGAAAAGTATGTAACGATGTATACATGCATACAGTATGCATGTATCGCATTGCTACAAAAATTATAAGCCGTATAATTTTGAAAAAGAACGTGGAACGCAAAGGATGCTTTTAAAAATAGTTATAACATACTTCAAATTAGTGACTGGCTTCATTTCTGCGAGTCTATCAAACTTCTATGTACAACTTTTTTCGAAGGTACTGTGTTCTCAAATGAGCACGGAAACGTCTTATTGAACACCATGACCAATTGATAAATAAGTATTAAGCAATTTAGCAAAATGAACTATGTATGCATTGAAGAATACTTAAGTACGGCATGTTGAAGGTCGTAGGCAAGCTCATCGCTGCAGTATTTATGTCAATTGGTTATAGTGCAGGGGAAATTCCCTTTTGCGTTTTTTCAGACAGATAGCTTAAATATGTTGTTATCATGCTCATTTGAGAACGCACCACTTTTGAAAAAAGTCGTAGAGAGAAGGTTGGTAGACTCTGCAAAAGAAAGCCACTAACGAATTTTCAAGTATGTGTTAATCATTTTATAAAGCCCTGTTTCTGTCTCGCGGTCTATTTTTTTGAAGAAATTGTGTAATACGTAGATCCCCAAAATCAAGACAAACTGGAGCATTCTCGTCCATAATCCAACCAACTTTAGTGTGAAGGGGTGGCATTTTAGGCGGAATATGCCTAGGGGAACTCTTATTATTTTCTACTTTATCTATATCATTTTTTCACCTACCTCCCAAGAGAGGGCTATGTTGTATTTTCGTTAAACGACCTATGTTATAGTCACCATGAATATGGATACATTTCAATCCGTTATCGTCAACCGTATAAAAGTAATTTAAGGATTACAGATTAAATTAAAAGATTCTTGCTCCGAATAGAAGTTTATAAATAAAATAATATTTATCCAAAAATTATAAAATTTAATTGCATATCCACTTGGAGAGTTATCATTGTGCAAGGCTATCAGTTTAACAGAATTATCAGTCGACATACAATTGTTCAAAATTCAGTGTAGTTGAAAATATTTTCCTCAATTATTTGAAAATTAATTAAAACATACGAATATACAGCGCATTCAAAAAGTATGGGAACAGTCGAGGAACTCGATAAAGACACTTTGCTTACAAAATGAAAAAAATAAGTCAATTAAAAAAAAATCTATCTATTGGAATGAAATTCGAACACACTAAACAATCTCTTGGTTTGGGACAGGGACTAATTTAAAAACCTGCATGTTTTATTGCAGTTTCAGATTCTCCATTTCAAAAAATTAATTTTACAGGAAAATTTTGTTCGATTCACTTTAGCTTGCGCTTAAAATCTAAGTTAATCAATTTTATTCCATACACAGAATTATGAAAAATCAATAAAAGTTTTAGTTCATCTTTATGAAATTATTTTGCATCTTTTTATTTGATACCTTTTAGGAATTGCGTTAGTGAACGCTTTAATCGTAAAAAATTTACTGTCGTCTTTTTTGAAGAATCCATATACAGCTTTTAAAAATAATGGTATTAGTTAACGAATAATAAAGCATGATAATTTCTGACAAAGTAATAAAACTTTGATATTTTTCATGAGATTTTTTTTTTTCAAAGAAATTGCAAAAAAATAAATGTTTATGATTATTCAGATAACGAATGTGGATCAAAAACAATTAATAATGTAAAATTGACGTGTTTTTGCGTTGTTCAGAATAAAGTTCAATTTTCGAGTTGTGGACTCTTCTCATTCTTTTTGAATACCCTGTGGAATTAGTTCGCCAGGATTATTATCCCTATTTGTCCTTCAACATGTTTTTTAATTGAAAATGAAATTGCTTATAAAATTTAGTAAATATTTTAATAAAAACACAAGCCTTGTGTACATTGGGTATCGCTCTAGGAATGAAATTTTTCCAAAAAATTATATTTGGTTTTTAGGACTAAATAAATATATACGTTAGTTAAACACTTAAGTGAGGCGTTCGATGTAATTTTTGAATACAGAGTGTTTGAAAATGTTCATTATTTTCAGAAAACAAAGAGTAACTACAATTAAATTATTATTATTATTATTACAAAGCAGCCAACTTAGGAATTTTCAAATTAATTTATAATACAAATCAAGTAACCATCACAAAACAAAATTAAATTATGAAAGCTAATTAATGAGAACTCTAGATTTCGATATAAAATTTCAAATTTGCCCCAACACCCAGATTTAATTTTTTTTTTTTGTATTATTAGTATATTATGACCGTTGAGGACTCGACCGAATGTTATGAAATTCTTTTGGGATTATATTACCGTTAAAATACTTCAGTTGACACCTCAATGAAGTCGAAATCATTTGTTCACGCGATATTTATCAGGAAAGATTTTAAATTAACTCATCCCACTCGAAACGACTTGATCGAATGTTATGAAATTATTTCCGGATCATATAATTGCCATGAATACGTTTCGATCGACACCCCAACGAAATCGATGGTATTTTTGTTCACGGCATATCGATGACATAAAAAATGCTGACGGGCGCAGGTACATAAGTACGTACACACCCACGCACACAATACTTTTTCTCCAAATTGGTGTTAGTATCTTGATCGAATGATTATTCTTGCACATTTGAATGTATCTAAGTATCAGCAGTAAATTATAGTAAATTTTATTTTCTACTACTTCGCGCATTTCAAAAATTTCTATTTGACATACGAAAATTAAAATGACATACGAAAATTATTACAATGAAACTAGAATGAAATTTTTTGAAAATTACCTTATAATGTGATTGTTGCAGAACATCCTGTAATGTGTTATGTACCAGTGGTCTTATGAAAGTTATATTGGTGAAGACTACATTACTGCCTAAATTAGTAATGTATCAATTACCATCACATTGGGGCTTATTGGAAAATTTATTTTTAATAGCTTGAAATGTTAAATTTTAAAATTTCATTTGACATTCTCTACTTAAGTTGTTCGATTCGAGCGTCGTAAAATCCAATCGTACGTTCTACGTTACAACGTTACGCTTTAATATATATCAAACTTGTTTATATATATATCCTTCAAATGATACAAGCTTTGAGTGGAAAAAAAAATGTACGTTAGAAACTACCGGTGTATAAAACTCATTCCAATCGACATCCTTTGAAGACCAATAATAATCGTTATTCTATCGCACTCGGTATACGAAAAGGAGAATAATCTGTAATATAATAATATATATGTTTAAAATGACCTACGGTTATATAAAGTATATCAGAACATATTTTGAAAGGTGTGTCGGTTATGTTATAAGCATTCAAACGTTTCATATACAGAACAAATAGATATGTATAGATATTTATTATATATAGCTGGAAATGTGTGGTACCCTGGATATAATTTATCAAGGGGACGGACATCAATAAATTACATGAGCATTTTTTTATTCAATGTAAACCTCTACCCCCCCCCTTATCTGGGATTTAGTGAGATTTGTTGAGATCCCCCTCCCCTTAACGTGAGATTTTTTTTCAATATGAGTTTATATACAAAATTTTACTCAATGCAAACGTTTAAAATGTGCATTTTTTTCTACTCTCGAAATGAATAATTTTAATAATAGCCATGATAATTTTCTAAGCGTAGAAAATGAACAATCAAAATATTTTTTTTTTATTATCTGTAATATTATTTAAAAGTGGACGTGAATTTTTTCGGTTATCCCCCCCCCCCCCCCCCCCGCATTTCGCAGGTTTGTTGAGATTTTCTAGATCACCTCCTCCCCCCCCCTTTGAGCTCACGTAATTTATTGATATAAATCAACAGTTTCTCGGCAGACATTGCTTTTTGCAGGATCGCAACTGTGTGAAGACGTAAACTTACGAAATGGTAGGAAACCAAGAAAATTAACTACGAACTTTTGTTTTTCAAGTAAATTAGATATAAACTCATATTTAGCTACTTACGTAATTAAACGAATCAATTGTGTTTCTGATTATGATGGCGTTCAAAATATTGATATTTTTATCTACATTGTATATCGGTTTTGTGTTTTATAATTGTATTTTTAAATAAAATTTGTGTTATATTTTACCTAGACTGACGTGGTATTTTTTTAAATTTTCTCCCCGATATGCATTAGTTGATGCTACAAGCAATAAACAGTTTCTGAAAAAAAAAATTACACAAAGTCATAAAAAATAATAAACTACTAGTTTATTTCCATGAAATTATTAAGCAGATGCTTATTATTTTTGCTGCAATCACAAAAAAAAAAACATTATCAGAGTTCTGAAAAATAATAAAGTATTAATTTATTTCCATGAAATTATTAATCATGCTTATTTGATAGCTTTTTCGAGAATCGTGGCTAAATATAAAATTTTTCTCGAGTACAGTGGCAGGTATTTATTTTAATAACTATTTTTTAATGTTTCAAAGTAGAAAGTTTTGTATTTACCGTTCATTTTTCTACTATTAAGTTGACTTTTGTGCTTTGTGTGTTATATTACATCCAGATAATATCACTGCTTATTATTGGGTATTTGTTATGCGATATTTCACGGTGCTGTACATTTTTTGGACAACGTAGTATACCATTGGTACATACGATAGGTAAGAACAGAACTGATGCACACGTAAAGCGATTTACGAAAAGAAATATACATTGCGCCTATATCACGTATGGCCCAATTGGTTAAGGTGACTTGCATGGATTCAAGAGACCCGGACTCTACTCCTGATATTTGTGTATTTTTTTATTATCTTAAATTAGGTGAAAATAAGCTTTAATCATCCAGAGAGTACAAAAACACCACTTGAAGCTGTTGATTTGCGAAGAGGAAGTCAGTAATAAAACTTGTAGCGCTTTCAATGTTTCATTACCCAAAACTAGTAAACCTTTGGCCCTAGAATGAACTGTCAGTGAACCTGCACGGAAAAAAAAAATTGTTGTGGATATCACTATTTTTTGTGGATATCGTTGTTAGCGGCATACTGATTTGTCAATTGCAGGAATTATTAACAATAGTTATGGGAGACGAGTCTATGCAGGACATCAGGGCATCAGGGCCACGCTAGATAGCGATATCACGATACTTCTGGTGGATAGCCATATATAATACAGTAATATTACCTATACCAACATGAATATTATAGTATCTGTCTCCATACCATACCAGCATTTTAATAAATACACATACATTTCTTACCGTGTACATGTTGATGAGAGAGAGAATCTTCAGGTATAAATCAATGAGATCGATTCTAGGTATAGTAGGGTGTCATGCATGTTATGTATTAGTACATTTTACCATTTTCCCCACTATTTAAAAAAATAAATGCCTTTACAGCATAAGCGTAAATTTTGATCCCTGTTACTACACTTTCCCCAATTGTATTATAGTATGTGAATATATCAGAGAATAAATGAAATGATTAGTGTTTGGCTGGGTGGTTGGAAGTACAATGTATATGGATTTTAGGTATAACTGCAAAAATATGGATATCGTTGTTATCCTACTGCGGCAATTCATGTTCCTCTATATACATCCTAAAATAGATATTAGAATAAATTAATTATTCTGTTTATAACAGGCATACTTCCATCATCATATACAACATTGTAATGTAAATAGACCAAACCAATCAACATATCGTCAAAAATTAATTGAGTAAACAGAAAAATGATGATTGTTTTAAAAAATGTTTTAATTTTTGCATAAATAATGCTTAACCTAATAACTTTTTTGTTTACGAAAGGTCTCTGTTTTTCACGTACATGAGACGAATATTGACTGAGTTTGGCTTTCGTTATAATTAGGGAGGAAGACATGGAATAAAACATGGAAAAATAATTTTTGCCGGTTCTTAAAACTTTTAGTAGGCACTTTGGCTGGCACGATAAAACGGGATGTCCGTTGCCTACTATGAAACAAAAGGGATGTTATCAGTTTGACAACTATGTGTGTCTGTCTGTCTATCTGTGGCATCGTAGCACCTAAACATATGAACCGATTTTGTTTTTTTTTTGTTTTGTTTGAAAGGTAATTTAATGAAGAGTGTTCTTAACTATGTTACAAGTTCCGTGACCGAAAAAACTAAAAATTGGCAATGATTTTTCAAACCGGCTCAGTTTGGAAGAGATTTTAAGAAAAAAGGGCATTTAATGGAGAGTGTTATTAGATATGTTTCAAATGCGAGTTTAGGCTTCCAAACCCAAAAAATTTGTCGGTTTTTTTTTTTAAGTTTATAAATTTCACTTGTTATTATCTTTCTATTAGACGAAAAACCGAAAATCTGTCAATTTTGATTGGTAGTGAAATCAATAATTTACGGGTTTCTTCAAAAAATAAAGTCAAAAAATAAAAATTTTGTAATCCCTTTTCTCCATTTTTGCTGAATCCAAATAATTTTCACATATCCTAATGAGTATGTTAACTATGCTTTTAAACGTAAAAAATGGCTTTCGGTAGCCTTTAAGCTCAACTTATTATAATACCAAATAAATTAGTTTCACAGAAATAAATGCATGACATCTAGTTTGCCCTGTACAGTGTACCTTCTGTGTCCAGTCCGTTCTTAGATAGTTTACCCTCAATGGTGAATTGTACTTTTTTCATGCCATAAAAAGCTTAGATATATTCTTTTCTAAAACTTAAATATGATGATTATATATGTATTTATTAAAGGATTTTTAATTAATAACTAACCATTCACGTAACTCGACTGGTGTCTGTATTAAATAACACACATCTGTCTGCCTATGTCGTCTAATACACTTCTCATATCATTTACAATTTTATGTTAGGACAAAGAAGAATTGGATCTACTACGATTTGGCTAGACATTTTTACTTATATCCGTTCGACAGTAATTCAATGAATAGATATAGGGTAAATTGAAATAAAAAAAATACTAATGACCTTATTTTTGAACTTTTATGCAACGATTACAAAAAGTGAACAGAATTATTTTAGTGTCACATTCTGTTCAAATTTAAAAAAATAGTTTTTATTTGTTGATTGCTTCAACAGAAGGAGCTATTTCACAATTCACACACAACTTTACGAGAAGCTGTGATGTTTTCGGAGAATTTATTTACTTACCTTTAAAAATTATTAACAGTCTAAGAGATGGTATAAGATCGACCTTCACGCATCATGAACTTTTACGACAGCAATTAAAAATTAATTTTAATTTTTTTTATAACCATTTTTTGGAGGCTTTATTTTTCTCAATCATTATTTTCGAAATTAAATTATTTTTCTTCTGGTACTAACTTCGATTAATAGGTTCATTTGAGGATGTAAAAGTATAAAAATCATAATTCATGAAAACTATGCATCGGGACGAATATTTAAACAAAGTTGTTGCCTAGATTGCCAAAATATCAAAAAGTCACGTACAACTATTGATTTTAAGCTTTTTTCCAATGCTTAATTTTCAAGAAATACGGTTTGTTTTAAATTTTATATGCCCAAAAGAGTTTTGTCACGGCTTTCGTCATTGAACTATTATTTTGCAAAAACTACATCCGATTACAATTAAATTTTTATGATGTAGGTGGATTTGGATACTTCGTTCTTATCCATGCGACGATAGTGTGATCAGTTTACCGCCCCATTAATTCTAATAGAGCATACTTCTATAACCTGGATTCGAACCCGCTACCAAAGACTAAGTCTTTAAGACAGTTAAAGTCGATTGCGCTTTAACTTGACCACTTAGCGTTTAGTAAAACTATATGTGTTGGCTAATTCTTATTTTGTGTTAATTACAAATAAAGCTTATCAATTTTCTAATATAATAATATACATACATAAAGACTTGTGTACGTTGTTTTATTCTATTTTAATCATACGTTTATTAAGGTCTTAAACAGAAACCGATTATTCATAATTGTGAGCAATGTGTAATATCTTCATTACCTATATTATTTTATCAATCAGTTCACCCTGCGGGCTCTTCTTTTGTAAAAGCCAAAGCTTAGCTATCTTAGAAAAGAGGTAATGTTTTTTGGATGGATCTGTGTAGGTAGTTGTTTTCTTTTACACGTTCTATATTCTAAAGTGTTAACTAAATTTTAACATATCTGGTGTCGTTAAACTTCACTTAATTGTCGCCCTGCCACAGGTTATAATATTAAAATATAGCCTCTGCGAATCCAAAACAGAAAATAATATTAAATTATTTTGTTGTGTTTTTCAATTCAATAATCTGGAGTAACAATGAATTGTTAAAAAAAAAAAAAACTTGAGGTTTTACAGAAGGTATATTCTCCGATCTGTATTTAACAAGGTATATGCTTAGTCCATACTAATAAACGTCCTATTGGAAATAATTTTTGTTGAAAAAACAATTGTTTTATATATATAAACTAGAAGGTTTAAAATAAACAAATGGCTTTCAAATATCAAAAAACCTATTACATTTAAAAGGAAAAGAATCTTAGCTCCAATAGGTATGTAATATCTGGATGACCGAGCTTTGCTCGGTATTCTTAAAAAGACACAAATTTTATCACTAATAGAAGACCGTTTTAAATGTCTCCACACAAATACCAATTTGAATCATTAACTACGATATACACCAATAGATGTCAGGAAGAGTTATAATTTGCATTGTATTTCATTAACTACGATATACACCAATAGATGTCAGGAAGAGTTATAATTAGTATGCCGGTTTCAGTTTTTCATGAAAAAACGAATAAAATGACGTTTTTTTAAAATGAAACCTTGTTAGATCGACTTATCGCCCCAAAAAACTCCTACATACTCATTTTCATGAAAATCGTTGGAGCCATTATATATATATATATATATATATATATATATATATATATATATATATATATATATATATATATATATATATATATATATATATATATATATAGTAGAAAGTAATTAAACTTTAGAAAATTTAATTGCGTTAAGACTCAAATGAACTGCTGATTATAAATGGAGAGTCTGTCATAAAACTTCGAAACATCGAATAATATTACTTCTAAACCTCGAATAAATTATAACATGCAGACGTTAAACATGTTATAATAGTATAAATTATAACATGCAGACGTTAAACATGTTATAATAGTTTGAAAGAAGGATTAACACTCTTCTACATTATAAAGTCATTTAAGGGTTGACAATTCGAGGTTGATAAATCTTATCTTATATATTTAAACGAGCAATTCTTGTTTATATATATATATATATATATATATATATATATATATATATATATATATATATATATATATATATATATATATATATATATATATATATATATATATATATATATACAAGAATTGCTCGTTTAAATATATAAGATAAGATTTATCAACCTCGAATTGTCAACCCTTAAATGACTTTATAATGTAGAAGAGTGTTAATCCTTCTTTCAAACTATTATAACATGTTTAACGTCTGCATGTTATAATTTATTCGAGGTTTAGAAGTAATATTATTCGATGTTTCGAAGTTTTATGACAGACTCTCCATTTATAATCAGCAGTTCATTTGAGTCTTAACGCAATTAAATTTTCTAAAGTTTAATTACTTTCTACTTAGAGTTTAAGCATAATCATTTCGACGAGACTAATATAAAAACCAACAAAATCTTACGTACTAAATCGATTTTTTATCTAGCCTTTATATTACAACTTAATTTAGCTGTAGCAATCTACAAAAACTCTATAATACTAAATCTATCTATCGTCTATACAAAATATTCAGAAAGTAATTGAAGAAATTTTAATATTTTTAGTGAGTGATAATTAAGCAAAACTATTAATGGCTATTTTAATAACTGATTTTTTTAACCGACTTCAGACAAAAAAAGGAGGTTCTCAATTCGACTGTATTTTTTTTTATGGTTGTTACCTCAGAACTTTCGACTGGGTGAACCGATTTTGATGATTCTTTATCTATTTGAAAGCTATTACTTTCCGTGTGGTTCATTCATTTTAATTTAGTTCTGACGACAGCATCCATGAGAAAACCATTAAAGTCTTAAATTTTCATTAAGTATGCACAACAATAGGACGAATAACTCAATATTACGCCAACCGATTTCGATGATTCTTTTTTAGTTACAAATTAGTTAGTGTACTTCAGATTCACTAAAAATCACAACAACAACAAAACTTTTAACAAAAAGAAAACCGACTTCAAAAGAAAAACTTTTCCAAAGCAAATTAATATGCACTAAAAAGTAAAAAAATAACGATAATATAATGTAGTAAAATTATTGTTATTTTTGGAGTCGGTGTCAGGCAAGCGAATGTAGCAAACTGTTCTGTCAGAGTTGTTTCCTTGGCTGACACCGACTCCAAAAATAACAATAATTTTAACTACATTATATTATCGTTATTTTTTACTTTTTAGTGCATTTTAATTTGTTTTGGAAAAGTTTTTCTTTTGAAGTCGATTTTCTTTTGAAAGTTTTTTTTATTGGCTTTTTTGAACTGGAGTATAGTTACTATTTAAGAGACATTAATGGTTTCTTATTTCCTTGTGAACTATTTATATAATTATGGTCTTTTTTGACGTTATATATATAATTAATACTGTTAGACGAACACATACTGGACTGGCTCATGTTTATTATTAAAGCAATATAAATTCTTCTTGAAAATCATTTATCTGTAACGTCCTACCATATATATTATCCATATTTATAGCCTAATAATATGCATGAAAACGTTAATTTACAAATCTCTATCCAATATAAATGCATATTATTAGTATCGATAGTGTAATACATAATATAGGTACCTCTGTCTCTTTATTTATTATATATGTACAAGTAATTGATATATAATGTCGTTAATAATTGCCTTGTTTGAATCAATAAATTATTTGTAGATTGCCAGATGAATATTAAATCTATAAGATATTATAATTGTTTATCATATGACACCAAATTTTCTAGTTTTTAAAGAATAATTGTTTAAAGACTATGAAGTTGAAATTTTATAGAAATTTCTGCTTCTCATAACCTAAAATACTTGAGAATTTTTAAGAGTTGTAAAAGTTTCAGCTTTTCAAAATACATCCCATTGCATGTTGACTGCAGACGACTAGGAGAAATTTATCCCACCAAATTTACCTCCTTCAAGAAAGAAGACTGAAAGTTAAAAGACGAATAAGAGTTCGAAAATCTAGGTATACCCAGGAGCTTTCGTATTTACTCTTTTTACTACCATTCGTGGAATCAAGGAGAATATTAAAACAGTACGTGACTTTCTTCTTGCATCTTGGAGGGAACGTCAAGCTGTAACTATGTTCATCAGTTCTCAACTAGACTTTATAATGAGCAGCGGCAATGTCGTCAAAGGACTCTTGACTAACGCGTGCACGATTATCAAAAGACTACCAAAAATGTGCATGAACTACCACTGCGTCACTCCCATGCGCTTCTTTATATTGCGTCTTAAGATGTCGAAAATTTTTTACTGTTGTTTGATTTTGCGGACGTTAGTTTTATGGTATACGCTAACCTGCAAGATGAAGTGAGACTTCGTATCGGTATTGATGCCATCGAAAAAATGTTTGGCAAATATTTGTCTAGTTTGATTGAGAGCTAATTTGCACGTGACGGTAAAGACATCACAAGCTTCTTCCTTAACAGCAAAATCAGGGTTGCTTTCCCATGGTACCTCGAGAAGCAAAGTTGCCTATCTATAACAAATGGTCGAGACGGTGCGGTCCATGGTAGTTCGTATTTTACACTCAGATTGCGTTGCTAATCCACTAGGAAAATCGATTAAGAGAAAGTCGTACTCATATAATAACTGGAGGGAAGCAAGCAATCACTCTTTGATGAATGGTAAGTACACTAAATTCTGCGACTGCCTTATACAGCGAGTTTAGCTATGAGTCATTCCAATAAATGGCATAGTAATAGAAATGCTGATAAACGGTATCGACGTTGTGGCTTAGTTTAAAAGACATTAAATGAGACATAACACGTGCTGATTCATTATACCCTCCATTGAGCAGCGGAAAAGCGATTAGCTCGTGGATCCACGAAAGCTGTACTGGGCATCAATAGTAGTGTACTCTACTAGATGAAACTAGAAAAGAAATAAAAATCATTGATATTTGAAATAAAGCTGTCTCGTCTGAAAAATTTCTATAAATAGTCCCTTAATATACACAGATCAGGGCTCGGTTAATAGTATCGAACTTTATCCGCTTTTCAACATTTATATTGAACACCTAACCGAACAGAGGTAGTACCATGATTAGCCTCATACCTTCAGTAACAATAAAATATTTCCTATATTATTAGTTATTATACCTGCCATATCAACGTAGATAAAATTGTAAATTAAAAATAAACACAAATATTGTTTAGTTTATAAGACACTACAAACATAATACAGTGCTACTAATCATAATAATAATCACAGTAATTAATTGTTGTTGGTACGAATTAGTTTCTAAAGTGGTAATATTATTGTTGAGCTACATTGTTTAACATGACATCTCTGTTTGTTATTTGCCAATAATAATTATAATTAGCAACTGACAATTATAATTGTATACAGTATGTATTCCTATTCCTACCTATATGTGTAACTAGAGTGATACCCACTCGCTTCGCTGGGTTTAAAAGTAAAGATGGATAAAGATTGCTCTCGCTTATCCCCTTTCTATAACATTCGAAATAATGGTAAGGATTATTTTACACAAGTAAAATGTATTTATGGTTTTCAATTTTTTTAAATGTTCAATAGTCGTAATTATTCACTGAGTATATCATAAAAGATGGCCCAGAAATATTTTATATTGACTATTTTTACAGAAATTTGTATTTTATGGTAATCTCAAATGACTACTTTTACAGAAATCTGTAATTTATGTTAATGTCAAATTAAATTAATATTTAAATTTTATTTTTTTATTTATTTGTTAATATATCTTTATAAATTATATCTCAGGTGTTATTCTGAAGTATGAGCTATATTTCTGTACAGTTCCATTAAAAACTATTCACTTGTTTTAGCGTGAAAGCGTAACAAACAAACAAACAAACAAACATGCTTGCTTTCGCATTTTGAATATATAGAGAAGAGATATACAAAGTACACATGTATATGATGTATGTAATAATAGTATTATTTAAACAATTATGTAATTTGTTAAAACAATTCTACAAGGTTTGGTTGGTAAACTTAGTTGTATAAAGATAGTAGGTCATTTTATTTTAATCAATTGCAGTACTCTGACTGAATCTGTAGGTCAAAAGTTTAAACAAAATCAAACTAATATGGATAGCTCAAGAGATGGTACAAGGTGGATCTTCACCCTTCTGATAACCAGATGATACATATTTTTTTTATAAAATTTTACTGATTTTCAAGCGCAGCTTTTCTATTAAAAAGTTTTCATGTCTATTTTTAATTAAATCAAAATTACATTTTTTCTATGAATAATTTTTATCATGCAAGACCATACCATCATTTTCGTAATTAAATTATCTTTCTTCTGATGCCAATTTCGATTGGTTACCAAGTCAATGTAGGTAACATCACCGATCTGTTAGATAATCGAAATTGGTATAAGAAGGAAGATATTTTAATTACGAAAATAATGGTATAGGCTTGCCTAAAAAAACCGTCCATGTAAAAAATTATTGATTTATAAAAAATAATTTAATTCAAATTAGCCATGAACACTTTTCCATAGAAAAACTACGATAAAAGTTGAAGTATTGTTTAAAAATCAATAAAATTTCATAAAAAATATGTCTTCCATAGTTATCAAATCGGTGATGATCGACCTTTTACCGTCAGAAGTATAATAGCTGAATGGGTTTTGCTCCAACCGAAAATATATATTTCTATGCTTTTCCAATCCTTTACATGTACTATTCTGCTTTTGGATAACTGTAACTACTGGACCTTAAATTTTGAAAAGCATAGAATAAAAGCTACAAAAGAAAGGCTATATTTCGCAAGCTGACACACGTATTTCAGGCTAAACTGTCCTATCGGGTAAAAGAAAGGGCGTCAAAAAACTCTAAAATTACCGTAAAATTGGATTTCTCAGCCAAATCAGTGGTCGGATTTTCTTGACTGGGAGAGTTTAAGTGGAAAAGGTGACCCAAATACCTGTTTTCATCAACAAGAAAAAATATCACATCGAATGAAATTTCGTTGTATAGAAATCGACGAATGAGATTTAAGAAACTATGTGCAAGGTTTCAAAGCTGGAATAAAGACTGCAGTGTACGTGTTTTTTATCATGTACCGACAACATTATTAAGCTCTATGTACCTCCTTTCGTAGATTATCAAAATTTTAGATAGGTACACATTGTATTTGTACTTTCGTACAAAATAACTTATTATCATAATAATAATTATTAATTTACTTTGTACAATAAATACAATGTGTGTATTAGTATCTTGAATTTACACTCAAAGACAATTAAACATTTGTGAATACGCATAAACTTAAAATTGTTATTTTACACAATTTACGTGCTGTTGTAAATTTTCAACAACCAACTTTGTTTTATTAAAATAAAATTAAATGATTGTATAAAATATAAAACATATTTCATGTATATAAACAAACTTCATGTATATAAACTAATAAACTATCAAAAATATTAAATAATAATTCTGTAATGTCATGAATCTTACTAAAGAAAACATACACCAATAGCAAGAGTCTTTTTTTCAGAAATTGATATAATACTTTAGACTACAGACTACAGAGAAGTAATTTTTTTTATTTAAATAGGTTCAGTACCACGTACTGACGGTAAATGCACAAAACCCTTACAAAAATAGGCGGGGGAAGTGCCTCTATTTTAACGAAAACAGTTTTGGGCTATATCTCCAAAACCGTGCACTTTAGACCAAAAATGGTGATAATCTTTATTGTAGATATTTAAATTTCCTGTCTTTTTTATACAAAAAATTTTTTTTGTATCACTAACCGTTTATGACGTATACGACTATGACGATTTACTTATTGATTATTTGACCAATATCTCTTCTAATATTTGTTTAAACAATAAAATGCTAATAACTTAACTTTTCTAATATCTAAATTTTTTCAAACTTTTTCTTTCTAAAATTGATATTGTTGAAGCTATTACGCGCTCAATGTCGCACTATAGCTACGGATAATTGAGAATTATTTCTTGCACTTATTTAAAAGGGTTATTTTTTTCTTAAAATAGGTTCAATATCACGTACCGAATGTAAATACACAAAATCTTTACAAATTTGGGGGGGGGGGGGTAAGTTTTCTAAAAGTGCCCCTATTTTGAGGAAAACCGTTAGCCTGTAGTCCAGTAACCGTGCACTTTAAGCCAAAAATGATAGTAACCTGTTTTGTTGATAATTAAATTTCCTCTTGTCAGCCAATTTTTTTTAATCTTAAAAAAAATTTCAAGCGGCGGTCACTACTTTTGCAGGTTAGACCGCAAATTATTAATGCTAATTTTATCACTATCGTTCATATTTTTCATATATTTATTGAATTTATCATTACACTATGCATACTTCGTTTTTATTCCAATTTGAAAATGCATAACTCTTATTTAATCACCCTTTATTTGCAAGAGAGATGTTTTCATGTAATAAGTTTACTTACTAAGTTCTATGAGAATTTTATGATAATACAATAGTACAAATAATAATGATAATAATGATACAATAGTTGAGTGAGTTCGCAATATTCACATTCTATAAAGTAAGAAATTTCTGAAATACATTAAATACAGTACGTAACTACATATCAAATACCGTGCTTTTAAAATCTACTATGTGTGTTTGTACCATCTAGATATATGAATATCACTAGTATGACAGAATACATTCAGTCATGCTACTGATATTTATATATCTAGATGATACAAACACACATTGTATACTAAAATACTGTATGTATCTCACTGTCAAAAAAATTGCCATAGTTAAAACATTCTAAGCGTACTCATCATATGTTATGTTATAATAGTAACACTTAGAATGTTTTAAAACAAGCATTTTTTTTTGACATTGAGTATATGTGCAGAAGTTAATCGATGAAATCATTAGATTTAAAATTTTTTTAAAGAAAGGAGGGTATACGGGTCTAAAACGGTTGTTGCCTGATGTTGAATTTGCCATATTACAAATACAAATGTAAAACTGGACTTGCAAACGAAAAAGCAAATCCAGTTTCGCAAACGAAAAAGTTATAATAGTCATTCAAAGATTGTTTCCCATCTATTTTTAGCAAAACAAAGTTTTATACGTGTTTTTTTCTGCCCGTGCAATGAGAATTCTTCACCTGAAGTGATTTATCTGAACCTGAAAATTTAGTCAACATGCCTATTGTTGTTGGGAAAATACTCATGGCTTAGATCATGCAAAAACTCTTATAAAGAGCTTTGCATGGAAACAAGCTTCCTTCTTTAATTTAAGATTCCTTCTTGAATGGACAGTGTAAATTGGTCGTAGTACAGTAATCAAACTGGCCGTAGTACAAGAAATCTAAGACTTTCTTCTAACTAAAATCAAATATAATCTAATCTTTTTTGATTTTTAACGATTTTTCCCGAATGAAAAAAGGGGTGTTATAAGTTTGACCGCTATGTGTGTTTGTGTCTGCCTGTGGCATCTTAACGCCTAAACGGATGGACTGAAAGATTATTTAATGGGGAGTGTTCTTAGACACGTTTCAAGTGACATCTTAGGGTTCCGTACCCCAAAAATTTGTCGGGGGTTTTTTAAATTTTGTAAATTTCACGTGTGTATGAGAAACATATTTTTAAACTTCTTTTTATATTTAATCAGTTGTAACTGTTAAATGAAATTTAAATCAAAGATCATTCCAAAGTAATCCTTATTTTTTTCATTTCAAATCACAACTTATGATATTATATGCCTATATGAAAAATAAACTTAAAAAAACAATTTTTAATTTTTCTTAATAATTTTTAGTTCACTGAAAAACAAGTATTTTTCTGTTTTATTTTATAGCTTTTCGATACACTTCTCTTCTAAAGCCATAATGTTACGAATAGTTTTTGAGGTTCGTTATGTTTTAAGCACTTTGTATATTACACAATATGTTTGATAATGATAACATTGAAATAATAATTTCTCCCCATGGCATCTAAAAACATATAGTTTAGACATAGCTATGTTCAATTCGTCGCGTACTTTTCCTTCCGGCCAAATATGAGAAAACAATTTGATAGAAACTAATACACATATACATATATAGTAATAATAAATATCTGAATACGTATGGAGAAGAATTGTTTTAAATTCATTTCACATACAAGTGCGAGTATTATTAATACACCTTGATATGTGTGAATTATGCTTGATGCATATTTAGCCCAAGGAGAAAAAATATAATAGTTTTGTAAATGCATCTCAAACTTCCATATGCATAATAAATAAAAGGTTCCTTATGCAACTCTCACATGTGCATTAAACACGATGTTATGTTTTTAAATGTGATAGAAAATCAGGAAAAAAACAAGGCCTTATCTAATCGAAATTAAACAAGTGAAAACAAACAATTGACTGAGTTAATTGTTAAAATACCATGTATAGTCAGTGTTGATTACTCTGTCACATTAAACATACATACATGTTACACATATCATATAACTGATATTCCCATATAATCCATGCTGTACAATTTTGGCATAATTTCCGCTATCACGGATAAACAGTGATGTTTACGAAAAAATGTTTCAAGCAAAAGTTATTTATTTTTTTATAAGGAACATTTTTCACATGTAATTTTCTGTTCTATCTCTAACGGTTTACAAGATGACCAAATTGACCAGTTGCTCATTTATTTATTTATTTATTTAACGGGTAATACCCAGTTACAAAATTATACAATAGTTAATTATAAAATGATGGCTTTAACAGCGTAGAATAAAAAATAACAAGAATGAAAGTATTAAAATTTTAAAAAAAGAAATAAAATAATAACAATAATAATAACAAGAACAAAAATAAAATAACAACAATAATAACAGTTTAAAAATAAAATAAAAATTTATTAGTTTTTTTGTCCAATCTTAAATTAAAAACAAGAATAAACTGCATTGAAAAGATTAAATACTATTGAGGTGACTTTTAATTTCTGACAGTGAGTTATGAAAAATGTCCATGTGATCAGGAAGCAAATTTAATTACAAACATTAATTTCAGTTTGATATCTCTTTTCGTTTTTGAGTAATCGCGATGACAGACGGACAGACTGACGACAAAAAGACGACAGACAGACAGACAGACAGCCAGACAGACAACCGGAAATGTAGACAGTTACAGAATCTAAAAAATAAACCTATCTCAAGTAATATATTTCCATTTTTAAAATAATTACAAAATAAAGTTTAATTTTAATGTTTTATTTATTAAACATAATTATAAATCTTCAAGTTCAAAATAATATTCTATAATTTTCATAATTTTCATTTCTGTTGAATATCTCACAAATTCTCTCCTTACTTATTTAAATTAAGATATTATTGTGAACATATAGAGGTGGTAACCAATATAATAATAATGTTATATAAAGTACAAATGGCAAACGCATTTAACATTAAAATTCATTCATTGTGTAGTAATTATGGTAATTGAATTTTGTGAAGGCAATTTTAAACTAAAACTTTCAACGGATGTTATATATTCATAATTATACATATATAGTCGTATAAATATATATACATTAATATAATATAACAGAAACGCGAGATATTATATCTAAATACAATGCATATGTGTATATTTCTATATATTACAAATGCGAAAGTAAGCATGTTTGTTTGTTTCTTTGTTACGCTTTCACAGTTAAACTAGCGAATGATTTTTAATGAAACTGTACAGCAATATAGCTGATATATCAGAATAACACATAAACTATAATTTATAAAGATATATTTAAAAAAAAAAAAAAAAATTAATTGAATTTGACATTTAAAATTACCATAAATTACAGATTTCTGTAAAAATAGTCAATATAAAATATTTCATGGCCATCTTCTCTGACATACTCAATGAATAATAACTATTATACATTTAAAAGAATAGTAAATTTGACCTGTGTAAAACAATCTCCACCATTATTTCGAGTGTTATAGAAAAGAGATAAGCGGGAAAAATCTCTCTCAATATTTACTTTTAAACTCAGCGAGCGGGAACAATCTTTCTCAATCTTTACTTTTAAACCCAGCGAAGCGGGTGGGTATCACTCTAGTAATTTTATATATGCTTCAAGTGTATTCTATATGAAATGATAATTGAAACTCATTTATATAGAAAAAATTTTATACTATGACAATATGTGTGAAATTATACAGAAAGGCCCTAGAACTTACAAAATACTTTTGTTAAAGCTTACCAGCCTTAAACGATATTCTAATGTGTGTATCTTTTACCGCGGTAAGTATACTGAGTGTGATATAAATATACTGAAAAATGTAAATTAATGTAGTGCCATGGAGAATGTACATACAACGAAGCAAATCTAGCAATGAAAATAAACCAACGTGTATTTTCATGCATTGCACACCAAGAGTAAGAACATACTCACTGGGGATAAAATAATGGGAATGTATGGGAACAATTGGAAAACTCAAGAAAGGGGCTTTCTTTTGAAAAAACGAAAAGACACGTATTCAATGATTTTAATAATTTTAACATAATTATAATGTTATATAAATCGACCACTCTTCTAAGTAAATTTTCTGGGGTAAATAAGGAAAGTATAATCCCAGAATCCAAATTATATGAAATTTTGATATAAGTTACTAATTATATGCACACTCGCACTCGTACTCGACAGTTTTTTGTTTCGACAACGACGTAAGAAAAAATAAAAAGTAGGAAAATGAAATATAGTAGCAGTTCATTTACTTGAAATGAAAATCTACCTCCTCCCGTTAATCCATGGGTTGCGACGGGGATTAACTTCTTAAATCTCACTTGGAAACTCTCATTTTGTATTGCAGATAAAGTTTATTTCTATGAAATTATCATGTAAATATTTACAGAATTAGTATTTTAGATTCGCGTTAGTTAACGTTTTAATCGTAAGGAAAAATTGTTTATATATTTGCAATAAATTATATATAATTTTTAGTACACGGTAAGAATATGACGTTTCCTACATTGCTGGTAAGGTATAAAGATATCTGTTTTTGGTATCTTTGTCAGAATAAGTATATGGAATAGAGTTATTCATCAGAAATATTGTGTATATTGCTAACCAGTATGGGTCTCACGCCCATTTTGCATTGACTCGTCTGTCTGCCATTACTATTGCTAATGTTACTCTTCCCTGAAAGATCAAATCAGTATGGCGATCTTACAGATGCTGACATAGTGATATTCACAAAAATTTCTTACCGTGTAGAAATGAAAAAGAAAATCACAGTTCTTTGTAAAGTTTAAGTAAATCAACTAACGTTTTGTTGTTATACTTCATAACTCTATATAATTTCTCCAAAGAAATTGTTTTCGCGATTATAGTGCTAACTAAATTATAGCTCCAACTTCTAGCCCAAAATAAAGCGAAAATTTTTTTTTTTTTCTCGTAAATTTTCGTAAAAGGCTATTATAGTTTGTGCCTCATTACGAATTCGCGATCTATCACAATGATTTAGATTTATAGAAGATATTTCAGCAAATAAACTTGAAAATTTCTGTAACTTTTCTCTTGGCCTCGTGTGATCTAGCAAATTTTTGTATTTGCGAAATTCATTTTCCATTCTGGTGAAACACTCAGTAAATATGCCTACTTGTTACTTCTGATTAACTTAAAAGTAGTAATCATTTCGAGTATATTAAGATCTTTTTAAGAGGTTTTATCAGTAAAATCATTTAATTTGCAATAAATTGATATCATGAACCTATGTAAAATTAAATAAGAAACGATATATTTAATATTTATGATTTGGTCATTAGTTTTCATACAATGTTAATCGTCAAGCCTTTCGGTTATATAATTGATGATTATTTAGGATATAATGGCGTAAAATTTTAAAGACGTTACTTGCCGAGTAACTTTTTATGAAAAGAAAATTGAAAAAAATACACTCGCACTAGGACTCGAATCCAGATCTCTTTAATTCACGCCAAGCACCTCACCAATTTGGCTACAAAAGCTCTAGGCACAGAGTAATCTACGTAGTTTTTAATTTTTTTTAAATACGGACTACTCCACATTGTATTTAATTAAATTTGACGTCACATTTTTTAATAACCAAAATAAAAAAGCATGAAAATTGAACGAACACAGAACGTATGAATAAACGAGTAATAATGGAATAACCAGGACATGAAAAAATGTATGAAAAAGCCATTTAATAATAATTATTATCACATAGTCGATTGAGTATTATGTTATAAAGTTTAACAGGGTATTTGAAATACGTAGTAAAAAAAGGCTTGAGCTATTTTCACATATTTATGATAGTAATAAGCTGATTTTTCTTTCCTCCACTGTTTGGTAAATAATAATTTTATTATATTGTATAGTCATTATATTTTGAAAATCCTCTTTGATTTTTCTTTTGGATATTTTAATTATACGATAATTCGGTTTGGAAATAATTTATTGTTCGTGAAAACATTGTAAAGCGACCTTTGCATGAATACCGCAAGGAAAAAATTAAATATTTCGAAACAAACTTTATGTGATCAGATTTATACAAATATTCCCAATTACAAAGACTGGTTCCTTCTATTATCAAACCAGTATATTATACTTCGGCAAGTTTGTTGTTTGTATTAAACGGTCAGTACTATCATTGTCAAACAACTCTACATCTAGATAGGAGACATTGTGGCAATTTTACCGTCTAGACCGTGGGACACTACTTGATACTTCGTGAGTGGCTTCCTTTTAACGAGTTTACCGAACTTTCCTCGACGACTTTTTTAGAAAAGGGTACATTTTCAAATTGAAATGATGATGACGTCATATTGGATTTATTGCTCTGAAACAACGCAACAGGGATTTGTCGGACACTATAACCAAGTAAACCCAACTTCCAGGATCAACAGACCACGAAGAAAATTAAATTTAAAAGCATGAAAAGTCTAAAACTATTTATGAACTAGTCATGAAAAATTCATATGATCCCATTGAAAAAATTCCTTGGATATAGGCTTGTCTTAGGACTGCCCACAAAGAATCATTTATATTTTTAAATGCAAAACAATTAGAGCATTTCTTTCTCAGAGTTTCTACTATCTGAGAAAAAATAGTTTTAAGATTTTTCTCTTTAAATTAGTCAACCTTATTAGACGAATTGTGATATGCTGATTTTTTGAATAATTTATATTACTAAGTTTTTCCTGACAGATAATTTTTCGAAATTTGTTTATTTTATTTATTTGTATGAATTAAATTGGTAGTTTCAAGAAAACTAAAAAAGAAACAAAATCAAATAGACAACAGTTGTAATTTTATTATAATTAAAACTTTTTAAATTCTTTCAAAGGATTCATATAAAAATGGGATTCTGAATATTATGCTTTTGGTAATAAACTATAGTACCTAATACATTTTTTTGAAATAATCATGCTTCTAATTGTTTCTAATCGTATCGTAATCATACTTGTTTCTAATCGTATTCTTTACTCAAATCAAAGTTTATATTAACTGTAACAAATTCGTTACAAAAAAATGACACAAAAGTGAAAACACACGCATATCCGCCTATTTTTTTTTTCACATTTTGTGAAAAAAAAAAAACAGAAAAAACTAAAGTTTCTTCCTACGAATTAAGTGTAAACTAGTGTAAACATTATTTTACTTTAAGTTTAGTATAAAATTACTGTACCCATAATGCTATTAAGATGACATTATCAAAACTTGTTTTTACTTAGAAAAATGAAAACAACTCAATCTTATCTTGATTTATTTTTATTTCCTTTTTCGTAACGTTAAGTCTTTATACTTGTATGTGTGTATTCTTATATACATGAAAGTAGAAGTGTTTGTTATAAGGGTTCCCTATCCACGTTTTAATCAATTGCATTTTATCATGCAAAAGACTCTTGTTAGAATGTTAGAATATACTTTAAGAAAAATTAAAAATTTTATAAAAATACAAAAATTAGCCCACATACAAAAATTCGTAGCGCAGGAGCTGCGTTAGCTAGGCGAATTCCCTCAGATATTGGAAAAAAAATATCACATTTTTCTAAAAATCGGATGTTGCATTTTTATTTTTCAATAATTTGTGTTTCGAAAACTTAGCTTTTAAAAAGTCCCAAGTTTGTAGTGCTTAAAAGTATTGTACTACGACAAAATTTTGGTATTGGTGTTCGTAAAATCACCTAATTAGGTCATTTCTGTATGTCTGCTCAATCGTCATCACCATAACTCAAAAACGAAAATATATATCAAGCTAAATTTTTTATAGCGTGCTACAAATTTTTAAGGACGTAAAAGTGAGTTTGATTCCGTAAATGAGCAACATAGGTAAATTGAGTCTTGGGAAATCCTATCTTGTAAGCCGCAAGAAATAGAACAAAAGTATAAATGTAAAAATCACCAACTTTTGTTTGAAAAATATTTTCGTAAACACCACTGTTTACGCGTGAGATCGCAAATTATGAGAAAACATTGGTGTTCTTTTTCTCCAAAGCTATAAAAGATAGGCAGTTGAAAAATTTGCAAGTAGGTCTCGTACAGGCCTTGTGGAGTATTTTCGAAAAACTAAATAAAATCAAGAAAACATCCCAAAATTTTCGTACTTTTCAAAAACCAAGCCAAACGGTACGTAGAACAATACTAGATTTTTTTACAAACAATTACTTGGTAAATTGTCAAATTTCATTGCTTTTTTGGTAAATTTCGAACAACAGAAACCGAATTTTAAAACTTATCAGCTTTTGACCAAATTTTTAAATTGTGCTTACTAGAGCTTATTGCTGAAAGCCAATACGATAAGTTCAAGCTGACTTACCATTGCATCACGTAAAGAAAAAAGTAATTTAACTAGTATAAAATTAACCATACCTGCTTAACCAAAAACAAACAATTAGTATCTAACTTTAACTCCGTTTCTCATAGCCCCATCTTGATAAAAATGATATCCGATATGACAGCAACTACAAAAAATGTGCCCTACATATGCGAAATTTTCTTTGCTCTCGCTTAACGATTTTTTTTTCTTATTTCATCTAGAAAAACAATCATTTTGTTACAACTAAGTAGAGAGATGGTAGATGTTTGTGTATATTTTTTTATAGACGGGTAGTTTGGTGGTCGTTTGGTTCATTGTTTGATAAAGAAAAAGTGTCGTATGTTACTAAAAAGGAGGAAAACACTTGAGAAACATCTGACATATGAACGGATAAATGGACAGACAGGTCATTTCTAAGAGTTATTAATGTGGGCAACAAATACATATACATACATGTATACTAGACTAACACTGATGTTTTGCACAGGGGACTTTACCCTCATGTATTATCCAATTATATTTAGAGCAAAAAAGAAAAAAGAAAAACTTAAATTATTACCACTATCATATAAGATAAGAAATAAGAAAAGGATTATAACAATATCTGAATTGAAATAAGAATGATGATTTATTAATATTTTCATTAAAAAATGTTTATATCATATTTGAGCATGGGTTTCAATATTTTATTCAGAAAAACTTATCATGTAGCAGATATAAAAATAGGTGATTATTGTCAGTATTTCCCCACAGCTTTGTTGACTTCTAAAGTAATTGAAACTAAGTTTTATTTAATATCACCGGTTAGCATGACATCATAGATCTTATAATGCCAAAACTATTTTCATCTGATTATACGTTATGATACGTTCTTTTTATTCGGGTAATTTGTTACCAGTTATTTTTAATATAAGATATTTTTGTGGTTTTTTTCTCAATAATAACAGGCTTAATATAAAGTCCGAAAAAGGCATCTCGGATGAATAATATCACGATACATTAAATCGATTATTTTATAATTAGCTATTTAGTATTTAAACGTATTTCATTGATACTCGATCTAACACGTGGGAAAGAAAATTTTAATAACAAAATAAAAAACAAACTTACCACTGCCAGGAATATATAAATTTAAGAACAAACAATCTTCACTTTGATTCACTAAATGTGGCACTAATTTCTTTAAATAATGATAGCGTCCTTTCGGCATAAATTGCAATGCAGCAGTACGATTTGAAATATCAGGATAGCGTTGTGGACATACCGGTCCGAATGTATCCGCTAATTTTGTACCACTCCATCGAACAACTGGTTGTGGTAAACGATAACGTAACTCATTGACTGGTGGCGCTGCGTATGGTATTCCACGAAACACTTCAACTGGTTCTAAATGCCGAGAATTTAATTCTAAAATAATACCACGTATATCACCACCATGGGTATCTACAATTCGCGAACTATATCGAGGTCCCGCCTCACTATATTTTGGAATTAATATTGTCATGAGTGTAGTAAATAACACCACTGTACGACGTAAACAAGCGGCCCATATAAATTGGCGCATTGTCCGATTGTCCACCGTGCGGGCATACCCGCTAATATTCAAATACCACACTCTATTACTTTTTTGATTTGATTTCTTCGTCAGTATTTCTTAATTCATGATTGAACTTCGTTTATCCAAATGCTTTAGTGAATTTGACCAGCTATTCGTATCTGTAACAAAAAATTTAAAATTACAACAAGTATTACTAAAAAAATAAAAACCGAATTTTTATGTTTTTAATTATTTAATTATGAATCTTATTAAATAGAGAAACGGAAGCTTAAAGTATTTCTTCATGGCCTATTGAATATTCGTGTCAGACTGAAAGTTCCAGTTGGTCATTTTGTATGATTTATAATGAACACAAGGCTGTGTACTGTCCAAAATAATGTTTAGAACAAAATTTTTGTTATCTTTAAGTTTTTAACACCCTTATATTAACTTTACTGTAACAATATCATAAAATATTAGAAGTCAATTTTAACTTATTCCCAAATATTCACACACACGTATCAAAGTCTGTAAAAATACAATAATTTAATAGTTTTATCCCAGTATCCTGACCAGGATCAGCAGGAATAATCTTATCTTTATAGTATTCGTCAGGTCAAAATTCGTCCTCGACAAAACATTTTTTTTAAATACTCCTCGGCTATATATTTTTTTAATTTGTAGACTAAAAGGAGGTAAGACGAAAATATAAGAAAATTAACTCTTAAAAATTAAAAACTAGGAAACACGCTTTATTGCACTAAAAAGTGGATAGTTGTTCTCGTCTTCTTGTAAAAAGTATATTTAATTAAAAGTAATTGGTATTTAATTGAAGTAGTATTCTAAAGAAATATCATTTTTATCTATACCCTGAATCTATTTCGACTATAAATATTATCAAAGATAATAAATGAGAACTTTAGGATATTTAGGTTTTTCCTCAGGTTTCTAGGTCAATTTTTGTATTATATAAATACATACTTCGAAAATCACGTAGTCATCCTCAGTATTGATTAGAGAACCGTAATAACTCCTATAGTGTTTGTTACTCTTTACGAATTTTGTAACGGTCTCCACACTGGTGTTTTGTTGTGTGGATACTTTTGCAAGTATCTAACAAATTTTGACGTCAGCCAATTAGCTTTTAGTTAGATAAATATTTACCCAATGAGGTTGATTCTTTAACGTCAAAGATATTCGGTTATATTATCACCTTATTTTCACATTTAACAATTTCAAAAGAGTTCAAAAACAGCATTTTGGACTTTAATTTAAATCCGTGACTATTATTTTCGGTATGTTATACCTCCAAAACTATAAAAGATATTGGTTGGGGCTTTGTAAGCTTCGTCTCTGTTACCTTTAGGCTTGAAATTTTGAAACACAATATTATCGATGTATTAGTAGTCATGTAACTTTAACATTTAACTTCAAAACATGGCTTCGCAGTACCATACTATAAAGATACACATCTACTCTAATTATATAAAAAGAAAATATTTGATTTTTTGTTTGCTTTGTAATTGATGAGCTCCAAAACTTTTGGGCCGATTTTCAAAATGAATATCACATATAGAAAGCTACATTATCAGCAAATAACATGAGCTGCATTTTAAAAAATAAAACCAATGACTTGTGAACACAAGTGGGAATAATTGAGAACAAGGAAAGTGAAATCCATCACGCGGTAGTCTTTATTTTCTATCTAAAGCTTAAATTTCTCCGCGAAGTGGTAGAAATATTTCTCCGCGAAGTGCTTGTTTTGTATATAAAGAAATCATTTCAATCATTTTCTTGTATTCGATGCTTAATGATTTACCTCCTACATAACTGACGACGACGATGATGTATGTCATAAAACAAGTAATATATTAGATCGTAATACATAAAGTAGGTAAGTACCTTTACATACACCACCATCACCACACCATCCCACCGTTATAAATACATATAGCATATACATACAGAACGGATAAATCATGACGTTTATTACCACATATAGCTTTAGAACATCATCCTCCATTGCTAACGATACGATACGAAACGATATCATATTATATTATTGAATGATGGAATAAATATCAGAGTACATAAAAGGTTTCATACGACGTATTTACTACATACGAGTATATGTGAAGGTATGCGTAATATATTATTAGAATGAGGAAAGTACTTGTTGAAAATTAAATGTACTCTTAAACAATTGCTCTCAAATATACTTTTAAATAATAGATCATATTTTTCATTAAACTTCTGAATGCAAAATCTGAAAATAATCTTACCATGGAGAATACGACATGTCTGTAATTTTTTTCTACTCAGTTCTATTGTTAAGGTAGTACGAGCACCAAGGCAATTTTAGATTTAAGGTTGTTGTTATTAATAAATTATTTGTACCTTACTTTCAACTTTAATGATGAATTTTGTTATAACTTCATGAATGAAGATAAAAATAAGAATAAAATTTTTCGATATATGCCTTGGATTTTGAAATATCGAAAATTATTTTTAAAAAAATTTCAATTTTCCATAATTTGAAAATTATTCCAGACTTCGAAAAATTGTATTCGTACTTTTCGTCTTATATTGTCAAGTTAAATGATAATTCATCGTCATACCTAATAGAAAAAGATGTAATTTTTTAAATTTGTGTCCCACTACCGTGTTCATATATCCTTAATTAGTCGGGCACAACGGGCTTTTTTCTGTTTTCAATAACTTATCAAGGGTTAAACTTTAATTTATACAGTTTTTTTTTAATTTTCACCGACTAGTTTTGGAAAAATCTATTAAAACATATCAACCATCTACTATTTTATCATAAAACATGTCCACTCATTTCACATGTATTTCAGATCCGCGCCAGTTCACATTAACTATTTATGGCTAGAATATTCTAATTCATGTCAACAATGTGCTTTGTAAGTAATGCATTAGCATAAGAGGGCGTCCTAAGTAACAATAAATGGGTAGATCAAAATATTCTAAAAAAATTTAAGTATTTAATTAGTTAAGCCGAGAAAATTGTCATTTAACATCTGTTTAGTCATTTAACAGATTTCTTCATCTGGATTGCCACGAGGCAATCTTATTTCTGCTCACGTAAGTTAATAAATTTTGCTCCTTGTCTCCACCATCGATTAACATAAACCATAACTACTGACAGAAACTGTATCAATAATGGGCGTATTGATGTTAAATTTTACAAATTAATTTAATTTGCATGCTTAGCTACATACTAGTCTTGATCCTTGTTATAAGAGTGCTTACCTTCATGATTTAAGGACATAATTTAATTTACTACGTAGCAAATATTGATTCCAGGCATAAGAAGACCACGCCGAATGTATATTAATATTATACATAGATAAATGTTTCAAATTGAATTGTTCCAAAATTGTGTCCACAGAAAGTAACTCTACCATCTTAACGCGTACAATGAGTGATGTTCTCATGATTAATTTTTCAACCGGACAGTGGCCCGTCGGGAATATTTGGTTTAGAGCAATCGGACATTTGTCATCGAATTTTCATCATGATCATATATATGATAAATGGAAAAGGATATATTTTATTTACTAGTTATAAGCTTTAAGCTAATGTATATTTATGTTGCATACCGTTCCTATATTACCGATGTGTTTAGTTCATAAATAATTACCGTAATAGATTCATACAAGTAAATATAATAAAATAAGATATAATAAAATTTTAAGTATGTGAATATTGACTCTTAAAAATGATTACTCAAAATTATTTTCTGAGGTTTTTTTAACCGCAGATAAGTTGACGATATCAGTAAGACGTATGTATCATTAGTAACGCGTGAGTTAATGCCGCAAATGTTTCTATTTGATAATAAACAATAATTTTTTAATTCAAGGAAACGATCAATGTTCAAGATCACTTAAAAAATTAGTAATGATAAGTTAATCATTAAACTATTACACTCATATCTTTATTATTGGCTACTAAACATAAGCTGGTTAACTTACTTAATTTATTGTTAATTTTATTGATTGATTTTAAGAGAAAGACCTTGTATCCTGCCCACAGCAAGATACTAAAATCAACTGTCATCATTCAGCAGGTATCCAAAATTTAGTACGATCTTAAATTGTCGCAAGTATATGTACGCCGATCCATGCCCCAGGCAGAACAATGAATAAACTATTTTGAAACACTTTTCTTAACTCATATAGTAGCTTTATTTTTACTGATTGAAACCAAAATCTCAACACACATAGTTTATATTTCAAATGAAATTTAATTTTCCATTGTTTATTCGTAATAAATAAAGCCAAATTACAAAAAAATTAAATTTTAAAACAAAAAATAAAATCAAGGAAATATGTATAAATGTCTTCACATTTTACAAATTTTTTTATTAAAAAAGCTGGTTATCATCTATACTAATATTACAAAGCGAAAGTGTTCATGACTTTTTTCAATGAAAATAATTTTAATCAATTTTTTCTCCATGAACGGTTTTTTTCAGGCAATCTATATTGACTTACTTCGAAAATTGTTCATATGGTATGAACAATCAATACCCTTCTGTTATTTTTATCAGAAGAAAGTTAATTAAATTACGAAAATAATGTTGTAGGCGGGCCTGAAAAAAAACCGATCATGGTAAAAATTGTTTAAAATAAATTTAATTAAAAATATCCATGAATACTCTTCGATAGATAACTATGATAGAAGTGTTTAACAGTCAATAAAATTTCATAAAAAATATGTCTCATGTTGTTATCAGATGGATGATACCTGATACCGGCTCTTGTACTATTAGGAAAGTCGCCCTATTAGTTCAGTTGGTTAAGGCGTAGCCAATTCCGTCCGCGGTATGCTTTAGGATAGCGGGTTATATTCCCGCCGTCGCAAAATTGGGGAACTGATGAATGAAATTATCAGCGAAAAGGTGGTAACAAACATATATGGTATCACAATGGGCTCTATAGTCTAAGTGTGTCCTTCGTGGACAGCCAATATAACCTAACCTAACCTAACTATTAGGAAATAAAATAATTAAATATTTTAAAGTAATTATTTCATTTGCCATTCAGTGTTTAAACAAGTAACCAATAAATAAAATAATGAAAGTAATACAATGAAATTAAAATGGCAACCACTATGGTTTCTTATATTTAAATGAACCTGTTTCTTATATACAAAGAAAGCTGTTTGTTAATATCTCACGATCTCTAAAAAGATATTACAGAGCCGCCGAAGAAAATCTTTATTAAAATAAAATTATAATTTTGATATTCGCTTAGTACAAAAACAAACCCAAATATTAATTTATGTTTGGTTATTCTTATCCAATGTTTAATCAGGTGAGAAGGTTGTCGGTTTTATCAAGCCCTCAATTAATAAACAGGAGTCAAATTATTTCATATTATATCATTTCTAACTTTAAGGTAAGGTAAGTAAATATTTAAGATTATTTACATTAATAATAAACATATTATTTTTTATGATATTCTTTATCATTATTTAAATTAAGTTTGCACGAATTTTTTTCAAATGTTGACAAAAATAACTTAAAAGTTAAAAATTTTGATAATATAAACAAATATTTGCTACAAGTGTTCATAGTATCACTTAATTAGTCCATTTCCGGTTGTCCATCTGTTCGTCTGTAAACATGATAACTCAAAAACGAGAAGCTGAAATTTTTAAAGCGTGCTTACGATGTAAAAAGTGGGGTCGAATTCATAAATGAGCAACATAGGTCAATTGGATCGTCTAAACCCTTAGAGATAGAATAAAAGATTAAATATAAAAAAGTTCCTAAAATAAACAAAAAATAAACTTTTGTTTGAAACATTTTTTTTGTAAATATCACTTGCCACCTGTGAGGGGACAATTTAGGCGCTAATTATTTAGTACGTGTTATATGGGAATATCAGTTATCTATGTGGCTATGTTTTTTGATTACATGACGTAAAAAAAAACAAACGATTGCGTAATCGACACTGTTTATAGATGGTATTTCAACAATTACTACGAACAAAATTTTGGTATAGGTGTTCATAGAATCACCTCATTAGTCCATTTTCGGTTGACTGTCCGTCTGTTTGTCAACACGGCAACTCAAAAACGACAAGAGATATCAAGATGAAATTTTTATAGCGTACTCAGGGCGTAAAAATTGAGGCCGAGTTCGTAAAAAAGCAATATAGGTCAATTGGTCTTGAGTCCGTAGGACCCATCTTGTAAACCATTAGAGATAGAATAAAAGTTTAAATGTAGAAAATGTTCCTTATAGAAAATAAACATTTATTGTTGAAAACATTTTTTTGTAAACATCTCTGTTTACCCACTCGGGCGCTAATTAGATGCAAATTTTATAGTATGTATTAATATGTGAATATCAGTTATATGTGTGTGGCTATTTAAAAGTGGATATCTTTTTTTATTTACGTGACCTCAAAAAACAAACGATTGCGTCATCAACACTGTCTATACATGGTATATCATTAATTAATTCAGTCAATTGTTTGTTTTCACTTGTTTTTCATATAGGTTTATAGCTTATAAGTACATAGAGGAAACAAGTAATTTGTAAAATCCATATGAACACTGTATATATGTAAGAAGTTGCTATGTAAAATACAAAGGTTACTTACCACATACGGTGGTGAAGAAATAGAACGTGTCAAGTAATAAGTGTGAACTGAACTCTGGCTACAGCTACCGGAGTGTAAGTATACTGTGCATAGAACTGCATCAAGTAAATATATAATCTCTTTGGTCGTCTCAAACTAAAAACTTTCTTGGGAAATTATAAATGACTTGTAGAAAACTTTTTATACTAACATTTCATAGCTATTATTACAATTTTCTTTAAATATTTTAATTTATTTGCCAGTTATAAATATTTATGATAATGTTTAATTAATGTTGTTGAAGAATTTTTTTTAGTTATAATTTTTCAATTTATAAACAATTAACTTTTGTATCACGCTGAAATTCTTGTTACATTATAACCTTTACACGACAGGTTTTATTATTATTTATATAAATAAATTTAATTGAAAATTCTTTCAAAATTTTGTTAAGTAATTAATAGTTTGGAAAAAATAAGAAGAAATAAAATTATGGTACAAACACTTGCTTTCAAAAATAAATGTTTTTTAATCATAATTTTTGAGGATCTTCCACTTGTATGATAAAAAACGTACAACTATAAGAAGCCAAACTAGAGAAAAAGACGCACTTTAATGAAACGAAAGTGTGCTCGTCATCTTTTAGGTAGGAGAGGGCAAAGAGAGAATACCACACGTTTTTTCTTTACATTTTTAAACCATTATTTTCTACTTTTAACCTTGTATTCCAAAGGTGTTTTCGTATGTTTTCAAAACTTTAAATTCAAGAATCTAAATTAGCTTTAAAGGAAACCCGAAGAACGGGGTCTCCCATCAAACTATGCAACTTTTGTATAAGTAACTTTTTGGATTGGTTAACTACAAAACGAGATATTTAGGTGCATAGATTAAAATGGCCCACCCTGTATACGAGTGGTGTTTTAATTTCTAACGTCAGATCGAAAAGAGATATGCATATAAATTTCATGGTAAAATTTGTGCCTATTTAAAAAAGATATTGTCTACAGACTTGAAAACACTGATGAAGAATAAGGAAGTAAAATGACAACAAATGAAAAATAATTTAAACACAAAAACTAACTTGTCCAGCTAAGAAAAGGCAATGTAATGATAACCTTCCTTTAAGGTCAATTAAAGTTATTTGGCCCTGAAGTTACAAATAGGTTTTTATGTGATTTTTTGTTGTTTTGTTTTTTTCCTTATTTTTAGTTAATTTCATCTTGAAATGAACTTCTAAGCACCTATCTAAACGAAAAATTCTCAAAAGTAGGTGTTCCTATTTACAAAATTCAAATTTTTGTAAAGGAACTCGACAGCTTTTGTTATTAAAAGAATAGGGACATATTTAGGATTAAAATGGGACACCACTGTATATACAAAATGCTATGTATTAAATAGTTTAATGTTGTAGAAACATGAAAATCAAATATAATTACTAGTTCTTTGAAAACTTTTGAGTCTTTTCTACCCAGAAAAATTTAATTTTCAATACCTTTGAAACTGTAAAAAGGAAATATCTTTAAAACTACAAAATATAATAGATATTAAAATTCAAAATTTTTATGTTTTGTTCTCCAGAAAGAATTTTTATTCTAAAAAATCAAAGATTGAAATGTTTTTTAATTTTTATACGCTTTTTTTTAGTTATTGGTAAGCAGTTTTAAATCAAATGAATAATCAATCATTTTAATAATAATTTTTTTTCCTATAATATAGTTTATATTTTGCTCTTGCGTAACAATTGTTAGAAGAATTGTTTTACAATCGAAGTTATCCTCAGGCCATATATTTTATGTGAGATGTAACTTACTTTTTACGATTCCAAACTTTCAACTTGTTTGTATGCTTAGGCAGATGAAACATTGAGATGACAATAGGGATTGAGACAGAACTGTAGAGGCAGCCCTAATGCTGAAAATAGAGCGCCCTAGTGTTAAAAATGTCAAAGAAAGTGATATAAACAGTGCAATAAATAGTATTGGTAGTAATAAAAAATGCAAAAAATTATTAAAATATATATATATAATTATTTGGATTCAATTAAGAAATTTATTAATTTAACAACTTTGTAATTATTGTTTTGCATACCACTTGCCATCACTTTGTTTCACATTTGCCTCGCCAGGTGGTGTCAAAGTCATCTTTCTCAATCCCTATAGTAGTAGTTATACGTAGAAGCTGATCTAAGGTTACTTAGCGTTCAGTCAAGATGATATAGCGTTATATTTGATTTGTTTGTTTGTACCTGGACAGGCATGCAATCAAATAAATAGTACGAATGCAAAAACTTGTGTTTACAATTTTTTTTATTCGTAATTTACATTCAAAACAATAAAAGCAAAACAATTCCAATTCTATGAAGAAAACATCATTATATTTTTCTTGTCTTTATATAAACAATAAAATTGTAATTTTTAATAATATATTTTGAATAGATAGAAGAAGATATAAATAAAGTGAGATAGATGTTGAATAGTGAGTGCATCATTGTTTTACAAACAAAAACAAATGAATAGTGAAGAAAAAATGTTGAACTAAAAAAAAAATCTATTATGCATTACTCGAACGACCTCGATATTAATGGTGTCTTGATTAAAAATAAGATCACAACAAGATATCCTCTTCAGCCAAATAAACACTCGATATTATTTTTACAGCAAGCTGCCAAGGAGACTACCCCATTCAGATAAGGTGAAAATTAGTATATGTCTAATTATTTGGCTTGTCAAAATAAATTCACCCACACCTCAATATTATTCGCCCTATTAGCTCAGTTGGTTAAGGCGCAACCAATTCCTTCCGCGGTATGCTTAGGGTAGCGGGTTTGATTCCCGCCGTCGCAACAAAATTAATTTAATTAATAGTTGTGATGGGCTAGTGTAGTGCATAGTATATGCATGAAAGAGGTGCACCCACCCTCTGAAATTGAGGAGCTGATAAATGAAATTATCAGCGGAAAGGTGATAAAACACATATGTGGTATCACAATGGGCTTTATAGCCTAAGTGCGTCTTTCGTGAACAGCCAGTATAACCTAGCCTAACATAAAATAAAAGTTATTTTTATTTTAAATTCATCGTAAGGAAAATACTCATAACGTGAGTGCTGATGGGATAATTATAAATTGTGTCGTGTAATATCCTCGAATTGTAAATGGATTGTATGTGTGTGCTATACAATATAATTATCATTATATTGTATACGGAGGTGACAGAATATGCACAGGAAAAAAAATTATTTGAAACAATGTAGGCAAAACGACTTAACTAACTGTACATTAAATACTTACTACGATATGCACGTTCTAGTTCTACCATTCAAGTATTAAAGAAAATATTGTAAGAAATCATTAAAACCAAATAAAGAAAATAAAAATTGTAACGTTTCTCTAATAACAACTTAATGTTATTGTTCATGTAAGTATTTTCTACATGTACTTATTCGAGTAGGAATGGTATTAGTACCATAGCATTTTATTTGTTTTTTTGTTATTCCTTTTTTATACCGTGTATATGAAATATACCAAAGTATACTAAGTTTAGTTCCAAGTTTGTAACGCTTAAAAATATTGATGCTATGAACAAAGCTGAACAAATTGATATAGGTGGTCAAAAATCACCTAATAAGTCCACTTCTGGTTGTCTGTCTGTCTGTCGTCTGTCTGTCGTTTGTCATCACGATTACTCAAAAACGAAAAGAGATATCAAAATGGGCAACATTGGTCTTGGGTAGGACCCATTTTGTAAGCTGTTAGAAATAGAACAAAAGTTTAAATGTAAAAAATGATCCTTATCAAAAAATAAACAATTTTTGTTTGAAACATTTTTTCGTAAACATCGCTGTTTACCCGTGTAAGCGCAAATTATGCGCAAATCGTATAGTATGTATTATATATGAATATCAGTTGTATATGTGTGACATGTATGTATGTGTAATGTTACAGAGTAATCAACACTTTCTATACATGGTATTTCAACAGTTAACTTAGTCAATTGTTTGTTTTCACTTGTTTTAATACGCTTTTAATTAAAAAATTGTTCACTTAATTTTATTTCTTTATTTAATTGTTATGCTTCTAAAATTATAAGGAATTTGTTACTTTGAATTAAATTCTTGACATTTTTACTTAACCCCACCATTTACGATATATAACCGTTTGAAATAACGCGTATTTGAGCCTCAATTTCAGCTGAACATGAAAATATATAAATTGAGCTTACTTTTGGCATTGATTTTAAACTTTTATTTGCGTTTCATTGTCGACATGAAAAGGTACACTTTAAAGAAAACCTAGGCAAGCTATTTCAATAAAAAAAAAAAGTACGCTTAGAGTGCTTACCTACGGAAGCCTGAATGATTCACTGTCAATTTATGAGAAAGTGGCACCACACTAGCTTATTTTCAAAATGTATACTACCCACAAACGTCATAATAAACATTTAATAATACTTTTAAAGATTAGAAATTAGAATACTAAAGAAAATTTTTAACTAACTACATAAGACAATTTTTTACAAACATTATCATATTATTAATATATCCGGACATATAATTATTAATTATTCCAGACAGTTTTGGTAGTTTTTAATTAAAAAATAGTCATCATCAGGCAGACATCTTCAAAAAGGTTCATTTCCATAATGCCACAAGTCAGGAGTGCACTTGTTGACAGTGAACTAGGGACTTTTTCAAAAGTTGGTTTTATACTTGTGGGTAGCACACATTTAAAAAATAAGCTAGTGTAGCGCCACTTTTTCATAAATTGACAGTGATCCATTCAGGCTTCCCTACCTACCTATTCTGTTTACTTAATGAATAAAATATAAATTGAATAGTCAAGAAAGTATTTTGAAAAGTATTTAACAATAATTAACTCGAAATAAAATATAAAATCATAAATATTATATTTATATGTATTTATAAAGCCTGTTAAAATGAAATATTATGAAACATTTGAGTAATAATTGGGATTATAACTTTTTAATCTGAACTAATGGGTAAAGATAGAAAGTTTTTGAATGAATTCATCTCCTCGCATTTATTTATCCTGATTAAAATCCATTGTATCCATTGAAAAAAAAGTTATTCTTTTGCTTTTTATGATGAAAATACGAATAAAAAATTATTGACTTCAAGACTGAACATTTTATTAATAGATTAATAAATCTAAATCAAAGCGTTTCAATGAGGCGAACGCAAAACCATTATAAAAATAAAATGTTCGATTTTTCCTGAATAATGTTTATTTACGACTATAGCTTCGAGAAAACACGAAGTATCCATTGCTTGTTTAGGAATGTAAACGTTTTGACAATTTGGGAACCAATTTTTCATCATTTCAATTTGTTCCAAAATAAGTATATTGAAACTTTTCTTGGTCAAATTTTGGGCTGTCTACTTATGTTTAAAACACGCGGACGAAATATATGTCAAAATAGAGATAACTATTTGTAAAATTATGTTTTACATGGCTGCCTCTACACATTCGTTAAGAAGTCGTCGACAGCATCGAGTGTTTAGAGTTATTTTGACTGCCATTCTATTGATCTACTATTTAAATGTAATATACCTAAAAACAGGCTAGCTGTCATAAAAACTTAAAAGAAGTGTTTAAAAGGTATGTTACTTTGATTCTTGAAAATATTTTCAGGTATTTTATGCATTGGTCATTTAAACGAAACATAATATCTCCATTTTGTGTTTCGGATGATTTGAATTTTTGAAATTTTTGGCTTTGAAATGTCAAAATGTAAAGCTAGAGCCAGAGATGCTAGGCACACCCATATCTCACAGCCTTAACGCTTGTTTGCGTAATTTATCACCTTAAGACTATAATTTACCACCTTAAGAATGATGAACGATTCTTAGCTCATACTGTTAAATTTCTAAGTAGATTTATTTCTAAGTAGGCGGCTAGCAATATGATTTTTCAAAAATATCCATTATCTTTCAAAATTTCAAATCCCTGTATCTAGAAAAGGGCGCTTTCTCGTCTATAGATGTATAGAGAAATTGCCATTATTTCACCGTTAGCCATCATTTGAAGTCCTGCTATTATAACATAGACAATCCTATAGTTTTAATTTTTGTTTTAGCTAATATAAGTAACCAATGCTTTTAGCAAAAAAAGTTGAAGTTATTTTATTTTCTAAATTAAATGACTTTCCATAAATTACGTCACACAAATTTTACCATTGTGAAAGCACCACCCCCACCCTTGTGACAGATAGTCACAATTTTTAAGTCCCCTCCTCCTTGGTGGACGACTAATATTTTATAATTTAAGAAATAATTAAAATAAAACAGCAGTTAAAGATTTTTTTTATTTCTTAAATCCTTAATAAATAGCTTTAATCTTTTTTAATTTTGTTTATTTTTTAACATAAATCATAAAACATCAATTTTGCGTTTCTATTTTAAATTTTAATATGCGAAGCCACAAAGCTCTCGACCCCCTCTCCTACCCTTTGTCGTATAATGCCACATTACGTTGACCCTGTCCCCTTAACGTGTGGCGTAATTAATGGATGGTCCCTACATATAGATTATGTTTTATGAACAAGACTGTAATATCATTCTATCTTTACTTTAAACTTTTTTTTTTTATTTATCCTGCACAAGTGTTATGCACTTTTATTAATATGATACTGATAATAATAAAAGGAAATACAAAATTATTATATATGACTCCATATATTTAACACAAACTGCCTCAAAGGAAAGTCGATCTCAATAGCACCTACTTATTTTAAAACTACTAGAAAATCACTCCAGTAGTATCAGTATGATGTGATCATCATAAGTACTAAGTAGTATAACAATAACGATCATGATGATGATGAGTTGAATAAAGAACCCAATCTTCGTCTACTTCTGAACTTGCTCTATGTTTCTTTACTTTTTATTATTATATAGACTTTCTTTTTATAAAAAAAAAATATATATATATATATATATCCAGAAAACTATGTGAACTACTTTATATGTTGTATAGTACGTTGCTTAGTTCGTAGTAAGTTGTTCACGTTCATTTTTATATTTTTCAAGTGCATATTGTTCTAAACATAATAGCATCTCGTTTAAACAAGGGGTGGATTTAAATATCTTGAACTTATTTATAAAACAATCGAGCTCGTGTAATATAAATTTTTGCAATTTTTCAATCAATAAATCTAGCCACCAGCTTGGATATCACAATCGGAAATAAATAATTCAGTAATACAAGCCGTGGATAGAGTCTAGTACGACCCTTGGGATCCATACTAGTAACTTCCCAGCATAATTAAAATAATAGAAAATATAAAAAATAAAAACTTGAAAGACACGAAACAATTCGATGGAATATTATGCAATTCTTTTCAGATCAGATTGCCGTTAATACTCTTCGATCGAACCCTCATCGAAGTCGTTATCATTCTTTGTTTGCGCGATATCGATCAGGCTAAAAGCTTAGAAATACACACACACATACTTCTACTCCAAATTAGTGTTAATACTTTGTCCTAACCATGAAACGTAAAGATATGTTGAAAACATCGATTTCGAAAATCGGACCCATTACAATAACTTCCTATAGTGCAAGTTTATAAAAGAAAAAGGCGAAATATTTTAGGACGAGATATGCTAAACAAACTGATACAGGTGGTAAAATAGTCCCTCTAAAGCTTTTTCTTGGGATTGAAACGAAAATCTACTTCAAGTACCAACGAAGGATTTTCGTAAAACATTTGGTTTGTTTAAGAAGAAACTCTATTACAATTTTTAGATATAAACAACAGAAGTGTCCGTGATATGTTGCCTATGATACTAATCTGCTCTATGTGGCTACTGAATTGCATAAGGTAGTTCGAGGGCCAACGAAAATTTCGACTTGTGGTTAAAATTATTTGTACCTTATTTTAAACTTTGATGATGAATTTTGTTATTACTCCATGAATGTAGATGAAAAATAAGACACAAAATTTTCGATATCTGCCGAAAATATCGAAAGCTAAATAACTAAACAAAATTTTCAATTTTCGATATTTTAAAAATGACTCAAGATATCGAAAAATTGATTTTTACTTTTCGTCTTATATTCTAAAGTAAGATAATTCAACATCAAAATATATATTTTTTAAATTTAAATAGTTTTTTTTTTTTTTTACCGATTAGTTTTGGAGAAATCTATGAAAACATATCATCCATCTACCGTTTTCCCATAAGACCAATGTTAAATATGCCTACTTGTGAAGTAATTTATTTATTTAAGTAATCGGGCAACCTGCTCTCTATAAAATTTGCAGAATTTATTTAGACTTAATCCAACTTCATATAAAAAAAAATCAAGAATCCAAAACTGTCCCGGCGCTCGTACATCGATAAAGTTGGAGTGAATCGAGAATAAAATTGAATATATGATGTTTCGATATCAAATTTAAGAACATAAGCCTAATTTTCGATTAGCAAACCCTAAAGTAAACCATTTTAAGAATATTCATTTAGTAATTTGTACCATTTGTACCTATCATTTGAATGATAGATACAAAATGCAAGATAATATGCATTCCAAATTATAAACCACTCTATTCTTTTGAAAATAGAATAGAAGGGATGTTGCCTTGCGAGTTGCTTTATACAAAAGTTAGTTCTTGGTAAAAAATTTACAATAAGTTCGTTCTAACTACTACAAACGATATTTGAACAAACTAAAATTATAATATAATCATTTTCAAATCTGCTTTTTTTATTTAATGATGGAATAACGACGCTAACAATCAATTATTCTCAAAGAGTGGGCTTCAAACTTCAATCCAGTTGTTTTTAATGCTGTTCATCATCATCTTGATCGTATGTAGGAATTAGCCCTTACAAAGTCTAAATATATAAGAAACAAAAAATGTCTTTGTAAAAATACTATTTATAAGAATCTCTATCTCTAGGAATAGTTGTTTGTTGCAACTTAAATATAAAATTTCATACCTAAAATATCTACTCAGCAAAATATTTCAAATATGCTTACATACAAGGTGTCTAGCTAAGTTTGCTACGTATGGATAACACTTTTATTATAAGGCTTACGAAAAATTTCATCCTTATAAAAAAATCTGCTTTCAAAAATATTAACATTTAGCTTTTTACTTGGGACATCGAATATACAGGCTCACCAATTGAGAAAGTTCGATAGGATTGGTAAGTTTATAAACGTAGACCATTTAGAACAGATAATACTGGAAACTGTTTAAGAAATAACTCCCGTGATATGTAGGAGTGTATTTAAACAATTTTGTAAAAAAACAATTACATGTATGGAACGTGAAGGTGGATACGCTGAGGCAAAAAGGAACTGAAGATAACTGTCCTTACTTATGTCAACAATAATATAGTAACGTTATGTATGGAAAATAAATGTTCTGTATTAATTATTTTATTATAAATGTTTCAAATTAGCAAATAAACATTTTAAGTATGATGACTGATATAATTTGAAACTGAAGTGGTCAAAACAGTCCCTTCGTTAAAAATTCATTCCTAAAAAGTTATCTTCACTTCGTTTTTTTCCTCAACGTATCTACCTTCGTATTCCATACATGTAATTATTATTTTACAAAATTGTTTACACTTCTACATATCTCGGGAGTAATTTCTTAAATCGTTTCCCTTATTATCTGTTCTAAATGGTTTACATTTATAAACAAACATTTAATTCACAAACATTTCTTATATATAACGTTGGCCGATGAATATTGATGACCAATTAATAACTTAAATTTTGTCTCCAAAAATGAGGACTGTTGGTTATAAACCTAACCAAAGTAATATTCCGATATGGTAAATATATGGGAATAAGATTAGTGAGAATTATGAAACACCAAGTCGTCATAATACAAATAGCAAAAAATTAATTTTTTTTTAAATTCTCAGTTAATTTATGCTCACATACACACTTCCTTAACTAGGAAGTTAGTAATTTTAATTGAAATTATGTAATATATTTAAATTTCTAGTCAGGACAAAACATAGGTAACATAAAAAATAATAATATTTCAATTTAATTACAGTCATCACTTTTTTTTGTAGTACGTAAAAAAAACAATTTGTTATTCAATTATTTATAGCATGCAATAAAATAATTTCCATTATATCAAGCGGTAGAGTTATTACCTATGAATTATAGATATACAATTGAAATTCATATAAACGTAAATTTTAAATGTTTAATTGTGAATTTTGTTAACGTTATTGTAATTTCCGTAATTTTATTGATATGCTGTTGTAGCCCTCATTTTATTATATATTTCATTGATTCGTATCATATAGAAAGTATTACAAATGTTAACGAGGTAATTCGTTCTAAAAATTTTTGATAATATGTTTGCCCTTTTTTGAAAGAAAAACGGCATTTGGTGTGTTTTAATCGTAAATCAAAAACATTGCGATCAATGTTAGCACAAATTATATGGATGTTGGCATTTAAGTAATTGCAATATAAAAAAAGTATTCTGCATGCGTAACAATTATGAAATGCGATCTGCAAGAAAAGTCTAGGTTTTGAATAGGTTTTTTAAGTAAAATTAGTCATTTGCAACGTTTTCACATTTGTAGGTCGTTCAAGAAAGGCAAACTTACTGGAGCCAGCCTTCCTTTGAGGTCTTAATGTGTCCCACTCTAACCTAACATTACGGCTTAACTCAATGAAGGATTATTCAGTAACCAGGAACCTAAAAATTTTCTCCATGGGTTCGTAGGCTCAAAGTCTTAAAGTACAGTTCCTTAGGTAACATTTAAGAAGCATTGCTAGGGTAGCCACACTTGTAAAAGCCGATATAGGGATTTTTTACAATCGGAAAAACACTTGATTGAAAATATATTCGGAAATATGCAAAATATGAAGAAAGTTGTATATGTTTGTATAAAAATTTTACGAGGGGGAAGGTTATTCAACATAATAATTGATATGCAAATTTTTACTGAAATTTCATTTTAAAGTTGTATGTTTTGTATGTTATTTATAAATTTACAAGTGAAATTGAATTCTTTTTATTTTCAATTATTAAGATTACTCTAATGGTTCAAATATTAAAAATTTAATGCCCTCCAAGCTACTTGGTCTTTAGTTAATAATTATTCGAAAACAGTTTTGAGTAACTAACTTCTCTTGTATCACAAAAAATAATTGGAAGTGTCAGTGACATGTTTAATCAGAACCGTAATAATTTTCCCTTCCATGCAATTTTATATTTATAAAATGGAAGGTACCCAACTTTCTCTTTAATCCCCGTAAAGGGCTTTAAACTATATTAGTTTTGGCTTAAATTAGTAAAAATATTAGAATTTTCAGGTCATTAACATATCGATTATTTTCGATTTATTCTTTGACAGAAAAAATACGTCTGTCAGAAGGAATGCTATAAATTTTTCATTAAATCCCATAGCTATGTGAACATACTTACTTTAAAGATTTAACACAACAATATTGTTTATTTGATGATCGTAATAAAAATATGCATTAACTCTGAAATAACGAACCAGAATTATTGACGGGTTTATGCTTAATGTGTGCTTGTAGATTTCTGTTCATAAAAATAAATATTACACTAATCAAAAAAGGAAAATTATAAATGGTAAAAGTAGAAAATGCCTGACTGACGAGGTGAAACCGCTGGGTCTAGCAGCATACAATATTACAAAAACGTATTTTAAATGAACTTTGCACAAAGAAGGTATTTTTAGAAAATCACCCCTATGGAGGTGAAATTAGGAAGGATTTAAAGTTTGCATAAAACTCAATTTTGAAGTTAGAAATTTACTAATTGATAAATGTGCTCATGATTTGAGACAAAAGTTTACTGTCACCATCACTTTTTATTTCATTCTTTAAGAGAGCGCATTGACTTTCATGATGTTTAGGGTTGAAGGATAGCATGTGGATCTTCAAAGTTGGCATTTTCTATATTGCGAATAATATCCATATAGAGGGGATAAATGAGGTAAAGGTAGGTTCTCCAAAAGATTCAATGATTCACTAAATGAATCAAGTTTGGAATCCATTGAAATGAATCATTATCATGAGCGAAGCCGTTGCCAAAAACTAGTATATAAATATTACTCCGACAGATTAAATTTTTTCAATTCTATTAGAACCAAAAACAGAAAAATTTTCTCAAACAAGGATCGTGTTCATGAACAGTAGTACCTAACTATGTTCCAATTACTAGATAAAAATTTATTGATGGTTCCCTTTTTTTCAACAACACTACTGTTTAAGATCAAAGGCTATTATTTTTTAAAATAAATTTTGATAAAAATTAAAATTAATATTTACACAGGCAAATATGCCAAATATAAAATCGCACTGACAAATAAATTAAAATGTTTGTAATATTATTTTGAATTATTACAATTTAAATTATAATATTTATGTAAAATAACATTCGTTTGAAAAATCTCATTAACATTTGTTCTTTAATTTTATAAATGGCCTATTTTCATATAAATTTACCTAACTAACAATTTTATTCATCAGTATTATACAGGACTTTCAAGGAAGAGAAAATGGTCTACCTAATGAACATTATATACAGGGTGAGGCAGACAAATGTAAACGTAAATACTGTAAGACGAAAAAGTTTTTATACCATGTACATGAAATATATCAAGGTATACTAAGTGTAGTCCCAAGTTTGTAAAGCTGAAGAATATTAATAGGTACTTTGAACAAAATTTTATCATTTATAGATTTTAGATATGTTTCAAGTGCGAGTTGAGGGTTTCTTACCCGAATACTTTGTCGGGGATTTTTTAAATTTTCTAAATTTCACTTGTTATGTAGTTTAAGACTATTTACAACGTTCTATTTAACCTGCAATGTTTGTTTATACTTAAACCTACTTTGTCTGTATAATCGTTCGGATCATATTTTGCTGCTGCATTTTGAGGTATCCTAAACCTATGGAGCTGAAATTTGACATGTTAGTTGAGTTACGATGCATTTTGGAATTAGTTCCGTTATCGTTTGGCGGATGAGGGGCTAGACGGGAAAAGTGTCTTATAACGATATTTTTATATAGTTTATAATCTTAAAATTAATACTCTTCTTAATGAGAATACGGGCTTTGATTACGATGCCCATGCCTTATGCGGAAGGACGTTGGGTCGAAACCCATCCACACCAATAGTTGAGAAAAACTGATGAGTATACTTTTCCCACTCCGTCTATACTTTTCATGTTATGCTTTTTTGCTTTAAAGCTATTTACAAAAACTTTTTTGTTTCAGTTTGTTTTTAATGAAGAAAACATGTATAATTGAAAATTATTTTTTATAAATGTCATTCTATTCAGTAAGTAAAAATATTTTAAGAAAAATCACTGAATATTTAATTCTTTTCAAGATAAACTTTACTATATTTGTATCATTGAGTCTTTTTTTGTGTGTTATAAATAGTATTTTGCGACACTAGGTCAGAAAGTTAGATTTTCTGGAGTATGTATATGGCCGAGTTGATCCAAGGTATTATTTATATCTTTTGTTGCGTCTGTTTATCCACATTTTAACCGTCGATTGAATAATATTTGGCTTTATGCTTTGGCCAGTATAGTCAAAACGGTCAATAGTAAACTCCATACAAATTATTTTTAAACAAACGAAAAACATATCGTTTGCTTTGATAACAGTTTCTATATCATTTTCATTTCTATATCAAAAAATCTAGAGGTTGTACGATAAAAACTATCTAAAATATTAAGCCAATCTTCTAGTTTATTATAACACCATAAAAATGTAAGGTTGTCGATGATATAAAAACAAAATTTTAATTTAATTAGGAATTAATCGAAAATCCATCATTTGATGAACAGAGGCAACTAAAGTTAGAGTATTGATGATTGAAGAGCGATATCTATATTCTCAAATTTATAAGGAGCACTTGCACACAATATATTATTTATTTTTATAGTTGCTTGGTATTGTTAAGCTAAAAATAACTTGACTAGAAAGCATGTATTTGGTTTATATGTACGAACCGTTCGATAAACGAAAACTATTTTACAATACTGTAGGTTTACAATCTTAAAGCTCGAATTACTTCTTTGTTTCATTAAATTGCTAATTATACTTGGATTGGTTTACAAAAGATTTCTAAAATACAATTCAAAATGAGTAGTCGGACGTCATTATAACCAACAATAACAAAAATTTGTTTCCCTTCCTTTTTTCTACATTAATCAATCTTGAGTTTTATCAAATAAAACAACTAGAACACTAAAAAATTTAACAATAAAATATCTATCGTATACATTAACATTAATAAAATGTGTTACGCATGAAAATTGAAATGCATTATAAAAATTAACATTGAAAAATATAAATTCGATTTTTTACTTTTAACTGATTTTAATCCATTAATGTATCTATCTATATTAGTGATGTGCCAGATCAGGGAAAATATAAATCCACGAAACGATATTATTATGCTTGAAATAGTTCAGAGAGAAATAAATAATAGAGAAGTTGCATGCATTGTTGCAAGTTTACTAAAAATTACTAAGGGAAATATTTAAAAAAATATTTTTTAATTGATTTTTCATTTGATTCTAAAATTGAAAATTGTTTTTTTAAACTAAAAGTTGTAACGTCAGTGACATCAAAACATTTTTTAGGCACGCCACCACACGGATAATTGATAAAATAACATGCAGAATGATAAATTGTTTGTCTAATTAAACGTATTTTTTCTAGAAACAAATTGAAAAAGGTAAATAAGGCGTGATTCCGATTGGACCACAGCCTTTCACTCTTTTTTCATTAATTAATAACAAAATAGAATTATTATTTTATACAAAAAATTACTTAAATATATTTTTAGATGAATTATTTTTCATCTATATTTGAATTTATGGTAAAAAAAATAATGCGAGTTTATTTTAGAAAATTGTTTTTAATATTGTTTTGTTTTCAAAAAAAATCCGAAGATTCACTGAAAGAGAAACGCATACAGAAAATGATGTTTTTTTTAGCGGTTTTACGCGGATATGGATGGAGCTATCCGGAACATCACTAACCTACACGTTTATATGTTGTATAATTCAACAAATTCTGTATACACGTTATTACTATACAGTATGATTTTTTACTCAAAGTATTTTTTTGAGATAGACAAGAATTTGAGGATACCAAATAACCTCAAAACATTGTCAACACAAGTATCACTCGTATAAAAAAATACAAAAATAATAAATAAGGGAAATATTATGTGCATTATTTTAAGGGTTATTCTAATATACTTTAAAGCTTGAACTCTAAGAAGTTTTGGTAATCGGAAATTCAAGAGTGTTTGTAAAATGATATAAAATTCATGCTCGCAACACTCCCCTGTTATGAAAACTTTTACAATCTTTAGAAAGCTATATTTTTGTAGTCCAATTGAGTGAATGTTGATTGTTCAGACTGATTGATGTCGTATTTTTGACAGGAATCGAGTAAAAGGGAACTGAAGGGTCATATTATATGTTTTTGATTATATAAGTCTTGCAAATAAGATTTAACTAAAATTGTACGATTGCTACTTACATATATTTATTATACGACGCTTATAAATAAATTCGTATACTTTACTTTAATTAAAACATTGGGATGGATTTTACAACAGACAAATGGGTTATACCGTCTTTAAAATGAAAAAAAGTTGGATAAAATATACCACTCTGTATATTTTCATAAAGTACTAACGTTATAAATCAATCAACATATACATAACGGCGAAAATATATTACTCTCTCAAACTTAATCCTCTTAAATACCATTTTCTGCATACCTTAATGAATTTACATCACTATTTAAGTATTTCAAAATTTGTACAAAGCACACAAACATACATACACTCATTTATACACATAAACCTCCACATTGTGAAATATTAGGAGGATTGAAGTTACTTTATTCTAGTAGAGTATCTAGGCTCTATTTCTGTCTAATAAAAGGTAGTTACTATCACTACCATTACTAAAGCTTTTATTGTATAATAAGCATATTTAGTAACCAAAAACTTGTTAATAAATATTTTCATATTCGTTTAAAATATTAGAAATAGTACGGTTTTCATTCACCTTAATTCGTTGGTATAATCATTTTGAAAAATTTATTAAAAAACTTGTATGTTGCACGATTTTAGTCTCAACTTATCTTTTATGAAATTGAACTTCATGAATACGTTTCATCAATACATTTATAGAATGATGATTTTATGGAAAAATTACTTCTGAGGTGACTTGAGGGTAAGAAACACGGAAATATCAATTTTTGGAATTTATTGAGGGTTTGAATTTGGTAATTGATTAGCAAAACCTTACTTCACTAAAATTTTCATGTTCAAAATATAGTTTTGAGGAAAAATTGACTGTTGACGCAGTGGGTGTGGGCATAAACGCGCTTATGTGTGTTCTTTTATTCATGGGAATATAGTCTACGCATTAGTAATGGAATATTAACTAAGTTTTAAGCCTAACATTTTAGAGTAAGAAGAATTTAAAGTTGTGCTTCCAGTTTTATGATCACCAGGATCACCTGTAAAATTTTGTTCCAAGAACGAAACAAGGGTGAAAAATTCAAAGTCCATGCATTCATGATTATTCAAGTGACGAATATTTCAAATTGAAAAGTTGTTCCATGTTAAATGAGTAAACATCTCTTGTTCGAAACATATTTACGTTTATCAAAAATGTTAGGCATAAATTAATTGTAATTATTTTATTAGTCGTGAAAGTATATATGTATATGTATATACTTAGCTACAAATATATACACTAAATTATTGTAGTTAAAACGAACTTGATATAAGAAATTCCTTATATATAAGAAAGAAACTTGAAGTCCTCAAGAAAATTTTTGCTCTGTATAAAATTCGAACTTTTTCGTCATGAGAAGGCAAATTGTAACTCACCCACTTTAAATCGAAATCTAATGTTGCAGCTATAAACCTGTGAGGCAAGCAGGGCCGAAGCTATAGTTAAAGGAGAGCTATACTAAGTTCGGGGCCCTATTTCTCTATTCAGTTAGCCAACTCAATTTTTGTAAAAAAAAAAAAGAAACAAGGCATATTTCTAATCATATATAATTTGTTTTATTTGTCTGACATATTTTTCACGTTGTATTACACACCTACTATATTTGTATTTTTATTATATATTGCTTGTAATTATTCCCCGGAGGCTCCGAGTGCCCTAATGCAGTTTCAGCTCTGGAGGCAAACGTTGAGTATTACGTCGTAGAGTATTATTTTATATGGAAAACTTTTGTTTGAAAAATTTTATGAAGAACATTTCATAATTAGGGACTTTCCGATATCCACACGATGTATTGCATTTTACGTAACTGGAACGTATCTAGTTCAGGCATAGGCAAATGTGACTTATAGAAGTCCCTCCGACTCCTAACTTAACATACGAGTAAGACAGTGACAACCAAATATGAAAGTAAGACAGAGAGGTAACATTTTTTTCTACCTATCTCATTATTATACACTAATCACGTTATTGCAATTTCATTAATTTTCAACAATACATTTTACTAGAAAAAAGAAAATTGATCCCAAAAATGGATGCTTATTGACATCATATGTATAATACTACATTTATATATAATAGAGTATTTTCTAACTGTTCAAATTGTTCAAGCATTTATTGGTAATTAGCTTTTTAATTACGATAAATTATCACACAGAATTAATTGTGAAAAATAAAAAAGAAGTATTTTTTTTACAGTATTTTACATCCAGCGAGTTGAAATTTCAATCGTCGTGAATGTTTCTGCTAAAACTATATAATTAAAAAACTTAATCAAATTCAATTTGAGTAATTGCGGTTTTCTAAACTACAATTCAACTAGCATTTAATATTAATGCGACAATCTATCAACTAGTACCCAATATTTCCATCTGATCTATCAAGTTTTCACACAAATGAAATGGAAGTGAACACATTATACGGAGTGTTTACAAAATACACACATGCAATAAGCTGAACTATGAACTAATTTTCGACATAATTTAAATTTTATTGAAGGACACATAAATAATACACACAAAATATTTTTCTTAAATAAAATATTAACAAAAACAAAAAAGGAATAGTTGTCGAATTTTCCGCCAAAGTATTAAAAACCTTTTTGTCTAAGTGTTTTGCAAATTTGATTCACCTTGACCTTAGTTTTGAAAAATTATCAAAGTATCCCAATTAAGAATGAAACGTGGATTATTACAAAGAAAATTTGATATAGAGAGTCGAAAATTTGCATGTATCATCAACTAGTTACCTTGTAAAACATTCTCTAAAAACGAAAAAAAAGTTCAGTAAATACTTTCGAAATTTTTCATAATTTTCAACTACCTACCAAATAATTGGTGGTCGAAAGGCCGAAAGGACGTCATAATTGTATTGGTTTTTTAAACTCTTCTAACTTACAAAAAATAATGCGAACACTGATATTCAACACTTTCAATACACGGATTTCAACAATTAACTCAATCAATTGTTTTTTTGTCACTTATTTTAAGTTAATTTCATATGATTTCTTTCTTCAATTAATAAATATGATTTTACATACTTAAATATTATCATTAATATTTTGCACATGCGTGAATTTAAGCTTCGTGTCAATGACTTTATTGAGTACATCCAAAAGCCTAAGCTAAGTCTCAACCTATGCGTTTTCAGTTAATCTCATGCCCAAGTCAAGTTTAAAAACAATAATAATAAAAATGTAGTCTCCACCACAATGCGTAGAGCGGGCAAATGAAACTAAATCATCTCAACTAGGCATGTCCTTCTTGTGCCTCGAGCGTCTACAAACATCATCACAATGCAGTCCTTCGTGTGCTAAACTACTTCCTGAGACAAAGTATGAAATGAACTCTAGTCCTGCAATATGCCCAGGAGATATCGAGAGCAGGAAATGCATTATCTTCGCGAATTACTATCTTCATTACTTTGAAGAAATTATTAAAAAGACCAGTAGGATTCTCTGATTAAACTTATGGAAACATTATATATACATGTAAATAAATTGCGACAATTAAACAAAAGTTATGATGGCTGATTCATTGGATTGAAATTGCTATTTATTATTATTGAAGGTCATTACTATTCTGATATTTGTAAAAACCATTTTTGAAAACCATCCTGTATATTGTATGAATGAATAAATTGGTATGAATTGTTTTATCGCATTTGTATATGGTGGCCAAACTCTAAATGTTGCTTACCTATACATGCCCAACTTTATTTAACGACCTTCTGCATTCATTAACGAATGACGCAGCAACCGCCATCAACCACTATTGTACTCACAGGGAATTGTTACAAACATTTCTACCTCTTTTAGTACTTCTACGTTCGAGGGTCAAATAGTTTTCTAATAGTAGAGTTCGTATCGGTATTCATAATATATTTTCAAATAATCAATTTTCAATATTGAAATTTTAATTACAATAAAGGGTGGTACTAAAAACAGAATAATTTATTTTTGAACAATTTTGATACTTGTTTTGTAATATATGACAATGTTTACTTAAAAATTTCTGTCACTGTTTTAGTCTTTAATATGTCTGGTCAAATTAAACCGGAAAAACCGGAGTGATAAGCTTTTAAGATTTCATTTATGATGGTGTATTGAACAATCCTATCATCTTTGAGGCGAGTGCGCATTTTTTTACCTTCAGATTTGTAATTAGACCGGATTATTAAACAATTTTCCCTTCTATTAATGAAACTTCCAAGTTGGGCATTAACTGAAATAAATCTTACTTATAACTTCTCTACTAAGGAAAAAAATGAAATGTTTTCAAGCATGATAAGAATAGCTCAAGGAGAAATCAAGTATTTCATTTTTAATAAAACGGTATTTAAAATTACATTACCACAGTGTTTACTTCTGTGTTTTATACAGAATGGCAACAAAATCATGCAAGCCACTTTATATTTTGGAAATTGGTTTTTCCACTATTCACAGTTTTTCTAAATGGGATCGAAGTATAAAAGTATGTGGGATTAGGATTTTAGTTCAATTTGATTACAAAAATTCAATCCCTGACATTAGTTAAAAATCGTAAAAGTGGCTTTTCTCATCCGCTAGTTTCTTGGTGGATATAGTCCACTTATTAGAAGCCTATTAAACATATCTCGTCCATTTTTAATAAGTTAGTTGAAACTTTGAAGTTTTATGTATCAGATTTCGTCATAATAACCTGTTGTTTCGTCGCAGCATGTAGACGAATCATTTTAGATAAAAAAAGGCTAAAATGGAGAATTTTTATGTATCTCAACCTATCGGGCCAGTTTTTTTTTTTTAAATGTTCAAAAAGGTCCATATATCAAAATCTACATCTAAATTCTTGCCGCTAGAAAGTTTGGCCATTGCTATGTGCCAAAAAAGCCCATTATTATAATAAGTGATTTTTCAAAACCTCGAAAATATGCAACAAAATGGGCCAGAAACGTATATTTGGAGGTTTTCGGATCACCCCAACTGGTCTAAATTGAATATTTACAAAATTGCAGTGTTAGGTCAACGAAGGGCGCAAAAACTCCCAAAAGGGGTGGAGTATATCCCCAATTTAACTTCGAAATCGTGATCAGTGACCCCAAGTGAGTATAATTTTTTGATCCATTTTGTTGAATATTTAGAGAATATTGAATTTTGCCCCAGCGAGGTAAATTACCCCAAAAGGGGGAGATTTTATAAGAATTCTGATCAGAGACCCCGCAAACCCCCGAGTATACGTTTCTGGCCCGTATTTTCAAGGTTTTAAAATTTTCAAGTTTCACCTAAAAATGGATTCTAATGATTGGTCTATTTGGCTCATAGCAAAAACCGAAACTTTCTAGCGGCAAAAAGTTATATGTAGATTCCGATATATGGACTTTCCTGATTATTTAAAAAAAAAAAAAAAAAACTGGCTCGATAAGTTGAGGTACAAAAAAATTTTCTATGAAATGCTAAAATGACACGACTAATGGTCAGGTTGTTAATTCGTAGCGACAGATAAAACAACACAATGTTGATGGAGAAAACAACTTACGACTACAACAAATTAGGATTGTTTCTTAAAAACCAACTTGAAATAGATGAAATAAATTTGAAAACTTTACTTCTATAAACAAAATTTTTTTTTATATTAGAAGGTAATACCAATTCAATATTTTTTTTTTTATATATATGTGATAGGGTAAACATTGTATACATGTTCAAGAATTATATGATTTGAATGTATACATAAAACAAAAAAAAAAAAAAAAAAAAAAACGAAAAATGCTGGATAAAACAACATTTTTATCAAAAAATATTCCTTTTTCATTCATACAATCCATCATCGATTCTTTAAATTTCAATATATTCAGATATTTTTCATTTCCGTTTACTTTTAATGTATATTTCTTTCACCAAATTTGATCCCAAATATGTTTTATTTTCTAAGAAAATGTTTATTTTTTATCATTTTTCGACTACCTACCATACCTATACGTACACACACACACACACACACACACCGCACCAGTTTTATACCATGCATATATGTATTATGCAAGGTATACTAAGTTTAGTCCCAAGTTTGTAACACTAAAAATATTGATGCCATGCAACAAAATTTTGGTAGGTATAGGTGTTTATAAAATCACCTAATTAGTCCATTCCCGGCTGTCCCGTCCGTCCGTCTGTGAGCACGATAACTCAAGAACAAAAAAATATATTAAGCTGAAATTTTCACAGCGTACTCAGGACGTAAAAAGTGAGGTCGAGATCGTAAATGAGCAATATAGGTCAATTGAGTCTTGGGTCCGTAGGATCCATCTTGTAAACCGTTAGAGATAGAACGAAAGTTTAAATGTAAAAAATATTCCTTATAAAAAAATAACCACCTTTTGTTTGAATCATTTTTTCATAAACATCACTGTTTACCCATGGGGGCGCAAATTAGGTTAAAATTATATAGTATATATTATATGGGAATATCAGTTATGTATGTATGCGACATGTGTGTGTGTGTAATGTGATAGAACAATCAACACTCTTTTTGCATAGTATTTCAACAATTAACTAAGTCAATTGTTTGTTTTCACTTGTTTTTTGTAAAACTAAAATACAATAAAATTGGAAACAAAATTATTCGTATTCAAACATCTCTAAGGAAATATGTTTTGATAAAACATATTTCGATATTAATTTTGTTCACAAATTACATTTGTATTTTCTGCATGTAATATTTGGTTTGTTTTCTGCTTGTTTTTTTTTTTTTTTTTTTACTATTAGTAACCAACTGTTGTTATTGTTATTGTGGGTAAATAGATTGTTTTTTATATTTATGGCATTCCAAATATTAATTTTTTTTTATTTTTTTATAATTTTGTATACATGAGTACATTCATTTTTTTTTTCATTTAAGGGCATTGGAGTGTAAAAATATGAAAGCTTTTTTTGTCTTTTTATTTATTGCTGCTAATTTGGTACTGAATTGATAATTATTAATTAAAAGTACAACTCTGATTATAAAAATCGCTCAATGCAGATTAATATCATAATTAACTTCCCAGACGAAGTTAATGTAATGGGGCCGATTTTGAAATTCTCCAGTTTTACATATTTCCGCAGTTTCAAGGCCCCAATATTCGAATCAAACCTTTTCAATTTGATGGCTGTGTATGTTCGTTCGGATTCTTTCGCCTCGATTATCTCGCGAACCAGTTATGATCTTAACACGTGACAAAAAAATTGGCAGTGCATAGTAGTCAGTCCACGTTCAATTCCCGTTATATTATCAATAATTGTAATAGTGACGAAAATAATACCGTATAGGTCAGTCGCTAGATGATTATGGTATATAATATATTTAAAGCATTTCGAATGCTATATACAGGGTGAGTCATGTTTATCTATAATTGCTAATAGCTCGTTTTGTAGTTAACCAATCAAAAAATAACTTCATGGGACATCATGTTCCGACATCAGATTGGACCTTGTTCTTCGTATTGCTTAAATAGCCAATTTAGATTCTAAACAGTAAAACATAGACTATAAAATACTCCCTAATTTTTAGTGTTATTCTATCTCTTACCGTTTAGGACTTAAATTGGCTATTAAAGAAATCCGAAGAACTAGGTCCAATCTTATGTCAGAATATGATGTCCCCCGTCAAGTTCTTCAGTTTTTTAAATTTACTTTTTGATTTGTTAACTACAAATATGTATGAAATATAGTGTATTCGTTGTGTGCGTAGTCATGGTAGGGACAATAAAAGCGATGCCAGCGCTTTCAGTGAAAAATTTTGGCGATAAAGGAGGCTGTTATGACTAATTTGCAATCCTTTACATGGTAATATTATAAAAAATGTCACATTAAAATTATTGAAAAACACTAATTAATTAAACTTAATGCATTAAAAATTGTGAAAATAAGAAATCAAATTGCATATATATTATTTTTTTTAATGTAAATTATCATAATTATTTATTTATTAATATGTGAGGCAATAATATTAAATTGTCAAGTCTTAAATTCAATCCATACAATTATATATGCATCCATACAATTCTATAATTAAAGTATTGTATCGCTAACATGGAAACGCCTCCAATAAAACTCACGCACGGTGAGAATTGTAATGCCTCCAATTGAGACTCCACTGATTTGTAAAGCATGTTTGTAAATAATAGTGGTAACTGTGAATCATCTACAGACAAATGCCATATTTAAAAAAAAAATGAACAATGATAAGAAACAACTCACATTCAAATAAAATACTTCACAGTTTGTGTATAATATATATCTGTGAGAGTATTGTTACAGAAAATATAGTATTTAAAACGATTCGTATTTACTGTTCTACTTACTTCGATTTAAATATAAAATATCTGCATAAATTCATTTATAAAAATAAAATATTATGTATTGTATTTCAATAATATACTTACTTTAATATGTACAAAGTGGGCTGAAAGTTCTTTACCGATTTAAAACACGGATATCTTTACAATCTTTACAATAAGATGACATGCATCACTTGAATTGAAAAAAGTATTACTAAAAAAGTTTATTTTGATGATGAAGTAACACACATGAAAACTTTAAAATTATTTTACATATACAGCACAAAGAGGATGTTCCGATTACTGGAATTGTATGGAATAAGATAGCATTGAAAAAAAATTGAAATGTATATATTTAAGCGAGACAGTACACACAGCATTAAACACATGTAATTGTGATAATATTGGGTTTTTTAACCCCCCTACTAAAAGAAAGGGGTGTTATAGGTTTGACCGTTATGTGTATGTGTCTGCCTGATGAACCGATTTTGATTTTTGTGATTTTTTTTGAAAGTTAATTTAATGAAGAATGTTCTTAGCTGTGTTGTAATCGGCTCAGCTTGGAAAAAGCTCTAAGGAAAAAGTCAATTTAATGGAGAGTGCTCTTAAATATGTTTCAAATGCGAGTTTAATGTTCTTAAATTTTGTAAATTTCAATTGTAGAATTATAACAATGTTATCATATTAGATGTATATACAAACAAACAATATCATTTTTGATTGATTGGTGGAGAGCGTTAGGTGGAAGAAAAATCTTCCAATTACTATACGTTTCCTATTATTGAGTGTTTCAAATATCAAGACTCCTTTTTTTTTGTGCTTTGCTCCACCTTTTCCACCGCCCAATTTCGCTTTAATTTTGCCTTCATAAGGAAAAATAGTAGATGAAACTCCACGAAATTAGTTGCATCAACAAATTTTACGTCAGAGGCTAATTATTAACCACCTGTGTTCTAAAATCAATATGTACCAACATTGTAAAAGATTAAGAAAAAATACAGCTTATTGTTCTGAGTGTGGCAGATAATACTGATTGGCGACTTTCTAAAAATTCTGTAGTCATTTTAAACATTGTAAATACTGCAATGGTGTTTTTGAATATTTGACGTTAATCTCTTGAATTGCACGTTAGAAGCAAAACCGAATGGAAAATTTTTCAAATTTAAAAGTTATTACTTTTTTAAGCTGGAAAATATAATTTGGTGCACACGGTATATAACGAGATATAATATACTTATACTATATAACACTTATATATAAAAAAAAATCATAATTTTATTAAAAAGTGTGTCATTTTTATACCTTTTTTCGAAAATATAGAAATGATAATTTTTCTCTTTTTGAAATTCAAGTAATGATAATTGTTGTACATTTTTAAGTTATTATTATCACATTATTTCAGTCTTTATACATTTTTTCCATAATTTTTATCTTTTAAATTTTAAATATTAAAATGAAAAGAATTGTTTAAGGTAAATTTTTTTAAAGAGTTTTTGAAGTTATAATTCATTTGGCGCCCTATTGTGAAAATTAAGGTGATGTATTTTTATTATTTTTAGAGTGTGAAGCAGATTCGTTCGAATAGCAGATTCAAAGAATGAAGTTGGTTGTTAAACAGATAGACCTTTATAATTATAATGTACTCCTGCAAAAACTTCAAGGTGATTTTTTTATTTGACCGTTGTGTAGATTATTCAACAATTCTCTAAAGATGTACGAATAAAGAATGTACTAATCAAAAACGGAAAAAGAGTTTTAGCGTTCTTCTATTTTTTACTTTTATATATTTATTAAGGACATAAACCAGACAGAGTGATAGTTATAAGAAACAGTGATAGCATTATGACTGGTCACATGAGTGGGTCATCTCAATCGGTAAGTTTGAAAAACGTATACTGCTATTAAAATATAAAAATGTTTTTTAAGCAAAAGGGGGAAGGGAAAAGACTATAGAAACTTCATACCTTGAATTTGATTTCTACAATGGTTGAGTTTATTCCAAAAAAGTTATGAATTTTTCATCTTTCTCTTAACAGTAACAAGGTGTCTATTAAATAGTCCTGAAGGGCAAGATCCAATTCATAGAATCTTAAAGATCTCTTTTTCACCCAAAATGAAAGATATGATGAAAGAAAGAATTCTTAGGAAAAGTGACATAAGTTTTTTTAAGCACTTTCCAAATAATAGGTCTGTGTTTAACCCCCGAACTAAGAAAAAGGGGTGTTATAAGTTTGACCGCTATGTGTGTGTTACCGATTTTAATTTTTTTGATTTCATTTGAAAGGTAATTTAACGAAAAGTGTTCTTACCTTGAAACATTTAACAAAGAGTGTTCTTAGTTTGAAACATGTGCGAGCTTATGTTTCCGTATCCGAAAAAACTAAAAAATTGGCGATGATCTTCAAAATCGATTCAGTTTGGAAAAGGCATAACATATAATTTTAACATGAAAATAATTAGTATGGAAATGAATGGTCAAATAAACCTTGCTTAATTCATTTCGACAAGTGAAATGGTAAAATAGTTTAAGTAACTTGTTTAAACTGTACGTATATAACCTTTGTTGAAAAAAATTAATAATAACAAAAATATTTCTGTTAAATGGCTTACTATTTCAAATTAATAAATGCAGTATTCATATTCCGATCTAAAATTTCCAAAATGTTATTTATATTGAAATGTAAAATAAATTGTTACCGCATACATCACAACATCGTCTAATAATACACATATTATTTATAAATTAATTTGTCCTTAAATTCAAGTAGAATCTATTGTTTCTTCATATATAATACATGTACCTTATTTACTATGTATTTTAAACTATGTGGCTTAGCCTTCGCCACCGACATTAAAACTGAGATTAGAATCGTCTCTGTATACCCAATAGTTTCCGAGAAAAAGCTATTCAAAATTCATCATTTATTCTATCTTCACAATTTTTTGCAATATTTCAGACATCACTCTAATTACTCTAGCTGGAGGTAGTTCCACTTACCTCTTACTGAGTGTACTAGTGTTGTTACGGGGTCAAAACTATTTCAAAACGACATAATATTGCAAAAAATTGCAATGTTATTGAAAAATTCGAAAAAATGATAAACTTTGAAAGGATTTTTCTCGGAAACTATTCGGTCTACAGAGGTTCTAGGCTCATATTGTAGCAAAGTTAGTTTACCTTAAAAGCATCTTAAAAAGGTACATTAAAAATTACCTTTTTAGTGTTATAATCTGAAAAAAGCTGAAATTTTAACGGGTTTTTTCGATTTTTAATAAAGTTGCGTTCGCTGCTGGAATCACAAACTTGGATTATTCATTGGGATATCATCATAAACAAGAACTACCGGATTTGATGTTAGCTCTGATGTATAAAGTTACGTCGATAAATTTTGAAAGGCTTTATCTCGGAAAGTATTGGATCTACAGAGTCCATTCTCATTTCATATTGTAGCAAATTTAGTCTACTTCAAAAACGATCTGAAAGGTTTTATCAAAAAACTAGTCCTTTAGAATTATAATCTCCAAAATCCAAAATTTTCACAGATTTTTCGATTTTTGACAAAGTTGCGTTTGGCGCTCGAGGTCAGAAATTTGGATTATTGATTAGACCAACATCATAAACAAGTCTGCAAGAAATCAAAATTACCGAAATTGATGCAGACTACCCCGTAATTTAAAACGACAAGGTTGCTGTATTATTAGGAATATATACTATACAACAAGTTAAAGAATAATTTAGATACTCTGTAAAAAAAAATATGATATTTTTTCGGGTACCTCAGATCCTTTCCCATCCTTAAAATATTTAATTTTGTCTAGGGCGTTATCACTTATGATATATGACGTTATCACCTATGACGAAGGTATACTATACATTGCGGATGAGTGCTAAGACACATCATTTCCATCGTATTATAAAGTGCATCTGTTCTTATAAATGTATTTATTATTATTGTACATAACAAATATAATGTAAGTAAATATATGTAACGTATTCGTATACGATGTAGAATTTGTAGAATAATAACATATACATACATATATGTATGCATTGAATGTTAGAAACTCTCTTGTTCTTTGTTGCAATTGTAACTACAAAATACTGTACTTATTACTGTAGCAATAGAGCTGTAGCTGTAGCTGTGTATGCTGACTGAAGCTGAATGTAAAATGTATACAATACTGATGTGTATATTCTAACAATATTTGAATGTAAAGGATATGAAAACATTTCAAGTAGTTCACTGTTCTACTGAATCTTATATATATATAATAAATACTTCCATAATACTCAAGTGAACTAATTTCTAATGATAAGCAAGAATTTAAAATGACAATGAATAAAAGTATTTGCATACAACAGGTACGGATTACATACTTAAGGTAGTTCCTCCGCGACCGTCCAGTCAAAAAGTTTTGGACTAATACTATCATTCAGTGCATTAACTGTGCTATGACTATTATACATATACCATATATTATTTTCACAAGACTGTAGTTCCTCACTACTGTTTCTAGTATACATATAAACACACACACTATGACATATGCCTTTAACATTAGTCTTCATATCTTTTCCACAAAAATCATCGCTAAAACGAGTTATTTATTTAAGTTTTTTATCGAAACTATATGGTAAATAATTTTTATTTTTATTTATATATTTTCTAAATATAGTATTCTACATTATATTAGTTTTTCATAGAGATGGTGGACGTCATTCATTGGTAAATAAATATAATATTTGTAAATTTGTGTATTTTTATACACTTCTCCCATGTGCACGTACAAATTGCGTCACTTTTAATTGCTAATATCTCATGTATGGCATGGTAAATCATCTTCTAATTTTAACAGCAAGTGTATTATGAATTAAATATTTTATATTCTGAGTTTTGAGAAATTCTTGGAATATCACTTTCGTGTAGGTACTACCTTAAACGAATTTTTGGAAATATATCATAAGACTCTTTAATGTGAATATTGATGTACCATAAAGGGACGATAAATTAACTTCAAAGTTATCAACAAACAATTTACGTTAGTCGAATTCTACATTAAAATCGCAAACACGATGTAAAGCTACTTTTTGGTATATTATTTGGACCCCTAGGGGAGTCTGAAACTACGATTTGCAAGCAAAAATAAGTTATGCTCCATATGTTCGGTCTTTTTTAAGTTTTTAACCTTTTACGCTGCTTGCAAAACGTAGTTTCACACTCCCCTAAGGGTTCTAAATATAATATCAAAAAAGCAGCTTTTCATCGCCATCCGCCCTCATTTATACTAGTTTTCGAAAATTTTTTAGAGATCTTTTTTTTGTTTTTTAAATTTTTCACAAGGCCTACTAGTTGAAGATAGCTACAAATTTTTATCTCTATATATTTTATATTTTTTGAAAAAATGGACACCGTAGTTTTGCCATAATTTGCCCCCTTACTTGAGTGACTATGATGTTAACGAAAAATTTTTTTAAACAAAAGTTATTTATTTTTTCATAAGGAGCAGGGTTTACATTTAAACTTTTTTTCTCTAACATTTCTGAAAATCATGTAAATTTTACAAACATCATATCTCAAAAACTATTAGATATACAGAACTGTGGGTTGCCTTCAATTGTCTCAAATTTAATATACTATCAAAATAAAATAAAAGAGTTGCAACTAATGGCAAAAGCTAATAGTTTTTGAATTAAACTGCAAAAACTGAAAAAAGTCCGTTTTTCACGGATTACACAAAATCGTGTTATTTTAGCGTATACTAAAAAAATAATAAGAGGCGGTTTGGTAACATTATTTGCATGTTAGAACATGCATTAAATAATACTTTGAGAGCTTTTAAATTTCTATACCAGTGATTTTCGATGGCTAAAATTGGATCACATACACCACTTAATAATAATATTAAATAATTATTATAAATAATAAAAATAATAATGTAGTACCAAAAACCTTATATAAATTTAATTAATTAAATAATTATTTACAAGAAATAAAAAATTTAAATCTCGATAACTTTAATAGTTTTAAATTGTTTACGGACAAAGCTATGAATTGAACATTTGAGAAATATCAATAGCAAAGCATCGAGGCGAGACAGTGCGATTGTTGTTTTTAAAAGCATAGAATATTACAGTAAATTTTTTTGTGACGGATTTTTCTTTCCATACAATACATTCAACTGACAAGAGTGGGATAACACTATAACTGTCATAAAATAACCAAGGTACGATTGGTTTTTATTTTAAAAACTAATAGCTAATCATTGAATGAAAGATTTTATTAATCGAAAAGTGAAGTCGAATAATTCAACGTTTAATAATGGAAAATGGAAAAGTGTTTCTTAAAAACTAAAAGAACTTATTATGAAATTCGTAATCTTCAAAACGAGCTGTACTAGGTGTCACAAGTATGTCAATTTATAGAGCTGTGCTGGAAAAAAATATTTTCTACTCGTTTTTTCAGTGACAAAATACTACATTCATTGAGCTGGGATATCTCTCATTCAATTGGGCAGCTAGTCTAACCCTGCCAAACTTAACAACTACCTTTAACCAAATTTCCAGCGGGTCTCTTAAATTTTTAAGCTTAGACTATATTAATTTCGCTATTGCTTGTGCTAACATGGAAGTTATGTGATATAATTTTATACATATCTTAAAATCGGTTTGTTATTTTACTGGTGAGATCTGAAATACACATACATACAAAGTTATAAGAAGACTAAGAAAATACTTAATGTGTACTCATTTCTTATGTAGCTTGAATTATTTGTATTATTGGCAAAAAGTATGATACTAATTTCAGTTATTTTATATTAATTTATTTTACACAAATGTTGTTTTTATTTGAACATTAATCTTCTCTAAGAATTTTCATTTAATTTACACACACTGCTCGTTTTTAGATTACCGTTTTGGTTGGTTATTTTAATTTAAATGGCTATCTTTGTTTTTAATTGAGAAGAATAATTATAACTTAATTTATATTTTGTAATAATTTATTTGGTAATTTAAGAGATGTAATTAAAATTGTATTTATTAGATAAAGGAAACATAGTTTTTCGAAATAGGAAACAAGTCTCTGATGTTGTTTATTTACAAATTGGACGATAAGAATAACACAATATGACAATAATGATAGGTTAGGTTAGATTAGGTTATATTGGCTGTCCACGAAGAACACACTTAGGCTATAGAGCCCATTGTTATACCATATTTGTGTTTTACCACCAGTCCGCTGATAATTTCATTTATCAGCTCCTCAATTTCAGAGGCTGAGTGCAACTCCTTTATGCATATACCATGCACTACACCAGCCCATCACAACTATGAATTAAATTAATTTTGTTGCGACGATGGGAATTGAACCGGCTACCATAAGTATACCGCGGACGGAATTGGTTACGCCTTAACCAACTGAGTAAATAATGCGACCACAATAACGATACAAATCGAAAAAATCAAAACAAGCCGTGGGGAGGGTCCACAGGAAAAATTTCTAAGCATAATAAAGAGTTATAAAAAAAAAAAAAACTTTCCCGACTCCTAACGACTCGACTGAATGCTACGAAATTCTTTTCGGATCATATTGCCGTTAATACGCTTCGATCGACATTTCAACGAGGTTCATACTATTTTAAGTTTGTGCGGACCCATTACAATAACTTTCTATACTGAGGAAAGATGAAAATTTTGATTTCATATGGATTTTTTAGATTAAATATAGTTGTAGTGGAAAATGTCAATTGACACCTTGAAAAAAAGTCGAAAATTCATACCTTGAAAAATTTGTGAGATATCACGATTAGAAATCATTGATAAACAAAGATAAAAAAAAGTTTGTTTATGTGTGTGATATCGCGCGAATCAAAAAATATATCGACTGAATGATCCGAAAAGAATTTCATAACATTAGGTCAAGTAATATTATATATAAATTGTAATATTATATAGCTGTAAAAATTATAATAGCGTCCTTCGTTAAATTGTTAAAAACTAACTTTTAGCCAAAATGAACAGTCTGTGTAATGTTAATAGCACCAACGATCAACATATTTGCATATTATTTTAATATTAATTTTTTTTTTAGTTGAGTGTTACAATTTACAAGTATAGGTAGATATTTTTAGTATGACTGCCTAATTTGTGATTGTGGTTTGCGATATATTTGGTATTTAATGCAAATGTGTAATAATAAAATATATTTATAGAAGAAAAAAGCGCTTTCATATAACCAAATATGATTTTTTGAGACCTTTTTTTTGAATTTTTCGTAAAAATTACTATTTTGCCACAATTGTATCGAGATTATTGACTCTTATTCATACCAAAATTGTAGGATATAAAAAAATATTGTGAGCAACCTTTCCTTAATTGTTTTTGATATCTCGAACCATCTGTGACACTTTTTGTATTATTTTGGCCTAATATACCTTTTAATTTATTTTGTGTTCAAATTATTCAATATATCAAGTCACGAAACTCAATCGATTTAACTCTCATAAGCAAATTTATCGTGCGTAAACAAAAAAATCTAAAATTAATAATAATAATAAATAAAAAATAAATTAATAATATTTTCGAATTGTAAAAGACATAAAAAACTCAAAGCTGAACTCGTTTTTTTTTTCTTTTTGGTTGAAATTAAAATGACGCACCTTGTAAAGTTTTAAAAATAAATTTTTTTCTTGCAAAACCGGAACAGCAAATGGCTGCAGGAAAAGTGACCTTCATTGCTCTCGATATGTATTCTCTGAAAAGTTACCGATTTTAAATATTTAAATTGTTCCTCGAAGTTAAAAACACATAGCTTTAAATAATATACTAAATTATTGCAGTCGAGGTAAAAAAGGACTGTTATACCGTTAATTGTTAAATAACAATTTATCAAGGTTTTAGTAACCACCCGTATTCATAATTTTCATTTAATGGCATGTGCAGGTATTGATTTTATTCATTATCTAGGTTTGTTGTGTGATATCGTTAGATATCGGTAACACAATATTCATTATAAAAGAAGGTTATATGAAAACCTTTTGTCTACCAACTTTTGCATTCGTGGTAGAAAACGGGCCATTATGTTCTAGACAAAACTCACTTGACAATCTAAAATACGTTTAGATACACCCAAAAATTGTTTAAAAAAAAGTTAAATTTTTAATGTATGTTAATTTTCATTGAAAAATTCTTTATGATAGTTAGTGAAAAACTGACAAAAAACTATCTTTTAAGAATTACAATAATATGAGAAAAAATCCTCCTATCGTTTTATCGGATTCTCATGAGTCTCAAGTTTTAAACTCAACAGGGCATGTGTTTTAAATTTCTTAGTCGGGGATATCGAAAATTTTGTCGAATTACTTTTTTATAACAACAACTTTTCACTTCCGTCGACAGTCCCCATGACTGACTATCTTGTTTTACACTGATCTTCACTTATCTTCACTAATGTTCACTAAAATATATACTAATCTACACTAAGGATAACAAAGAACTAAAATTGTTTTTCTGTGTATGTATATCAAAAAATATATTTTGCAAACGAAAGTGAGTTATTTTGCTTGTTTTTTTACACTTTCACGCAAAAATTACTGAATGGTTTCGAAAGAACCTTTATAAGAATATAGCCCATACATCAGAATAACCTTCCCGCTTCTGTGAAAAATTAAGAAATAAAAACGATAACCTGAGGGCGGAATTTTATTAAATATTCATTTCGGTCTTTTTAATTATATCATTTTCAAACTACACAAGCCTAACGATAGTCATAAGTTTTTTTATCTCGTATCTCAAAAACTATTCGACCAGTCATAAAATGCACCCGGTTTTTGTACTTTTTCGGTCAAAATTACCTGATATACTGCGTTTTATCGAAATTGAAGATTAAAAAATTTCTCGATTTTTTTAAGGAGTACCCTTTGAAAAAATCGAGGAAACGCATAAAAATTTTTGCTTTGAAATTAGATGAAACTCGGTGGATGGGATAATTTTGATCCAAAAATAATAAAAATCAGGTTAATTTAATGATTGGATGCAGAGTTCTGAGATATCGCAATATTTGGATCGGTTTAATTCCGTATCTCAAAAACTATTCGACCAATCATCAAATGCACCCAATTTTTGTGTGTCAAAATTACTGTATATACTGAGTTTTATCTAAATTGGAAATAAAAAAATTTCTGGCTAGTTAATTTGTGGATATACTTTTGAAAGCTACAAACTTCTTAAGAAATAGAAAATTTGATTTTTTTTTTTTTTTGGTTGGTTGATAGATCTGGCTGATGGGGTGTGGTTTATTTATTTTGTCATAAATTCATACTAAAAACGTTTTTGGCATTCTATATATGAGTACAAGTACATCGAACGAGACAATAATATCTCAAATAGATGCATTTTAAAATAAATCGTTAAGAGTTATCATCATCCAAGTAAACTCAAGCAATGGTAATATAAGAAGAAGTGAAGATAAGCTAGGATTGGTGGCCCTGCCCAACGTGTAAATTCTACTTTTATATTAAATTAAATGACGATGTAATAAAACTGATACTCGTAATTGAATGAAACCTAAAATCATTTATATACAAAGATTAACAAAAGAATCAACTGGACTGATTTTGATGGTGATAAACCTACAACAACAACAATAAATGAGAATTTCTAATATTGTACGTGATATAAAATATATTATGCAGTAGTAAACACACAAAACTATTATTATTTTCTTGTAAGACATTTATGAGATGCAGTCAGTGTGGAACACTAAAGTAAGGCAGAGATCTGTTGTTGTAATGCAGTAGTAAATGTCAGAAAAAGAAGAATTCATATGACCGACATATCTAATAGATAGCAATGGATAATGGTACCACCTTTATAATGAGACTTCAAACCATTGTGATGATACGAATATCTGTGAATGGCTATTTACTACCCTTGAGGTAAAGACTAAGTTGAAACATCTAAAAACGTCAATTTTAAATCCCACCGACATTATATTTCCAACAACACTATTTAAACTCGAATTATCAACTAAAATAAAACGTTGGTAGAAAAAATTCTTTTTGACAAAAAATTAAAAGTCTAAGCTTTTGCAATATATTAATAATAAATGGCAGAATTTTAAATGCAAAATTTGTCAAAATTAGTAAAAGGCACCTTCATTAAAAAGGGGGCCAAGTACATGCGATACATACGACAAATAACATCATGCCGTCATGTCTGGTGAAACTCTACTCTTACTTTAAATAACCGGTGCGAGACCTCTTAGGTGTGTCGATTGTTATAAAAAGAACAGTTAATTGATTTTTGTTGATTAAATGAGAATAAACACATTATCAATAAACAAATTTGCTTAGCTGATGTTAAATACAATTCCAAAAATTTTCACTAGGCTGACTTCATGGACTCTAGGTATGTTTCCAGTAAAGTTCCCACCAAAATGAGGATAAATTACTTAAAACAATGGTTTTTTAGATATAAACCTTTTAATTTGGGTAGTATAATTTAGATGTATCCGGAATTATATTCTCTTAAGATATAAAACACCAAAAGATTTGAATTCTATTTCAAATAATCTATCGCAAAATTGATCGGTATAATGTGGTATGAGAAAGTAAAAAGTTTAATCGACCTGTATTACTTCCCTGAATTTTGAATTTACAAAATTGAAGCATAGCTCGTGAAATATAGAATTATCGCTCTCCACCGTCTTTTCTCGTCAAGCTAATACTATGTCAGATATAATTCCCAGAAGATGTGCACATGGAGTATTTTTAGCTTTTAATGAACGCCAATGGGCACAAGAACTCCAGTTCTTACAATATTTTCCCGAATAATGTATGGATTTATCGCTAGTTAAATGGAATGCAATCTCATGAAGAAATTGGGACCTTTTTCAAGATATAAGTCATTAGTTTCATGATATTATAACAAGCCACACAATCATTTCTCAAAATTGATCGTGATTATTTGAAAAAGTCTCTGTAGAATATAAAACACACATATCTACAAATACAACAAAACACACAGAACATATAAAGATGAAAACAGCAAACAGGAAAGTAAGATTTTCAGAGACAATTTATTGCACTTAAATGTTTGCAACTTGAACAGAATGATGTTGTGTGTATTTGTATATGTTTTTGAAACAAAATCGATGGGTATGAGTCAATTTCGCTTACTTGTTAGTTTTGTCTCTATAGATACTCAAATTGGGTACGATGTTATTCTTAGTGAATGTGTGGTGGATCATTAGGCTGCTCAAATTTTTTTAACCCTGTTAATATAAACACGCAGGGCTATTACTTGCTTTAAAACTATTTAAAAGAACTTCCATTTGGTTTCTAAAAATCCAAACCTACCAGTTTTTAGGTGAAATCTACCTTGAGTATGAGTATGAGTATGGAGGTTAGCGGGCCATGCTCGAGCATCGGGCCTCGAAGCAATGGTTTAGAGCACTTAGCCAAATAGACCCTTGTACTCTATCCCCGCTACGCTTTTCTGGTTCGACTATGGCCGGACCAAACCATTTCCTTCGCTGCTGTATGAGCGCCGGGCAGTAACAGAGAAAGTGGATCGATGTTTCTTCTGAATTTTCTCCGCATCTGTCACACGCGGGAGATTGTCTTTTTCCAATCTGATGTTGGAACTTGTTCAGGTTATCATGCCCTGTGAGTAACTCTACGATGACTCTAATATCAGCTCTGTTTAGTTTCAAGATCTCCTCGGCTCTGTTACCGAGCGAGTTTCCTTCACTTAACAGGCAAATCTATCTTACTTACACATAATATATCACTACAAGATCCTGCCATTTTCAGAAATTGTATGAAAGGAGATATATATGGTTCATTTTAATGTATTAACAAATAAAATCTTTAACAAAAATTGCAGAATTTGATGAAGAACATAATGTTCAGACCTCAGATTGGACCTAGTTCTTCAAGTTTCTATAATAGCCAATTTAGATCCTAAATAGTTAGAGACTGAATAACACTTTAAATTAGTTGATCCTCTTAAAAAACTAACATTTTTTGGATAATCGTCAGGTATCGAAGGAATTGAGTTTTAAAAATTTGTTATTATTGCATTTAATAGGAAGAGAACACGCTAGCCACAGAAAAATGCTTTATCCAAACGATGTCATGGAAAATACAGGACATTCGCCTGTGTGCATCACTTTGACCTACAATTATCAATAAACATTAGGCGTATTTTTATTTGATGTATATATGAAATATATCAAGGTATACTGAGTTTAGTCCCAAGTTTGTAACGCTTAAAAGTTAACGCTTGATTGGTTAACTACAAAACGAGCTATTATGACCCACGCTGTATATACTGGATATTCTTTAATTGATCCTGGACAACTCTACTACGAGCTTAAGCTTATAGAAACAAAAGATACTCTTTAGTAAATTTAGGTCTGCTGTGTACTTTTCGAGATACTGCAAACTAGGTAATATATTTCGGCCAATTTAATACACCGTTGTCATAAGTTCGACTTAAAACATTGTTGTGATATATGTATTACCGTATGTTAATAGAGTCTATACAAAAAAGTAGTGGCTTGACATTTAAGACACAACCTGTATACGTTCAAAACTGACTAACAAAGTTTGGTAAAGTAGCTTTGTGATGTGTAATATGCTCTTCTTGTGAATACGTTATTATTTAAATCGAATTTTCTACTGTTTTTTTTAATAAACAACGAACGCTTCTTCTTCTTGAAAGTAATTTGTATACGAAATTGAATTAAACTTGGTTGTAACTTGCATTTTAGAGTATATTACAAAACATAATTTACGATGTTGCATTTACAAAATATTATCAGTTGAATATCAATGTTTTAAGTAGGATATACTTATAAATTATGTTTTACTTAGCTTAGTTAGGGTAAGTAAATAGATTTAACCAGGATCGGTTGCTAGCATTAGAATACCCAACTTCTCTTTAATACAAAAAACTTATACATTAGCAACATAAACATTATGGCCTTCAGTTGAATTTACTACAAATCTATCTGTACACAAGAGGTGACATTTTTTTAACAAAATTCGTATCTTTATATAAAATGCTCAATTATTCTACATATTTAACGGTTTACAACATACCAAGAACCAATTGACCTATGTTGCTAATTTACGATCTCGACCTCACTTTTTACGTCCTCAGCACGCTATAAAAATTTCAGCTTGATATCTCTTTTCGTTTTTGAGTAATCGTGATGACAGACGACAGACAGACAGACAACCAGAAATGGACTAATTAGGTGATTTTATGAACACCTTTACCAAAATTTTGTTCATAGCATCAATATTTTTAAGCTTTACAAAGCTCGGACTAAACTTAATATACTGTGGTGTATTTCATATAAATGGTTTAATAATTTCGGTTGTGTCGAAAATTTGTTGCACAGCCTTAAGCATTCCAGTGCTCTGACGGGAAGATTTAAATTACTAATTATTAAGCTACGCCTAACAATTGAAATACTTTCCTGAAAAGTAACTCCCTGAATCCCAGAGCCTACGAAGAGAAACCATGTACTTTTCATAATACATATGAAATCCCCGGTAGTTTTATAGAAAATATTAATTACTGACCACGAATTATTATTTATCGAATGTATCAACAACAGTAAATACTTGTTAGTGTCACTTTACAGATAATTATAGTGTTTACTTTATTTCTAAACTGAATGAGTTTGAGCAAACAAAATACAAGAGAAAATATTTTAAAAGCGATTTGTCCAAATTTAATACCTATTGGTATGTCAATGTAAACCAACATTTATTTCATGTTTCATAAATTATTGTATTTATTGACATATTGGATTAATATTTGTTTATTTTGATACTTCATACATAATATAAATATAATTTATTATGCCTACTTTATATGTACTGTGTGTATCGAAAATTTAACAAATTTGCTATACTAGAAGTAGAATAAAATATAATACTAGAAGTATAATAAAGCTGTTTTTTTTTCTAGCTTAACTTTGTTGTTAGCAATTCGTTTCCACTGTAAAATGCTTGAAGATATTCTATAAATATTGGTGCTAAGAATGTTATTTTGGTTCGGTTGGTCCAAAAACCATCTAATTAAAAAACTTTTTCCTTTAAGAAAATTGCAAAAAATCAGGAAAGAAAATTTTTTTTTGCTTTCGATATCGATAAAATTCAGTATATAAGTTATTTTGACCCAATAAATCTAAAAATAATGTTTATTTAATGTTTGAATGCGTGGCTTTTGAGATATAATCCAAAATTGGACACAAAGAGCGATATTCTCAGGAACTATGCATCCAATGGATACACAAACCCGATTTTTGTATTTTTTGAGTCAAAATTACCTTATGTACCGAGTTTTATCGAAAACGGAATTTTATGTTGCTCATTTACGAACTCGACCTCAGTTTTTACGTCCTGAGCACACTATGAAAATTTCAACTTTATATTCTTGTTCTTTTTTGAGTTACCGTGTTGACAGACAGACAAGCGTTAAAAACTTAGGACTAAACTTAGTATACCTTGATATATATTTCATATATACATGGTATAAAAACATTTAATAATAAACATTTGTTCATAAATTCTTTAAATTCACCACAATTGCACTTACAATATGCTCGAATTCAATATATTCCTTCATTTAATTAATGCATTTATATATTTAGGAACTTATTTCGTGTAGTTTACAATATTTTGTATATATATAGGGTAATGGAACAACCGTTTCTGTTAGTATTTACTTATTTCTTTGGCAGGACTGCAATAAAAAATTATAAGCATTTTACCCATGCTATACGCATATACAAAACTATAAGTTACAACCAAGTTTTTTTTTTGTACAAGTACAAAATTTTGAATTTTTTCAAAATAAAAAATATTTTTCTATTTTTTGATCAGTTTTAAGCAAAAAATTACTCTTCTGATTTCTTTTCGAGACGCTTAGTTTTCGAAATAAAAATTAATAATGCAAAATTCAATTTTAAGAAAAATGTGCTATTTTTTTTCCATCCCTGAGTGAATTCGCTTAGATAACGCAGCTCCTGCACTACGAATTTTATAATTGAGTGCAACGTACAGTAAAAGTCCTAGATCAATGGTAATAGAGGATGCAAAAATCATTAGTGTTTGAGAGGCTTTATATTTGGCTAGACACACAGTTTTCGAGCCAAAAAGAACAAAAACATAAATATGAAATTGATATGTATACTATACAGCCTATTGCATCAAAAAATATGACGAAACGGGTTTAAGTGTAGATTTGTATGATGGTATGAGTAATTGATATTATTCTTAGAAGTCAAATAAATGATAAAGCTTATATAGTTGTTAAGTTTTCCGGTATCATATTATTTCCGATATAGATTTAATATTGTCTTTAGTTTTCTCTATACCAACAATCAAGGAAGTAATATTAAGGATGTTATGTATAAATATAATTTGTACCAATATAAAATATTTTTATATTCAAGGACATGTAACAAAAGCGGAAATAATATGGCATTGTAAACTGATAAATTTCAGTTAGAAAATTTTTCAATGTATTTAGGGTATGCTTTTTTCCCACAGCCTCCTATTTTTTGCCTCTTTAGTCTAATTTTCGATTTATTATTTTCCTTTATTCTTTGAATGAATTTATTTTTTTTTACTCTTTTCCTTTTGACTATAATTAACATTATTTATTGTTAAATAAAAGCGTATTAAAAGAAAACCGCAGAAAGTGGAAACTTAGCAGGAGTCCCTGAATGAAAATAAAATTGGAAGCTTAAGATTCAGTCATCGAAAATGAATAACCAATAAATAACGAGGCGAGTCAATAAATCATAAAAAGAAATATACTGTAGAAGGAACAAGTGGCGAAAGACTTGCATACCTACATCATTTGTAAAGTGAAACAGTTTCAACGGAGCTGGACCGGACACTTAATGATATTGGACGTTTTTTCAAATTTTTTACAGCTTGGATACTTATCGTACAGTATCCGTATAAAACGAAGGCAATAGTTAGAAATTATCGAAATTATGTGGAAAGCAGTTATGGAACCTACTTAATAAGTTGTCTTGGTCGATTAGTTTCTAACTTTAAAATTTCCTATCAATTTCGGCTTTGATTTGTAATGAACTCAAAACCAGTTAATACGTATATTAATATAAATATTAGGGATGTCTGTGTTCGTTTGGGCTCATCCAAAGTGAATGAACTATAATTTTTAATGATTCTATATGATTTTTGATGAACTATAATAAGGATTCCGGTTTTATCATTAGATAATATTCGGAAAAAATATCTATTTTATAAACTATTTCAATAACAAACAAAGGCTGGAAAGAAATTTGTTTTTAAAAGCACACGAAGTTATATTGGTCAACAATTAAAGCTTATGAATGTATACAAAACTTAAATTTTTGAAAAAGCTTGTATATTAAATGAGAGAGTACACCATAAATTTAACATCTTTCTGTTTTGTGTACAAAAAAAAATCTTTATTCGTCTGAATAGTTGCCAACTAATAGCAAACGTATTTCAATGACATGTAAAGAATAAAGTAAAAGACATTAAAATAAGAAGCTCCAATATCATGTGTATAGGTGGTTGAAGCTGCCATATCACAGGATGTTACTTAAAGTTTATTCTTATACAAATAGTAGAATGTTTCCAAGAAAGAAAATTATGTATGTATCTTTGAAAATTGTACAAAAACTATTTTTTTCGAGCACTTGTTTTTGTATAACTTATTTTATTTTGTTTTTGAATAATTAGTTATCTTTTAAATATAGCATAACACTCGAAAAGTAAAATAGGTTTTTAAAAATTGCATTTAACATTTACTACATGAGCGTTGAGGGGATGGATGAAGCTCTTCTTTAAAAATAATAGTTAAAAAAAACTAAAAAACACGCTTTTGTAACTAGCTGAACTAAAAGGTAGAAAACAATTTCAAAAAAATTATTTTATCGTAAAAAAGCGGTGGGTGCTAAATTTCATTTATTGTAAATATTTAATAGACAGATATTGGTAAAAGTAAAGTCATTATAAAATATCTTAAGAAGCGCCCCACGCTTTTTACGATGATTTTTTGATTTTAAAGAAATTATTTTCCACCTTTTAGTTCAGCTTTTTATGAAAGCGTGTTTTTTAGTTTTTTTAAACTATTATTTATATTGTGTTTTTTTTTTTCTAGTTTTTAAGACTATTATTTTTTTATCAAAAATTCAGTATAAATATGGTGGGAACGCAAATAAATGTATATATTTTCTGATATGTAAATCGTTATTCCTAAAAATTTTTGTCAGTATAGTCAAATAAACTTATTAAATTATTGTATTGTCATCAGTCCTTGATAAGTATGCCCAATTTCGAGTTAATCCGACGTTTTGAAAGCGGGTCAATATCATGTTCAAAGTATAGGTTACATTCTAACATACTAACATACGTATGAAGCTAATAAATGCTTGTTTAAAAATAAGGTAGCTTTGACATTCAACTGAGCTAGTTTAAATATTAATTTTCACATTTAAAATATCCGTGATATGGAATTTTTTTTGTTTTTTTGTTTTGAACCGGAGCTCAAGGGCTTTAAAGTGCTTCTATATAATTAAAAAAGAAAAAAAAAACAAATGGTGATCCATTTGAAAATCAAAAATTAAATGCTGTATCTGTAACTTTATAAAAAATGATTAAATAAGTACGTACACTTCGAAAGGCATTGAATAAAAAGTGCGTAGAACCTAAAAACTGGTTACTATCTAGAACTTTTACATGAAGAAAGCATACACTTCAATTACGATGCAAAGTAAATAAAGTTCATTTGCTTAGTAAGTAACTTTATATTATTATTTGCTAGATTTTATAAGCACGAGTTATTGTTTCTATTGCAAGATGGGTCTTGCTGTATTGCAAGGTCTAAGGCGTATACATTGTGGTTTGATCTTAGATCTTATAAATTAGAGTTTATTTTGTGCTCATAGAAAAGTAAACTCCGTCGCGATTTATGGCGTATACCATTTAATTACAGATAATAAAGCGTATTCCTTTTGCAATTTTACCGTTTCAATTATTTTCAATTATATAAAATTTATGTTCCGTTTTGTTTCGCTATTTAAGTAGTGAAATATCTAACGAAAATTTGCGAAATATTTAGAACGTACGAACATCCTGTACACGTTTCATTTATATATTGAGAAGGATGTTTTTCTTACACTAAACTAAGACGAACGCAAGCAAGCAACAACAGCATAGAAAGATATGTGTTACAAACAGACATTATGCTTCAAATGCTCTAAATTTTATTTTTACACATTTATATTGTATTCACTTTAGTGTAAAAATTTATTACTTGAAAAGTGTGATTTCAAAACTTCTATAATGGGTATAACTGTTCGGTTCTGTTCTATTCGTCTTATGTTGTGAATAAATGAATGTGTACTTAAAAAACCCAAGGTGTTATTTTGACAAAAGATTTTATTTTATATAGCACTATAAAAAATCTGATCTAAAATAATCAAAACACCTCTGTGTACTAACCGAAACCATTGTACCTAATGATTATTATACTTAATTGCTACTTTTCACAATTTTTTTTTAATAACTTCAGAGCGAACAATAATTTATTTTTGAAAGTAGACGTCTTAAGGCAATATTTTTTAATTTTTTAAAAACATAATAACTTGGATTTAAAAAAAATAATAAAGTGGTGAAACTCAAATTTTTTCATAAAAAATTGTAATTTCGGAAATTTTAAAGATTTGTTAATTGGTCCGCTAAAGCTAAAGATGACTATATACTTAACACGTACATTGCCAAGATATTTTAAATCTCCACTAATGGCTATATTAGTGAAGTACCTTCACATTGGTCGGGAATTAACTTTGACGAAGAAAAGTAATATAACGCTTTCATTTGGAGTTGAATCTTTGGGCAGCTTGTGTACATAGGTGTTGTATGAACTATTTTTCTAGAATTCTTTCTTATATTGCCCTCGTCGTGTTTGGCGAGAAAAGTTTAACTTTTATACAAAACATTCATATTATATCTAATCTATGTATTGTGTAATTTAGAAAGTTTTTAGTATGCAGTTTTTTTGGGTAATGAAAAATATTGTTTCCGTTTAAGATAGTTTGTCAAATACAGACTGTACTTTTATGTAAATAAAATTATTTCAATGTCAGACAATTCGCAAATCACATACAATTTTAATCTTGTAGTAGGCAAATTTTATAAAGAAGTAAAGCCCATGCTTTATTTAATTAAGACAAAGGGAGACTTTTTCCATTAGACTCTTGTAAATATGTAGCTCCTGCTGTACGAAATTGCAATCAATCATAATTGGGTACTAATTTTCAAGCAGAATATATACATAAACAATTAATAATTTCGTAGGATTATATTCTGATTCACAATAATTTCGTAGAATTATATTATGTCTCCGAAATACACTTTCCGTGATCAACATTATAACTAAATATATATGTCAAATTAGTTTCAACGGAACATTTAAATAAAGAACGCGGAGATGAAGCGCTGGGCTTCTCCTTTCTTTATCGCTTTTATTTCTCACGACTGATCTGTTTTTTCGAAGAGGTAACATTAAATGATAATTAAGAAAGTTAATGTTCCTTTTCGAATTTTTTTTTTTCAATAGTTCTGGCATAACAATTTATAATTATATACAGTTTGTTGAAAATAATATAGACAGGGAATAATAATGTAGACTAGGTACGGTTGAAACATTTTAGCGTTTACCGTCCATTGCATCGGGATTAGTTAAGAGAGCCATGACGGAAACGAACTAAATAAAAGACCATACTTTTGTCAACTAATAGGTAATGTTATTTGAGATCACTGTATTGTATTTTATGCGTAAAATAAAAAAAAAAGGTAATTTGTTTCAACCGTCCCAATACCAGGGTCGGTTGAAACAGTACCTGAGGTCAATTGAAACAAATGCAAATAATACAAAATAAAGTAAATGAACATGTTTCTCAAAATTGAACACCATTAATTATAAATTAGATTTGAAACATGCAAAACCATTCTTCGACTGCTATTTCGTTGCCGTCCCACGCATGGTGTCGAGATATTGGATTTGTTTCAACTGCCACCGTACCAAGTCTACCATGTGATGTACTAACTGAACCAGTGAAATTTTTTCACCTACAATTAATGTTTTTAACTATAACTTTTGATCGGCGATTATTAATTAACACCTGTGCAGCTCTAATTATTCATTAAAGGTAAATACTTTTTTGCTGTTTTATAGAAACTCCCTCCTATCGTAAAAAAGAAAATAGATGCCAAAAATAGAAACTGTAGCTTAACTTTCCTTAAACGCCTATTAGTCGAAAAGTAATAGATTATGATAGAGGAAAAGACAAATTTCGACAAAAGAACAATAACGTTCAATAATTGGCCATCAAATAATTTAATATGAATAGTAAAATATATAATTTTAGGCGAAAATGTAACAGAAAAATAATTCTACTGAAATGTAACCCGACACTTCTATTATTCAAAGGTTAGTTACAATTGTTGCATATGCAGAGATTGCAAAGCTATGTTATTTTTGAATATTAATCGACCTACAAATATGCTATTTATACAAATTATTATTGAGAATGAGAATATGAATTGAGAATATGAAATCGAACAATTTTTAACAAAAAAAAAAAAAAAGAATAAAGTTTGTATAGAGGTAAAAAGTAAATCAACAACAACAAAAAAATAAATATGTAACATTATTTGTTATACATCCTGTTTTTCAATGATAACGTCTTTTTGTATAAAATTTCATTTAACTTTCAAAATTTTGTCTGACGTACAACGAAGTCATATTAATATTGTCGTAAAATTCTTTTATTATCTACGTGCAAGTATTAGACAGGAAAATATAGAAATAAAAAATTTATCATATAAAGAAGTTTTAACGTTGTCATGCTATTGAACTGATTTGAAGTCAACTATTTTTACTCCGAATATACAATGGCGAGGGTTATGTGTTTGACCGATATGTATGTATGTTCATATGTTCAGAACTAGCTTCTAAGCTACTAATCATAATTTGAGAAATGAAGTATCGTTATAAGAGTCTTAATCGCAAGTTGGTTATTGTAACTAGAGTTTTCCTCCGTTATTTTATTTGAAGACACTCTGGTCAATATGTAATCAATTAAGAGTCTTTACTTTTTTGATTTCTGATACGATCGTCTGTTTGATACGTTTATCTTAGATTTTGTAGCCTTTAACCTTATAATTTACTTTTTACTATAGTAGGATTAAACCTTAGAAATCAGAATAGGAAATGATCTACCATTTTTTTTTGAAATCTTCCTCGCAACTCCTTGGAAATAGGATAATACCCTCAAAATTACCTCTCCCCTTCTATACATGACAGAAAAATTTTTCCACAACAATGAGTAAAAGGTGATAATATTTGATTTAAAATCGAGATATCAACATATACCGTCATTTGATGGTTTAACAGAGTGCTTATATTGATGCTTCTGCATAGAAGGAGACATAAAACTATTGCAGTATTGACTAAAAGCAAGAAAAATTTGCGTGTGAACGGCGTGAGTAACATTTCGAAAAATTTATATTTTAACTTTTCGAAACTGTTACAAATTTATGGACTCTTTCAATGAATTTTATGATAGTAGGTAATATCAGAAAACGACAATTATAATAACATGCAAAAGACATGGAGTGCGTTGAAATAAGGATTAAGAACCCGAAAAGTAAAAAATGTATTTACCCTTGATATGCCATCCACGCAGTTTATTTAGATATGTTTTCACATTTTTTTTTACACATGAAATATTTTTCATTTATTTCCGATACTCCAATGACGAAACCATGTTCTTTCAGGCTTCATTTGACTAAAGAAAATTTATTCATAACAAACAGAAGAATAAATTCTTTTTTGGTGCACAAACGAAAAACTCGTTGTATTTGTGTAAAATAATAAAATAACGTTTGTATTTAATTCAACTACATCAAGATATTACTTTTAAAAAAAAAAAAAAAAGAAAAAGAATGACTTCATGATTTCCTACACTAAAGCATTCAGATTTCCTGATGGTATTTTATTTCCTCATTAAATAAGCCTTTTTGAAAGCTTTTTAAACTTAAAATACTTGAATATACATATATATGTATCAAGTTAGCATACCAATAATAATCATAACAATAACAATATATGTTGTTATTATTTTTATTTTTTAATAAAATATTTTTGCCACAAAGAAAATCTTTTACTCAAATATCAAGAATAAAACGTATTTTCTATCGTTAAAGATAAAGAATATATAAAAAAATGTACGTACAGGATACGCGAGATTCGTTGTCGTAGATATCGTATCAGTAAGCCTTCCTTCGAGCACAACTTGTTTGATACAACTATGGAATTTGTAAACTCGCCTCATCACTAAACAGTTTTTACACCTGAACTTTGCAGAAGATGCCTTTTTTTATTATAATTTTTTAAACTTCAATAATAGCTAATACAGATGTAAAAGTGTTGTGTTTAAATCATCTCGGGCTCCATCGAAAGTCTGAAATTCTAAAGTCATAAATGTACCATGCACGCCTACGACGCGACATCTTCGGCATTTAAAAAGGAAATTGTTATAAATTTGGTACTTCAGCTTCAATACAATAATAATTCTAATTAAATTATGTGCAAAAAATATGTATACTTTGCTTTGGAATCCCGAATGTCAAAAAGTTATCCATTCTGATAAAATTGACATTGTAGAATTGACATTGATTTTTGTCATCAAAACATTACAAGAAGTTCATATGACAAACTGATGATGGGTTCAAAATCGATACCCTCGGAGTCATGGTCCCTAAAATTTTGTTAGTCATTATATTGTCGTGGCTTTTTGTTAATTAACAAATTTTAATCAATTTTTTCCATTACCAGTTTTTTGCAGGCAAGTCTATACAGTTAAATTATCATTCTTCTGATACCAATTTCGATTAATTAACAGACCGGTGTAGTAACCTATATTGGCTTAACTGTTCATATGGTATAAACAGATCTACTTCGATCGAAATGAGTTTAGGTAATCGAAAGTGACAAAGGCTGGCTTGCAAAAAACTGTTCATGAAATTATTGTAATTAAAAATGTATCATCAGGTTATCAGGTGGGTGAAGTTCGACCTTATACCATCTCCTGTACTAACACCATACAGTATTGGAAGAGTAGAAAGTAATAAGAATGAAACATTTGTATTTGTTCTTTTCTTATTTGAGCACTCAGTACATAAATCTGGATACATATATCCCACACAGACCTATATACACAACATTTCTCTCTGAAAATGATATAATAATATTAAGAAAAATATAATGTAAAGAAAGATATAATATTAAAATATTAATATAATATCAAACATATAACATCCTCCATTCATTGCTTTATTTTCCATATTTGTCTTTTTTCGTCTGCCTTTTTTTTCAAAATATGTCCGTATATTTCATTATTGTACATACTTCATACTTTTCTAAGGATAAAGAAATATAATGAAGTGTAAATGTGCAGAAACTAGATTACAAGGTTCAGATTTGTCAATTGAAAACATTGAGAGAATAGTAATGTTATTAATAGCTATGGCGGACGATTCAATGCAGTATGGGCGTCAGGCCCATATTGATTGGCGATACGCACAATACCTATGGTGGATAGCCCTATTCAATACTATAATAGTACTTATGCTAACATAGATACTACAGTATCTGTCTCTATACCATACCAGCATTGTAGTAAACTTCATGGATTTCTTACCGTGTAGGTTTCAACTGTGGTAAATATTTCATTAACAGATATTAGTGCCAGTAAAGTTATTATCAAATATTTTAAAAAGCAATCCAAGCTGTTTTACGATAAAATGATTTTGTTCTCAGCCAATATTTTTTTTAAACAGAGAAATTATTTTCTATTTGTCAGTTCAGCTAGTCACAAAATCGTGTTATTTTACCCTTGTTTAAACTATTATTTATTTTTTATTTCAGCTAGCTATTTAAATCAATATTTTAAATTTCATACTGAAAATTACCGCTCAAATTTACCAAATAAATGTCTTACCTGCACCTACACCATTTTTCTATCTACTTAAATTGTGAATCCTGAAGATTCTTATCAGCATAATCGTACAAATCATTGTATTGTCATCGGTTCTTGATAAGTGTGCGAAGTGTCAATTCAATTCGATGTTTTGAAGTGGGGGAAAATTACGTTTAAAGATATCGTTATATAGATATATACCAAGCTAAGATGGGCGTGTTAAAAAATCATTTAGTTCATAATTGTAGTGCAAGATCTCTAAAATTCCGCAATAACAAAAATGCCACTGGATTAACAACAAAAATTTTTAGACAATCAGCCAACTGATATTATTCCACCTCCTCTTCGTTAAAAAGAGAGGCTGCTACGCAATTGTTAGTTTTTGACAATATGGAGCTATCATGTACCTAAGTGCCTATATAGCACAATATATATTCGTATGTTTTGAAACGCTATCCTAAAATACTAAATATATGATAATCTATAATATGTTGTATATAAATAGGTGTATTAAGATTTTTACTATAAGTAACATCTCTACAATATGACATCATAATCACATTAAAAATGAATCAAGCAATTTTTTTATGGGCTATCAGCAAAATAAAATAACGCGTCATATTTAATGTGCCTTTCAATAATATTATACATTCGTTCTATATTATTTGTACAATTTTAATCAAATAATTTATTCCTAAAGCAGTTTAGTACATGAAATGGGAGCTGGAACGTTTTCGAGAGTGAATTTTAACATGGCTGCATTTTTTATATTTGTGTTATTAAACCCGAGAGAGCTTGTGTAAACTAACACGGGATTTCCGTTAATAAAGTTTCAAAATTCATTCTTTGATTATAATCATACACAAATTGTAGTTATACTCTAAGATGATTTGAATTTTTTGTTTAAAGTATTAGTATAGTATCTGATGCAGTGTTTGCAGCGGCAGAAGTGTCTGACAATCATATTTCTAAAAAGACATGAGAAATAAATTTTTCTAAATTGTCTAAAAATCAGAAACCTTATTGTACCTCTTTTCTTTTCTGTACCTTCCTTTTCGAAGTGGAGCTTTGATCTGAATGGCATAGCCGTTCTAGCATAGAAATTTGAATTCTTTAATAGGTAGTTTACGATTCAAGCTTGAAGTATGAAGATAAACCATAGACTTTCACTGTAGGTCTTAACTTCGGGTAATTAAATTGAAACTTTTATTACTGAGAAAAATTGACGTTTGTAACGTTTGTGACGTTTGACAGACTATAATTAGACTATAGTTAGATGTCTATAGTGGTTAAATTTTGGCCTTTGCATCAAAATTTCTAACCTTTTCAAATATCTAGCTAAACTTAACAATATATAACCTAAACAGCCGTACAACAATCATATTCTAATTCCATCACTTAATTCAGAATTTTCAATCTATTTACAATAACTGGGCTTCAAAAATGTTTTTTTTTTTCAAAGCGTTTCATATTTGTCGCTTTAAATCGTACACATTTATTATTTATTCAAATTTTATAACATTAAACAAACATTTATAAAAATTATTTTATATTTTTAGTGTAATTAATGTTGATTATGAAAAAGCTCCTCAATAATATATTCATCTCAATTGTATCAGGTTTTTGTTTTGAGTTTTTTTTTTTATTATTTTTACCCTGTATATATACATTTTTCTATTATCATTTTATTGTCTATATTTATATTATATTTATGTTGTTTTTTAGTTAAAAAATTTATGTTTATTAAAATTAATTGGGTCAATGAATAATATTCGTTCAGCCTATAGAAGTAAAAATTATTATACTACGTACATAAAATAATTTACACACTTTTTTTCTACTCTTATTATTATTCAATTAAAATTATAATATCAATTAATATTATTTTTCTTTTAATTAATTTGGTTTTTCTGTGGGTCGATAATGAAACAAAATATATTTTAAGTTTTTATTGACGCAAGTTATTTCACAGTTTGAAAAATTAATTTAATAAAGCATTAATGTTTCTATAGTACTTATAAACTTTTGAAGGCATTGAATCAACCGTAAGGCAACAAGATCATGTGAAAACGAAGCTGAAAATCTATGCAAGTTTTTTAAGAAGACACCATGTAAATTCGAATCGTAGTTTAGAATGATTTATGCTTTTGTATCGAGTGACTGTTGAAAATTTCACACGTTTGAATTTAGAACTGGTTATTTGTCAAATGACAGACAATTGGAAGGTTTTTTAGGCAATACCAGTCTACCAAATCATATCCTTGAACGTTTGGAGCATAGCGGGACAATGAATGGTTAATTAGGCGACACTCTTACTTAATCGAATTTCGGGCTGTTTTCTTTATTATTTTGACGTTTTCTTCATTCACTATCAACCTTTTGGACAGCCAGTTAAAATTTGGACATTATTACAGGCAGGCCAAATAGTTGTGACTATAGATGTATAGTAAAAGTACATTTTACATTATCGAATTTTGAGGTGAAATAGATCAAATTAAGCTTCAAGTCTATACTTTCATAAATGATTTCTCTGCTGGCCGAATATCTGGCGGTTTCGGTGGACCAATCAATTTTTTTACTAGAATTGATACTCTTCATTTATATTTTACCTACTTTATTTATTGTATTGAAAATCGTTAATAACAAGAGCAATTACTAAAATGAATAATTATATTTAGAAGGTGGCTTTTATTAACTTCCCAGAGGGAGTTAATGTAATGGAGCCGATTTTGAAAATCTCCAGTTTTACGTATTTCCACGGTTTCTAGACCTCTAAACCTTTTGAATGTGATGCCTGTATGTGTGTGAGTGTACGTATGTGCGAATGTTCGTTCGGATTCTTTCGCCTCGATTATCTTGTGAACCATTAATGACATTAACACATGACTAGGCCTATTCAAAACGTAATCGCGTATTTAAGAATTGAAAGAGTTTTCAGCGTAATTATTTTAGCCGTTTTTTAATGGTAATAAGAAAACTGGACAAAACTGAATAAACAGAATCTGAAAAGTGGATAAAACACATCATTTATCTATGGAGATAATGATCGTTCTAGCATAGCTGCAGTACATGTTCAAAGAATAATCTATGAAGACTAGCAAGACCTTTTTTGTTAATGTTCTTCCCCCCTCTGGGAAGTTAGTCGTGTGTACTACAGGGGTAGCACTCATGCGACTTCAGTACCACACCGACTATGTACTGCCAATTTATTGTTATTATAATTTTTTTTTTTTAACATCCCATGTTAAATTTTTGCTCCTGTTTTTCTGTTTTGATATCTATTCATATAAATTATGTAGCCATTGATTTTTTCTCTATGAATAATACCAACAATTATAATACACATAATATAATTAATCATAATTATATTGCTGAAATGATTTTTTTTTTATTATTTATTAATATTTTCCTGTACGGAAACTTATTTTTCAGAATTTATAAAAAGATAAAAAATCATTCAACGGTCTAAACACGCAATCAACAATGTGTGTAGGTACATAACATGGATGAATGGATTGGTATTAATTTTGTCACCCATAAATTGTAAAAAAATATACCTATAACAATAATATAATATAATTAATCAAAATAACCATTACTCGACTGTCATTATAATACTATGAGAATATCGTTAAGGTCGGCCATAATTAAGCACATTGCTGGAAAAGCCTGTGGAAAACGATCACTTTTCTCTCATTATTCATTGTATGAACAATAAACAAGTAAAAAGTATTTTTTTTAAAAATGCTATAAAGATAAGTCTTTGCTGTCAAGGTTTCCAAAAATTTTTTATCTTTAGCAAAGTCTAGAAACGAAACATTTCGATGACATATTCCAAATCACCCAACAACCGAGCATACTCGTCAAAGTTAACGGAAGTGAAGCATTCACCACTGTTTTGGCTCATTTCGTAAGAATCTCATTGCTTTGGAACATAGCAATCTCATTGCTGTTGACATCGAAGTAGCAACAACTGCTGCGATGGTAGCTCTCTCTGAGTCATAACAAAAATTTTGAACTGAGCTACACAAGTAAATACAGGAATGTGAAAATGATACTCGCCTGTACACACGTGGATGCATCGCGTTCCCTTCGAATCGAGTACAAACACACTTTCATGCATGACGAAGCAAGAACTGGAGACATCAAAAGTATCACTTTCACTTTCCTCATCCAACTTAATACCCCTTTTTTGATTCGGGGGCTAAAATATGTAGCAATCATTTTTGTGCAGAGTGTCCCCTGAGTACTAAGTGTAGAGTGTCCCCTTCAAAAACAATAGTGTAAAGTATCCACTCCCAAATATGAAGAAGGCTTATCAACGATGGTTGATGTATGAGGGCTGTCAAATTGCATATTGTATGTGATTCTTATCTTGTTGGAATCTAAATTTATTGATAAAACCGCTCAAGATTTAAAAAAAAGAAAGTATTTCTGTTTCATTGGCTCGAACGGAACTAACAATGTAATAGACACAGCGAATTTTTTATTTTTCATGTTCAATAAATAGCCATTTTATGTAACACACTCGTTATAAATAAATATTCTCGTAACATATAAAGCTCATATTTTATGTATAACATTTAAATTAGTCTATTTAAATTACTAGACTTTATCAGTAGTAATAAGTTTTTTAATAACCATTAATAATAATACGATAACGCTTTTTATATATTTAGTGTATATCGTGTCACATAACAGTAAGAACATACGTAATAACACACGAGTAGGAAAATGGCCTATGAAAGTATGATAGCCAAGTTTGATATAAACATAATAAATTCAACTTTATAAAGAAAATAAGTCGATTGTATTTTAAAAGTACTTTACACTTATTTTTGAACAAACATCATAAAGCCGTCGCGTCATAGCTTTAATCAATGCATATCGTTTCATACCATCAACTTCTGAAATTTCTAAAGCAAATACAGTATAAAAGAGATTCTCACAAAATCAAATATCATGGAATGAATAATAGATATTTGTTATACAACTTCTAAAAGTTAAGGTTGTATAAAATATTAACGAAATTTTTTCTTTCCTGTCATGGACGCACATTTACTTCCTATTCATGAACAATCGGATATTTTCAAATTTATCCAAGGTTGGAAGCAAATAGAAGGGCATGATGTGTACATTAAAAAACCATAAGTTACATGAAAATCATTTCAGCCGTTTTAAAGTTGTGAACTCTTTTATCAAAATTAATATACCTTACTAGATATTTCATCTATTTCCATGCAATAATAATGTCCCACAGCGAATTGTAGCGGGTTGTGCAGCTATAGTAATTAATAAAAATATTTTATTACAACGAAACGAAATATCATATAGTAAAAATCTGCCACAGTTGTTTATTAGAGGTTGAAAAACCTTCGTACAAAATAATCGAATTGTGGTGGTGGGAGGTGGTGGTCAAAAATTCATTGTGGAATTTAAAAAAATTATTACAAATTACAAAAAAAGCATTAACTTAAAAAACTGAGATGGCCCCTCACCGTAAATCTTTGCGAATATTAACCAGATGTCAATAATTTATTGTCAAATTTATAATTTCCATCAGCAAGAGCGAATTTCATAAGTCAGTGGGGTTTAACAACATTTTTCACCTTCACAAGTCCCTCGAATTTGATATTCATATTCAAAAAAATTATTATCATTATTTATTCTCTCAAAGTTGTACCAAAATATTTTGTTTCAATGGTGAAGTTACTGGAATATAATTTACATAAAACAAAAATACGAATTCAACATATATATCATAATGCTTACAAAAACAATGTAGTACAAAATAATAATTTTTTGCAATTTTCATCATAGTAATACAAATAAATACATATGTTTGTTAACAGGAAGCTAGTGTAAAATAAAAAATATGATTTTTTGGGTACGATGTGCAATGAATAATTCCCAGAAACATATATATATATAACTTTTCAAAATGCTGAGTATATTGAAAAGAGAGCTTTGTAGTATTAACTTGTACTTCTATGTAGGTACTTATTTGTTTCAGGCAGAACATGAGTTGATCTCTACTGCTGCAGAGCTTTGGTACATGTTTTTAATTTACAATATAGTATATACGTGGACAATATAAGGGTTAGAATTACGAGATATAGATATAAGGTTTGGTATTGCGAATAATGTAATTGCTAATGGCAGAAATATATTCTATAGTGTTGTCAGTAAAGCTAGGTAAGTGGTAGTATTTTGTAGCTAGCGTATTACATAGCTACGCAGAATGCTAGATAATTGACTATAAATTTTCTCTAATGAAAACCAGAAATATTTGTCAGTACGATTTCATCAGCCCTCCTTGATCTACATATTAAATAATTTCTGAAATATACGATACTCATTGGATATTTTAGAAATTGATTATATAGTTCGTCGATCGCTGATAGACCAAGAGCTCCTCGGATTCTATTATTTCTGTGTATTCTAGCAGTCGGATAGATTAAAATTTCCAGCTAATAAACATGTTACGATTCCTCAAATTTAAAGAATAATCTATTTTAATACTCTGCGTACTTTCAATATTCCAATTAGAAATCAAAAGATATTTATCATAGAGATCAAAAACTCTATTTTTTGTAATCGACACCTGATGCTCCAAAACGGTTCATTACAAGCTCGCGGTCTTCTATTTTCCTCAAATAGTAAAATTCATTGCAAATAAAATCACAGTAGTAGACTAGAAATTTAAATTCATAGTATACAGCAAATTGAACCTTATGTATTTATATCGTGATTTGAATGATATAATATTATCTGATTCAATCATAAACAGCAAAATAGAATGTAATTTATTCAATTGAGAAAATTACGTTTTAAGAATTATATTGGATCTTTTTAGAATTTCAGAAAGTATTTTTTTATTAAATTGCTTATTACCATTTCAAATTGAAAGATTAATATTTCAGAAAGAATCCTGCACGTTTTGTATAGAATTTACTCTAATTTTTCAGGCCATGATACTAGAAAAATATGGTTATGAGTGGTTCGACTTTTGCTGAGCCCATTTATAACTCTCTGATTAACCTTTTCAGTCCTGATTTATTTAAAAGTTTTACTCGATAGCTCAATAAACATTTTTTTTCGCATTATCGCTTTGAGTACCGTATTTACTACCAAAACGGTAAGATTATTTTATATAAATCTACTTTTTCGAAACCGATATAAGAAATTTTATAATATTGAATACTACTAATTTACATTTTGAAATCCGATTGTAATATATGCAACTTATATCAAAAAGTATTAAGTGGGAGGAGGAGGTGGTCGCTTAAAAAAATTTGTTTAATGACTATTTCTTTCAATATTTTTTTTGAGAGCAGTTACGTTTTGAAGTCGATGCCAACCATGTCCATAACCTTTAAAATATTAATGTTAGTACCTAATTTCAAAGTTATTAATTATAACTTTGTAAATTTTTCGTAGGTTATTGTTTTCTAAAAATATTTTAATCATATTTAACCGGATTATTCCAGCAAAAATCAAACCGTTTTTCAAAATACGGAGAGCTGTTTCTTAGTTATTAAAAAAAATGTAAACCTCGGTTATATTTCCCTTTCCCATTTATTATGTAAAACTTACTCATTATGCTATTCTCGCTTTTAGAGAAATATATTATTTTTAGTCAAAATTTACTAAGCTCTTTGCCATATTTCTGCCTATAGAGGATTTTTTAACATAAATATTATCTTTCTAAAGAAAATTATACACCGCATAGAATATTTCTACCTTTAGTTTTAGTTATGGGTGAGACGTGCGTTTGATAAAACTTTATAACAATATATGTTACAAAACCCATTAAGGCAGTATGTTATTATTGAATTGTTTACAAGTTAATATAAAGTACTACCATAAAAAATCCTTTATTTTTTTGGTTTGATATTTCGGTACCCCTTCACATACACGCATATTCGACCAAGAATAATTTAACCTTTTGTGGTGCGACGTACGGTGGTCTAATAAAAAAGCATTTAGCAATGATTTAGTACCCTGGGTAAAAAATTAAATGTACAGTAGAAACCCTTTATATCAACAACGGATAATATAATTCTTTTTAAACAATTTGGTCAGTTAAAACAATAATGTATTACAAATTACTAAACCTTACTGTTGAACGGCATTGCTAATAGCTAAACATAATATATTAAAAGATATAAAAATGAATTTTTATGGCTTCGGGCTTCGAGTCATAGTTATTAAAATAAATTCCACGATACTCGAATTAAAATTGTATATTAAGAAATTTAATTTAAAAAATATAATTAAAAATCATTAAAGGAGCTTACATTTCTCTTAATATTTTTATGATTATCGCCATAAGTTTCATGGAATTTTCCTTCAAATACAAAAAATTACCTCATTTAA